>NW_028255900.1:0-600000 GCF_971803275.1 Cyanistes caeruleus
TTCAGACCAGCTCCACTGTCATCAGACATGAGCGGATTCACACAGATGAGAGGCCCTTCTGCTGCCCCAACTGCGGGAAGGGCTTCCAGCACAACTCCAACCTTCTCAGGCACCGGCGCATCCACACTGGGGAGAGGCCCTACGAGTGTCCCCAGTGTGGGAAGAGCTTCTCACAGAGCGCTCACTTGACCCAACACCAACGTAGGCACCAGTAAGGGAAGCCCTGCGAGTGCCCCGAGTGTGGGAAGAGCTTCGTGCGCTGCTCCAGCTCCATCCCCCATGGGAGGATGGGCGTTGGATGATCCCCAGTGACCCCCGTTGGGCAGAGCCCTGGTGATCCGTGGTCCTGGTGATGCGTGTTGGGAAGACACCTGGCTGGGAGGCTCCACATCTTCCTGACTCCCTGTGGGCACCTGATGAAAGCAGGGGAATGAAAATCCATCAGGACACAGACCAACAATGGGAATTCCTTCAGGAGAGTGGATTTTTTGACCTTCAATCCTAGAGAAACTTTTGTTGCTGCCTCAGGAGCTCTGTGGGCAGAGAAAAGTGTGTGACACTGGGCTTGGGGGTCCTGAAGGAAGACACATGCTCTAGGAGAGGGGATATCCAAACCTAGGGACCCCGTCTCACATTCTTGCTCAGGTAGAAGCCAAGCCCCAGTGCCAGAAAGACTAAACCCAACATGGAGCCCCCGATCCCCATCAGCATCTTGCTGCAGGTGGCATTTTACGGCGTCACTGGGGCATCTGCAGAGGTCAGGACCTCCAAAACCTCTCACAGAACCCCCAAGTACCTCAAAGTTCCCTCCCAGTGTCCCCCAGCCCACCCAGGACCCTCTGAAACCTCCCTTCAGAGTCACTAATTTTAAACAATTAGGTATTTTAGAAAAATTGGAGATCTTAGCTAGAGATAGGCCTTGCTGGAACTAGTCAGAGATAATGATTAAGTGAGAAGCAGGATTTGAGATAATGAATTTCAGACTGAGGTAAAAAGTTACTTGTCATTGTATGTTTGTTCAGCTGTCCTTATAATGAGAAAAGAGAAATTGATAAACGGGTTCAGGAAGATCACAGACCGTACATCTGGAAACCCATTTCCAAGTCACAAGGGAGGAAATTGGAGTTGTACCAAATGTCATTTGTAATGTCAACCACTGTAAAGGTAGAAAGGTGAGAGTGAGGAAGAGTGGTTTTCCTTCATCTCTTGATGACCCCTCCTCACCAAAACGACCCCCTCCTCAAATTAGGGAGCCCACCATGCAGGCATAATGACGTTTTAAACTCATTACCATGAATTTTAGTCTGAAGTGGAGCATGGGAGGTGTTAGCATTATGAATATGTATTTATATTTTGGATATTCAAGACTCCTGTGAATAGACACTGGAATCTTTTGTCAACTTGTAGTGCATATTAAGGGGATGACTCCTGCACTCTCCCAGTGCTGTGATTAAACATCAACTGTGTAACTTTAAACTGTTGGAGAGGTTTTTTGTCCATTAACAGATTGATGTTGATACTGGATCAATATTGCTATTTTGGTAAATCACTGCCAGTCTCTTCCCAGCCTCCCCAGGACCCAGCAGAGCCCCTCCTGTTCCTCTCAGGATCCCACAGCCTCCTCCCAATTTCCCCCCACTGCCCCAGGACCCCCAGACCCTCTCCCAGTCCCTTCCCAGCCCCACCAGGACTCATCAAGATTCCTCCCAGTCTCTTCCCAGCACAACCAACCTCATCCCAATCCCTGCTTTCCAATCCCCAGTCTCCTTCCAGCTCCTCCAGGCTCACTCAAATCTCTCCCAGAGACACCCAGCACCCCCAAACTCCCTCCCAGGGTCCACCAGGACCCCCAGAACCCCATCCCACCCTCCCCAACATCCTTCAAACCCCTTCCCAGCCATCCTAAGCACCTCAATCCCTTCCCCAGTTTAAACCAGTCTATCTCAAACTCCCTCCCAGTTCCTCCCAGCACACCCCAATCCCACTCTGGGCCCCCCCAGTGCCTCCCCCGCTGCCCCCGGCGCTGTGGGGGCCGGGCCGTGCCCCAGTGCCGGCTCAGGGGGTGCTCCAGGCTGCCGTGCTGCACCTGGCAGCTGGAGCTGAGCCCGCATTGCCGGGGGCGGTTTCCAGCAGCACCAGGAGCTGCTGGCTCCAGTCCCCGCTGGGGAGCACGGCAGTGGCCAGCACGTGGCCCGAGAGCTGCTGCTGGCCCTGGGAGCAGCTCAGCTGGATGTGGGCAGGGGAGAAATCCATCAGGGAGCAGAGCAGGCGGCCGGGGCCGGGCTGGGAGCTGGAGGGCACCAGCGAGATGGACACGCTGGGGACACTGGGAGAGATGGGAGAGGAGTGGTGTGAGTGAGTGGTGTGTCATTGGGAGGGACTGGGGAATGGACTGGGAGGGACTGGGGTGGCACTAAAAGAGATGGGAGCAGATACTGGGACACTGGAAGAGAGCGTGGAGGTCTGGGAGTGAAGTGACAATGAACTCGGAATAGACTGGGAATGGGCTAAAAAGGAGTGGGAGGGACTCTGGGGCCTCTGGGAGGGACTGGTGGCACTGGGCGGGACTGTGGTGGCACTGGGAGGGACTGTGGTGGCACTGGGAGGGACTGGGAATGAAGTGCGCGGCACTGGGCGGCCGAGTCCAGCGCGGGCTCTTGGCTCTGTGGATCTGCCCGGCAACTGATGAGTCATCAGAGAGACGCGCTCTGATTGGCTGAGCGGCGGCAGATCCATGGAGGGGCGAGATGGACAGGCGGGGTCACTGGGAGAGGCTGGGATGGACTGGGAGTGACTGGGATGGACTGGGAGAGGCTGGGATGGACTGGGAGAGGCTGGGATGGACTGGGAGAGCTACGGGAGCCACTGGGAGGGACAAGGGGCCCCGGGGATGGGCACAAGGAAGGCTGAGGGCTCTGGGGTGATTCCCAGGGAGGTTTGCAGGGACACGGCCGGGCCCCTCTCTGTGCCCCGCGAGCAGCGGCCCGGACAGAAAAGTTCAGGAGCGGGAGGAGGCGTTTCTCAAGATTGATTTTAATCCTCATTCTCCTGGTCTGATTTGCTCAGTTTTAAGCTCAGTTCATTTCCCCATGTCTGGGGATCTGTGCCCCTGATGGTGATCCCTGAGTGACCTCTCCCTGCCCTTGTCCCGACCCACGAGGACTTGGATTTGTTTCAGTTCAGTGGAATTCATGGTGATTTGGGGGGAGCTGGAGCAAAGCAGCTGGAAAGCACAGTGGGCTTGACAGGGACTGAACCAGGGCAGGAGTTGGGGCTGCCTCGAGTGAGCTCTCACAGTGTGAACCTTCATGGGGTCTTTAAGGGAATTTTGTTGAATTTTTATATTCATTATTAAAAAGCAGGGTCACAAGTGGAGCTCCACTTTCAGCTTGAAATGAGGGGATGGAACGTGGGCACTGGAACTTCTGTAACCTCAAGTTGTTCCTTTTTGCTGGACACTTTAGCTTTGGCAATCTGAAGCCCTTCAGCAGCAATGTCTCTGCCACCCCCTGGTTTCTGGCTCAGACCCAGCTCGCAGCTTGGACAAGGTCTGGGCTTTGTCCTCTTGAGCTTCGGGAGCCTCCCGGGAAGCACCAGCCCTCCCCAGCCCACCCTTGGTAGGACTTTTTCTTTTCTCTCTCCTGACGATTTTATCCCCAAAACTGCTGTGGGAACGTTGTATCCAAGCACATCCTCCAGCGCTGCACTTTCCTCCTGTGAATTCCCTGTGCAGGGAATGTGTCTGTGCTTTTCCCTGCTCTGTTCACTGACAAACAAACCTGAGCCCGTGGGACTGTCAGAGCTCCTTCATGCAATGAAATCAGGTTGTGTTTCTCATGGCATGTTCTGGAGGAGCTTTTCTTGGTGTGTCTTGTGCTGCTGGAAATGACACAAGAGCCAGGAGGGAACAGAAGCTGCTGCTGCCCGTTGGCTCAGGGCCAGGGAACCAAGTTGTGCTCCCGGGCAGTTGGGCCCTGCTGGAAGCAGAGCCGCGTTTCCCTTGAGCAGCTCAAGCTTGTGACAGCTCCAAACAGGAAACCTCAGCAGAAAACTCTTCCTCCAAACTCAGCTGCTTTCCCTCCTGCAGCTGTTTGGGAAAGAGCCTCAAAGCACAGACTCTGCTGGGAGCCGTTGGTGCATTTCCTCCCTCCCGGCAGCAGCAGCTCCTGAGCCCTTCATGGGCTCCTGGCCCTTCCCAAACCCTTCAGCTCCCTTTCAACTCTCAGCAGTCACTAACATGTGCATTTCTTTCATATTTAAACTGCATTTAAACTTCTCTTTTTCTCTCCTCTCTATCTTTTTAATCTCCTCTTTATCTCCTTTAATCCCATCAGCACCAGTAGGATGGGGCTGGAGTCTTGGGGTGGGTGTGGGATGAACTGAGGATCCAGCAGAGAAGGGCAAGGCAGAGGGGAGAGGACTCAGCCAACCCTTCTGCTGCTCTCTCCTCCCCCAGGCTCCAGCTAAAGCAAGTCAGACTGGAAAGGATCCCACAAATGCTGTGTTCTCCTCCCTCTGAGCTTGGCTGGGGATCCTCAGCTTCAGCCTGGTGCAGTGCCTTAGCTTCGCTAATTTGAGATTTTTGGCTAATGCACTACATTGAAGAGGTTTATTATTACTTAATCACCTTTCACCTTTACCAAGTTCTGCTGCACTGTGTCTGCTTTTCACCCAATACACTGCTAGCTCACATACACACATGTGCTTATTAGGATAATATTTAGATTCATAACTTACACTATAAAATCACACAATTACAGTTGAAATCTCTCCACCATCTCACTCAATGCAGTTTTTTATTTACTTATGGCATATTCTTACTTGCAGCTATAGGAACATAAGCTTATGAATTCTCGACTAAACGTCTGTGAACCTTTAGCATTGCATGAACCCAAGCTCCTTCCAAGGCTGTAAATGAAACCCTTCAGTATCTGTGGAAGTTTCTGTCTTTCCATTTCCCACAGCCCACCAAAGGATTTGTGACCCTTTGTGACAGAGGAGAACCTGCCAGGCAATTTTGTGTTTGCTGTAGGGAAGGTTGGGTTGCTCTGCATCAATTCTCAGAGCAGCGCAGAGCATTGGCTTTGTGATGTCAGGGCATGGATGCCACCTTGTCGTGGTGACATCCCAAGGTTGCCTTGGTGCACGGAAGGCCTCAGGGTCAGAGCAGCTCTTGGGCTTGCACAGTGCAGGAGCATCCTCCTGCTTGAGGCGTTTGTCAGTGGGCAGCTGCACACTGACAGGAGCCTTGTTTTCCCTTGCGTTGGAGCAGAGTGTGCAAACTGGCAAAAATGATTGAGCAGCTCGCTGCTGCCGTTTGCACCATTTATGTCATCGGATATTCCGGCTATTACCTCACCAACCTGGCACGTAAGTAGAGGTTTTCCCTGGCTGGAACCTGAGCTGGCTTTTGTAGGTCTCCCTGCTCTTTCTTAGTGACCGGGTTGCTATTGAAACACAAAGACCATGAGGATGCCCCTGGTTTGGTCAAGCTCCTGTCAACACCTTCAGCAAAACACGGGGTGTCTGTAGCCAGGGGGCTGCGGGCAGCATTTGCAGGGCTTCTGTTCCCTCCACGGGAGAGCCTGTGGCAGCAGAGTCTGGCATTTCCTCACTTTGCTGGCTCAGTGTCTTGGGGTGACTTTACTTTTAAGATAGCTCTGAGAGCTGGGGAAGTTGAAACTGCTGGAGGCTGATGGGAGTTTTTTCTCCTGACTAATTCCTGGCCATGGGTGAGAATTGGCAGCGGTTTTAACTATTGAGAAGTGAGATCAACCTGTGAACACCACCTGAAGATGTGAGGCCGGGAATTTTTTGTTCTCTTTGGTTTCTGGCTTCTGACGAGGTCACAGGGCTCTGTCTCGGCCTCCTCCCCCCCTCCAGGCCGGACAAGGCTGCAGAGGGCGGGGTGGGGGGAGAAACGGAGCCTGCCAGCCTGACTTGGTTTGCAGTTTCTGCCACTGACCTGAAACCTGACACCATCAACATCTGCAGCTTTAGCAAGATTTTAACTCTTTTACTGCCTGCATGAGACATGCAGATTAATCCTTTTTTTCCAGAGAGAGAGAGAGAGGGAGTGATCAACCATCAGCCCATCAAAGACAGTGATGAAAAAAATTAAATTGAGAGGGGGAAGAGAAAGAAGGAGATGCTTTAATAAGCTGAAATATTTTTCTGTTAAAGCTATGGGCATGGACAGTAATGTTCTGAAAAAAACTCCTTTAATTCATGACAGAGTATATTGGGAGGAATGGAGTGTTTCCAAGTGTGCATTTTGAGCAAATGATGAAGTAGTTGTGACACTGTGAGATGCAGGAACAGAGGGGGAGAAGTAATAGTTGAAGATTTGGGCTTTTAAGAAGCAAAAAGAAAACTTCTGTTTCCAGGAGGCCTCACAAAAACAGATAAAGAGAACTTTTGCCTTTGAATAACTCATTCATAAAAATGACATCCCTAGACTCATGACCCATAACACACCTCAGAGTGATGGGAAATGGGAGGAGACAACTGATGGCAGATTTCTGGGCAGCTGGCATCAGAGAAATAGAAAGCTATGAAGAAAAATCGTTTTCATGTGAAAAACTCCATAGATAGCAGAAGAAGACTTCTGTTTCTCGACAGACTGATGAAAAGACTCCAGCAGGAATTGGGACTGTTGTAAACACCAAAGTTCCAAAGTATTTTTGTCTCTATGTTGTCATATAATCAAGGGAATGGTTGGGTAGTGGGGGAGAAAAGGGTTGTTCTGGAAGTTTTATTCTGGTTTCTTATTCTTGTAGTTTTTGTTAATGAACTTTCTTTATTCCATTTAAGTTTTAAGCCTGTTTTGCTCTTGTTCTAATCCATATCTCACAGCAAGAAATAAGTAACTTTTCTAGTGATTTTTTAGTTGCTGCTTTAAACCACACCAGTCAAGCAGGACACCTTTGAAAATGCAGACTGGGAGATCTTCTCAGATGCTGCTCTAAATAGGCCACGGTTCTCTCCAGTTTTCTCAAAGAATTTGGTTCATTTTCCTTGCTCACCTGCAGGTCATCTGAGCCATGTGTTCAGAGGTGCCGATCCTGAGGTGAGTCAGAAAGGAACATTTGATGCTCCTGGTGTTTCAGAATTGTGCAGGGAACTGTGAGCTTGGCCTGTGGCAGTAGAGTGCAGAGGGCCAGCTGGGTGGGCTGAAAGAAGATCCATTTCCATGTTTACAACAGCAATAGCAAAGGCATTGTTGGCTATTTCCTAATTTTCCATTGCAGAGCTTTAAAAGAACTCAAAGCTCAGATTTGCAGAGAGAACGTTGCTTGCTGATAGTAGCCAGGGTGAACTCTCTAATTCAGAGCTATTTGCAGCCTGGCTGAATTAACCCATTTTAATTTACTTGGAGTGACTTAGAATCCCATTGCTATCAAAGCTGATGATTTGTGCTTGGTAGAGCTGGTTGTAGAAATCGAGCTGAAGAGAAATAAGGTTCTAAATGATAGGAGCTGCCTGTCCCTAACTCCACCATCTGTCCACAGAGCCCAGAAGCAAGAGCAGACTCTGCTGTGGCTCCCTCTGCTCCTGGAGAAGAGGCCAAAGAGGAGCAAAATGAGCAAAAGGAGCACGAGCCTCCAGCTGTGGTCACAGCCCAGCCTGACCATGCCCAGACAGTAAGTGCCAGTGCTGGGTGCTGCTGTCTTTAGTGCAAGGCAGAGCTGCAAGTTTCTGAGCAGCCAGCACTTGCTGTTGCTGGCTGAGGATGCTGAGTGCTGGAGTCCTGCCAGCACCCAGCCATTCCCCCATCCCGTGGCAGCTGGAAATTGGGCTTTGAGCCGTCGTGCTGAGGCCCCAAAGCGCTGCTGCCTGCGGGTGAGCAGCTGGCTGCTTGGCTCAGGGAAGCTCTGTCTCTTGGCTTCTGCCAAGCCATGGCCAAGGGCTCACACGGCATTTCTGGGGCTCACAGGGATTGCTTTGTTTGCTGTCCCTTTTTGGAAACATCTGGATGACCTGGAGAACTGTTCTGTAGTTTTCTGGAGTAATTCTTCACTTCTGCAGAGTCTTTTAGGCCACCTGTCTTTTGGCTTTTGATAAGCTGCAAGGAGATGATTGTGTTGTCCATGAAGCTGTGGCCGGCCATTCTTGTCCTGTGTAGCCAAAGAAACAAACTGTGTAGTTCTGAACCCTTCTTCTGAGGCAAAATCCACAAGTGGCAAGTTTCTCTTGATACGTTTTGTGGTGAAGTCTGCAGCTTTGGAAACTGCATTGGAGCCTAGTGTGCGGGCAAAGCTGCAAGTCCTTGAGTGCTGTCTTTTGTTGCTAAGAACCCCTTTAGAGATGGTTGTTTTTTCTCCTTAGAGCTGTTTTCCTCCTCCTGCCTCTTCTGTCCTGACACTCCCTGTTCAACCTATAAATTTCTGCCTGTCCTAGTGAGGTGGGACAATTCCATGGTTTAGGTGGTTTTTGGTGACTTTGGTCATACATGCATTACATGACCCATGGCTTTCTTCATTAGCATCCCTAGGGGTGTGTCAATTAATTTGTTGGTGGGGCTTTTGAGGATCTCTGTCAGTGCCACTCAGAATTCTCAGCTGACAAAAGAGGGAGGAGAAACACCTTGGTCCTCTTCCATATCCTGAGGTGGCCATAGAGGCTCTCTGACCTGCAGCAGAGGATCAAATTGCACACATCCTTGTCCCCTGAATGAGCAGGATTTCTAACAAGAGTGTAGATGTCAGAAGGGCAGGAGTGGCAGGGCAGGCCTGAAAAGAACATGAACTCCAGCAGTGTCTCTCCCAAGGGCTGAGCTCACCCAGGAAGCCCCTGCAGAGCCAGGATGGAGCTGTGGGACAGGGCTGGCTGTCAGTCACTAGGGAGAGACAAGCAGGACACAGCAGAAGGGGAGGGAGGCCCTTGAGAAATGCCCCACATTTCCTGTCAGCTGCCCAAGAGTCTGTTGGAGATTCAGTGCCAGATGGGCCCTGATTGCACCGCCAGGGTCACTTTGGAATCTGTGCTTCCCCACGGGCAGAGAACAAGGCAGGAGAGCAGCAGCACAGAGCTTTGGGAACGTGGGAGCCCATCAGTCTTTGAGTCTTGGCCCACAAATGTTGGATGAGAAGCTGAAGCCCATCTTCTCTTGCTTTCTCTGCAGGTCCTTCCAGAGAAAGAGCAGGAGCAGATTGTTTTATCAGGACGGCCGTGCCAGCCTGAAGGAGAGCTGTTCCCAGCCCAAGAGCAGGAAGAGCAGCTGGGGCAGCAGGTGGAAGAGCCACTGGAGAATGGCCAGGTAAGGCTGACTCAGCAGGGGACAGAGTGAAGGGCAGGAAGAGGGGCATAAAACGCAGCTCTTGGGACTGAGCAGGCCACGAGTGCCAGAGGCCCTGAAAGCAAAGAGCCTCTGCAGAGATCAGCAGCGGGACAGGAGGTTACAGTGGAAGCAGAGGTGGGTAGGGAAGCAGAAAGAAGTGACTGAATGAGTGTGATTTTGAGGCTGAAACTGAGGAAGAAGCTGAGCCTGATGGCAGCTCCCAGGCACTTGCTCTCCATTTGTGTGTACAGAACATCGAGGCAGAGCCCCAGGCAGAGCTGCCCGAAGCTCCGAGGGCCATCATGGCAGTGAAGAGGAGGCACGAGGAAGACAGAAGCATCGAAGAGGAGATGAATCTCCCCTGGCAGAGAGGAAATCAACAGAACCAGGTGAGTGTCAGAGTGGCAGACACTCCACTCATGGAAATTCCTCTCTCACGTTCTTCACAGGCCTCCAAGGAGGAGCTTCTGGCAGAGCTGCAGGAAGCTGAGGCTAGGATCAGGGCAAGGGAGGAGAGGCTGGAGGAAGAAAGGAGAATCATGGAAGAGAAATTCCATCTCCTCGCTCAGCAGCAAGAGGCTCTAGAAAATCGAGTGAGTGAAAGAGCGATAGGCACAGCAGTCACTGCAGTCTGGTGCTTTCTGCCCTTCTTGCCTTTCCTCTGCAGAGCAGCAGGGGGCTGGGCTGATGCCTCTCAGTGCCATCCTGCTGTAGTGTCTATCCCAGCTGCTTGGAAGGACATTTCCTGCTGTGCTCAATCTCAGCTGCTGCCCTGGACAGTGGCACCAGTCATTTGCCCCTTTTGCCAGCACTCATCTCAAGGGATTCCTGCTGGCCTGCTCCTGCTCTCCTTGTTTCTTCAGGGCTTTTTGCAAGTGAACACAGTCCCCCAGACAGATTTGGAATACAAGCTGCAAGCTGTCTGTATGCCTTGGTGAATCTGCTGCTGTGCTGCTCTTTCCCTTTGCTCACAGTCAATGAGCCTTGGCACACAGGGACAAGCTGTGGTCTCTGACTGCTTTGTTCTCTTTGACTTGAGGTGGACGTGTTGATATCTCACCTGGCAGCCTGCGAAGGCTTCCAGCAAATGCCGGCTGATGAAGAGCCCCAAGGTCGGCGGCAGGCACAGGTACTGTCCCAAGCACAAGTGCTGCAGGCTGAGCACCTTCTGAAGATGGTGCAGGAAAAGAGGACTGAGGGGGAGGAGCTCCAACATTAGAACAAGGAGCTGCAAATGTGTCTGCAGCCCTTGGAGGGGGAAAGGGATCCTTGGGAGGAAGTGGAATGGTCGTTGTTGCAGTCATCCTTCAGAAAATCCAGGAAAATGGAATATGAAACTGGCCATCAACTTGATTAAAACCAACCTTGGGTTTTGACCATTTGGTTCCAGAAGTGGGCATCCAAAAAATCCAGCTGATGAGCTTTGCATGTGGCTAACAGCAACTTCCTAAGGGCTTGCATTTGAAAAGGGAACTCGGGGTAATCTCTGCCAGCCAGCTTTCTGACACAAACTCCTTTCTTCTCGCAGATCTACGCAGGCTCTTCCATTCAATCTGCTGCAGCAGCAGCAGCAGCAGCATCTAAAGGAGCCTTTGTTCCCCAAGCTGAGCAGTGGAGCCGGGGCAGTTTGTCCATTTCCAGCAGTGACACATCTGCTGCTCAGCTCCAGGAGAGCCTGGGAGACTTCGTGGAGCAACTGAGTACGTCTGGTGTATTTCTTGTCTGAGGGACAGTGTATTGTGTGCACGTGCCAGCAGAGCTGTAGCAAATGATCCTCCTCACTTTGGTGTCCCAGAGACATTTAGGACTCCCCACAGGAACTGCTGTGCTCTGAGGCAGCGAGAGAGCGCTCTGGCTGTTCCTGCTGCCTCTGAGGGCAGCTTGGACTGGCTCGGCTTTGCCTGGCATTCCCTTGCCACTAAAGGCAGAAGCAGGAATTGTTCTTGGATCAGCAGAAGGCTGTGGCCCAGCAAATGATCTATGCAAGTCCTGTGTGCTAGTGGCCAAACTGAACAGAGTATTTAATTCCTAAATTCTCCTTAGACTCCAGACTTCCCACCTGTCATCAGCACCAAAAGACTTCACAGAAACTGATTTGGGATTTTGTCTTCTTGTTGTGGTTCTGTTTTCTGTGTGGTGTTTTTTATAGATTTTTGTTTTGGTTTTGGTGGGTTTTTGGTAGAGTTTTTTTTTTTCTCCATCCTGAAAGAGCTGTTCTGCCCCATGTGTTTTACTGCTGTCATTTTTAGGACTGTTTTTATTGCCTCTACTACATCTACAAGGTTTTTGTGAGGATGCTGTATTTTTGTCAGTGAGGACTCCTTTGAAAGAACATCAGGTGACAGCAGAAACAGAGCAAGAGATGTTTTCATTGGGCCCACACTGAAGAAACAGATACTTGTGCCACAATCTGTAATTAATATCCCAGTTTTATTTTTATAAAGATGTGTCCAAGAGACACATCCACGTGGTGTGATCAGATAAAACAGCACTGCAGGCATTTCTCAGGAGCGAGCCTGCAGCCCCTGTGCTGTGTATTCCTCAGATCCATGGCACTTTTTCATCCCTGATTCCCAGCCATTCCCATGACTCTTAGAATCCTACCTATTGGCCCAAGCCCTGCTCAGATCAGTCTCTGGGAAAACACATCAAGCCCTCTGTGATTCTGCAGCACAACCCATTTAATCTGCTTCTTGCCCATAACAGCTGCCAGTGCTGTGCTCTCAGAAAAGACCTGGTGGGGCTGAGAAAAGATCCCAGCTGATTTGGTGTCTACCTTCACCTGCTGGGACACAAAAGGGCCTTGATCTGCACCTGGCTGTGTCTGATCTCCAAGGCAATGCTGGTGTGTCCTGAACGGGGGCCACAGCTTGTCAGGGGCTCAGGCTGGCTGTGTCTTCTTGCCATTGCTTGTCAGTGCTCATGCTTGGCCTTTGCCAGCCTTGTGCTGTGCCCTGCTGTGCTCTCTGCGCTTCATTTCCTTCCACAAGGACTGGACAAAATCAGTCTCTCTGCTGCCCATTTGTACTGCACAACTGCCTGTCTTGTTGCTGCTGTGCTTGCTGCCCAGCTGACCACAGAGGGTTCAGAGCCTCAGACAGCGGGGCTGCCTTTGGCATCTCCTGCAAGTTGGGATCTCTGCCTGAAAGTCAGCATCTTGCATTTTGTTTCCCTCAGGGAGAATGGTGAACAAGGAAAATCCCATCACAAAATACATTGAACTGGAAAGTCTTGGCAGCGGGTGAGTCCAACCACAGTCACTTCTACACAGCCATGGGCCAGGTGTTTCCCTGGTGGAATATCCATCAAGTGGGAAGTCAGACAAGTTGTCCACATGTTTAGACAGCGGGCTTAGTCTGCCCCATCTCTCAGTACTGGCCAGAATTTGTCCAGTGTGCTCAGAAGGCATTGTCAAAGACATCTCCATGCTGCCAAGGTCTTGCCTGCAGCAAGGAACAGAACCTGGGAGATCTGCTTGTCTCTCAAGTGTGGGACAGCTCAGAATTCATTTCCTTCACATTTTTGGATGTCTCCAAATCATCTGGCCACACTAATGAAAGGAGAAGAATCTTGCTTGCCTGAAAGCACAACCTACCCCTAATGAGAGCTGTCAGATAACAGTTCTCAGGAACATTTCTCTCCAAGAGTTTGCTAAAAGAAATACTCCATGCTCAGGATTAGAATTGCACAGTTTAGAAGCTGATAGGCGAGATGAAGGAATAAGCTGCCTTTTGGAGCTGAGGCAGTAAATCCCAAGGCTTCAGGAACAGGCCCAGTGCCCAGGCACTTGAGGGGAAAATGCATCATCTGCCTTCTGGCAGACCCCTCCTGCAACCTGCAGCTTTTAGGCATTTACAGCAGAGCTCTCCTGTCTGGACTGGCTTTCAGTGCAAGATCTAAATGGCTTCTCCTTTCTTTGCTGCTGTTTTGTTTCTAGGGGTTTTGGAGAGGTTTCCAGAGCACTTGACATTGCAACAGGAGGAGAGGTAAATGTCAACAGCCCCTGCAGCCTCTGCTGCTCTCCAGGCCTTTCCCCACTGCTGACAGCTGTGGCTGGAGCTTTGAGTAGAGCTGTGCTGAAAAGGCACAAGAAGCACAGACTGGAGCCAGCCTGCAAATTGCACTTGGAACAGGCTTTGTGGACAAGGCAAATCGCCAGTGGCCACATGTCCTGTAACTGACCCCCAAGGGAGCAGAGAAATGGGCTGTTGCAATGTCACTCCCTAATTACTCCAGTGATGAGGTCTAATCACAAGGCACTTTGGCACAGCTTGGCTGTGCCATTCCAAAATCACTTGCTCCATGTGGGTTGTGGTCTCATGCTACCAATTTTCTCAAGTTACTCCTTTTCAATGTCATTTGAGGTGGCCATCAAGAAAATAAATGTGCAAGGAGTGAGTAGGAAGATACTAACCATGAATGAAATCAGGATCATGGAGAGTAATAGGAGTCCCAGGATCGTGAATTACTTAGCCAGGTGAGTGGTCACGGTCTTATGCCATGAATGTTTGTTTACATACTACAAGCATGAGAGCTTAAAAACCCACTTTGGTCAGTGGCAGGAAATAGAGTTGTTGATGATTATTTCTCTGCTTATCTCCAATGGATGGGAAGAGACTGCATTTTGTCTGCATGAATCCACCCTGGCAAATGCAGACTGAAAATTGTTCAAAAACCTGCATCAGCCCTATCTTAAGAATTCAATACCTTGTAAGTTCATCGCCTCCACAGTTCTTTGGGCTTGAGTTTTTCAAGTTTCTTAAATGCTGATGAACCATCCAAGAGAGGATTGCCCTTGCATTGTTGCCCCTCTTTTCCATTGCTGTGCATGCCAGGAAGACTAGGTGCTTATTTCCAGAAATGCCATGCGTGACAGGTTTTTTATCTGGGCTCTTCCTAAACTGCCTTTCTCCTTGAGACAGCACAGACTGCAAACACTGCACAGCCTAGAGGCAATGTCTATGCCTTTACTTCTGCCCTTGTCTCCAAGGGACCCAGAAACAAGACTCAAGCAAAAAACCAACCTAGGCGTGCATGTTCACCTGCATGGCCTTGTTTCCTTTTTTCAGCTACCTTGTGCATGAGGAACTCTGGCTGGTGATGGAGTACATGGACGGAGGCACTCTGAGAGATCTCATCGACGAGATTCAAATGTCTGAAGGAGAGATTGCAGCTGTCAGTCGGGAGGTCAGGGATCCCATCTGTGCTTCCAAGGCCTTGAGCTGCATTGTCTGGGAAACAGGGGCTCAGAACGGGAGGGATTTCATGGGCCAAGCTTCGTTTCTGTGCTGCTGCTCGGCTATGGGCAAGCAAGAGCATCTCAAGTGAACTGTCTGCCAGTGCCCCTACACTCACTGGACTCACTTCCTGTACTCTTATCCCCTGCTCTTGTATTCTAGCTCTGTCTCTTGCATTGGCATTTGCAGTTCTCCACTGAGAAAGGTGCTGCTCTGCTCCTGTTGGAGCAGCAGGCTCTTGCTCTCAATGGCGCTGTGTTCTGCCATTCCTCCCCATTCCCCTGCAAAGGGAACCTTCCACAGCTGTTTCCTTGCTTGTGCGATGAACTCACAGCACTACTTTTTGCCCCCCTGGTTCTGTTTTCTCTCTCAGTGCCTGCAAGGACTGGATTTTCTTCACTCCAACCACGTGATCCATCGAGATGTCAAGAGCAACAACATCCTTCTCAGAACCGACGGCTCTGTCAAGCTGGGTCAGTGTATTCTTGCTCAGCTTCAGCCTTCCAGGAATGGGGGGTGTGGGGCTGCTTTCAGTGACTGCCAGCTCCCCAGAAATGCTGCTGCTGGCAGTGCAGGGGTCCCCCCTGCTGTGGGCTGAAGGCACAGTTGCAGGGTGCACACAGCTATGACAAGGAACCACAAGCAGCCAAGAGTGCTATTGCTCTGTGTGGGTCTGTGTGTGTTCCTTCCAGAGGGAGGGAGCTGCAATCTAAACCTTCAGGGGAACAAAAGGCACTGCTGGAGGAAGTGTAAGAAATGGGGGGGATGTTTGAAGTAGCCAATTCATATTTCCTTGGCTAAAGCCCTAAGGAAAGAGAGCAGGGAGTGTTGTCCAGGAAATTCAACTGCACATTCTCAAACTTCCACTGGGGAATTCTCTGGCTTGGTTTCCTAATTGAGAGTATGAAAATTAAAAGAGTATTTTGCTTTCTTCTCAGCTGATTTTGGCCTTTCTGCTCAGCTCACCCCTGAGCAAAATCAGCGGTGCTCGGTGACCGGGACTCCTTGGTGGATGGCACCTGAAGTGGTGAAGCGTCAACCATATGGCCCCAAAGTGGACGTGTGGTCTTTTGGAATTGTGGCAATTGAAATGGCCGAACAAAAAACTCCTTATGACAGTTTCACTGCTCGATCGGTAAGGAGCAAATACTCTCTGATCCCGCTGTCTTTCTCACCTGTCCCGGGTTCTCTGCTCACTGCACAAAATCCCATGGCCATCTGCTGGAAGTCCTTCCACCAAGGCCCCTTCTACAAATGGCCCTGCAGCACATCAGCATCTGCTGGAGCTTTGGTTGCAGCACTGGGGGAACTCAAGCCTTACCTCGCCCAAACCATCTCCATTCTCAGGCAGCATTTTGCTTTGCCTTAGAAGTCGTTCCAGCTCTTGTGGCTGTGTAGATGGCCCCAAGAATAGGAAACAAGCATCTCAGAGCTGGTGATATCTTTCCAGAAATGAAGCAAAGAAACTCAAACCAAACTAAGTTTCTAAAACAGTGCTTTTGAGAGAAGAAGTGCAGCCCCATTCTTCTCACAGGGAAACTTGCCTGAAACCTGGAGATGAGGCTGTAAAGCCAGAGTCTCTTCTGCTTCTTGTGCAGTGCTGCTGAGACACTCAGTGACCACCTTCTTTCCTAACCCAAGCCACTTTCTCCATATCACCAAGCTGGAGCCTGGTGACGAGGAGAGCCTGCCAAAACCTCCTGTTTGTTTCCTGGCACTTTCTGGGATGGGCACAGCGTTAATGCATTGACTTGAGAATCCAACCAGCACAGGCTTACCACAGGGATGACACTTCTGATTTCACCATGAATATTTTCCTTTTGCCACCTAAGGGAACCTGAAATTTTCAGAGTGCTGAGAGACAGAGCTGCAGGTGGCTCCTGTGTGCCCAAACAGGCATTTTCAACCCAATACATTTGTGGAGGCATCTTAATGTGTCTGTGTTGAAAATGAGATTCCAAAGGTTTGTTTCCTTCCCTGAGGAACACCTGCTGCATTTCCTTTCTTTTCTTCCAATTACCATCATTTTCAAGAGCAGGACAAAAAGCCTGATGAGTTTTGCTTTATGGCAGCTGTGCTTAAGGGACCAACAAGCACTGCAGAGATTCTTTTCATGTAAGAATCCTTGGAAATAGTAGAGTTAGTTAGAATAGCATAATCCCTCTTCCAAAAAGGCTGCCAAGCTGCTGGGAATCCTCCAAGAAGGAAACATGTATTTGCTGATGTAGTTGCCACTAACTAGATCAGGCAATGAAATCAGCTGCCAAGGCAAGATCTGCTGGATGTTGGCAAAGCTGTGGCTTTGGGGCTTGGGTTTTTTCATGATACAGGAAAGTCGTCATCCAAATGCTACAGGAAAGTCATGTCTGCCTCTCTGCCAGGGCAAAAACTGCCACTGCAGAGTGGAGCTGGAACAATGGGCTCTGGGAGAGCAGTTCCAGATGGGAAAGAAGCAGGTGGAGCCTTGTGTTTCCTTTTTCTCCAGGCTAAATTCCACATAGCCACAGAAGGGAGCCCACAGCTGCGGCAGCCCGAGCAATTCTCGCCTTTGCTGCGTGACTTCCTGAGCTGCTGCCTGCAGAAAGGCGAGGCGCAGCGCTGGTCTGCCAAGGAGCTGCTGCAGGTAAAATGCCAAAAGGGCTGCAGGTGAAACAGTGTCCCAGGGATGGGCTCCTCCTCCACTGAAATCCAAGGCATCAGATGAGCCCCCATCCTCCTCCCTTCCAACCTTGGTGCTGTTCAGCTGACAGTGGGGAGCAATCCTAGACTGGGCTGGGCTGGCAGGGAGTGCTGGGTTTTAGCGCTGGCTAAAATCACCAGGACACTTACTCATTTCTTGCTGGGAGCTATGGATTAGGAGAAGGGCAAAACAGGCTTCAAACTTCAAAGGAATAACAAATTAATTTTATTATCAGGCCCACAAGAATAAGAAAGGTCTCATCTGTGCAGTGAAAGGGTTCAATCTCACCCAGGTCATGGCAGTCATGGTGTTGGATTTCAGGCTGTGCTGGGCCCCTCTCTCTGCCCGGGAGCCGCTGGGAGGGGAGGCTCGGCCTGGAGCCGTCGCTGCACGCCGGGGAGAGGGTTTAGTGTGGGCAAGATGTCAGCAGCCGTGGCCTGGCCCAGCCTGGGGCCGGGGTCCCGCAGCCTCCATCCCCCGCCCGGGAGCCGCTGGGCTCTGGCCCGGCCTCCCCCAGGAGCACAGGCCGTGGGCGAGCAGGGCCGGCCTCACCAGAGCTCCGTTACCTTCGGGCTCCGGAAGCAAAGAGGGCCAGTGCCCGGGCTGGTGGTTTTCAAAATGTGCATCATCACAGAGGCACATCTCATTTCTAAATGGTGCAAAATGTTGTCAGTTCTCAGAACTAGCCAGCCATTGGCCTGTCTCAGGCACAGGGGAAGCTCCCAGCAGCTTCTCTCAAAGAAATCACTTCCGTGCGGGGTTTCTTACTTCTTTCCCTAAATGTCAATTCATCTCAAACTAACACACAGGGACATGGAAAGGTCATCTAGTCTGTGTCCTGCAATGAGCAGGGACATCTTTCAAGAGATCAGGATACTCACACCTCAGATATTTCCAGGGGTGGGCCACCTACCAGCTCTTGGGGCAACCTGTGCCACTCTTGCCCCATGCTCCTGACCTACTCTGACTCAATCCCCTTTCCATTTAAAAACTATTCCCCTGCCTTTGAAGCTCTTAGCTTGGAAAATCATGCTTTCTTGTTGTTTTCTTTTCCTTTCTGCAGCATCAATTTATAACATCGGCCATGCCTGGGTCCAGCCTGGCACCTCTCATTGTTGCAGTGAAGAAGTGGAAGGAGGAGGCAGGAATGCAACAATTAATTTAGAACTGCCTTCTCCATGGCCAACTTAGAGTAGGATTATAGAGTAGGATTGCAGAGTAGGATTGTAGAGTAGGATTATAGAGTAGGATTGTAGTGCAGGATGGTAGTGTAGGTTTGTAGTGTAGGATTGTAGAGTAGGATTTTAAATAAAATTTCTAAAATCTCAACTCCTTTGGAACATTTCTCTCCTTCTGACCCTGTGAGAAAGCTCAACATTTCCTCCTGAATTGTCAGTTTTTTCTTAGAGGTGGAAAGTGACATTGATGGCTTCTTTGGTACAGTTTGTAAGGGGGGAAGGCTCCTCTTCATTCATCCTCTCCAGACCACACTGCCTTTGGAATATGGCCAACTGGCCAAGTTTTGCCCAGCTCTGGCATTTCTATTTGAGGCAGAAACAGCAATGGCATTTGCAGGAAAAACCAAAGGAGGAGCGGTGCAACACAAACATCCTGTGCAGATGCAGGTTGTGCAGATGTGACTCGAGAGTATTTAGGCTCCTGCCACTTGGATTTGTATCCCTAAGAGAAATCTCTTTGGCTGGAGGAGAGTCTGGCTGAAGAGAGAAAGCAGAAAGAGCAGTGAGGGTGCTGTGCAAGGTCTCCTCTGGTGCAGAGCTGTCAGCGACTGTGAGGTGAGAGCGGGCCCGGCCTTGGCCAGGCTGGAGCCCCAGCAGAGCCCTGGCAGAGCCCGGAGAAGCCTGAGCCTCGGCACAGGCAGGCTGGAAGGAGGCCCTTGGAGCTGCAAGAGGCAGCAGCCTGGCCCTGGCTGCCTCTTGCTGGCCCCAGGCAAATCCTCCGCTCTCAGAGCCAAGCTGGCAGCTGGCTGCTCCTGAGGGGAAGCGGCGCCGTGCTGGGCACAGCACACACTGGTGCCATGGGCTGTCTGGAGTCTGCACAGGAGGAGAGAAAGGCAAAGAGCAGCCCAGGGCTGCTGCCCTGCCTGACCATTGCTGCTCTTCTGCCGCCTGCCCTGGAACTCCTGGCAATGGTCAGCAGTGTGTGCAGCACTCTGGGCACAGGGGGAGGGAGCCGGGCTGCTCCGCAGGCTCCAGCACAGGGCAGTGTCCTTCAGGCACGGCATTTCTGCCAGGGGAACCGAGGCCAGCGTGAGGCACTGACAGCAAGTCAGGGCACATCTGCACGAGCCAGTGCCTCACACAGCTCTGGGACCAAGCGCCTGCAATCCTGGAGCTCTGCACTGAGCCACAGCAAAGGTGTGAAATGCAGAGGGTTTTGCAGAAATATTCAGGGGCACCAGGCCAGCCTGCTTGGCGCTCTCTGGGGCACAGCAAGCACTGTGCAATGCAGCTCGGAGCTGCTGGCAGAGAGGGACTATGGGCATGTGCCTGAGGCTTGTTCTTGAGTAGTGATTTGGGAGGGAGCAGAAGGGTCTCAGCAGGCAATTGGTGTTTTCTTCATAAATTGCTGAATGAAAGACACAATGTGGCTTTATGCAGCAAGAGCACTTGCAGAACTTACTAAGTTTGTGTTGAATTCCCAGAAAAGGAAGGAGAGGTGTTGAAGTGTAACAAATAGGGCTCGTGAATTCCATTAGCTTTAACAAACAGTGCTGAACCCTGTATTCCCCCACTGCAGTGATTCATGTCTGCAAGTGGCTATCTTAGCCTTGAGAATAAAGAGAGTGGTCCTGGTAAGAAGGTAGCTGGAATGCATTCACAGGAAGAAAGTGGTTTTAGGAATCTCTTGACATCCAGAGGAGAAGAGGAGGAACGGGTGTTTCCAAAAGATTGTGTCAGGGACCGCAGTCGTGTTTGAGGCCCTGCCACATTTGATCCATGTTTGAGCAGGTTGACAAGACAATGAAGAAAACTGTATCGTTTAAGGGGTGGGAACTTGACCCTTGCAAGAGAAGCAATGTATTGGTCAGTCGGTGGGCAGTTAACTTTTGAAAGAGGAACAATGCATAATGGAGGCCTTGTTGGCTTGGAGTCGCTATTCTGAGCCATTGTGGCCTCATCTCATGCTGGCCCTGTGGGAGCTGATGCTGGAACTGGGAAAATGCCACTCCTGAGCAGGAGACATAAGGCCTGCGTCTGGGGTGGAGAGGTGAGAAGGACGAGGTGCACACTGTTTTGATGCAGGGGATGTCCTGAAAGGGCACTGCCTACCTGCCCTCCCGCTGAGGACGATGCTTCAGCTCCTTCTCCCGCTCAGCAGGTTTTTGGGAATGCTGGGGTTGGTATGCAGTATTTGCTACTGCAACTAATAGAATAAATTTGCTTTGCAACCCCATCTGAGTCTTGGGTTCTTTTGTGCATGGGTCTCCTCCTGAACCTATGACAATGAGACCAGAGACCTTCAGGACAGCCCTACTCTCATGTTGATAAATTCTGAGATGAGATTTAAATATGTCAAATAATTCAGGGGAATGTTTAGCCTGTGAGCTTCAGCAAAGTATTGAGTATGTCTTAGTTCCATGGATACAAACGAGTAGGTGAGATTGCTGGGTGTGCACAAGTTAGGGAAGGGATTTCCCACACAACCAGTGCAGAAATACAGTATTGCCTTCTTTCTAACTGTTTCTAAGCTGGATGTGGGGATCACACCCTGCTTGGTAACTTTCATTTTGGCCATTTCTGTTGAGCAGGTAAGAAAGGTTGAAATGAAACCTTTTCCAGCTGTTTCCCTCTGGTTTACCTTTTTGGGGGCCAAAGCTCTGTGCCGTAGGTGGCCTGAGTGTGTGAGGAGCAGTGCAGCCCCCACAAAGCTCTTGTTTTTCCCACAAGTCATCATGACTTGTTCCCAGGTGTGCCCAGCAGGAGGAAGAGCCCGCAGTGCATGGGCACCGTGCCCTGCCCAGCCGGGGCTCTCTGGAACAGAGCAGCACCAGCACCAGCACCAGCAGCAGCACCAGCACCAGCACCAGCAGCGCTTTTCAACCCTGCCCTGCCTTGGCTTCACCTGGGGGACAGAAGCCTCTGGAAATCAGCACTGCCAGTCACGTTCCCAGCTTGGAGCAGCTGCTGCTGGTGGGCAGATCTGTGGACATGATTTTCTGAACCTGAGACAGTTTCAAGCTCTCAGGGGCTGATCTGTTCCCAAGGGAAAGTCTTTTGAGAACTTTCTTCTCTCTCAAGGACTGTAGTGAAAACAAGGTTTTAGTTTCTCAAAATAATCATACAGATGTTCTGAGAGTGTTTCTCTCTTGTCCCACCAATGGGATGATGGAGCTGTTGTTTCTTCTACCAGTCAGGCTAACCTGTATTGGAACACCTTATAAAAAGGGTTGAAAAACCCCAAAATAAGGGCTTTAAGGGCTTTTGCCTCATGAAATAAACCTCTGGCTGTTTCGTGATTCAAACCCTCGTGCTCCACTTTGTGTCCTCTAGCGACACAGATCCGGCCAGTTCCACCGCTTCCAAAGGGGAATTAAGGCAGAGGTAGAGACGGACACACAGAGCAGCCCTGGGCTTGTCCAATAAATGGACAAATGTATGGGGGAATGGGTTTGGAATTATTACAGCTCTTTTGTCAATAGTGCCTTTTCTCCTGCCCTTTTCTCCATTCACATTTCCTGTCCTTTCTCCCTCACATTTCCACCCCTTCCCAACCAAGACTGTGACACTTCTCCTGATCATTTTTACTCATGATTCCCAGCCTTTTCGCCTCATGTTCCTCACACTTTTCCTCTCACATTTCCCACCTTTTTCTCCCCTCTTGGTTCTCTCCTTATCCCAGTTTTCCTTCTCAAAATTTCTCCTTATGTTTCTCACTTTTCTCCTCATCGTTCTCACTTCTTTCCTCTCATGTTTCTCACACCTTTTTCTTCACATTTATCATTCTTTTCTCTTCATGTTCCTTACACTTTTCCTCTCATATTTTGTGCCCTTTTTTCACTCATATCTTCTGCCTTTTTCCACCCTCAGGTTTCTCTTTTATTTTTTTTTCCCCCTCAGGTTTCCACAATGTTTCCCTCACATTTCCTGACTGTTTTACTGTTTTTAATAGTTAAGTTTCTCATGCTCTTCCCCTCACATTCTCTCCCTTCTCTCCCCTCATGTTTCTCACCCTTTTGCACTCATGTTTCTTAGAATTTTCCCATCATCTTTCCTGCCCTTTTCTCCTGTCACCTTCTTCTCCTATTTTCACTCACATTTCTCACTGCAACACCATGGACCAGCCCCTGGGAACCCCAAGGAATTCGTATCAGGAGCCAGAGAACCCATTCATCATTTCAATGCCATAATTAGATTACAAACTGTCAGTGAAATACCTGAGAGGAATGACAGATTTGTCTTTATAAACAAGCTGTGGGTCTGCTGATACATGAAACCAGCACTGAGAGATAAAAGAAACAATGAGAAAGTTTCCACTGATGGATGAATGGAAAATATCTATTTGTCTTTACAGACTGTAGGATTGCTGATAAATGAGATTAAATATTGAAAAATGAAAGAAATAATGCAAGAAAACCATAAATTCCATAAGAGTTAAAAATTAAGAGGGAGGGTTACACATTAGAGGGGAATCTTAGGTATCAGGCATTCCGGGAAGTCTGTACCTCTCCAATACCTCAGGCAGCGGGGAGAGAGAGGGACACAGAGACGGGAAATTGGGATGAAAACAAGGTTGTGTCTTCCAAAAATTTGAGAGACCCCAGGGGAATGCCCCATGGCCTCTCCCTTTATTCAAATAAAGTCAAAGGACTCCCCTGTATCCTTTTTAGACATAAACCTCTGGGGTTTGTGGATTAATTTTCCTGACATACTCAATCAGACAGCTCCCAACCTTCTTCCCGACCAATCCATGCAGATGAGGAACACAACATTTCACCATGGGATGGATCAGATTATCTTTTAGCAGAAAATCGAGGCAGAGTTTGTGGAAAGGTAAATGACTCAAACTGCTCTTGGCAAATAGATCACAAAGGAAAAGTGGAGGAACAGATAAAAAAGGAAATAAAAAAACAGCTCTTGTACTGGTCCAAACGTGGAAAGGATGGGAATGGGACACACTTTTGTGGTTCTCTCACAGACCATGGGTTAAACAAATGCTGTTTCTCCTCTCATGTGCTACAGCAACTCTCATCTTTTTACCATGCACCACACCTTGCTGAGTGCAGCTCATTCAGCAGCTGAGCAAGGGGATGCAGGTGGCAGCCAGGCCTCCTGAGCCACAAACGGCTACAAAAGGACAGAGAATGAGGGCACTGAGAGCAACCCCAAAAACAAAGAACTCCCAGGAAGCAAAAACAGAGGCAATGAGTGAATCTGCTTGGAGATGGGGCCAGGGACTTACATATAAGGAAGCAATGGGAGAAATCACCAGTTTCAGAAAATGTTACTAATTGACAAGGACTGCTGCTCAGACCAAGTCCCGATACATTCCTGAACTTCCAGAAGAACAAACACTTCACAGAGCCAGGAATATCGGGTGTTATACAAAAAGGACATGCAGCAGGCGGATCGGGAAGGCTGAACCTTCCAAGCACCTCGGCCAGTGTTGGGCAAAGGGACAGGGACATGCGGCCGGGAAAATCAGGACAAAAATGAGGCCGCGTCCTCCAACAACTGGAGAGAGCGCACGGCAAATGCCCCATGGCCTCTCCCTTTGGGCAGCAATAAAGTCACTTGCACACCGCTCCTCTGGCTCCTTGGGCCACACAAACCTCTGGCGCCGGGAATTTTCCCGCCCAGCCCCGGGCCCAGCGCAGCCACCTCCGGCCTCCCGACACGAAGCGGGACGAGCCAGCGCTGCTCCGCCACCGCCTCCTGCCGAGGCCCCAGCGGCAAGGAGACCGCGGGCAGCCGCTCCCGCAGCGCCCTCAGCCCAGGGCCAACACGGGCCGGCCACGGCACAAGCCACCCGCCACAGCCCCCTGCCGCCCCCTCCCGGGCCCGCAGCGAGCCCCGAGCCCCCGCAGAACCGAGCGCGGCTCCCACCTGCGATGGCCGGGGCCGCCTCCGAGCTCCGCCGCCGCCTCACCGGGCTCCGGCCGCTGCTGCCGCCGCTGCCGGGCCCGCACAGACGCTCCGGCAATGGCGGCTCTCCCAAGCCACGGCCGCCCTGGGGGCGCCAGCGGGGCCGGGCTTGTCCCCGCTCTGCCCAATCAGCGCGCGCCAGAGCCACGAGTGACGGCAGAAGCAGCCAATCGCAGCCAGCGGCGGGCTCTGCACACGGCACGAGCTCGCCTGCCTTGGGCTGAGCTCCGCCATTTCTCGGCCCCCTGGGCTGAGGAGCGGCCCCGGCGCTGGGCCCGGCCCGGGCAGGAGGCCAAGGATGCGCCGCTGCGCTGAAGCGCCGGGAGCTCGGGGTGCCCGGGAGCTGAGGGCGCTGCGAGCTGGGGGTGAGTCCGGGATGGAGCAGGGCATGCCGGAGCGAGGCCAAAACTCTGTGACTCTCCTTCCTGTCCCGGGCGGGGAGCAGAACACTCAAGGAAAGGCTCGGGGGTCGGGATGAGGTTGGGGACAGTTCAGTCCTTGGTCACGGGCACAGCACACCTGACTTGGGAAAATTAATTGAGTTTATTCTCAAACGTGTCAGAACAAGAAAACGAGAAGTAAAGTAATTCCTACGGAAATGCATCTTCCCCCCAGCTGTCCCTCCTTCCCGGGCTTAACTTTGTGCCCCTCTCCGTCCCCCTCCCCGCCCAGAGGCACAGGGATGGGGGTCACAGTCAGGTCATGTCACTGCCTCCCCCTGAGGGCCAGGAATCCTTGTCCTGCTGCAGCCTGGGGTCCCTCGCAGGGGCCAGAGTCCCTCAGGACCAGGCTGCTCCAGCGGGGATGGCCAGGGGGATCCCCGAGTCCGGCCAGGAGCCACTTGCATGGCTGTGCAGGGGCTTCTGCCGGGCTCGGGGCCTCTCTCAGGCACCCCCTGCTCCGGCCCGGCCTCACTGCCCCCCTCACCCCCCATGCAGCGAGTGCCCGGGCAGGGAGATGCACGATTTTCCCGGGGCTGAATCTTGGTGTTTCTGAGCTTTATTGGGCTGAATGTTGGTGCTTTGTTTTTTTGTGGGGGCTGAATCTTTCTATTTTGGGAGGATATCAGCTTTTTGGTGTTTTGGAAGTTTTTGATCTCTTTTGATGTTTGGAGGATGTTGGTGCTGAATCTTGGTGTCCTGGAGGTTCTTTCAGACACAAGATGCCCAGTGACTTCCTGAGAGCACCTTGGGCAAGGAGGTACCCCCAGCCCAAAGTGCTCTCCTCTTGTTTTTTCCCCCAAACCAGGACTTTTCATTCCTAAGCCGTGGCTGGATGGAGGAGGTGAAAAAGCCCTGGAGAAGCCGCATGAGAAGGGTCTGCAAACCCAGCCCAGGGAGCTGCGAGGAGGAAAGATCCCCCCTATACCAGGAACATGGCCAGAGATCCAGCCAGAGCTCATAGCTGGGGGGAGAAGCCTCATGGTGGGGAGAAGCCCTGCAACTGCTTGGAATGTGGGAAGGGTTTCAGGTACAGGTGCGAGCTGATCCAGGACCAGGTGATTCACACTGGGGAAAAGCCCTACGAGTGTGGGGAATGTGGGATGAGCTTCAGCTACATCTCCTACCTGAGGGAACACCAGAGGATCCACACTGGGGAAAAGCCCTACGAGTGTGGAAAATGTGGGAAGTGCTTCAGCAAGAGGTCCAACCTGAGGGCACACCAGGTGATCCACACTGGGGAACGGCCCTACACCTGCTTGGAATGTGGGAAAAGCTTTGGGTGGAGCTCTGACCTGAGAAAACACCAGCTCATCCACACTGGGGAGAGGCCCTATGAGTGTCCCGAGTGTGGGAAGAGGTTTCAGCGCAGCTCCACTGTCATCAGACATGAGCGGATTCACACAGACGAGAGGCCCTTCCGCTGCCCCGACTGCGGGAAGGGCTTCAACCGCAACTCTACCCTCACTCTCCACCGGCGCATCCACACTGGGGAGAGGCCCTACGAGTGTCCCCAGTGTGGGAAGAGCTTCTCACAGAGCTCTCACTTGACCCAACACCAACGGAGGCACCAGTAAGGGAAGCCTTGCGAGTGCCCCGAGTGGGGGAAGAGCTTCGTGCGCTGCTCCAGCTCCATCCCCCATGGGAGGATGGGCGTTGGATGATCCCCAGTGACCCCCGTTGGGCAGAGCCCTGGTGATTCGTGGTCCTGGTGATGCGTGTTGGGAAGACACCTGGCTGGGAGGCTCCACATCTTCCTGGCTCCCTGTGGGCACCTGGATGAAAGCAGGGGAATGAAAATCCATCAGGACACAGACCAACAATGGGAATTCCTTGAGGAGACTGGATTTGTTGACTTTCAATCCTAGAGAACCTTTTGTCGCTGCCTCAGGAGCTCTGTTGGCAGAGAAAAGGGGGTGACACTGGGCTTGGGGGCCCTGAGGGAACACACATGCTTTGGGGGAGGGGATATCCAAACTTAGGGACCCCGTCTCACATTCTTGCTCAGGTAGATGCTGAGCCCCAGAACCAGGAAGACGAAACCCAACATGGAGACTCCAATCTCCGTCAGCATCTTACTGCAGGTGGCATTTCATGGCGTCCCTGGGGCAACCGCAGAGGGCAGGACCCCCAAAACCTCTCACAGACCCCACAGGTACCTCAAAGGACCCTCTCAGTCTCCCCCAGCCTGCCCAGGACCCTCTGGAACCTCCTTTGGACTAACTAATTTTAAAAAATTAGGTATTTT
Organism: Cyanistes caeruleus; assembly: GCF_971803275.1. Taxonomy (NCBI): domain Eukaryota; kingdom Metazoa; phylum Chordata; class Aves; order Passeriformes; family Paridae; genus Cyanistes; species Cyanistes caeruleus. The sequence continues at coordinate 26,989 of NW_028255900.1, forward strand.
AGAAAATTTGGAGATCTCAGCTAGAGACAGGCCTTGCTGGAAGTATTTCGAGTTAATGATTCAGTGAGAAGCAGGATTTGAGATAATGAATCTCGGACTTAGGTAAAAAATTACTTGTCACTGTATGTTTGTTTAGATGTGCTTATAATGAGAAAAGAGAAAGTGATAAACGGGTTCAGGAAGATCACTGACCTTGTATCTGGAAACCCATTTCAAAGTCACAAGGGAAGAAACTGGAGTTGTACCAAATGTCATTTGTAATGTCAACCATTGTAAAGGTAGAAAGGTGAGAGTGGGGAAGAGCGGTTTTCCTTCATCCCTTGATGAACCCTCCTCACCAAAACAACCCCCTCCTCAAATTGGGGAGCCAACCACGCAGTTGTAATGACATTTTAAACTGATTACAGTGCATTTTAATCCAAAGTGAGGAATGGGAAGTGTTAGCATTATGCATATGCATTAGTATTAATATGTATTAGTATTTTGGATATTTAAGACTTTTGTAAATAAATAGACACTGGAATCTTTTGTCAACTTGCAGTGCGTATTAAGGGGTGACTCCTGCACTCGCCCAGAGCTGGGATTAAACATCCACTTTGTAACTTTAAACTGTTGGAGAGGTTTTTTGTCCATTAACAGATTGATGCTGATACTGGATCAATATTGCTATTTTGGTAAATCACTGCCAGTCTCTTCCCAGCCTCCCCAGGACCCAGCAGAGCCCCTCCTGTTCCTCTCAGGATCCCACAGCCCCCTCCCAGTTTCTCCCCATTTCCCCAGGACCCCCAAACCCTCTCCCAGTCCCTTCCAGCCCCACCAGGACTCATCAAGACTCCTCCCAGTCTCTTCCAACACAACCAACCTCATCCCAATCCCTGCTTTCCAATGCCCAATCTCCTTCCAGCTCCTCCAAGCTCACTCAAATCTCTCCCAGTAACACCCAGCACCCCCAAACTCCCAGTGTCCACCAGCACCCCCAGAACCCCATCCCACCCTCCCCAACATCCTTTAATCCCCTTCCCAGCCATCCTAAGCACCTCAATCCCTTCCCCAGTTTAAACCAGTCTATCTCAAACTCCCTCCCAGTTCCTCCCAGCACACCCCAATCCCCCTCTGGGCCCCCCAGTGCCTCCCCCGCTGCCCCCGGCGCTGTGGGGGCCGGGCCGTGCCCCAGTGCCGGCTCAGGGGGTGCTCCAGGCTGCCGTGCTCCACCTGGCAGCTGGAGCTGAGCCCGCATTGCCGGGGGCGGTTTCCAGCAGCACCAGGAGCTGCTGGCTCCAGTCCCCGCTGGGGAGCACGGCAGTGGCCAGCACGTGGCCCGAGAGCTGCTGCTGGCCCTGGGAGCAGCTCAGCTGGATGTGGGCAGGGGAGAAATCCATCAGGGAGCAGAGCAGGCGGCCGGGGCCGGGCTGGGAGCTGGAGGGCACCAGCGAGATGGACACGCTGGGATGGGCACTGGGAGAGAGTGGAGAGGAGTGGTGTGGCATTGAGAGGGACTGGGAATGGACTGGCAGGGACTGGGGTGGCACTGAAAGAGATGAGAGTGGATACTGGGACACTGGAAGAGGGCGTGGAGGTCTGGGAGTGAAGTGAGAATGAATTAGGAATAGACTGGGAATGGCTAAAAAGGAGTGGGCGGGACCGTGGTGGCACTGGGCGGGACTGTGGTGGCACTGGGAGGGACTGTGGTGTCACTGGGAGGGACTGTGGTGGCACTGGGCGGGACTGTGGTGGCACTGGGAGGGACTGTGGTGGCACTGGGCGGGACTGTGGTGACACTGGGAGGGACTGTGGTGGCACTGGGAGGGACTGTGGTGGCACTGGGAGGGACTGGGAATGAAGTGCGCGGCACTGGGAGGCCGAGTCCAGCGCGGGGCTCTCGGCTCTGTGGATCTGCCCGGCAACTGATGAGTCATCAGAGAGGCGCGCTCTGATTGGCTGAGCGGCGGCAGATCCATGGAGGGGCGAGATGGACAGGCAGGGTCACTGGGAGAGGCTGGGATGGACTGGGAGAGGCTGGGATGGACTGGGAGAGCCACGGGAGCCATTGGGAGGGACAAGGGGCCCCGGGGATGGGCACACGGAAGGCTGAGGGCTCTGAGGTGATTCCCAAGGAGGTTTCGAGGGACACGGCCGGGCCCCTCTCTGTGCCCCACGAGCAGCGGCCCGGACAGAAAAGATCAGGAGCGGGAGGAGGTGTTTCTCAAGACTGATTTTAATCCTCATTCTCCTGGTTTGATTTGCTCAATCCTAAGCTCAGTTCATTTCCCCATGTCGGGCTGTTGTGCCCCTGATGGTGATCCCTGAGTGACCTCTCCCTGCCCTTGTCCGGACCCATGAGGATTTGGATTTGTTTCAGTTCAGTGGAATTCGTGGTGATTTGGGGGAGCTGGAGCAAAGCAGCTGGAAAGCACAGTGGGCTTGACAGGGACTGAACCAGGGCAGGAGTTGGGGCTGCCTCGAGTGAGCTCTCAGTGTGAACCTTCATGGGGTCTTTCTAAGGGAATTTTGTTTAAGTTTGACCTTCATTATTAAAAAGCAGGGTCACAAGTGGAGCTCTGCTTTCAGCTTGAAATGAGGGGATGGAACGTGGGCACTGGGACTTCCATAACCTCAAGTTGTTCCTTGATCCTGGACACTTTAGCTTTGGCAATCTGAAGCCCTTCAGCAGCAATGTCTCTGCCACCCCCTGGTTTCTGGCTCAGACCCAGCTCGCAGCTTGGACAAGGTCTGGGCTTTGTCCTCTTGAGCTTCGGGAGCCTCCCGGGAAGCACCAGCCCTCCCCAGACCACCCTTGGTAGGACTTTTTCTATTCTCTCTGCTGACCATTTTATCCCCAAAACTGCCCTGGGAACGTTGTATCCAAGCACATCCTCCAGCGCTGCACTTTCCTCCTGTGAATTCCCTGTGCAGGGAATGTGTCTGTGCTTTTCCCTGCTCTGTTCACTGACAAACAAACCTGAGCCCGTGGGACTGTCAGAGCTCCTTCATGCCATGAAATCAGGTTGTGTTTCTCATGGCATGTTCTGGAGGAGCTTTTCTTGGTGTGCCTTGTGCTGCTGGAAATGACACAAGAGCCAGGAGGGAACAGAAGCTGCTGCTGCCCGTTGGCTCAGGGCCAGGGAACCAAGTTGTGCTCCCGGGCAGTTGGGCCCTGCTGGAAGCAGAGCCGCGTTTCCCTTGAGCAGCTCAAGCTTGTGACAGCTCCAAACAGGAAACCTCAGCAGAAAACTCTTCCTCCAAACTCAGCTGCTTTCCCTCCTGCAGCTCTTTGGGAAAGAGCCTCAAAGCACAGACTCTGCTGGGAGCCATTGGTGCATTTCCTCCCTCCCGGCAGCAGCAGCTCCTGAGCCCTTCACGGGCTCCTGGCCCTTCCCAAACCCTTCAGCTCCCTTGGAACTCTCAGCAGTCACTAACATGTGCATTTCTTTCATATTTAAGCTGCATTTAAACTTCTCTTTTTCTCTCCTCTCTATCTTTTTAATCTCCTCTTTATCTCCTTTAATCCTGTCAGCACCAGTAGGATGGGGATGGAGTCTTGGGGTGGGTGTGGGATGAACTGAGGATCCAGCAGAGAAGGGCAAGGCAGAGGGGAGAGGACTCAGCCAACCCTTCTCCTGCTCTCTCCTACTCCAGGCTCCAGCTGAAGCAAGTCAGACTGGAAAGGATCCCACAAATGCTGTGTTCTCCTCCCTCTGAGCTTGGCTGGGGATCCTCAGCTTCAGCCTGGTGCAGTGATGGCTGAGATTCGCTAATTTCAGATTTTTGGCTAATGCACTAAATTGAAGAGGTTTATTATTACTTAATCACCTTTCACCTTTGTCAAGTTCTGCTGCACTGTGTCTGCTTTTCACCCAATACACTGCTAACTCACCTACACACATGTGCTTCTCATGATAATATTTAGATTCATAGCTTACTCTATAAAATCACACAATCACAGATGAAATCTCTCCACCATCTCACTCAATACAGTTTTTTATTTACTTATGGCATATTCTTACTTGCAGCTATAGGAACATAAGCTTATGAATTCTCGACTCAACGTCTGTGAACCTTTAGCATTGCATGAACCCAAGCTCCTTCCAAGGCTGTAAATGAAACCCTTCAGTATCTGTGGAAGTTTCTGTCTTTCCATTTCCCACAGCCCAGCAAAGGATTTGTGACCCTTTGTGACAGAGGAGAAGCTCCCAGGCAATTTTGTGTTTGCTGTAGGGAAGGTTGGGTTGCTCTGCATCAATTCCCAGAGCAGCGCAGAGCATTGGCTTTGTGATGTCAGGGCATGGATGCCACCTTGTTGTGGTGACAACCCAAGGTTGCCTTGGTGCACGGAAGGCCTCAGGGTCAGAGCAGCTCTTGGGCTTGCTCAGTGCAGGAGCATCCTCCTGCTTGAGGCGTTTGTCAGTGGGCAGCTGCACACTGACAGGAGCCGTGTTTGTTTTTGTGGTGGAGCAGAGTGTGCAAACTGGCACAGCAGTGCTACAGTGATGGAGCAGCTCGCTGTTGCAGTTTGCACCATTTATGGCATCGCCTACGCCGGCTATTACCTCACCAACCTGGCACGTAAGTAGAGGTTTTCCCTGGCTGGAACCTGAGCTGGCTTTTGTAGGTCTCCCTGCTCTTTCTTAGTGACCGGGTTGCTATTGAAACAGAAAGACCATGAGGATGCCCCTGGTTTGGTAAAGCTCCTGTCAACACCTTCAGCAAAACACGGGGTGTCTGTAGCCAGGGGGCTGCGGGCAGCATTTGCAGGGCTTCTGTTCCCTCCACGGGAGAGCCTGTGGCAGCAGAGTCTGGCATTTCCTCACTTTGCTGGCTCAGTGTCTTGGGGTGACTTTACTTTTAAGATAGCTCTGAGAGCTGGGGAAGTTGAAACTGCTGGAGGCTGATGGGAGTTTTTTCTCCTGACTAATTCCTGGCCATGGGTGAGAATTGGCAGCGGTTTTAACTATTGAGAAGTGAGATCAACCTGTGAACACCACCTGAAGATGTGAGGCCGGGAATTTCTTGCTCTCTTTGGTTTCTGGCTTCTGACGAGGTCACAGGGCTCTGTCTCGGCCTCCTCCCCCCTCCAGGCCGGACAAGGCTGCAGAGGGCGGGGTGGGGGGAGAAACGGAGCCAGCCGGCCTGACTTGGTTTGCAGTTTCTGCCACTGAACTGAAACCTGACACCATCAACATCTGCAGCTTTAGCAAGATTTTAACTCTTTTACTACCTATATGAGACTTGCATATTAATCCTTTTTTTCCAGAGAGAGAGAGAGAGGGAGTGATCAACCATCAACCCATCAAAGAGAGTGAAGAAAAAAATTAAATTTAGAGGGGGAAGAGAAATAAGAGAAATAAGGAGATGCTTTAATAAGCTGAAATATTTTTCTGTTAAGCTATGGAGATGGACAGTAGTGTTCTGAAAAAAACTCCTTTAATTCATGACAGAGTATATTGGGAGGAATGGAGTGTTTCCAAGTGTGCATTTTGAGCAAATGATGAAGTAGTTGTGACACTGTGAGATGCAGGAACAGAGGGGGAGAAGTAATAGTTGAAGATTTGGGCTTTTAAGAAGCAAAAAGAAAACTTCTGTTTCCAGGAGGCCTCACAAAAACAGATAAAGAGAACTTTTGCCTTTGAATAACTCATTCATAAAAATGACATCCCTAGACTCATGACCCATAACACACCTCAGAGTGATGGAAAATGGGAGGAGACAACTGATGGCAGATTTCCAGGCAGCTGGCATCAGAGAAATAGAAAGCTATGAAGAAAAATAGTTTTCTTGTGAAAATCTCCATGGATAGCAGAAGAAGACTTCTGTTTCTCTACAAAGACTGATGAAAAGACTCTAGCAGGAATTGGGACTGTTTTAAACACCAAAGTTCCAAAGTTTTTTGTTCCTATGTTTTCATATAAATAAGGGAATGGTTGGGTAGTGGGGGAGAAAAGGGTTGTTCTGGAAGTTTTATTCTGGTTTCTTATTCTTGTAGTTTTTGTTAATGAACTTCCTTTATTCCATTTAAGTTTTCAGCCTGTTTTGCTCTTGTTCTAATCCATATCTCACAGCAAGAAATAAGTAAGTTTCCTAGTGATTTTTTAGTTGCTGCTTTAAACCACACCAGTCAAGCAAGACAACTTTGAAAATGCAGACTGGGAGATCTTCTCAGATGCTGTTCTAAATAGGCCACGGTTCTCTCCAGTTTTCTCAAAGAATTTGGTTCCTTTTCCTTGCCCACTGCAGGTCATCTGAGCCGTGTGTTCAGAGGTGCCGATCCTGAGGTGAGTCAGAAAGGAACATTTGATGCTCCTGGTGTTTCAGAATTGTGCAGGGAACTGTGAGCTTGGCCTGTGGCAGTAGAGTGCAGAGGGCCAGCTGGGTGGGCTGAAAGAAGATCCATTTCCGTGTTTACAACAGCAATAGCAAAGGCATTGTTGGCTATTTCCTAATTTTCCATTGCAGAGCTTTAAAAGAACTCAAAGCTCAGATTTGCAGAGAGAACGTTGCTTGCTGATAGTAGCCAGGGTGAACTCTCTAATTCAGAGCTATTTGCAGCCTGGCTGAATCAACCCATTTTAATTTACTTGGAGAGACTTAGAATCCCATTGCTATCAAAGCTGATGATTTGTGCTTGGTAGAGCTGGTTGTATAAATAGAGCTGAATAGAAATAAGGTTCTAAATGATAGGGAGCTGCCTGTCCCTAACTCCACCATCTGTCCACAGAGCCCAGAAGCAAGAGCAGACTCTGCTGTGGCTCCCTCTGCTCCTGGAGAAGAGGCCAAAGAGGAGCAAAATGAGCAAAAGGAGCACGAGCCTCCAGCTGTGGTCACAGCCCAGCCTGACCATGCCCAGACAGTAAGTGCCAGTGCTGGGTGCTGCTGTCTTTAGTGCAAGGCAGAGCTGCAAGTTTCTGAGCAGCCAGCACTTGCTGTTGCTGGCTGAGGATGCTGAGTGCTGGAGTCCTGCCAGCACCCAGCCATTCCCCCATCCCGTGGCAGCTGGAAATTGGGCTTTGAGCCGTCGTGCTGAGGCCCCAAAGCGCTGCTGCCTGCGGGTGAGCAGCTGGCTGCTTGGCTCAGGGAAGCTCTGTCTCTTGGCTTCTGCCAAGCCATGGCCAAGGGCTCACATGGCATTGCTGGGGCTCACAGGGCTTGCTTTGTTTGCTGTCTCTTTTTGGAAACCTCTGGATGACCTGGAGAAGTGTTCTGCAGTTTTCTGGAGTAATTCTTCACTTCTGCAGAGTCTTTTAGGCCACCTGTCTTTCGGCTTTTGATAAGCTGCAAGAAGATGATTGTGTTGTCCATGCAGCTGTGGCCGGCCATTCTTGTCCTGTGTGGCCAAAGAAACAAACTGTGTAGTTCTGAACCCTTCTTCTGAGGCAAAATCCACAAGTGGCAAGTTTCTCTTGATACATTTTGTGGTGAAGTCTGCAGCTTTGGAAACTGCATTGGAGCCTAGTGTGGGGGCAAAGCTGCAAGTCCTTGAGTGCTGTCTTGTGTTGCTAAGAACCCCTTTAGAGATGGTTGTTTTTTCTCCTCAGAGCTGTTTTCCTCCTCCTGCCTCTTCTGTCCTGACACTCCCTGTTTAACCTGTAAATTTCTGCCTGTCCTAGTGAGGTGGGACAATTCCATGGTTTAAATGGTTTTTGGTGACTTTGGTCATACATGCATTACATGACCCATGGCTTCCTTCATTGGCATCCCTAGGGGTGTGTCAATTAATTTGTTGGTGGGGCCTTTTGAGGATCTCTGTCAGTGCCACTCAGAATTCTCAGCTGACAAAAGAGGGAGGAGAAACACCTTGGTCCTCTTCCATATCCTGAGGTGGCCATAGAGGCTCTCTGACCTGCAGCAGAGGATCCAATTGCACACATCCTTGTCTCCTGAATGAGCAGGATTTCTAACAAGAGTGTAGATGTCAGAAGGGCAGGAGTGGCAGTGCAGGCCTGAAAAGAACATGAACTCCAGCAGTGTCTCTCCCAAGGGCTGAGCTCACCCAGGAAGCCCCTGCAGAGCCAGGATGGAGCTGTGGGACAGGGCTGGCTGTCAGTCACTAGGGAGAGACAAGCAGGACACAGCAGAAGGGGAGGGAGGCCCTTAAGAAATGCCCCACATTTCCTGTCAGCTGCCCAAGAGTCTGTTGGAGATTCAGTGCCAGATGGGCCCTGATTGCACTGCCAGGGTCACTTTGGAATCTGTGCTTCCCCATGGGCAGAGAACAAGGCAGGAGAGCAGCAGCACAGAGCTTTGGGAACGTGGGAGCCCATCAGCCTTTGAGTCTTGGCCCACAAATGTTGGATGAGAAGTTGAAGCCCATCTTCTCTTGCTTTCTCTGCAGGTCCTCCTAGAGAAAGAGCAGGAGCAGATTGTTTTATCAGGACGGCCGTGCCAGCCTGAGGGAGAGCTGTTCCCAGCCCAAGAGCAGGAAGAGCAGCTGGGGCAGCAGGTGGAAGAGCCACTGGAGAATGGCCAGGTAAGGCTGACCCAGCAGGGGACAGAGTGAAGGGCAGGAAGAGGGGCATAAAACGCAGCTCTTGGGACTGAGCAGGCCACGAGTGCCAGAGGCCCTGAAAGCAAAGAGCCTCTGCAGAGATCAGCAGCGGGACAGGAGGTTACAGTGGAAGCAGAGGTGGGTAGGGAAGCAGAAAGAAGTGACTGAATGAGTGTGATTTTGAGGCTGAAACTGAGGAAGAAGCTGAGCCTGATGGCAGCTCCCAGGCACTTGCTCTCCATTTGTGTGTACAGAACATCGAGGCAGAGCCCCAGGCAGAGCTGCCCGAAGCTCCGAGGGCCATCATGGCAGTGAAGAGGAGGCACGAGGAGGACAGGAGAAACACCCAGGAGGAGATGACACTCCATCAGCAGAGAGGAAATCAACAAAATCAGGTGAGTGAAAGAGTGGCAGACACTCCACTCACAGAAATTCCTCTCTGTCGTTCTTCACAGGCCTCCAAGGAGGAGCTTCTGGCAGAGCTGCAGGAAGCTGAGGCTAGGATCAGGGCAAGGGAGAACAGGCTGGAGGAAGAAAGAAGAATCATGGAAGAGAAATTCCATCTCCTCGCTCAGCAGCAAGAGGCTCTAGAAAATCGAGTGAGTGAAAGAGCGATAGGCACAGCAGTCACTGCAGTCTGGTGCTTTCTGCCCTTCTTGCCTTTCCTCTGCAGAGCAGCAGGGGGCTGGGCTGATGCCTCTCAGTGCCATCCTGCTGTAGTGTCTATCCCAGCTGCTTGGAAGGACATTTCCTGCTGTGCTCAATCTCAGCTGCTGCCCTGGACAGTGGCACCAGTCATTTGCCCCTTTTGCCAGCACTCATCTCAAGGGATTCCTGCTGGCCTGCTCCTGCTCTCCTTGTTTCTTCAGGGCTTTTTGCAAGTGAACACAGTCCCCCAGACAGATTTGGAATACAAGCTGCAAGCTGTCTGTATGCCTTGGTGAATCTGCTGCTGTGCTGCTCTTTCCCTTTGCTCACAGTCAATGAGCCTTGGCACACAGGGACAAGCTGTGGTCTCTGACTGCTTTGTTCTCTTTGACTTGAGGTGGACGTGTTGATATCTCACCTGGCAGCCTGCGAAGGCTTCCAGCAAATGCCGGCTGATGAAGAGCCCCAAGGTCGGCGGCAGGCACAGGTACTGTCCCAAGCACAAGTGCTGCAGGCTGAGCACCTTCTGAAGATGGTGCAGGAAAAGAGGACTGAGGGGGAGGAGCTCCAACATTAGAACAAGGAGCTGCAAATGTGTCTGCAGCCCTTGGAGGGGGAAAGGGATCCTTGGGAGGAAGTGCAATGGTCGTTGTTGCAGTCATCCTTCAGAAAATCCAGGAAAATGGAATATGAAACTGGCCATCAACTTGATTAAAACCAACCTTGGGTTTTGACCATTTGGTTCCAGAAGTGGGCATCCAAAAAATCCAGTTGATGAGCTTTGCATGTGGCTAACAGCAACTTCCTAAGGGCTTGCATTTGAAAAGGGAACTCGGGGTAATCTCTGTCAGCCAGCTTCCTGACACAAACTCCTTTCTTCTCTCAGATCTACACCGGCTCTTCCATTCAATCTGCTGCAGCAGCAGCAGCAGCAGCATCTAAAGGAGCCTTTGTTCCCCAAGCTGAGCAGTGGATCCTGGGCAGTTTGTCCATTTCCAGCAGTGACACATCTGCTGCTCAGCTCCAGGAGAGCCAGGGAGACTTCGTGGAGCAACTGAGTACGTCTGGTGTATTTCTTGTCTGAGGGACAGTGTATTGTGTGCCCGTGCCAGCAGAGCTGTAGCAAATGATCCTCCTCACTTTGGTGTCCCAGAGACATTTAGGACTCCCCACAGGAACTGCTGTGCTCTGAGGCAGCGAGAGAGCGCTCTGGCTGTTCCTGCTGCCTCTGAGGGCAGCTTGGACTGGCTCGGCTTTGCCTGGCATTCCCTTGCCACTAAAGGCAGAAGCAGGAATTGTTCTTGGATCAGCAGAAGGCTGTGGCCTAGCAAATTATCATTGCAAGTCCTGTGTGCTAGTGGCCAAACTGAACAGAATATTTGATTCCTAGATTCTCCTTAGACTCCAGACTTCCCACCGCTTGTCAGAACCACAAGACTTCAGAGATATTGATTGGTTTTGGGGTTTTGTCTTTTTGTTGTGGTTCCGTTTTTAGTTTTCAGTTTTTATCCTTGTTTGGTTTTGCATTTAGGGGTTTTTGCTTTTTCTCCATCCTGAAAGAGCTGTTCTGCCCCATGTGTCTTACTGGTGTCATTTTTAGGACTGTTCTTATTGCCTCTACTACATCTACAAGGTTTTTGTGAGAATGCTGTATTTTTGTCAGTGAGGAGTCCTTTGAAAGAACATCAGGTGACAGCAGAAACAGAGCAAGAGATGTTTTCATTGGGCCCACAATGAAGAAACAGATATTTGTATAACAATCTGTAATTAATATCCCAGTTTTATTTTTCTAAAGATGTGTCCAAGAGACACATCCACGTGGTGTGATCAGATAAAACAGCACTGCAGGCATTTCTCAGGAGCGAGCCTGCAGCCCCTGTGCTGTGTATTCCTCAGATCCATGGCACTTTTTCATCCCTGATTCCCAGCCATTCCCATGACTCTTAGAATCCTACCTATTGGCCCAAGCCCTGCTCAGATCAGTCTCTGGGAAAACACATCAAGCCCTTTGTGATTCTGCAGCACAACCCATTTAATCTGCTTCTTGCCCATAACAGCTGCCAGTGCTGTGCTCTCAGAAAAGACCTGGTGGGGCTGAGAAAAGATCCCAGCTGATTTGGTGTCTACCTTCACCTGCTGGGACACAAAAGGGCCTTGATCTGCACCTGGCTGTGTCTGATCTCCAAGGCAATGCTGGTGTGTCCTGAACAGGGGCCACAGCTTGTCAGGGGCTCAGGCTGGCTGTGTCTTCTTGCCATTGCTTGTCAGTGCTCATGCTTGGCCTTTGCCAGCCTTGTGCTGTGCCCTGCTGTGCTCTCTGCGCTTCATTTCCTTCCACAAGGACTGGACAAAATCAGTCTCTCTGCTGCCCATTTGTACTGCACAACTGCCTGTCTTGTTGCTGCTGTGCTTGCTGCCCAGCTGACCACAGAGGGTTCAGAGCCCCAGACAGCGGGGCTGCCTTTGGCATCTCCTGCAAGTTGGGATCTCTGCCTGAAAGTCAGCATCTTGCATTTTGTTTCCCTCAGGGAGAATGGTGAACAAGGAAAATCCCATCACAAAATACATTGAACTGGAAAGTCTTGGCAGCGGGTGAGTCCAACCACAGTCACTTCTACACAGCCATGGGCCAGGTGTTTCCCTGGGGGAATATCCATCAAGTGGGAAGTCAGACAAGTTGTCCACATGTTTAGACAGCGGGCTTAGTCTGCCCCATCTCTCAGTACTGGCCAGAATTTGTCAAGTGTGCTCAGAAGGCATTGTCAAAGACATCTCCATGCTGCCAAGGTCTTGCCTGCAGCAAGGAACAGAACCTGGGAAATCTGCTTGTCTCTCAAGTGTGGGACAGCTCAGGATTCATTTCCTTCGCATTTTTGGATGTCTCCAAATCATCTGGCCACACTAATGAAAGAAGAATCTTGCTTGCCTGAAAGCACAACCTACCCCCAATGAGAGCTGTCAGATAACAGTTCTCAGAAACATTTCTCTCCAAGAGTTTGCTAAAGGAAATACTCCGTGCTCAGGATTAGAATTGCACAGTTTAGAAGCTGATAGCCGAGATGAAGGAATAAGCTGCCTTTTGGAGCTGAGGCAGTAAATCCCAAGGCTTCAGGAACAGGCCCAGTGCCCAGGCACTTGAGGGGAAAATGCATCATCTGCCTTCTGGCAGACCCCTCCTGCAACCTGCAGCTTTTAGGCATTTACAGCAGAGCTCTCCTGTCTGGACTGGCTTTCAGTGCAAGATCTAAATGGCTTCTCCTTTCTTTGCTGCTGTTTTGTTTCTAGGGGTTTTGGAGAGGTTTCCAGAGCACTTGACATTGCAACAGGAGGAGAGGTAAATGTCAACAGCCCCTGCAGCCTCTGCTGCTCTCCAGGCCTTTCCCCACTGCTGACAGCTGTGGCTGGAGCTTTGAGTAGAGCTGTGCTGAAAAGGCACAAGAAGCACAGACTGGAGCCAGCCTGCAAATTGCACTTGGAACAGGCTTTGTGGACAAGGCAAATCGCCAGTGGCCACATGTCCTGTAACTGACCCCCAAGGGAGCAGAGAAATGGGCTGTTGCAATGTCACTCCCTAATTACTCCAGTGATGAGGTCTAATCACAAGGCACTTTGGCACAGCTTGGCTGTGCCATTCCAAAATCACTTGCTCCATGTGGGTTGTGGTCTCATGCTACCAATTTTCTCAAGTTACTCCTTTTCAATGTCATTTGAGGTGGCCATCAAGAAAATAAATGTGCAAGGAGTGAGTAGGAAGATACTAACCATGAATGAAATCAGGATCATGGAGAGTAATAGGAGTCCCAGGATCGTGAATTACTTAGCCAGGTGAGTGGTCACGGTCTTATGCCATGAATGTTTGTTTACATACTACAAGCATGAGAGCTTAAAAACCCACTTTGGTCAGTGGCAGGAAATAGAGTTGTTGATGATTATTTCTCTGCTTATCTCCAATGGATGGGAAGAGACTGCATTTTGTCTGCATGAATCCACCCTGGCAAATGCAGACTGAAAATTGTTCAAAAACCTGCATCAGCCCTATCTTAAGAATTCAATACCTTGTAAGTTCATCGCCTCCAAAGTTCTTTGGGCTTGAGTTTTTCAAGTTTCTTAAATGCTGATGAACCATCCAAGAGAGGATTGCCCTTGCATTGTTGCCCCTCTTTTCCATTGCTGTGCATGCCAGGAAGACTAGGTGCTTATTTCCAGAAATGCCATGCGTGACAGGTTTTTTATCTGGGCTCTTCCTAAACTGCCTTTCTCCTTGAGACAGCACAGACTGCAAACACTGCACAGCCTAGAGGCAATGTCTATGCCTTTTCTTCTGCCCTTGTCTCCAAGGGACCCAGAAACAAGACTCAAGCAAAAAACCAACCTAGCCGTGCATGTTCACCTGCATGGCCTTGTTTCCTTTTTTCAGCTACCTTGTGCATGAGGAACTCTGGCTGGTGATGGAGTACATGGACGGAGGCACTCTGAGAGATCTCATCGACGAGATTCAAATGTCTGAAGGAGAGATTGCAGCTGTCAGTCGGGAGGTCAGGGATCCCATCTGTGCTTCCAAGGCCTTGAGCTGCATTGTCTGGGAAACAGGGGCTCAGAACGGGAGGGATTTCATGGGCCAAGCTTGGTTTCTGTGCTGCTGCTCGGCTATGGGCAAGCAAGAGCATCTCAAGTGAACTGTCTGCCAGTGCCCCTACACTCACTGGACTCACTTCCTGTACTCTTATCCCCTGCTCTTGTATTCTAGCTCTGTCTCTTGCATTGGCATTTGCAGTTCTCCACTGAGAAAGGTGCTGCTCTGCTACTGTGGGAGCAGCAGGCTCTTGCTCTCAATGGCGCTGTGTTCTGCCATTCCTCCCCATTCCCCTGCAAAGGGAACCTTCCACAGCTGTTTCCTTGCTTGTGGGATGAACTCACAGCACTACTTTTTGCCCCCCTGGTTCTCTTTTCTCTCTCAGTGCCTGCAAGGACTGGATTTTCTTCACTCCAACCACGTGATCCATCGAGATGTCAAGAGCAACAACATCCTTCTCAGAACCGACGGCTCTGTCAAGCTGGGTCAGTGTATTCTTGCTCAGCTTCAGCCTTCCAGGAATGGGGGGTGTGGGGCTGCTTTCAGTGACTGCCAGCTCCCCAAAAATGCTGCTGCTGGCAGTGCAGGGGTCCCCCCTGCTGTGGGCTGAAGGCACAGTTGCAGGGTGCACACAGCTATGACAAGGAACCACAAGCAGCCCAGAGTGCTATTGCTCTGTGTGTGTGTCTGTGTGTGTTCCTTCCAGAGGGAGGGAGCTGCAGTCTAAACCTTCAGGGGAACAAAAGGCACTGCTGGAGGAAGTGTAAGAAATGGGGGGATGTTTGAAGTAGCCAATTCATATTGCCTTGGCTAAAGTCCTAAGGAAAGAGAGCAGGGAGTGTTGTCCAGGAAATTCAACTGCACATTCTCAAACTTCCACTGGGGAATTCTCTGGCTTGGTTTCCTAATTGAGAGTATTAAAATTAAAAGAGTATTTTGCTTTCTTCTCAGCTGATTTTGGCCTTTCTGCTCAGCTCACCCCTGAGCAAAATCAGCGGTGCTCGGTGACCGGGACTCCTTGGTGGATGGCACCTGAAGTGGTGAAGTGTCAACCATATGGCCCCAAAGTGGACGTGTGGTCTTTTGGAATTGTGGCAATTGAAATGGCCGAACAAAAAACTCCTTATGACAGTTTCACTGCTCGATCGGTAAGGAGCAAATACTCTCTGATCCCGCTGTCTTTCTCACCTGTCCCAGGTTCTCTGCTCACTGCACAAAATCCCATGGCCATCTGCTGGAAGTACTTCCACCAAGGCCCCTTCTACAAATGGCCCTGCAGCACATCAGCATCTGCTGGAGCTTTGGTTGCAGCACTGGGGGAACTCAAGCCTTACCTCGCCCAAACCATCTCCATTCTCAGGCAGCATTTTGCTTTGCCTTACAAGTCGTTCCAGCTCTTGTGGCTGTGTAGATGGCCCCAAGAATAGGAAACAAGCATCTCAGAGCTGGTGATATCTTTCCAGAAATGAAGCAAAGAAACTCAAACCAAACTAAGTTTCTAAAACAGTGCTTTTGAGAGAAGAAGTGCAGCCCCATTCTTCTCACAGGGAAACTTGCCTGAAACCTGGAGATGAGGCTGTAAAGCCAGAGTCTCTTCTGCTTCTTGTGCAGTGCTGCTGAGACACTCAGTGACCACCTTCTTTCCTAACCCAAGCCACTTTCTCCATATCACCAAGCTGGAGCCTGGTGACGAGGAGAGCCTGCCAAAACCTCCTGTTTGTTTCCTGGCACTTTCTGGGATGGGCACAGCGTTAATGCATTGACTTGAGAATCCAACCAGCACAGGCTTACCACAGGGATGACACTTCTGATTTCACCATGAATATTTTCCTTTTGCCACCTAAGGGAACCTGAAATTTTCAGAGTGCTGAGAGACAGAGCTGCAGGTGGCTCCTGTGTGCCCAAACAGGCATTTTCAACCCAATACATTTGTGGAGGCATCTTAATGTGTCTGTGTTGAAAATGAGATTCCAAAGGTTTGTTTCCTTCCCTGAGGAACACCTGCTGCATTTCCTTTCTTTTCTTCCAATTACCATCATTTTCAAGAACAAGACAAAAAGCTGGATGAGTTTTGTTTTATGGCAGCTGTGCTTAAGGGACCAACAAGCACTGCAGAGATTCTTTTCACATAAGAATCCTTGGAATAGTACAGTTAGTTAGAATAGCAAAATCCCTCTTCCAAAAAGGCTGCCAAGCTGCTGGGAATCCTTTGAGAAGGAAACATGTATTTGCTGATGTAGTTGCCACTAACTAGATCAGGCAAGGAAATCAGCTGCCAAGGCAAGATCTGCTGGATGTTGGCAAAGCTGTGGCTTTGGGGCTTGGGTTTTTTCATGATACAGGAAAGTCATCATCCAAATGCTACAGGAAAGTCATGTCTGCCTCTCTGCCAGGGCAAAAACTGCCACTGCAGAGTGGAGCTGGAACAATGGGCTCTGGGAGAGCAGTTCCAGATGGGAAAGAAGCAGGTGGAGCCTTGTGTTTCCTTTTTCCCCAGGCTAAATTCCACATAGCCACAGAAGGGAGCCCACAGCTGCGGCAGCCCGAGCAATTCTCGCCTTTGCTGCGTGACTTCCTGAGCTGCTGCCTGCAGAAAGGCGAGGCGCAGCGCTGGTCTGCCAAGGAGCTGCTGCAGGTAAAATGCCAAAAGGGCTGCAGGTGAAACAGTGTCCCAGGGATGGGCTCCTCCTCCACTGAAATCCAAGGCATCAGATGAGCCCCCATCCTCCTCCCTTCCAACCTTGGTGCTGTTCAGCTGACAGTGGGGAGCAATCCTAGACTGGGCTGGGCTGGCAGGGAGTGCTGGGTTTTAGCGCTGGCTAAAATCACCAGGGCACTTACTCATTTCTTGCTGGGAGCTATGGATTAGGAGAAGGGCAAAACAGGCTTCAAACTTCAAAGGAATAACAAATTTTATTATCAGGCCCACAAGAATAAGAAAGGTCTCACCTGTGCAGTGAAAGGGTTCAATCTCACCCAGGTCATGGCAGTCACGGTGTTGGATTTCAGGCTGTGCTGGGCCCCTCTCTCTGCCCGGGAGCCGCTGGGAGGGGAGGCTCGGCCTGGAGCCGTCGCTGCACGCCGGGGAGAGGGTTTAGTGTGGGCAAGATGTCAGCAGCCGTGGCCTGGCCCAGCCTGGGGCTGGGGTCCCGCAGCCTCCATCCCCCGCCCGGGAGCCGCTGGGCTCTGGCCCGGCCTCCCCCAGGAGCACAGGCCGTGGGCGAGCAGGGCCGGCCTCACCAGAGCTCCGTTACCTTCGGGCTCCGGAAGCAAAGAGGGCCAGTGCCCGGGCTGGTGGTTTTCAAAATGTGCATCATCACAGAGGCACATCTCATTTCTAAATGGTGCAAAATGTTGTCAGTTCTCAGAACTAGCCAGCCATTGGCCTGTCTCAGGCACAGAGGAAGCTTCCAGCAGCTTCTCTCAAACAAATCACTTCCGCGCGGGGTTTCTTACTTCTTTCCCTAAATGTCAATTCATCTCAAACTAACACACAGGGACATGGAAAGGTCATCTAGTCTGTGTCCTGCAATGAGCAGGGACATCTTTCAAGAGATCAGGATACTCACACCTCAGATATTTCCAGGGGTGGGCCTCCTACCAGCTCTTGGGGCAACCTGTGCCACTCTTGCCCCATGCTCCTGACCTACTCTGACTCAATCCCCTTTTCATTTAAAAAGTATTCCCCTGCCTTTGAAGCTCTTAGCTTGGAAAATCATGCTTTCTTGTTGTTTTCATTTCCTTTCTGCAGCATCAATTTATAACATCGGCCATGCCTGGGTCCAGCCTGGCACCTCTCATCGTTGCAGTAAAGAAGTGGAAGGAGGAGGCAGGAATGCAACAATTGATTTAGAACTGTCTTCTCCATGACCAATTTAGAGTAGGATTATAGAGTAGGATTGCAGAGTAGGATTGTAGAGTAGGATTATAGAGTAGGATTGTAGTGCAGATTGGTAGTGTAGGTTTGTAGTGTAGGATTGTAGAGTAGGATTTTAAATAAAATTTCTCAAATCTCAACTCCTTTGGAACATTTCTCTCCTTCTGACCCTGTGAGAAAGCTCAACATTTCCTCCTGAATTGTCAGTTTTTTCTTAGAGGTGGAAAGTGACATTGATGGCTTCTTTGGTACAGTTTGTAAGGGGGGAAGGCTCCTCTTCATTCATCCTCTCCAGACCACACTGCCTTTGGAATATGGCTAACTGGACAAGTTTTGCCCAGCTCTGACATTTCTATTTGAGGCAGAAACAGCAATGGCATTTGCAGGAAAAACCAAAGGAGGAGCGGTGCAACGCAAACATCCCGTGCAGATGCAGGTTGTGCAGATGTGACTCGAGAACATTTGGGTTCCTGCCACTTGGATTTGTATCCCTAAGAGAAATCTCTTTGGCTGGAGGAGAGTCTGGCTGAAGAGAGAAAGCAGAAAGAGCAGTGAGGGTGCTGTGCAAGGTCTCCTCTGGTGCAGAGCTGTGAGCGACTGTGAGGTGAGAGCGGGCCCGGCCTTGGCCAGGCTGGAGCCCCAGCAGAGCCCTGACAGAGCCCAGAGAAGCCTGAGCCTCGGCACAGGCAGGCTGGAAGGAGGCCCTTGGAGCTGCAAGAGGCAGCAGCCTGGCCCTGGCTGCCTCTTGCTGGCACCAGGCAA
Source organism: Cyanistes caeruleus (assembly GCF_971803275.1). NCBI lineage: Eukaryota > Metazoa > Chordata > Aves > Passeriformes > Paridae > Cyanistes > Cyanistes caeruleus. The sequence continues at coordinate 45,328 of NW_028255900.1, forward strand.
ATCCTCCGCTCTTAGAGCCAAGCTGGCAGCTGGCTGCTCCTGAGGGGAAGCGGCGCCGTGCTGGGCACAGCACACACTGGTGCCATGGGCTGTCTGGAGTCTGCACAGGACGAGGGAAAGGCAAAGAGCAGCCCAGGGCTGCTGCCCTGCCTGACCATTGCTGCTCTTCTGCCGCCTGCCCTGGAACTCCTGGCAATGGTCAGCAGTGTGTGCAGCACTCTGGGCACAGGGGGAGGGAGCCGGGCTGCTCCGCAGGCTCCAGCACAGGGCAGTGTCCTTCAGGCACGGCATTTCTGCCAGGGGAACCCAGGCCAGCGTGAGGCACTGACAGCAAGTTGGGGCACATCTGCACGAGCCAGTGCCTCACACAGCTCTGGGACCAAGCGCCTGCAATCCTGGAGCTCTGCACTGAGCCACAGCAAAGGTGTGAAATGCAAAGGGTTTTGCAGAAATATTCAGGGGCACCAGGCCAGCCTGCTTGGTGCTCTCTGGGGCACAGCAAGCACTGTGCAATGCAGCTCGGAGCTGCTGGCAGAGAGGGACTATGGGCATGTGCCTGAGGCTTGTTCTTGAGTAGTGATTTGGGAAGGGAGCAGAAGGGTCTCAGTAGGCAATTGGTGTTTTCTTCATTAATTGCTGAATGAAAGATACAATGTGGCCTCACGCAGCAAGAGCACTTGCAGAATTTATTGACTGTAAGTTTGTGTTGAATTCCCAGAAAAGGAAAGTATTGAAGTGTAACAAAAAGGCCTTTTGAATTCAGGTAGCCCCTGAGCCTTCATCCAAAACAGCCCCCAAGAGGCTGACAACTACTTCATGCAGAGCCCTGCTGCAAGGGCTTCCACAATCATGGAATTAGAAAATATGAAGCTTAGGAAAGTAGAATGTGCCCATTAAGTTTAAAAAGTTTAAAAGCTTGTCCTGTGCAAAGAATGGACAAGTGAGTTTGTGGTGGAGCTTCCCCCTCACTCCTGGTGTTGAATAAACGAATCCCTGCTCTGCAGGCCCTACACTATGGAGTACTGTTTTCTTGACTATTATTTGTGAATCATAATCACGCTATGCTTTTCACTGTCTTCTTAGAACCTTCCAGGCATAAAGTGAGTAAGACAGTGAGTTGTGTATTGATAGGGCCGAAGAAACATTTCCAAATGCCATCCTGGGAAGGGAAAGGACGAGAAACAGCGCTGGGGAAGAGCGTCCCTCGCACAGCCCTCAGAGCTGCCACCATGCACAAGATGGCGGCCGGGGCTGAGGCTGTGCCACCATGCACAAGATGGCGGCCGGGGCTGAGGCTGTGCCACCATGCACAAGATGGCGGCCGGGGCTGAGGCTGTGCCACCGTGCACAAGATGGCGGCCGGGGCTGAGGCTGTGCCACCGTGCACAAGATGCCGGCCGGGGCTGAGGCTGTGCCACCGTGCACAAGATGCCGGCCGGGGCTGAGGCTGTGCCTCTCAGAGCGCTCTGCAGCCTCTGCCAGCCCAGCCCCAGCCCCGGAGCAGCGCAGGGCGGGCAGAGCCCCCTTCCAGCCGTCTGCTTCAATGGACATTGACAGACACCCGGGCCACGCACACAGGCTGACACCTTTGATCTGTGCACACAAACACGTACCACACACTTGGGAACCTCGGCTGGCAGCATTTTCAGGTGGAAATACAAAGAAACTCCAGGGTTTGAAGGTTTTCAAATAGAATATTTCATTTGCCAATAAAAGGACCAAAAGCAGAAAGGGCCATCCCAGCCTGTTTCTTCCATGCAGGAATAGTGTCACAGTGACTGTGAGCTGATGAAGACGGAGATGGGATTTAATCCAAAGCAGATTGTGCAGTGGGTGCTCACCTGTGATATGTATCCCTCACAGTACCTATTTATTTGGAACACTAGGAAGATTATGAGCCTGGGCAAGATATTAACCCTTTCAATACACGGATGAGACCTACAAACCTTGTTCATCTCTCCAGGGACAGAAAAGGACAGAGTAATAACACACAAAAAAACAACATAAAAACATCAAAGTCAGTAAAAAAAAAAGGCCAAACCTCAGATAGAAAAGAAATGAAAAAATGGCAATTGAAACTAAAATAATCATTTAGTAAGACTATAGAGATAATCATTGATATACTAAAATATCTCATTTACTTCATGAAAAAAAGTATAAAATAAAGTATTAAAATTGTAAATCTAAACAAAAGCATCCATTAATGAAACAAATGTTAAAATAACTGTAATCCCATGAAAAGCTTGAATAGAAAATAAATAAAAACAATAACATGCCCATTGCACCCAGGGAGAGAAGTAGAAAACTTCCATTTCCAAAGATGATCACAAAAATAAATGAAGAAAACTTTTGCCTTCAAACAACTCATCCTTAAAATAACACCCCATGAATTCATAACCCATAGACAGACCTCTATGAGGGCTGTAAAAATGAGAAAAATGTCACAATAGAAAATTTTTTTCCCAGATGCCTGCTATTTGTAAAAATAAAAAACCACAAAAAACTTGTTTCTTGTAAAAAAGTCTTCATGATACAATAAGAAAAAACTCCTCTCCCTACAAAAACTAATAAAAAACTCTTGTGTAATGAATACTGTTTTAACATCCCAAGTTCTATCTCTATGCTGTCAGTTAAAAAAAAAAAAAAACAACAAAAGTTATTCAGGAGAAGAAAGGCATTCTGTAAGTTTTATTCTGGTTTCTCATTCTTGTAGTCCTGTTAATAAAGTTCCTTTATTCCTTCTAAGTTTAAAGCCTGGTTTTCCCTTCTCCTAATCCATATCTCACAGTGAGAAATGAGTAAGTGCCCTGGAGATTTCAGCCAGTGCTAAACCCACCACATTATTTAGTGCATTAGCCAAAAAATCAAATTAGCGAATCTCAGCCACTGCACCAGGCTGAAGCTGAGGATCCCCAGCCAAGCTCGGAGGGAGGAGAACACAGCATTTGTGGGATCCTTTCCAGTCTGACTTGCTTTAGCTGGAGCCTGGGGGAGGAGAGAGCAGGAGAAGGGTTGGCTGAGTCCTCTCCCCTCTGCCTTGCCCTTCTCTGCTGGATCCTCAGTTCATCCCACACCCACCCCAAGACTCCAGCCCCATCCTACTGGTGCTGACGGGATTAAAGGAGATAAAGAGGAGATTAAAAAGATAAGAGAGGAGAGAAAAAGAGAAGTTTAAATGCAATTTAAATATGAAAGAAATGCACATGTTAGTGAGTACTGAGAGTTCCAAGGGAGCTGAAGGGTTTGGGAAGGGCCAGGAGCCCGTGAAGGGCTCAGGAGCTGCTGCTGCCGGGAGGGAGGAAATGCACCAATGGCTCCCAGCAGAGTCTGTGCTTTGAGGCTCTTTCCCAAACAGCTGCAGGAGGGAAAGCAGCTGAGTTTGGAGGAAGAGTTTTCTGCTGAGGTTTCCTGTTTGGAGCTGTCACAAGCTTGAGCTGCTCAAGGGAAACGCGGCTCTGCTTCCAGCAGGGCCCAACTGCCCGGGAGCACAACTTGGTTCCCTGGCCCTGAGCCAACGGGCAGCAGCAGCTTCTGTTCCCTCCTGGCTCTTGTGTCATTTCCAGCAGCACAAGACACACCAAGAAAAGCTCCTCCAGAACATGCCATGAGAAACACAACCTGATATCATGGCATGAAGGAGCTCTGACAGTCCCACGGGCTCAGGGTTGTTTGTCAGTGAACAGAGCAGGGAAAAGCACAGACACATTCCCTGCACAGGGAATTCACAGGAGGAAAGTGCAGCGCTGGAGGATGTGCTTGGATACAACGTTCCCACGGCAGTTTTGGGGATAAAATTGTCAGGAGAGAGAAAAGAAAAAGTGCTCCCAAGGGTGGGCTGGGGAGGGCTGGTGCTTCCCGGGAGGCTCCTGAAGCTCAACAGTGTGAAAGAGTGGCTAGCTAACAAAGGTCGTGTTCCCACGCAGCAATTAGCTGAGAAAGAATTAAACAACAGTAGAGTGTAGTTGGTATGAGATGTTGCAATGTCAGAAAGACCTTAGTGATAACTGTGAACTGAGAACAGGACACTGTGATCAGAAGAATGTGGATTCAGCACAGATGAACGACCACAAGAATGTGGAACTAGGTGGAGTTGTCCTTAAACGAAATACCCAATAATGAGCTTGCTTTTGCACTATGTGTGAGCCTAATTATTGATGTTATATAAGGAGTTTGGAGTTGCCAATAAATGAGACTTGCTGATCATTCATATTGAGTGCTGCTTGTCTCCCGCCGAACTCATCAAATGGCGCCCGAACAAATGGGACCCTTGGGACCTTTGGGACCTTTGGGACATTAAAAAGCGAAGGCCACGGGAGTCGGCGACAGGGGACGGGTCCTCCGCAGCAAGGACGGCGAAAAGCAACGGTGCCGCGCCCCAGGCGACCTCAGAGGAGAGTCCTGGCCGTAACGTGCTGCCAAACCTTGTAGGGCTGCAACAGCGCTGACGGTAAGATGGAAAGGCAAGCAGCACATGATTTATTTACCTGCTTTTTAGAAAAGCCACAGCTTAAGGGTTTTGATTTGCGCAAGGAGCTCCCTGGATTTCTTGCTTACGGGTATGCTCACGCCTTTGCCTCCCACTGCTGGGCAAACACTCCTATCTATGCTGCCCATGGAAAGAGGGAGGGAGAGTCAGAGAGAAGGAAATAATGAGAAAGAAATTCCACAGCAAACACTGAAACAACAGAATCTGTTCAGTTACGGCAGGATGTGATATATCCTGAACTATTTGCTTCACTTTTGGAGTCACTCTTAATACTACAATCTTATTTAAGTTCCAACTTTGCTACCCTGGAGGAAAAGAATCCAAATTTAGATTGGTTTCCACCCGAACCAGGGGGACATGGGGGAGCACTGAGGTGTGCGCAGAGAGCGGGGGCACCCCTGGGACAGAAGCAGTGCAGAAAAAGTTCCAAGGCCACTCTGAAGAATTACAGAAACAGCTAAGCAGAAACAGGTGGCTCAGACAGCTTCAAAAAGAGACAAAATAGCCAAAAAATCACAAACTATATGGTATCTAATTCAAACTTCATCACTGTAATTAGAAGTTGATAAGCTGCAATGGTCACCGTTGTTGCCACCTGGTCCTAAGAGACTTTTGTGTCTTTGCATCGCCTGCTTTTGTAAAAATTGTGCCCCTTTTTTCCTCTATCAGTGAACAAGAGAGATTGAGAGAAACAACTGTATGTGTTAAACTTAAATTTGTGAGATTTTGGGGGTTTTTTTCTGCGAGAGTATGTGGAGAATGTGAAGAAAGATAACAGCAGCAGAGAGCAGCAGCAGGGCGGGCAGTCCACCCACCCCCCCTCTAAGAAAAAGCACTGGGATAGTACCCAGTTTGTTAAAAAGTCATGGTTCATGGGTTTTTAAATGTTTTTATATACCCTTTTAGAGTTAATTTTGTGTTTTAAGTAATAATGAATTTATGCAGTTGCAGTTTTTTGGAGTTTTCCTGGAGAAATTATTGTGATTCTTTGAAAGTTTAAAAAGGCCCATTTTCAAGAAAAAAGGTGTTTAAGGTGAATATTAACAGAAGTTACCTTGCAATAATTAGCCTTAAAACCTAAGGTTAAAATATGGTATAATTTACAGCTACTAAGAAAACCTTCCAATTGATGTTATCTACAAAAGATATTTATGGTTTAAAAAAATTAATTAGTAAAGAGAACTTTACTGTACAAGACAAAGTTAAGTTAAAGTATATATTACCCATTTGCTTGTTTTTTCCACAATTTTAATAAGGTAATTTCAATGTGAGTCCTTTTGTTATATAAAACACATATAACTGCATATATACCAATTTGGATTTTAGATTTTAGTTTAAGAATTGGTCTTTATGTTTCTGAAAAGTGCTACAAAAGCTGAATGGCAACTTGGCCAAATCCTGTGTTGTTGTGGTTTTTCTCTAGAAATACTGCACTTTAAAATCCTAACCAATTTGAACATATACTAGGCAAATTCCTGTTATGAATGTGTATTTTTAGTACCATTTGCAGTTATTGTGAGTTATTCTCAAAGCTAGATGACATAGAATTGTGATGTACTTGTTACATTTTTATAATCTTTATAGTGAATCTATGTTACTGTGATATTGTGTTTAAAAGGTATATATCAAACTTTTAGTTGCCTTTTTGTAGTAACAGAATAAGATTAAGTTATGTTTTTATTTAATATAGATTAAGTGTTAATAGAATTAAGAAAAGTCAAGTTTTATTATATTTAGGCTTGAATGTTTTTAAGTTAAGTTTTATAACTTAGATATTCCTTTAAGGTTAAGTTTGTTACTTCCTTTTGTCATAAATCATTATTGTTAGGTTTAAATATTGTTTAATTTAAATTATTTCTGTTTTATTGGAGACACTTGTCTAAACTGCAAAGTATAGTTATTTTCCTAGAGAGATGAAGATAGCCACATCTGAAACAGCTGTGACAGAACGCTGATGAACACCTGCTTGTGGATAGAAGGGAATGCAGTCTGTGACACCCTTGACTTCATCAGGGGTTCTATTGGTTGTTGCAATCTCTGCAGTTTTTGTTTGTTATAGCTTTCTTATTTTTCAGTGTTTCCAGAATTTTAAGAAGATTTACCATTGCTGAGGATCAGCTGCCATGGGAGAGGCTTCAGATTAAACCAACTGCTGCATGGTTTAATTGGTCTGGTACCTAAAGCTTCTGATCATTTGATTTGTACAAATGCATTTTAACAGTTTGCTGTGCTGTGAGCATCTCCTAGCTGCTACTATTGAGAACCTTGTTTTAGAAATGAGTTAAGAGGCATCTTTCCAGTTTAAAGCCAGGCCCTGGCCAAGCCTTGACTTTACCTGGACAGAATGTTTGCCAACAGATCCAGATGTTTTCTGTCCCAAATCAGTATTTGAGTCACTTTTTGACTCAGGAATTTGACCCTATTAATATGACAGCTGGATCAATTTTGAAGTGGGCTTGGAGAATCATTTCTGGAGGTGGTTGTCCAATCCTTCACTGATGATTTTTTGTTTCTATTTGTTTGCAAAGTATGGGATGCTGGTGCAGTGTTTTAGTAATTAATAGTAGTTTTATATTACATATGTTATTAATAATGTTTATAATTTGATTGATTTTTAACTGTTATAGGTTCTTATTCATTGTGTATATGGTTTTGTGTTAATATTGATGTGTATAACAGAAGTACATCTCGTTTTTATTTAAAAAAAAAAAAAATGGGGGAAATTGATGCCCTAAAAGCATTTGATTAGTGTAATTCATTAACTTCAAAGGAAGAAGTTTCTGTGTTTTGTTGGCAGGTTCAAAAAGGTCACCTGTCCATCTGACCAGACTGTGTGCCCCTGAACACACGAGATCCAGTGAACAGAGAAGTCACCACACAGCCTTGGTACTCCAGACATGGATCAGAAGTGGAGCTGTCAGGACACAGTTGTGTCTGAACACTACACAGACAGTTGCCAACAGAGATTTTATGTTGTTATTATGATGTTGTGTCTCTACCAATTTTTCAGTTATCCTTTGTTTTAAGATTTAGAAGGATGTGAAGAACAACCTGAACATCAAAGCCCTCAGTCACCGATCAGCTGCCAGCTGACATGACGGGAGCAGTGAACGTTCCAAGACTGAATCGTGTTAGAGAAATTCTGTAGAAGATCTAAGAAAAGTGTAGAGACTCCATCTAACTGTATATAAAGCAAACTGTAGTTGTGTGTTTACCCTTTCAGCAAATTGCTTCCACGCTTAGACTACATATATACCAGAGCACCTGTGTTAAAAGTAGTTAGATAATAGTTTAAGATAATGAGTTTAGCCTGTATAGCAATTGTTATATTAGTATAAATTAGTATAAAGTATAAGCATTTCCCCCTTCAAAGTATAAGCATTTCCCCCTTCAAGAGGTAGCGTAAGCATCTTTGAAAGTTCATTTAACGTTAAAGTTTAGCTGTGAGTTTGCAAGTATGGTGTCATTTACATGGAACAGACTGCTTATGGTAATTGTGTTGTGTATAGTCCCGACCAACTGTCTGCTAACTAACATCCAAAAGTGACAGAACATATGGGTCACTCTGGCACACTGAACTGGCCAAAGGTCAATGTGTCTGAGCCTAGCCACACCTGGAGATCCTTTTCACACCTGTCCCATAGGAGACCCTGAATGGGATCCTCAAGCATTTAAAGGTTTAGTTAGTAATAGACTCGACTGAATGGATTGGCAATGTTGCAAGAGTGCAATTGCACTGTTGGCTTCACATTAAGACAACTTGAAGCCTGCAGGCAAGCAAAAATTACCAAAGTTCTTAATGTTACCATAGGGCCCCCCAGAAGAATTAGATTTGTTAGGTTCCACCCATACCTCAGGTGGATGGATAATGTTTGAACCCCCAACAGAAGCCATTCTAACAAAGTAATGCAGCACTGGGCTGCAGACAACCCTATAGCTGATCTCGTTACTACACAGAGTAAAGCCTTTATTAGTGGTGCAATCTCACAGGACAATTACCAAAGTGATTACCTAGTTCCATATTCCTAATCTGTGGAGATAGAGCATGGAATGAGATTCCTGCTAATCCACATAGAAAACCCTGTTATTTTGGGAAACTTACTTTGTTTCCATCCAAGCTTACATCAATTGTAGAATGTAGCTGATAAAATAAAAAACATCAGTCAAAGTGAAGCCTGAATGAATTAAAGCTTAGCAACTCTAAAAAGGCTCGCTTGTTAGACTAATAAAAAATTGAATTTAATATCCACAATGTTAAGTGAACTTTCAGCTGATGTGAGTAGTGTACGTCATGCAGTATTATAAAATCGAGCTGCAATTGACTTTTTACTCTTAGCACAAGGACATGGTTGTGGGGAGTTTGAAGGCATGTGCTGCTTGAATCTTACTGATCATTCAGTTTCCATCCATGGGCAACTGCAGCAGCTACAGGATGGGTTACATGCCCTGAAAGAAGATAGTGACCCCACTGGAAGTTGATTCTCCAGCTGGGGCATCACTGGATGGTTGAGGTCTCTTGTGCTGGAGGGGGGACGGACTTTACTTATAATGTTAATGGGGATGAAAGTCTAAGTTGTGTGTTATCTTGGCTTCATGAAACTATAGAATGAGTCACATCCAAAGCCTGGTTTGTGCAAAAAGTGAAAAGGGGAATGGTTGCTATATTTTATATATTAGTAAAGGCCTGTCTGCACAAACCAGTCTTTGAAATAAATCGTGATATTAAAGGCTAAAGTCCTTGAAACCCTCCTGCAGAAGAGAGAGTAAAGCAAAACAAAATCCTTGTGTGTAGGAGAAAAAATGTAAACCTGTGTGTGTTAGACAATAGTAACTTGCTCTGCCCGCAGGCCCTGTAGAACCCTATAAAAGGTGTGCTAAAGATAGAAATAAACGGTGTTCACGTTTACTTCTGTGAAGAGCGGTGGGTTGCTGGTGGTCCTCCAATAAAGTTCTACAAATGAAACATAACAAATGTCATTGGGGTGCAGAGGCATTGGTGAAATTGATGAAACAAAAATTAATCTCGGTACGGATGCTAACAATGGCAAAATCAGTAATGTCAAAATGTGAAATCTGCTTAAAAAACAACTCAGTGACTAGACACAGGCATAGCTAGGGAAGATTAGGATAGGAACAGAAACAGGATGACACTTGGCAAGAAGACTCTAGTAGAGTGAAATTTGGGTGGACCCTAGAGTCTTTGATTGGTCCTATAGCAAACTATCAGAAGAGAGAAATGTTGTACAAACTTACAGGTCAGGTAGATAAATTAGCAAGAGTGACCTGAGAAAGATTTAAAGAACTAAACGTACAATTACAATTTACTACTCCTGAAAGAGCATGGAGTGTGTGAGTTTTTTAAAGGGACGGATTGATCATTGCTGCTTCCACACCGCAAATGTAACTGCACATGTAGAATATGACATCAATCAATTGCAACAAATAGAGCACGGAGCACAGGAAGAGCAAAAGGATTTGTCTACAAGTTGGTTAGGCAAAATCTTCAAAGGGTTAGGGTGGAATGTGAGTTCATGGATTAAATCTATCATTGAGAGTGTGATCATCTTACTAACTGTATTCTTAGCAATTTGGTTAGTTGACAGCATCTTCAAGGGAGAAATACAGAAGAAAACGTCCTGGAACGAGAAAATAATAAAGGCACTGATGTGAGATCCACACCCACCATCTTCTGGTTCTCCAGTTCGTGACAACATCCAGGACAACGCTTACATCAATCAAGGATTCGAAGAACATCAAGTATAAACTCAGAAACAAAAGACTGTATCAAGTGAAAACATTTGCACTTCTAGTGAAGTGAAAATGCTTTCAAAGGGGGGAATGATAGTAAAAGGCTTTGAAATCATAGAAAATTTGGGGACTTAGAAAGAAAGTTAGGTTTGGCAAGCCTGGGAAAAGTAGGCCATGGAAAATGTTAGGCCTTGTGCTTGCTAAAGATCAGGTGAAACTGCACCTGTGTAGTCAGTAGATGATAAATGATACAATTGTTAGATGTAATTAGATATAATTATTGTTTAAAGAACATGAGGAACAATGTTAGGGGGCTGGGGGGATCATGAGATATCCATGCTTGGGTAACATCAATGTATACAATAGAACAATGTAAGTTTAACAATTAATATGTAAGTTATATAACGATAGAGTACAAAAACATGTTCAACTCAAAACCAAGTCGGGTCAGATTTGGGTATGTGTACCCATAAATCCCAAATCTCTACAATAAAGCACCTTCATATAATCATTCCGTGATTGTCTGTGTTCTTGAAGGATAACAATTTCATCAGATTTTACTGGAATTTTGTGGGATTTTCTGTAAAATTTTGTGGGATATTGAGGAGATTTAGGGAATTTTGTGGAAATTTTCTGGAATCTTGTGTATTTTTTTGGAATTTTGTGCAACTTTGTGGTGATTTTGTGGGATGTTTCAGGAATGTGGCGACATTTTTAAGAATTTTGAGGAATTTTTGTGGAATTTGGTCAGGTTTTGAGAAGTTTTAAAGAATTTTGTGGGAGTTTTCTGCCATTTTATGGGATTTTTCTGGAATGTTGTGGGATATTGATAAGAATTGAAAAATGTTGAAGGATATTTCTGGAATTGTGTGGAAATTGGAGGAGATTATATGGGATGTTTCTGGAATTTGGTGACAAGTTTAAGAATTTTGTGGAATTTTTGTGGAAATTTTTGGAATTTTGAGGATACTTGAAGAATTTTGTGGGATTTTTCTTAGATTGTGTGGAAATTTGTGGAGATTTTGTGGGATGTTTCAGGAATTTGGTAGGGTTTTGAGAAGTTTTAGGGAATTTGGTGGGAGTTTTCTGCCATTTTATGGGATTGTTCCTTAAATTTTGTGGGCTGTTTCTGGAATTACGTGTGGGTTTTGTGGAATTTTGGTGGATATTGAGGAGACTTGAAGAATTTTGAGTCAATTATCTAAGATTCTGTGGAACTTGGTAAAGATTTTGTGGGATATTTCAAATATTTGATATGGTTTTGAGAAGATGTAAGGATTTTTTTGTGACATTTCTGCAATTTTGTGGGATTTGGCTGCAATTTTGTGGGATTTTTTCTGAATGTTGTGGGATTTTTCTGGAATGTTGTGGAATATTGATGAGACTTGAAGAATTTTGAAGAATATTTCTGGAATTGTGTGGAAATTGGAGGAGATTTTGTGGGATGTTTCTGGAATTTGGTGACAAGTTTAAGAATTTTGTGGAATTTTTGTGGAATTTTGTGGGGTATTGAGGAGAGTTGAAGAATTTTGTGGAATTTTTGTGGAATTTTGTGGAATTATGAGGAGACTTGAAGAATTTTTTTTGATTTTTCTTAGATTATGTGGAAATTTGTGGAGATTTTGTGGGATGTTTCTGGAATTTGTTCGTGTATAGAGAGAATTTTTAGGGAATTTTGTGGAAGTTTATTGGCATTTTGTTGGATTGTTCCATTACTTTTGTGGGATATTTCTGGAATTACGTGGGGGTATTGTGGAATGTTGTGGGATGTTGATGAGACTTGAAGAATTTTGAAGGATATTTGTGGAATTTTGTGGAAATTGGAGGAGATTTTGTGGGATGTTTCTGGAATTTGGTGACATTTTTAAGAATTTTGTGGAATTATGAGGAGACTTGAAGAATTTTTTTGGATTTTTCTTAGATTGTGTGGAAATTTGTGGAGATTTCGTGAGATGTTTCTGGAATTTGGTAAGGTTTTGAGAAGTTTTAGGGAATTTGGTGGGAGTTTTCTGCTATTTTATGGAATTTTTGCATCTATTTTTTGGGAGGTTTCTGGAATTACGTGTGGGTTTTGTGGAATTTTGAGGGATATTGAGGAGACAAGAAGAATTTTGAAGGATATTTCTGGAATTTTGAGGAAATTGGAGGAAATTTTTTGGGATGTTTCTGGAATTTGGTAACATTTTAAAGAATTTTGAAGAATTTTGGTGGAATTTTTTTTAGAATTCTGAGGGATTCTGAGGAGACCTGAAGAATTTTGTGGGATTTTTCTTAGATTGTGTGGAAATTTGTGGAGATTTTGTGGGATGTTTCAGGAATTTGGTAGAGTTTTGAGAAGTTTTAGGGAATTTGGTGGGAGTTTTCTGCCATTTTGTGGGATTGTTCCTTAAATTTTGTGGGCTGTTTCTGGAATTACGTGTGGGTTTTGTGGAATTTTGAGGGATATTGAGGAGACAAGAAGAATTTTGAGTCAATTATCTTAGATTCTGTGGAACTTGGTCAAGATTTTGTGGGATATTTCAAATATTTGATATGGTTTTGAGAAGATTTAAGGATTTTTTTGTGACTTTTCTGCAATTTTGTGGGATTTGGCTGCAATTTTGTGGGATTTTTTCTGAATGTTGTGGGATTTTTCTGGAATGTTGTGGGATATTGATGAGACTTGAAGAATTTTGAAGGATATTTCTGGAATTGTGTGGAAATTGGAGGAGGTTTTGTGTGATGTTTCTGGAATTTGGTGACAAGTTTAAGAATTTTGTGGAATTTTTGTGGAATTTTGTGGGGTATTGAGGAGAGTTGAAGAATTTTGTGGGATTTTTCTTAGATTGTGTGGAAATTTGTGGAGATTTTGTGGGATGTTTCTTGAATTTGTTCGTGTATAGAGACGATTTAGGGAATTTTGTGGAAGTTTATTGCCATTTTGTTGGATTGTTCCTTAAAATTTGTGGGATATTTCTGGAATTACATGGGGGTTTTGTGGAATTTTGAGGGATATTGATGAGACTTGAAGAATTTTGAAGGATATTAGTGGAATTTTGTGGGAATTGGAGGTGATTTTTTGGGATGTTTCTGGAATTTGGTGACATTTTTAAGAATTTTGTGGAATTTTTTCAGAATTTTGTGGGATTCTGAGGAGACTTGAAGAATTTTGTGGAATTTTCTTAGATTGTGTGGGAATTTGTGGAGATTTTGTGGGATGTTTCTGGAATCTGGTAGGGTTTTGAGAAGGTGTAGGGAATTTGGTGGGAGTTTTCTGCCATTTTATGGGGTTTTCCTTTAATTTTGTGGGATATTGAGGAGATTTTGTGGGATGTTTCAGGAATTTGGTGACATTTTTAAGAATTTAGTGGAATTTTTGTGGAATTTTGTAAGATTCTGAGGAGACTTGAAGAATTTTGTGGGATCTTCTCAGATTGTGTGGAAATTTGTGGAGATTTTGTGGGATGTTTCAGGAATTTGATAGAGTTTTGAGAAGTTTTAGGGAATTTGGTGGGAGTTTTCTGCCATTTTGTGGGATTGCTCCTTAAATTTTGTGGGCTGTTTCTGGAATTACGTGTGGGTTTTGTGGAATTTTGAGGGATATTGAGGAGACAAGAAGAATTTTGAGTCAATTATCTTAGATTCTGTGGAACTTGGTAAAGATTTTGTGGGATATTTCAAATATTTGATATGGTTTGGAGAAGATTTAAGGATTTTTTTGTGACTTTTCTGCAATTTTGTGGGATTTGGCTGCAATTTTGTGGGATTTTTTCTGAATGTTGTGGGATTTTTCTGGAATGTTGTGGGATATTGATGAGACTTGAAGAATTTTGAAGGATATTTCTGGAATTGTGTGGAAATTGGAGGAGATTTTGTGGGATGTTTCTGGAATTTGGTGACAAGTTTAAGAATTTTGTGGAATTTTTGTGGAATTTTGTGGGGTATTGAGGAGAGTTGAAGAATTTTGTGGGATTTTTCTTAGATTGTGTGGAAATTTGTGGAGATTTCGTGAGATGTTTCTGGAATTTGGTAAGGTTTTGAGAAGTTTTAGGGAATTTGGTGGGAGTTTTCTGCCATTTTATGGGATTTTTGCATCTGTTTTGTGCGCTGTTTCAGGAATTACGTGTGGGTTTTGTGGAATTTTGAGGGATATTGATGAGACTTGAAGAATTCTAAAGGATATTTCTGGAATTTTGAGGAAATTGGAGGAAATTTTTTGGGATGTTTCTGGAATTTGGTAACATTTTTAAGAATTTTGAAGAATTTTGGTGGATTTTTTTTTGAATTTTGAGGGATTCTGAGGAGACCTGAAGAATTTTGTGGGATTTTTCTTAGATTGTGTGGAAATTTGTGGAGATTTTGTGGGATGTATCAGGAATTTGGTAGGGTTTTGAGAAGTTTTAGGGAATTTGGTTGGAGTTTTCTGCCATTTTATGGGATTGTTCCTTAAATTTTGTGGGCTGTCTCTGGAATTACGTGTGGGTTTTGTGGAATTTTGAGGGATATTGAGGAGACAAGAAGAATTTTGAGTCAATTATCTTAGATTCTGTGGAACTTGGTAAAGATTTTGTGGGATATTTCAAATATTTGATATGGTTTTGAGAAGATTTAAGGATTTTTTTGTGACTTTTCTGCAATTTTGTGGGATTTGGCTGCAATTTTGTGCGATTTTTTCTGAATGTTGTGGGATTTTTCTGGAATGTTGTGGGATATTGATGAGACTTGAAGAATTTTGAAGGATATTTCTGGAATTGTGTGGAAATTGGAGGAGATTTTGTGGGATGTTTCTGGAATTTGGTGACAAGTTTAAGAATTTTGTGGAATTTTTGTGGAATTTTGTGGGGTATTGAGGAGAGTTGAAGAATTTTGTGGGATTTTTCTTAGATTGTGTGGAAATTTGTGGAGATTTCGTGAGATGTTTCTGGAATTTGGTAAGGTTTTGAGAAGTTTTAGGGAATTTGGTGGGAGTTTTCTGCCATTTTATGGGATTTTTGCATCTGTTTTGTGCGCTGTTTCTGGAATTACGTGTGGGTTTTGTGGAATTTTGAGGGATATTGAGGAGACTTGAAGAATTCTAAAGGATATTTCTGGAATTTTGAGGAAATTGAAGGAAATTTTTTGCGATGTTTCTGGAATTTGGTAACATTTTTAAGAATTTTGAAGAATTTTGGTGGAATTTTTTTTAGAATTTTGAGGGATTCTGAGGAGACCTGAAGAATTTTGTGGGATATTTCTTAGATTGTGTGGAAATTTGTGGAGATTTTGTGGGATGTATCAGGAATTTGGTAGGGTTTTGAGAAGTTTTAGGGAATTTGGTTGGAGTTTTCTGCCATTTTATGGGATTGTTCCTTAAATTTTGTGGGCTGTTTCTGGAATTACGTGTGGGTTTTGTGGAATTTTGAGGGATATTGAGGAGACAAGAAGAATTTTGAGTCAATTATCTTAGATTCTGTGGAACTTGGTAAAGATTTTGTGGGATATTTCAAATATTTGATATGGTTTTGAGAAGATTTAAGGATTTTTTTGTGACTTTTCTGCAATTTTGTGGGATTTGGCTGCAATTTTGTGGGATTTTTTCTGAATGTTGTGGGATTTTTCTGGAATGTTGTGGGATATTGATGAGACTTGAAGAATTTTGAAGGATATTTCTGGAATTTTGTGGAAATTGGAGGAGGTTTTGTGGGATGTTTCTGGAATTTGGTGACAAGTTTAAGAATTTTGTGGAATTTTTGTGGAATTTTGTGGGGTAATGAGGAGAGTTGAAGAATTTTGTGGGATTTTTCTTAGATTGTGTGGAAATTTGTGGAGATTTTGTGGGATGTTTCTTGAATTTGTTCGTGTATAGAGACGATTTAGGGAATTTTGTGGAAGTTTATTGCCATTTTGTTGGATTGTTCCTTAAAATTTGTGGGATATTTCTGGAATTACATGGGGCTTTTGTGGAATTTTGAGGGATATTGATGAGACTTGAAGAATTTTGAAGGATATTTGTGGAATTTTGTGGGAATTGGAGGTGATTTTTTGGGTTGTTTCTGGAATTTGGTGACATTTTTAAGAATTTTGAGGAATTTTTTGGGAATTTTGTGGGATTCTGAGGAGACTTGAAGAATTTTGTGGAATTTTCTTAGATTGTGTGGAAATTTGTGGAGATTTTGTGGGATGTTTCTGGAATCTGGTAGGGTTTTGAGAAGGTGTAGGGAATTTGGTGGGAGTTTTCTGCCATTTTATGGGGTTTTCCTTTAATTTTGTGGGATATTGAGGAGATTTTGTGGGATGTTTCAGGAATTTGGTGACATTTTTAAGAATTTAGTGGAATTTTTGTGGAATTTTGTAAGATTCTGAGGAGACTTGAAGAATTTTGTGGGATCTTCTCAGATTGTGTGGAAATTTGTGGAGATTTTGTGGGATGTTTCAGGAATTTGATAGAGTTTTGAGAAGTTTTAGGGAATTTGGTGGGAGTTTTCTGCCATTTTGTGGGATTGCTCCTTAAATTTTGTGGGCTGTTTCTGGAATTACGTGTGGGTTTTGTGGAATTTTGAGGGATATTGAGGAGACAAGAAGAATTTTGAGTCAATTATCTTAGATTCTGTGGAACTTGGTAAAGATTTTGTGGGATATTTCAAATATTTGATATGGTTTGGAGAAGATTTAAGGATTTTTTTGTGACTTTTCTGCAATTTTGTGGGATTTGGCTGCAATTTTGTGGGATTTTTTCTGAATGTTGTGGGATTTTTCTGGAATGTTGTGGGATATTGATGAGACTTGAAGAATTTTGAAGGATATTTCTGGAATTGTGTGGAAATTGGAGGAGATTTTGTGGGATGTTTCTGGAATTTGGTGACAAGTTTAAGAATTTTGTGGAATTTTTGTGGAATTTTGTGGGGTATTGAGGAGAGTTGAAGAATTTTGTGGGATTTTTCTTAGATTGTGTGGAAATTTGTGGAGATTTCGTGAGATGTTTCTGGAATTTGGTAAGGTTTTGAGAAGTTTTAGGGAATTTGGTGGGAGTTTTCTGCCATTTTATGGGATTTTTGCATCTGTTTTGTGCGCTGTTTCAGGAATTACGTGTGGGTTTTGTGGAATTTTGAGGGATATTGATGAGACTTGAAGAATTCTAAAGGATATTTCTGGAATTTTGAGGAAATTGGAGGAAATTTTTTGGGATGTTTCTGGAATTTGGTAACATTTTTAAGAATTTTGAAGAATTTTGGTGGATTTTTTTTTGAATTTTGAGGGATTCTGAGGAGACCTGAAGAATTTTGTGGGATTTTTCTTAGATTGTGTGGAAATTTGTGGAGATTTTGTGGGATGTATCAGGAATTTGGTAGGGTTTTGAGAAGTTTTAGGGAATTTGGTTGGAGTTTTCTGCCATTTTATGGGATTGTTCCTTAAATTTTGTGGGCTGTCTCTGGAATTACGTGTGGGTTTTGTGGAATTTTGAGGGATATTGAGGAGACAAGAAGAATTTTGAGTCAATTATCTTAGATTCTGTGGAACTTGGTAAAGATTTTGTGGGATATTTCAAATATTTGATATGGTTTGGAGAAGATTTAAGGATTTTTTTGTGACTTTTCTGCAATTTTGTGGGATTTGGCTGCAATTTTGTGGGATTTTTTCTGAATGTTGTGGGATTTTTCTGGAATGTTGTGGGATATTGATGAGACTTGAAGAATTTTGAAGGATATTTCTGGAATTGTGTGGAAATTGGAGGAGATTTTGTGGGATGTTTCTGGAATTTGGTGACAAGTTTAAGAATTTTGTGGAATTTTTGTGGAATTTTGTGGGGTATTGAGGAGAGTTGAAGAATTTTGTGGGATTTTTCTTAGATTGTGTGGAAATTTGTGGAGATTTCGTGAGATGTTTCTGGAATTTGGTAAGGTTTTGAGAAGTTTTAGGGAATTTGGTGGGAGTTTTCTGCCATTTTATGGGATTTTTGCATCTGTTTTGTGCGCTGTTTCTGGAATTACGTGTGGGTTTTGTGGAATTTTGAGGGATATTGATGAGACTTGAAGAATTCTAAAGGATATTTCTGGAATTTTGAGGAAATTGAAGGAAATTTTTTGGGATGTTTCTGGAATTTGGTAACATTTTTAAGAATTTTGAAGAATTTTGGTGGATTTTTTTTAGAATTTTGAGGGATTCTGAGGAGACCTGAAGAATTTTGTGGGATTTTTCTTAGATTGTGTGGAAATTTGTGGAGATTTTGTGGGATGTATCAGGAATTTGGTAGGGTTTTGAGAAGTTTTAGGGAATTTGGTTGGAGTTTTCTGCCATTTTATGGGATTGTTCCTTAAATTTTGTGGGCTGTCTCTGGAATTACGTGTGGGTTTTGTGGAATTTTGAGGGATATTGAGGAGACAAGAAGAATTTTGAGTCAATTATCTTAGATTCTGTGGAACTTGGTAAAGATTTTGTGGGATATTTCAAATATTTGATATGGTTTGGAGAAGATTTAAGGATTTTTTTGTGACTTTTCTGCAATTTTGTGGGATTTGGCTGCAATTTTGTGGGATTTTTTCTGAATGTTGTGGGATTTTTCTGGAATGTTGTGGGATATTGATGAGACTTGAAGAATTTTGAAGGATATTTCTGGAATTGTGTGGAAATTGGAGGAGATTTTGTGGGATGTTTCTGGAATTTGGTGACAAGTTTAAGAATTTTGTGGAATTTTTGTGGAATTTTGTGGGGTATTGAGGAGAGTTGAAGAATTTTGTGGGATTTTTCTTAGATTGTGTGGAAATTTGTGGAGATTTCGTGAGATGTTTCTGGAATTTGGTAAGGTTTTGAGAAGTTTTAGGGAATTTGGTGGGAGTTTTCTGCCATTTTATGGGATTTTTGCATCTGTTTTGTGCGCTGTTTCTGGAATTACGTGTGGGTTTTGTGGAATTTTGAGGGATATTGAGGAGACTTGAAGAATTCTAAAGGATATTTCTGGAATTTTGAGGAAATTGAAGGAAATTTTTTGCGATGTTTCTGGAATTTGGTAACATTTTAAAGAATTTTGTAGAATTTTGGTGGAATTTTTTTTAGAATTCTGAGGGATTCTGAGGAGACCTGAAGAATTTTGTGGGATATTTCTTAGATTGTGTGGAAATTTGTGGAGATTTTGTGGGATGTATCAGGAATTTGGTAGGGTTTTGAGAAGTTTTAGGGAATTTGGTTGGAGTTTTCTGCCATTTTATGGGATTGTTCCTTAAATTTTGTGGGCTGTTTCTGGAATTACGTGTGGGTTTTGTGGAATTTTGAGGGATATTGAGGAGACAAGAAGAATTTTGAGTCAATTATCTTAGATTCTGTGGAACTTGGTAAAGATTTTGTGGGATATTTCAAATATTTGATATGGTTTTGAGAAGATTTAAGGATTTTTTTGTGACTTTTCTGCAATTTTGTGGGATTTGGCTGCAATTTTGTGGGATTTTTTCTGAATGTTGTGGGATTTTTCTGGAATGTTGTGGGATATTGATGAGACTTGAAGAATTTTGAAGGATATTTCTGGAATTTTGTGGAAATTGGAGGAGGTTTTGTGGGATGTTTCTGGAATTTGGTGACAAGTTTAAGAATTTTGTGGAATTTTTGTGGAATTTTGTGGGGTAATGAGGAGAGTTGAAGAATTTTGTGGGATTTTTCTTAGATTGTGTGGAAATTTGTGGAGATTTTGTGGGATGTTTCTTGAATTTGTTCGTGTATAGAGACGATTTAGGGAATTTTGTGGAAGTTTATTGCCATTTTGTTGGATTGTTCCTTAAAATTTGTGGGATATTTCTGGAATTACATGGGGCTTTTGTGGAATTTTGAGGGATATTGATGAGACTTGAAGAATTTTGAAGGATATTTGTGGAATTTTGTGGGAATTGGAGGTGATTTTTTGGGTTGTTTCTGGAATTTGGTGACATTTTTAAGAATTTTGAGGAATTTTTTGGGAATTTTGTGGGATTCTGAGGAGACTTGAAGAATTTTGTGGAATTTTCTTAGATTGTGTGGAAATTTGTGGAGATTTTGTGGGATGTTTCTGGAATCTGGTAGGGTTTTGAGAAGGTGTAGGGAATTTGGTGGGAGTTTTCTGCCATTTTATGGGGTTTTCCTTTAATTTTGTGGGATATTGAGGAGATTTTGTGGGATGTTTCAGGAATTTGGTGACATTTTTAAGAATTTAGTGGAATTTTTGTGGAATTTTGTAAGATTCTGAGGAGACTTGAAGAATTTTGTGGGATCTTCTCAGATTGTGTGGAAATTTGTGGAGATTTTGTGGGATGTTTCAGGAATTTGATAGAGTTTTGAGAAGTTTTAGGGAATTTGGTGGGAGTTTTCTGCCATTTTGTGGGATTGCTCCTTAAATTTTGTGGGCTGTTTCTGGAATTACGTGTGGGTTTTGTGGAATTTTGAGGGATATTGAGGAGACAAGAAGAATTTTGAGTCAATTATCTTAGATTCTGTGGAACTTGGTAAAGATTTTGTGGGATATTTCAAATATTTGATATGGTTTGGAGAAGATTTAAGGATTTTTTTGTGACTTTTCTGCAATTTTGTGGGATTTGGCTGCAATTTTGTGGGATTTTTTCTGAATGTTGTGGGATTTTTCTGGAATGTTGTGGGATATTGATGAGACTTGAAGAATTTTGAAGGATATTTCTGGAATTGTGTGGAAATTGGAGGAGATTTTGTGGGATGTTTCTGGAATTTGGTGACAAGTTTAAGAATTTTGTGGAATTTTTGTGGAATTTTGTGGGGTATTGAGGAGAGTTGAAGAATTTTGTGGGATTTTTCTTAGATTGTGTGGAAATTTGTGGAGATTTCGTGAGATGTTTCTGGAATTTGGTAAGGTTTTGAGAAGTTTTAGGGAATTTGGTGGGAGTTTTCTGCCATTTTATGGGATTTTTGCATCTGTTTTGTGCGCTGTTTCAGGAATTACGTGTGGGTTTTGTGGAATTTTGAGGGATATTGATGAGACTTGAAGAATTCTAAAGGATATTTCTGGAATTTTGAGGAAATTGGAGGAAATTTTTTGGGATGTTTCTGGAATTTGGTAACATTTTTAAGAATTTTGAAGAATTTTGGTGGATTTTTTTTTGAATTTTGAGGGATTCTGAGGAGACCTGAAGAATTTTGTGGGATTTTTCTTAGATTGTGTGGAAATTTGTGGAGATTTTGTGGGATGTATCAGGAATTTGGTAGGGTTTTGAGAAGTTTTAGGGAATTTGGTTGGAGTTTTCTGCCATTTTATGGGATTGTTCCTTAAATTTTGTGGGCTGTCTCTGGAATTACGTGTGGGTTTTGTGGAATTTTGAGGGATATTGAGGAGACAAGAAGAATTTTGAGTCAATTATCTTAGATTCTGTGGAACTTGGTAAAGATTTTGTGGGATATTTCAAATATTTGATATGGTTTTGAGAAGATTTAAGGATTTTTTTGTGACTTTTCTGCAATTTTGTGGGATTTGGCTGCAATTTTGTGCGATTTTTTCTGAATGTTGTGGGATTTTTCTGGAATGTTGTGGGATATTGATGAGACTTGAAGAATTTTGAAGGATATTTCTGGAATTGTGTGGAAATTGGAGGAGATTTTGTGGGATGTTTCTGGAATTTGGTGACAAGTTTAAGAATTTTGTGGAATTTTTGTGGAATTTTGTGGGGTATTGAGGAGAGTTGAAGAATTTTGTGGGATTTTTCTTAGATTGTGTGGAAATTTGTGGAGATTTCGTGAGATGTTTCTGGAATTTGGTAAGGTTTTGAGAAGTTTTAGGGAATTTGGTGGGAGTTTTCTGCCATTTTATGGGATTTTTGCATCTGTTTTGTGCGCTGTTTCTGGAATTACGTGTGGGTTTTGTGGAATTTTGAGGGATATTGAGGAGACTTGAAGAATTCTAAAGGATATTTCTGGAATTTTGAGGAAATTGAAGGAAATTTTTTTGGATGTTTCTGGAATTTGGTAACATTTTTAAGAATTTTGAAGAATTTTGGTGGATTTTTTTTAGAATTTTGAGGGATTCTGAGGAGACCTGAAGAATTTTGTGGGATTTTTCTTAGATTGTGTGGAAATTTGTGGAGATTTTGTGGGATGTATCAGGAATTTGGTAGGGTTTTGAGAAGTTTTAGGGAATTTGGTTGGAGTTTTCTGCCATTTTATGGGATTGTTCCTTAAATTTTGTGGGCTGTCTCTGGAATTACGTGTGGGTTTTGTGGAATTTTGAGGGATATTGAGGAGACAAGAAGAATTTTGAGTCAATTATCTTAGATTCTGTGGAACTTGGTAAAGATTTTGTGGGATATTTCAAATATTTGATATGGTTTGGAGAAGATTTAAGGATTTTTTTGTGACTTTTCTGCAATTTTGTGGGATTTGGCTGCAATTTTGTGGGATTTTTTCTGAATGTTGTGGGATTTTTCTGGAATGTTGTGGGATATTGATGAGACTTGAAGAATTTTGAAGGATATTTCTGGAATTGTGTGGAAATTGGAGGAGATTTTGTGGGATGTTTCTGGAATTTGGTGACAAGTTTAAGAATTTTGTGGAATTTTTGTGGAATTTTGTGGGGTATTGAGGAGAGTTGAAGAATTTTGTGGGATTTTTCTTAGATTGTGTGGAAATTTGTGGAGATTTCGTGAGATGTTTCTGGAATTTGGTAAGGTTTTGAGAAGTTTTAGGGAATTTGGTGGGAGTTTTCTGCCATTTTATGGGATTTTTGCATCTGTTTTGTGCGCTGTTTCTGGAATTACGTGTGGGTTTTGTGGAATTTTGAGGGATATTGATGAGACTTGAAGAATTCTAAAGGATATTTCTGGAATTTTGAGGAAATTGAAGGAAATTTTTTGGGATGTTTCTGGAATTTGGTAACATTTTTAAGAATTTTGAAGAATTTTGGTGGATTTTTTTTTGAATTTTGAGGGATTCTGAGGAGACCTGAAGAATTTTGTGGGATTTTTCTTAGATTGTGTGGAAATTTGTGGAGATTTTGTGGGATGTATCAGGAATTTGGTAGGGTTTTGAGAAGTTTTAGGGAATTTGGTTGGAGTTTTCTGCCATTTTATGGGATTGTTCCTTAAATTTTGTGGGCTGTCTCTGGAATTACGTGTGGGTTTTGTGGAATTTTGAGGGATATTGAGGAGACAAGAAGAATTTTGAGTCAATTATCTTAGATTCTGTGGAACTTGGTAAAGATTTTGTGGGATATTTCAAATATTTGATATGGTTTGGAGAAGATTTAAGGATTTTTTTGTGACTTTTCTGCAATTTTGTGGGATTTGGCTGCAATTTTGTGGGATTTTTTCTGAATGTTGTGGGATTTTTCTGGAATGTTGTGGGATATTGATGAGACTTGAAGAATTTTGAAGGATATTTCTGGAATTGTGTGGAAATTGGAGGAGATTTTGTGGGATGTTTCTGGAATTTGGTGACAAGTTTAAGAATTTTGTGGAATTTTTGTGGAATTTTGTGGGGTATTGAGGAGAGTTGAAGAATTTTGTGGGATTTTTCTTAGATTGTGTGGAAATTTGTGGAGATTTCGTGAGATGTTTCTGGAATTTGGTAAGGTTTTGAGAAGTTTTAGGGAATTTGGTGGGAGTTTTCTGCCATTTTATGGGATTTTTGCATCTGTTTTGTGCGCTGTTTCTGGAATTACGTGTGGGTTTTGTGGAATTTTGAGGGATATTGAGGAGACTTGAAGAATTCTAAAGGATATTTCTGGAATTTTGAGGAAATTGAAGGAAATTTTTTGCGATGTTTCTGGAATTTGGTAACATTTTAAAGAATTTTGTAGAATTTTGGTGGAATTTTTTTTAGAATTCTGAGGGATTCTGAGGAGACCTGAAGAATTTTGTGGGATATTTCTTAGATTGTGTGGAAATTTGTGGAGATTTTGTGGGATGTATCAGGAATTTGGTAGGGTTTTGAGAAGTTTTAGGGAATTTGGTTGGAGTTTTCTGCCATTTTATGGGATTGTTCCTTAAATTTTGTGGGCTGTTTCTGGAATTACGTGTGGGTTTTGTGGAATTTTGAGGGATATTGAGGAGACAAGAAGAATTTTGAGTCAATTATCTTAGATTCTGTGGAACTTGGTAAAGATTTTGTGGGATATTTCAAATATTTGATATGGTTTTGAGAAGATTTAAGGATTTTTTTGTGACTTTTCTGCAATTTTGTGGGATTTGGCTGCAATTTTGTGGGATTTTTTCTGAATGTTGTGGGATTTTTCTGGAATGTTGTGGGATATTGATGAGACTTGAAGAATTTTGAAGGATATTTCTGGAATTGTGTGGAAATTGGAGGAGGTTTTGTGGGATGTTTCTGGAATTTGGTGACAAGTTTAAGAATTTTGTGGAATTTTTGTGGAATTTTGTGGGGTATTGAGGAGAGTTGAAGAATTTTGTGGGATTTTTCTTAGATTGTGTGGAAATTTGTGGAGATTTTGTGGGATGTTTCTTGAATTTGTTCGTGTATAGAGACGATTTAGGGAATTTTGTGGAAGTTTATTGCCATTTTGTTGGATTGTTCCTAAAAATTTGTGGGATATTTCTGGAATTACATGGGGGTTTTGTGGAATTTTGAGGGATATTGATGAGACTTGAAGAATTTTGAAGGATATTAGTGGAATTTTGTGGGAATTGGAGGTGATTTTTTGGGTTGTTTCTGGAATTTGGTGACATTTTTAAGAATTTTGAGGAATTTTTTTGGAATTTTGTGGGATTCTGAGGAGACTTGAAGAATTTTGTGGATTTTTCTTAGATTGTGTGGAAATTTGTGGAGATTTTGTGGGATGTTTCTGGAATCTGGTAGGGTTTTGAGAAGGTGTAGGGAATTTGGTGGGAGTTTTCTGCCATTTTATGGGGTTTTCCTTTAATTTTGTGGGATATTGAGGAGATTTTGTGGGATGTTTCAGGAATTTGGTGACATTTTTAAGAATTTAGTGGAATTTTTGTTGAATTTTGTAAGATTCTGAGGAGACTTGAAGAATTTTGTGGGATCTTCTCAGATTGTGTGGAAATTTGTGGAGATTTTGTGGGATGTTTCAGGAATTTGGTAGGGTTTTGAGAAGTTTTAGGGAATTTTATGGGAGTTTTCTGCTATTTTATGGGATTTTTGCATCTATTTTGTGGAATATTTCTGGAATTACGTGTGGGTTTTCTGGAATTTTGAGGGATATTGAGGAGACTTGAAGAATTTTGAAGGATATTTCTGGAATTTTGAGGAAATTGGAGGAGGTTTTGTGTGATGTTTCTGGAATTTGGTGACAAGTTTAAGAATTTTGTGGAATTTTGGTGGAATTTTGTGGGGTATTGAGGAGAGTTGAAGAATTTTGTGGGATTTTTCTTAGATTGTGTGGAAATTTGTGGAGATTTTGTGGGATGTTTCTTGAATTTGTTTGTGTATAGAGACGATTTAGGGAATTTTGTAGAAGTTTATTGCCATTTTGTTGGATTGTTCCTTAAAATTTGTGGGATATTTCTGGAATTACATGGGGGTTTTGAGGAATTTTGAGGGATATTGATGAGACTTGAAGAATTTTGAAGGATATTTGTGGAATTTTGTGGGAATTGGAGGTGATTTTTTGGGTTGTTTCTGGAATTTGGTGACATTTTTAAGAATTTTTGAGGAATTTTTTGGGAATTTTGTGGGATTCTGAGGAGACTTGAAGAATTTTGTGGAATTTTCTTAGATTGTGTGGAAATTTGTGGAGATTTTGTGGGATGTTTCTGGAATCTGGTAGGGTTTTGAGAAGGTGTAGGGAATTTGGTGGGAGTTTTCTGCCATTTTATGGGGTTTTCCTTTAATTTTGTGGGATATTGAGGAGATTTTGTGGGATGTTTCAGGAATTTGGTGACATTTTTAAGAATTTAGTGGAATTTTTGTGGAATTTTGTAAGATTCTGAGGAGACTTGAAGAATTTTGTGGGATCTTCTCAGATTGTGTGGAAATTTGTGGAGATTTTGTGGGATGTATCAGGAATTTGATAGAGTTTTGAGAAGTTTTAGGGAATTTGGTGGGAGTTTTCTGCCATTTTGTGGGATTGCTCCTTAAATTTTGTGGGCTGTTTCTGGAATTACGTGTGGGTTTTGTGGAATTTTGAGGGATATTGAGGAGACAAGAAGAATTTTGAGTCAATTATCTTAGATTCTGTGGAACTTGGTAAAGATTTTGTGGGATATTTCAAATATTTGATATGGTTTTGAGAAGATTTAAGGATTTTTTTGTGACTTTTCTGCAATTTTGTGGGATTTGGCTGCAATTTTGTGGGATTTTTTCTGAATGTTGTGGGATTTTTCTGGAATGTTGTAGGATATTGATGAGACTTGAAGAATTTTGAAGGATATTTCTGGAATTTTGTGGAAATTGGAGGAGGTTTTGTGTGATGTTTCTGGAATTTGGTGACAAGTTTAAGAATTTTGTGGAATTTTTGTGGAATTTTGTGGGGTATTGAGGAGAGTTGAAGAATTTTGTGGGATTTTTCTTAGATTGTGTGGAAATTTGTGGAGATTTCGTGAGATGTTTCTGGAATTTGGTAAGGTTTTGAGAAGTTTTAGGGAATTTGGTGGGAGTTTTCTGCCATTTTATGGGATTTTTGCATCTGTTTTGTGCGCTGTTTCTGGAATTACGTGTGGGTTTTGTGGAATTTTGAGGAATATTGAGGAGACTTGAAGAATTTTGAAGGATATTTCTGGAATTTTGAGGAAATTGGAGGAAATTTTTTGGGATGTTTCTGGAATTTGGTAACATTTTAAAGAATTTTGTAGAATTTTGGTGGAATTTTTTTTAGAATTCTGAGGGATTCTGAGGAGACCTGAAGAATTTTGTGGGATTTTTCTTAGATTGTGTGGAAATTTGTGGAGATTTTGTGGGATGTTTCTGGAATCTGGTAGGGTTTTGAGAAGGTGTAGGGAATTTGGTGGGAGTTTTCTGCCATTTTATGGGGTTTTCCTTTAATTTTGTGGGATATTGAGGAGATTTTGTGGGATATTTCAGGAATTTGGTAACATTTTTAAGAATTTTGTGGAATTTTTGTTGAATTTTGTAAGATTCTGAGGAGACTTGAAGAATTTTGTGGGATCTTCTCAGATTGTGTGGAAATTTGTGGAGATTTTGTGGGATGTTTCAGGAATTTGATAGAGTTTTGAGAAGTTTTAGGGAATTTGGTGGGAGTTTTCTGCCATTTTGTGGGATTGTTCCTTAAATTTTGTGGGCTGTTTCTGGAATTACGTGTGGGTTTTGTGGAATTTTGAGGGATATTGAGGAGACAAGAAGAATTTTGAGTCAATTATCTTAGATTCTGTGGAACTTGGTAAAGATTTTGTGGGATATTTCAAATATTTGATATGGTTTTGAGAAGATTTAAGGATTTTTTGTGACTTTTCTGCAATTTTGTGGGATTTGGCTGCAATTTTGTGGGATTTTTTCTGAATGTTGTGGGATTTTTCTGGAATGTTGTGGGATATTGATGAGACTTGAAGAATTTTGAAGGATATTTCTGGAATTGTGTGGAAATTGGAGGAGATTTTGTGGGATGTTTCTGGAATTTGGTGACAAGTTTAAGAATTTTGTGGAATTTTTGTGGAATTTTGTGGGGTATTGAGGAGAGTTGAAGAATTTTGTGGGATTTTTCTTAGATTGTGTGGAAATTTGTGGAGATTTTGTGGGATGTTTCTTGAATTTGTTCGTGTATAGAGACGATTTAGGGAATTTTGTGGAAGTTTATTGCCATTTTGTTGGATTGTTCCTAAAAATTTGTGGGATATTTCTGGAATTACATGGGGGTTTTGTGGAATTTTGAGGGATATTGATGAGACTTGAAGAATTTTGAAGGATATTAGTGGAATTTTGTGGGAATTGGAGGTGATTTTTTGGGTTGTTTCTGGAATTTGGTGACATTTTTAAGAATTTTGAGGAATTTTTTTGGAATTTTGTGGGATTCTGAGGAGACTTGAAGAATTTTGTGGATTTTTCTTAGATTGTGTGGAAATTTGTGGAGATTTTGTGGGATGTTTCTGGAATCTGGTAGGGTTTTGAGAAGGTGTAGGGAATTTGGTGGGAGTTTTCTGCCATTTTATGGGGTTTTCCTTTAATTTTGTGGGATATTGAGGAGATTTTGTGGGATATTTCAGGAATTTGGTAACATTTTTAAGAATTTTGTGGAATTTTTGTTGAACTTTGTAAGATTCTGAGGAGACTTGAAGAATTTTGTGGGATCTTCTCAGATTGTGTGGAAATTTGTGGAGATTTTGTGGGATGTTTCAGGAATTTGATAGAGTTTTGAGAAGTTTTAGGGAATTTGGTGGGAGTTTTCTGCCATTTTGTGGGATTGCTCCTTAAATTTTGTGGGCTGTTTCTGGAATTACGTGTGGGTTTTGTGGAATTTTGAGGGATATTGAGGAGACAAGAAGAATTTTGAGTCAATTATCTTAGATTCTGTGGAACTTGGTAAAGATTTTGTGGGATATTTCAAATATTTGATATGGTTTTGAGAAGATTTAAGGATTTTTTTGTGACTTTTCTGCAATTTTGTGGGATTTGGCTGCAATTTTGTGGGATTTTTTCTGAATGTTGTGGGATTTTTCTGGAATGTTGTGGGATATTGATGAGACTTGAAGAATTTTGAAGGATATTTCTGGAATTGTGTGGAAATTGGAGGAGATTTTGTGGGATGTTTCTGGAATTTGGTGACAAGTTTAAGAATTTTGTGGAATTTTTGTGGAATTTTGTGGGGTATTGAGGAGAGTTGAAGAATTTTGTGGTATTTTTCTTAGATTGTGTGGAAATTTGTGGAGATTTTGTGGGATGTTTCTTGAATTTGTTCGTGTATAGAGACGATTTAGGGAATTTTGTGGAAGTTTATTGCCATTTTGTTGGATTGTTCCTAAAAATTTGTGGGATATTTCTGGAATTACATGGGGGTTTTGTGGAATTTTGAGGGATATTGATGAGACTTGAAGAATTTTGAAGGATATTAGTGGAATTTTGTGGGAATTGGAGGTGATTTTTTGGGTTGTTTCTGGAATTTGGTGACATTTTTAAGAATTTTGAGGAATTTTTTGGGAATTTTGTGGGATTCTGAGGAGACTTGAAGAATTTTGTGGATTTTTCTTAGATTGTGTGGAAATTTGTGGAGATTTTGTGGGATGTTTCTGGAATCTGGTAGGGTTTTGAGAAGGTGTAGGGAATTTGGTGGGAGTTTTCTGCCATTTTATGGGGTTTTCCTTTAATTTTGTGGGATATTGAGGAGATTTTGTGGGATGTTTCAGGAATTTGGTGACATTTTTAAGAATTTAGTGGAATTTTTGTTGAATTTTGTAAGATTCTGAGGAGACTTGAAGAATTTTGTGGGATCTTCTCAGATTGTGTGGAAATTTGTGGAGATTTTGTGGGATGTTTCAGGAATTTGGTAGGGTTTTGAGAAGTTTTAGGGAATTTTATGGGAGTTTTCTGCTATTTTATGGGATTTTTGCATCTATTTTGTGGAATATTTCTGGAATTACGTGTGGGTTTTCTGGAATTTTGAGGGATATTGAGGAGACTTGAAGAATTTTGAAGGATATTTCTGGAATTTTGAGGAAATTGGAGGAGGTTTTGTGTGATGTTTCTGGAATTTGGTGACAAGTTTAAGAATTTTGTGGAATTTTTGTGGAATTTTGTGGGGTATTGAGGAGAGTTGAAGAATTTTGTGGGATTTTTCTTAGATTGTGTGGAAATTTGTGGAGATTTT
Organism: Cyanistes caeruleus; assembly: GCF_971803275.1. Lineage (NCBI taxonomy): Eukaryota > Metazoa > Chordata > Aves > Passeriformes > Paridae > Cyanistes > Cyanistes caeruleus. The sequence goes on from NW_028255900.1 coordinate 75,228, forward strand.
GTGGGATGTTTCTTGAATTTGTTTGTGTATAGAGACGATTTAGGGAATTTTGTAGAAGTTTATTGCCATTTTGTTGGATTGTTCCTTAAAATTTGTGGGATATTTCTGGAATTACATGGGGGTTTTGAGGAATTTTGAGGGATATTGATGAGACTTGAAGAATTTTGAAGGATATTTGTGGAATTTTGTGGGAATTGGAGGTGATTTTTTGGGTTGTTTCTGGAATTTGGTGACATTTTTAAGAATTTTGAGGAATTTTTTGGGAATTTTGTGGGATTCTGAGGAGACTTGAAGAATTTTGTGGAATTTTCTTAGATTGTGTGGAAATTTGTGGAGATTTTGTGGGATGTTTCTGGAATCTGGTAGGGTTTTGAGAAGGTGTAGGGAATTTGGTGGGAGTTTTCTGCCATTTTATGGGGTTTTCCTTTAATTTTGTGGGATATTGAGGAGATTTTGTGGGATGTTTCAGGAATTTGGTGACATTTTTAAGAATTTAGTGGAATTTTTGTGGAATTTTGTAAGATTCTGAGGAGACTTGAAGAATTTTGTGGGATCTTCTCAGATTGTGTGGAAATTTGTGGAGATTTTGTGGGATGTATCAGGAATTTGATAGAGTTTTGAGAAGTTTTAGGGAATTTGGTGGGAGTTTTCTGCCATTTTGTGGGATTGCTCCTTAAATTTTGTGGGCTGTTTCTGGAATTACGTGTGGGTTTTGTGGAATTTTGAGGGATATTGAGGAGACAAGAAGAATTTTGAGTCAATTATCTTAGATTCTGTGGAACTTGGTAAAGATTTTGTGGGATATTTCAAATATTTGATATGGTTTTGAGAAGATTTAAGGATTTTTTTGTGACTTTTCTGCAATTTTGTGGGATTTGGCTGCAATTTTGTGGGATTTTTTCTGAATGTTGTGGGATTTTTCTGGAATGTTGTAGGATATTGATGAGACTTGAAGAATTTTGAAGGATATTTCTGGAATTTTGTGGAAATTGGAGGAGGTTTTGTGTGATGTTTCTGGAATTTGGTGACAAGTTTAAGAATTTTGTGGAATTTTTGTGGAATTTTGTGGGGTATTGAGGAGAGTTGAAGAATTTTGTGGGATTTTTCTTAGATTGTGTGGAAATTTGTGGAGATTTCGTGAGATGTTTCTGGAATTTGGTAAGGTTTTGAGAAGTTTTAGGGAATTTGGTGGGAGTTTTCTGCCATTTTATGGGATTTTTGCATCTGTTTTGTGCGCTGTTTCTGGAATTACATGTGGGTTTTGTGGAATTTTGAGGAATATTGAGGAGACTTGAAGAATTTTGAAGGATATTTCTGGAATTTTGAGGAAATTGGAGGAAATTTTTTGGGATGTTTCTGGAATTTGGTAACATTTTAAAGAATTTTGTAGAATTTTGGTGGAATTTTTTTTAGAATTCTGAGGGATTCTGAGGAGACCTGAAGAATTTTGTGGGATTTTTCTTAGATTGTGTGGAAATTTGTGGAGATTTTGTGGGATGTTTCTGGAATCTGGTAGGGTTTTGAGAAGGTGTAGGGAATTTGGTGGGAGTTTTCTGCCATTTTATGGGGTTTTCCTTTAATTTTGTGGGATATTGAGGAGATTTTGTGGGATATTTCAGGAATTTGGTAACATTTTTAAGAATTTTGTGGAATTTTTGTTGAATTTTGTAAGATTCTGAGGAGACTTGAAGAATTTTGTGGGATCTTCTCAGATTGTGTGGAAATTTGTGGAGATTTTGTGGGATGTTTCAGGAATTTGATAGAGTTTTGAGAAGTTTTAGGGAATTTGGTGGGAGTTTTCTGCCATTTTGTGGGATTGTTCCTTAAATTTTGTGGGCTGTTTCTGGAATTACGTGTGGGTTTTGTGGAATTTTGAGGGATATTGAGGAGACAAGAAGAATTTTGAGTCAATTATCTTAGATTCTGTGGAACTTGGTAAAGATTTTGTGGGATATTTCAAATATTTGATATGGTTTTGAGAAGATTTAAGGATTTTTTGTGACTTTTCTGCAATTTTGTGGGATTTGGCTGCAATTTTGTGGGATTTTTTCTGAATGTTGTGGGATTTTTCTGGAATGTTGTGGGATATTGATGAGACTTGAAGAATTTTGAAGGATATTTCTGGAATTGTGTGGAAATTGGAGGAGATTTTGTGGGATGTTTCTGGAATTTGGTGACAAGTTTAAGAATTTTGTGGAATTTTTGTGGAATTTTGTGGGGTATTGAGGAGAGTTGAAGAATTTTGTGGGATTTTTCTTAGATTGTGTGGAAATTTGTGGAGATTTTGTGGGATGTTTCTTGAATTTGTTCGTGTATAGAGACGATTTAGGGAATTTTGTGGAAGTTTATTGCCATTTTGTTGGATTGTTCCTAAAAATTTGTGGGATATTTCTGGAATTACATGGGGGTTTTGTGGAATTTTGAGGGATATTGATGAGACTTGAAGAATTTTGAAGGATATTAGTGGAATTTTGTGGGAATTGGAGGTGATTTTTTGGGTTGTTTCTGGAATTTGGTGACATTTTTAAGAATTTTGAGGAATTTTTTTGGAATTTTGTGGGATTCTGAGGAGACTTGAAGAATTTTGTGGATTTTTCTTAGATTGTGTGGAAATTTGTGGAGATTTTGTGGGATGTTTCTGGAATCTGGTAGGGTTTTGAGAAGGTGTAGGGAATTTGGTGGGAGTTTTCTGCCATTTTATGGGGTTTTCCTTTAATTTTGTGGGATATTGAGGAGATTTTGTGGGATATTTCAGGAATTTGGTAACATTTTTAAGAATTTTGTGGAATTTTTGTTGAACTTTGTAAGATTCTGAGGAGACTTGAAGAATTTTGTGGGATCTTCTCAGATTGTGTGGAAATTTGTGGAGATTTTGTGGGATGTTTCAGGAATTTGATAGAGTTTTGAGAAGTTTTAGGGAATTTGGTGGGAGTTTTCTGCCATTTTGTGGGATTGTTCCTTAAATTTTGTGGGCTGTTTCTGGAATTACGTGTGGGTTTTGTGGAATTTTGAGGGATATTGAGGAGACAAGAAGAATTTTGAGTCAATTATCTTAGATTCTGTGGAACTTGGTAAAGATTTTGTGGGATATTTCAAATATTTGATATGGTTTTGAGAAGATTTAAGGATTTTTTTGTGACTTTTCTGCAATTTTGTGGGATTTGGCTGCAATTTTGTGGGATTTTTTCTGAATGTTGTGGGATTTTTCTGGAATGTTGTGGGATATTGATGAGACTTGAAGAATTTTGAAGGATATTTCTGGAATTGTGTGGAAATTGGAGGAGATTTTGTGGGATGTTTCTGGAATTTGGTGACAAGTTTAAGAATTTTGTGGAATTTTTGTGGAATTTTGTGGGGTATTGAGGAGAGTTGAAGAATTTTGTGGGATTTTTCTTAGATTGTGTGGAAATTTGTGGAGATTTTGTGGGATGTTTCTTGAATTTGTTCGTGTATAGAGACGATTTAGGGAATTTTGTGGAAGTTTATTGCCATTTTGTTGGATTGTTCCTAAAAATTTGTGGGATATTTCTGGAATTACATGGGGGTTTTGTGGAATTTTGAGGGATATTGATGAGACTTGAAGAATTTTGAAGGATATTAGTGGAATTTTGTGGGAATTGGAGGTGATTTTTTGGGTTGTTTCTGGAATTTGGTGACATTTTTAAGAATTTTGAGGAATTTTTTTGGAATTTTGTGGGATTCTGAGGAGACTTGAAGAATTTTGTGGGATCTTCTCAGATTGTGTGGAAATTTGTGGAGATTTTGTGGGATGTTTCAGGAATTTGATAGAGTTTTGAGAAGTTTTAGGGAATTTGGTGGGAGTTTTCTGCCATTTTGTGGGATTGTTCCTTAAATTTTGTGGGCTGTTTCTGGAATTACGTGTGGGTTTTGTGGAATTTTGAGGGATATTGAGGAGACAAGAAGAATTTTGAGTCAATTATCTTAGATTCTGTGGAACTTGGTAAAGATTTTGTGGGATATTTCAAATATTTGATATGGTTTTGAGAAGATTTAAGGATTTTTTGTGACTTTTCTGCAATTTTGTGGGATTTGGCTGCAATTTTGTGGGATTTTTTCTGAATGTTGTGGGATTTTTCTGGAATGTTGTGGGATATTGATGAGACTTGAAGAATTTTGAAGGATATTTCTGGAATTGTGTGGAAATTGGAGGAGATTTTGTGGGATGTTTCTGGAATTTGGTGACAAGTTTAAGAATTTTGTGGAATTTTTGTGGAATTTTGTGGGGTATTGAGGAGAGTTGAAGAATTTTGTGGGATTTTTCTTAGATTGTGTGGAAATTTGTGGAGATTTTGTGGGATGTTTCTTGAATTTGTTCGTGTATAGAGACGATTTAGGGAATTTTGTGGAAGTTTATTGCCATTTTGTTGGATTGTTCCTAAAAATTTGTGGGATATTTCTGGAATTACATGGGGGTTTTGTGGAATTTTGAGGGATATTGATGAGACTTGAAGAATTTTGAAGGATATTAGTGGAATTTTGTGGGAATTGGAGGTGATTTTTTGGGTTGTTTCTGGAATTTGGTGACATTTTTAAGAATTTTGAGGAATTTTTTTGGAATTTTGTGGGATTCTGAGGAGACTTGAAGAATTTTGTGGATTTTTCTTAGATTGTGTGGAAATTTGTGGAGATTTTGTGGGATGTTTCTGGAATCTGGTAGGGTTTTGAGAAGGTGTAGGGAATTTGGTGGGAGTTTTCTGCCATTTTATGGGGTTTTCCTTTAATTTTGTGGGATATTGAGGAGATTTTGTGGGATATTTCAGGAATTTGGTAACATTTTTAAGAATTTTGTGGAATTTTTGTTGAACTTTGTAAGATTCTGAGGAGACTTGAAGAATTTTGTGGGATCTTCTCAGATTGTGTGGAAATTTGTGGAGATTTTGTGGGATGTTTCTGGAATTTGGTGACATTTTTAAGAATTCTGTGGAATTTTTGTGGAATTTTGTGGGGTATTGAGGAGAGTTGAAGAATTTTGTGGGATTTTTCTTAGATTGTGTGGAAATTTGTGGAGATTTCGTGAGATGTGTCTGGAATTTGGTAAGGTTTTGAGAAGTTTTAGGGAATTTGGTGGGAGTTTTCTGCCATTTTATGGGATTTTTGCATCTGTTTTGTGCGCTGTTTCTGGAATTACGTGTGGGTTTTGTGGAATTTTGAGGGATATTGAGGAGACTTGAAGAATTTTGAAGGATATTTCTGGAATTTTGAGGAAATTGGAGGAAATTTTTTGGGATGTTTCTGGAATTTGGTAACATTTTTAAGAATTTTGAAGAATTTTGGTGGAATTTTTTTTGAATTTTGAGGGATTCTGAGGAGACCTGAAGAATTTTGTGGGATTTTTCTTAGATTGTGTGGAAATTTGTGGAGATTTTGTGGGATGTATCAGGAATTTGGTAGGGTTTTGAGAAGGTGTAGGGAATTTGGTTGGAGTTTTCTGCCATTTTATGGGATTGTTCCTTAAATTTTGTGGGCTGTTTCTGGAATTACGTGTGGGTTTTGTGGAATTTTGAGGGATATTGAGGAGACAAGAAGAATTTTGAGTCAATTGTCTTAGATTCTGTGGAACTTGGTAAAGATTTTGTGGGATATTTCAAATATTTGATATGGTTTTGAGAAGATTTAAGGATTTTTTTTTGACTTTTCTGCAATTTTGTGGGATTTGGCTGCAATTTTGTGGGATTTTTTCTGAATGTTGTGGGATTTTTCTGGAATGTTGTGGAATATTGATGAGACTTGAAGAATTTTGAAGGATATTTCTGGAATTGTGTGGAAATTGGAGGAGATTTTGTGGGATGTTTCTGGAATTTGGTGACAAGTTTAAGAATTTTGTGGAATTTTTGTGGAATTTTGTGGGGTATTGAGGAGAGTTGAAGAATTTTGTGGGATTTTTCTTAGATTGTGTGGAAATTTGTGGAGATTTTGTGGGATGTTTCTTGAATTTGTTCGTGTATAGAGACGATTTAGGGAATTTTGTGGAAGTTTATTGCCATTTTGTTGGATTGTTCCTTAAAATTTGTGGGATATTTCTGGAATTACATGGGGGTTTTGTGGAATTTTGAGGGATATTGATGAGACTTGAAGAATTTTGAAGGATATTAGTGGAATTTTGTGGGAATTGGAGGTGATTTTTTGGGTTGTTTCTGGAATTTGGTGACATTTTTAAGAATTTTGAGGAATTTTTTTGGAATTTTGTGGGATTCTGAGGAGACTTGAAGAATTTTGTGGATTTTTCTTAGATTGTGTGGAAATTTGTGGAGATTTTGTGGGATGTTTCTGGAATCTGGTAGGGTTTTGAGAAGGTGTAGGGAATTTGGTGGGAGTTTTCTGCCATTTTATGGGGTTTTCCTTTAATTTTGTGGGATATTGAGGAGATTTTGTGGGATGTTTCAGGAATTTGGTGACATTTTTAAGAATTTAGTGGAATTTTTGTTGAATTTTGTAAGATTCTGAGGAGACTTGAAGAATTTTGTGGGATCTTCTCAGATTGTGTGGAAATTTGTGGAGATTTTGTGGGATGTTTCAGGAATTTGGTAGGGTTTTGAGAAGTTTTAGGGAATTTTATGGGAGTTTTCTGCTATTTTATGGGATTTTTGCATCTATTTTGTGGAATATTTCTGGAATTACGTGTGGGTTTTCTGGAATTTTGAGGGATATTGAGGAGACTTGAAGAATTTTGAAGGATATTTCTGGAATTTTGAGGAAATTGGAGGAGGTTTTGTGTGATGTTTCTGGAATTTGGTGACAAGTTTAAGAATTTTGTGGAATTTTTGTGGAATTTTGTGGGGTATTGAGGAGAGTTGAAGAATTTTGTGGGATTTTTCTTAGATTGTGTGGAAATTTGTGGAGATTTTGTGGGATGTTTCTTGAATTTGTTTGTGTATAGAGACGATTTAGGGAATTTTGTAGAAGTTTATTGCCATTTTGTTGGATTGTTCCTTAAAATTTGTGGGATATTTCTGGAATTACATGGGGGTTTTGAGGAATTTTGAGGGATATTGATGAGACTTGAAGAATTTTGAAGGATATTTGTGGAATTTTGTGGGAATTGGAGGTGATTTTTTGGGTTGTTTCTGGAATTTGGTGACATTTTTAAGAATTTTGAGGAATTTTTTGGGAATTTTGTGGGATTCTGAGGAGACTTGAAGAATTTTGTGGAATTTTCTTAGATTGTGTGGAAATTTGTGGAGATTTTGTGGGATGTTTCTGGAATCTGGTAGGGTTTTGAGAAGGTGTAGGGAATTTGGTGGGAGTTTTCTGCCATTTTATGGGGTTTTCCTTTAATTTTGTGGGATATTGAGGAGATTTTGTGGGATGTTTCAGGAATTTGGTGACATTTTTAAGAATTTAGTGGAATTTTTGTGGAATTTTGTAAGATTCTGAGGAGACTTGAAGAATTTTGTGGGATCTTCTCAGATTGTGTGGAAATTTGTGGAGATTTTGTGGGATGTTTCAGGAATTTGATAGAGTTTTGAGAAGTTTTAGGGAATTTGGTGGGAGTTTTCTGCCATTTTGTGGGATTGCTCCTTAAATTTTGTGGGCTGTTTCTGGAATTACGTGTGGGTTTTGTGGAATTTTGAGGGATATTGAGGAGACAAGAAGAATTTTGAGTCAATTATCTTAGATTCTGTGGAACTTGGTAAAGATTTTGTGGGATATTTCAAATATTTGATATGGTTTTGAGAAGATTTAAGGATTTTTTTGTGACTTTTCTGCAATTTTGTGGGATTTGGCTGCAATTTTGTGGGATTTTTTCTGAATGTTGTGGGATTTTTCTGGAATGTTGTAGGATATTGATGAGACTTGAAGAATTTTGAAGGATATTTCTGGAATTGTGTGGAAATTGGAGGAGGTTTTGTGTGATGTTTCTGGAATTTGGTGACAAGTTTAAGAATTTTGTGGAATTTTTGTGGAATTTTGTGGGGTATTGAGGAGAGTTGAAGAATTTTGTGGGATTTTTCTTAGATTGTGTGGAAATTTGTGGAGATTTCGTGAGATGTTTCTGGAATTTGGTAAGGTTTTGAGAAGTTTTAGGGAATTTGGTGGGAGTTTTCTGCCATTTTATGGGATTTTTGCATCTGTTTTGTGCGCTGTTTCTGGAATTACGTGTGGGTTTTGTGGAATTTTGAGGAATATTGAGGAGACTTGAAGAATTTTGAAGGATATTTCTGGAATTTTGAGGAAATTGGAGGAAATTTTTTGGGATGTTTCTGGAATTTGGTAACATTTTAAAGAATTTTGTAGAATTTTGGTGGAATTTTTTTTAGAATTCTGAGGGATTCTGAGGAGACCTGAAGAATTTTGTGGGATTTTTCTTAGATTGTGTGGAAATTTGTGGAGATTTTGTGGGATGTTTCTGGAATCTGGTAGGGTTTTGAGAAGGTGTAGGGAATTTGGTGGGAGTTTTCTGCCATTTTATGGGGTTTTCCTTTAATTTTGTGGGATATTGAGGAGATTTTGTGGGATATTTCAGGAATTTGGTAACATTTTTAAGAATTTTGTGGAATTTTTGTTGAATTTTGTAAGATTCTGAGGAGACTTGAAGAATTTTGTGGGATCTTCTCAGATTGTGTGGAAATTTGTGGAGATTTTGTGGGATGTTTCAGGAATTTGATAGAGTTTTGAGAAGTTTTAGGGAATTTGGTGGGAGTTTTCTGCCATTTTGTGGGATTGCTCCTTAAATTTTGTGGGCTGTTTCTGGAATTACGTGTGGGTTTTGTGGAATTTTGAGGGATATTGAGGAGACAAGAAGAATTTTGAGTCAATTATCTTAGATTCTGTGGAACTTGGTAAAGATTTTGTGGGATATTTCAAATATTTGATATGGTTTTGAGAAGATTTAAGGATTTTTTGTGACTTTTCTGCAATTTTGTGGGATTTGGCTGCAATTTTGTGGGATTTTTTCTGAATGTTGTGGGATTTTTCTGGAATGTTGTGGGATATTGATGAGACTTGAAGAATTTTGAAGGATATTTCTGGAATTGTGTGGAAATTGGAGGAGATTTTGTGGGATGTTTCTGGAATTTGGTGACAAGTTTAAGAATTTTGTGGAATTTTTGTGGAATTTTGTGGGGTATTGAGGAGAGTTGAAGAATTTTGTGGTATTTTTCTTAGATTGTGTGGAAATTTGTGGAGATTTTGTGGGATGTTTCTTGAATTTGTTCGTGTATAGAGACGATTTAGGGAATTTTGTGGAAGTTTATTGCCATTTTGTTGGATTGTTCCTAAAAATTTGTGGGATATTTCTGGAATTACATGGGGGTTTTGTGGAATTTTGAGGGATATTGATGAGACTTGAAGAATTTTGAAGGATATTAGTGGAATTTTGTGGGAATTGGAGGTGATTTTTTGGGTTGTTTCTGGAATTTGGTGACATTTTTAAGAATTTTGAGGAATTTTTTGGGAATTTTGTGGGATTCTGAGGAGACTTGAAGAATTTTGTGGATTTTTCTTAGATTGTGTGGAAATTTGTGGAGATTTTGTGGGATGTTTCTGGAATCTGGTAGGGTTTTGAGAAGGTGTAGGGAATTTGGTGGGAGTTTTCTGCCATTTTATGGGGTTTTCCTTTAATTTTGTGGGATATTGAGGAGATTTTGTGGGATATTTCAGGAATTTGGTAACATTTTTAAGAATTTTGTGGAATTTTTGTTGAACTTTGTAAGATTCTGAGGAGACTTGAAGAATTTTGTGGGATCTTCTCAGATTGTGTGGAAATTTGTGGAGATTTTGTGGGATGTTTCAGGAATTTGATAGAGTTTTGAGAAGTTTTAGGGAATTTGGTGGGAGTTTTCTGCCATTTTGTGGGATTGCTCCTTAAATTTTGTGGGCTGTTTCTGGAATTACGTGTGGGTTTTGTGGAATTTTGAGGGATATTGAGGAGACAAGAAGAATTTTGAGTCAATTATCTTAGATTCTGTGGAACTTGGTAAAGATTTTGTGGGATATTTCAAATATTTGATATGGTTTTGAGAAGATTTAAGGATTTTTTTGTGACTTTTCTGCAATTTTGTGGGATTTGGCTGCAATTTTGTGGGATTTTTTCTGAATGTTGTGGGATTTTTCTGGAATGTTGTGGGATATTGATGAGACTTGAAGAATTTTGAAGGATATTTCTGGAATTGTGTGGAAATTGGAGGAGATTTTGTGGGATGTTTCTGGAATTTGGTGACAAGTTTAAGAATTTTGTGGAATTTTTGTGGAATTTTGTGGGGTATTGAGGAGAGTTGAAGAATTTTGTGGGATTTTTCTTAGATTGTGTGGAAATTTGTGGAGATTTTGTGGGATGTTTCTTGAATTTGTTCGTGTATAGAGACGATTTAGGGAATTTTGTGGAAGTTTATTGCCATTTTGTTGGATTGTTCCTAAAAATTTGTGGGATATTTCTGGAATTACATGGGGGTTTTGTGGAATTTTGAGGGATATTGATGAGACTTGAAGAATTTTGAAGGATATTAGTGGAATTTTGTGGGAATTGGAGGTGATTTTTTGGGTTGTTTCTGGAATTTGGTGACATTTTTAAGAATTTTGAGGAATTTTTTTGGAATTTTGTGGGATTCTGAGGAGACTTGAAGAATTTTGTGGATTTTTCTTAGATTGTGTGGAAATTTGTGGAGATTTTGTGGGATGTTTCTGGAATCTGGTAGGGTTTTGAGAAGGTGTAGGGAATTTGGTGGGAGTTTTCTGCCATTTTATGGGGTTTTCCTTTAATTTTGTGGGATATTGAGGAGATTTTGTGGGATATTTCAGGAATTTGGTAACATTTTTAAGAATTTAGTGGAATTTTTGTTGAACTTTGTAAGATTCTGAGGAGACTTGAAGAATTTTGTGGGATCTTCTCAGATTGTGTGGAAATTTGTGGAGATTTTGTGGGATGTTTCAGGAATTTGGTAGGGTTTTGAGAAGTTTTAGGGAATTTTATGGGAGTTTTCTGCTATTTTATGGGATTTTTGCATCTATTTTGTGGAATATTTCTGGAATTACGTGTGGGTTTTCTGGAATTTTGAGGGATATTAAGGAGACTTGAAGAATTTTGAAGGATATTTGTGGAATTTTGAGGAAATTGGAGGAATTTTTTGGGATGTTTCTGGAATGTGGTAAAGATTTTAAGAATTTTGTAGAATTTTGGTGGAATTTTTTTTGAATTTTGAGGGATTCTGAGGAAACCTGAAGAATTTTGTGGGATTTTTCTTAGATTGTGTGGAAATTTGTGGAGATTTTGTGGGATGTTTCAGGAATTTGGTAGGGTTTTGAGAAGTTTTAGGGAATTTGATGGGAGTTTTCTGCCATTTTGTGGGGTTGTTCCTTAAATTTTGTGGGCTGTTTCTGGAATTACGTGTGGGTTTTGTGGAATTTTGAGGGATATTGAGGAGACAAGAAGAATTTTGAGTCAATTATCTTAGATTCTGTGGAACTTGGTAAAGATTTTGTGGGATATTTCAAATATTTGATATGGTTTTGAGAAGATTTAAGGATTTTTTTGTGACTTTTCTGCAATTTTGTGGGATTTGGCTGCAATTTTGTGGGATTTTTTCTGAATGTTGTGGGATTTTTCTGGAATGTTGTTGGATATTGATGAGACTTGAAGAATTTTGAAGGATATTTCTGGAATTGTGTGGAAATTGGAGGAGATTTTGTGTGATGTTTCTGGAATTTGGTGACAAGTTTAAGAATTTTGTGGAATTTTTGTGGAATTTTGTGGGGAATTGAGGAGAGTTGAAGAATTTTGTGGGATTTTTCTTAGATTGTGTGGAAATTTGTGGAGATTTCGTGAGATGTTTCTGGAATTTGGTAAGGTTTTGAGAATTTTTAGGGAATTTGGTGGGAGTTTTCTGCCATTTTATGGGATTTTTGCATCTATTTTGTGGGATGTTTCTGGAATTACGTGTGGGTTTTGTGGAATTTTGAGGGATATTGAGGAGACTTGAAGAATTCTGAAGGATATTTCTGGAATTTTGAGGAAATTGAAGGAAATTTTTTGGGTTGTTTCTGGCATTTGGTAACATTTTTAAGAATTTTTTAGAATTTTGGTGGAATTTTTTTAGAATTTTGAGGGATTCTGAGGAGACCTGAAGAATTTTGTGGGATTTTTCTTAGATTGTGTGGAAATTTGTGGAGATTTCGTGGGATGTTTCAGGAATTTGGTTGGGTTTGGAGAAGTTTTAGGGAATTTGGTGGGAGTTTTCTGCCATTTTGTGGGATTGTTCCTTAAATTTTGTGGGCTGTTTCTGGAATTACGTGTGGGTTTTGTGGAATTTTGAGGGATATTGAGGAGACAAGAAGAATTTTGAGTCAATTATCTTAGATTCTGTGGAACTTGGTAAAGATTTTGTGGGATATTTCAAATATTTGATATGGTTTTGAGAAGATTTAAGGATTTTTTTGTGACTTTTCTGCAATTTTGTGGGATTTGGCTGCAATTTTGTGGGATTTTTTCTGAATGTTGTGGGATTTTTCTGGAATGTTGTGGGATATTGATGAGACTTGAAGAATTTTGAAGGATATTTCTGGAATTTTGTGGAAATTGGAGGAGGTTTTGTGTGATGTTTCTGGAATTTGGTGACAAGTTTAAGAATTTTGTGGAATTTTTGTGGAATTTTGTGGGGTATTGAGGAGAGTTGAAGAATTTTGTGGGATTTTTCTTAGATTGTGTGGAAATTTGTGGAGATTTTGTGGGATGTTTCTTGAATTTGTTCGTGTATAGAGACGATTTAGGGAATTTTGTGGAAGTTTATTGCCATTTTGTTGGATTGTTCCTTAAAATTTGTGGGATATTTCTGGAATTACATGGGGGTTTTGTGGAATTTTGAGGGATATTGATGAGACTTGAAGAATTTTGAAGGATATTAGTGGAATTTTGTGGGAATTGGAGGTGATTTTTTGGGTTGTTTCTGGAATTTGGTGACATTTTTAAGAATTTTGTGGAATTTTTTTGGAATTTTGTGGGATTCTGAGGAGACTTGAAGAATTTTGTGGATTTTTCTTAGATTGTGTGGAAATTTGTGGAGATTTTGTGGGATGTTTCTGGAATCTGGTAGGGTTTTGAGAAGGTGTAGGGAATTTGGTGGGAGTTTTCTGCCATTTTATGGGGTTTTCCTTTAATTTTGTGGGATATTGAGATTTTGTGGGATGTTTCAGGAATTTGGTGACATTTTTAAGAATTTAGTGGAATTTTTGTTGAATTTTGTAAGATTCTGAGGAGACTTGATGAATTTTATGGGATCTTCTCAGATTGTGTGGAAATTTGTGGAGATTTTGTGGGATGTTTCAGGAATTTGGTAGGGTTTTGAGAAGTTTTAGGGAATTTTATGGGAGTTTTCTGCCATTTTATGGGATTTTTGCATCTATTTTGTGGAATATTTCTGGAATAACGTGTGGGTTTTCTGGAATTTTGAGGGATATTGAGGAGACTTGAAGAATTTTGAAGGATATTTCTGGAATTTTGAGGAAATTGGAGGAAATTTTTTGGGATGTTTCTGGAATTTGGTAACATTTTAAGGAATTTTTTAGAATTTTGGTGGAATTTTTTTTGAATTTTGAGGGATTCTGAGGGGACCTGAAGAATTTTGTGGGATTTTTCTTAGATTGTGTGGAAATTTGTGGAGATTTTGTGGGATGTTTCAGGAATTTGGTAGGGTTTGGAGAAGTTTTAGGGAATTTGGTGGGAGTTTTCTGCCATTTTGTGGGATTGTTCCTTAAATTTTGTGGGCTGTTTCTGGAATTACGTGTGGGTTTTGTGGAATTTTGAGGGATATTGAGGAGACAAGAAGAATTTTGAGTCAATTATCTTAGATTCTGTGGAACTTGGTAAAGATTTTGTGGGATATTTCAAATATTTGATATGGTTTTGAGAAGATTTAAGGATTTTTTTGTGACTTTTCTGCAATTTTGTGGGATTTGGCTGCAATTTTGTGGGATTTTTTCTGAATGTTGTGGGATTTTTCTGGAATGTTGTGGGATATTGATGAGACTTGAAGAATTTTGAAGGATATTTCTGGAATTGTGTGGAAATTGGAGGAGATTTTGTGGGATGTTTCTGGAATTTGGTGACATTTTTAAGAATTTTGTGGAATTTTTGTGGAATTTTGTGGGGTATTGAGGAGAGTTGAAGAATTTTGTGGGATTTTTCTTAGATTGTGTGGAAATTTGTGGAGATTTCGTGAGATGTTTCTGGAATTTGGTAAGGTTTTGAGAAGTTTTAGGGAATTTGGTGGGAGTTTTCTGCCATTTTATGGGATTTTTGCATCTATTTTGTGGGATGTTTCTGGAATTACGTGTGGGTTTTGTGGAATTTTGAGGAATATTGAGGAGACTTGAAGAATTTTGAAGGATTTTTCTGGAATTTTGAGGAAATTGGAGGAAATTTTTTGGGATGTTTCTGGCATTTGGTAACATTTTAAAGAATTTTGTAGAATTTTGGTGGAATTTTTTTTAGAATTCTGAGGGATTCTGAGGAGACCTGAAGAATTTTGTGGGATTTTTCTTAGATTGTGTGGAAATTTGTGGAGATTTTGTGGGATGTTTCAGGAATTTGGTAGGGTTTGGAGAAGTTTTAGGGAATTTGGTGGGAGTTTTCTGCCATTTTGTGGGATTGTTCCTTAAATTTTGTGGGCTGTTTCTGGAATTACGTGTGGGTTTTGTGGAATTTTGAGGGATATTGAGGAGACAAGAAGAATTTTGAGTCAATTATCTTAGATTCTGTGGAACTTGGTAAAGATTTTGTGGGATATTTCAAATATTTGATATGGTTTTGAGAAGATTTAAGGATTTTTTTGTGACTTTTCTGCAATTTTGTGGGATTTGGCTGCAATTTTGTGGGATTTTTTCTGAATGTTGTGGGATTTTTCTGGAATGTTGTGGGATATTGATGAGACTTGAAGAATTTTGAAGGATATTTCTGGAATTTTGTGGAAATTGGAGGAGGTTTTGTGTGATGTTTCTGGAATTTGGTGACATATTTAAGAATTTTGTGGAATTTTTGTGGAATTTTGTGGGGTATTGAGGAGAGTTGAAGAATTTTGTGGGATTTTTCTTAGATTGTGTGGAAATTTGTGGAGATTTTGTGGGATGTTTCTTGAATTTGTTCGTGTATAGAGACGATTTAGGGAGTTTTGTGGAAGTTTATTGCCATTTTGTTGGATTGTTCCTAAAAATTTGTGGGATATTTCTGGAATTACATGGGGGTTTTGTGGAATTTTGAGGGATATTGATGAGACTTGAAGAATTTTGAAGGATATTAGTGGAATTTTGTGGGAATTGGAGGTGATTTTTTGGGTTGTTTCTGGAATTTGGTGACATTTTTAAGAATTTTGAGGAATTTTTTTGGAATTTTGTGGGATTCTGAGGAGACTTGAAGAATTTTGTGGATTTTTCTTAGATTGTGTGGAAATTTGTGGAGATTTTGTGGGATGTTTCTGGAATCTGGTAGGGTTTTGAGAAGGTGTAGGGAATTTGGTGGGAGTTTTCTGCCATTTTATGGGGTTTTCCTTTAATTTTGTGGGATATTGAGGAGATTTTGTGGGATATTTCAGGAATTTGGTAACATTTTTAAGAATTTAGTGGAATTTTTGTTGAACTTTGTAAGATTCTGAGGAGACTTGAAGAATTTTGTGGGATCTTCTCAGATTGTGTGGAAATTTGTGGAGATTTTGTGGGATGTTTCAGGAATTTGGTAGGGTTTTGAGAAGTTTTAGGGAATTTTATGGGAGTTTTCTGCTATTTTATGGGATTTTTGCATCTATTTTGTGGAATATTTCTGGAATTACGTGTGGGTTTTCTGGAATTTTGAGGGATATTAAGGAGACTTGAAGAATTTTGAAGGATATTTGTGGAATTTTGAGGAAATTGGAGGAATTTTTTGGGATGTTTCTGGAATGTGGTAAAGATTTTAAGAATTTTGTAGAATTTTGGTGGAATTTTTTTTGAATTTTGAGGGATTCTGAGGAAACCTGAAGAATTTTGTGGGATTTTTCTTAGATTGTGTGGAAATTTGTGGAGATTTTGTGGGATGTTTCAGGAATTTGGTAGGGTTTTGAGAAGTTTTAGGGAATTTGATGGGAGTTTTCTGCCATTTTGTGGGGTTGTTCCTTAAATTTTGTGGGCTGTTTCTGGAATTACGTGTGGGTTTTGTGGAATTTTGAGGGATATTGAGGAGACAAGAAGAATTTTGAGTCAATTATCTTAGATTCTGTGGAACTTGGTAAAGATTTTGTGGGATATTTCAAATATTTGATATGGTTTTGAGAAGATTTAAGGATTTTTTTGTGACTTTTCTGCAATTTTGTGGGATTTGGCTGCAATTTTGTGGGATTTTTTCTGAATGTTGTGGGATTTTTCTGGAATGTTGTTGGATATTGATGAGACTTGAAGAATTTTGAAGGATATTTCTGGAATTGTGTGGAAATTGGAGGAGATTTTGTGTGATGTTTCTGGAATTTGGTGACAAGTTTAAGAATTTTGTGGAATTTTTGTGGAATTTTGTGGGGAATTGAGGAGAGTTGAAGAATTTTGTGGGATTTTTCTTAGATTGTGTGGAAATTTGTGGAGATTTCGTGAGATGTTTCTGGAATTTGGTAAGGTTTTGAGAATTTTTAGGGAATTTGGTGGGAGTTTTCTGCCATTTTATGGGATTTTTGCATCTATTTTGTGGGATGTTTCTGGAATTACGTGTGGGTTTTGTGGAATTTTGAGGGATATTGAGGAGACTTGAAGAATTCTGAAGGATATTTCTGGAATTTTGAGGAAATTGAAGGAAATTTTTTGGGTTGTTTCTGGCATTTGGTAACATTTTTAAGAATTTTTTAGAATTTTGGTGGAATTTTTTTAGAATTTTGAGGGATTCTGAGGAGACCTGAAGAATTTTGTGGGATTTTTCTTAGATTGTGTGGAAATTTGTGGAGATTTCGTGGGATGTTTCAGGAATTTGGTTGGGTTTGGAGAAGTTTTAGGGAATTTGGTGGGAGTTTTCTGCCATTTTGTGGGATTGTTCCTTAAATTTTGTGGGCTGTTTCTGGAATTACGTGTGGGTTTTGTGGAATTTTGAGGGATATTGAGGAGACAAGAAGAATTTTGAGTCAATTATCTTAGATTCTGTGGAACTTGGTAAAGATTTTGTGGGATATTTCAAATATTTGATATGGTTTTGAGAAGATTTAAGGATTTTTTTGTGACTTTTCTGCAATTTTGTGGGATTTGGCTGCAATTTTGTGGGATTTTTTCTGAATGTTGTGGGATTTTTCTGGAATGTTGTGGGATATTGATGAGACTTGAAGAATTTTGAAGGATATTTCTGGAATTTTGTGGAAATTGGAGGAGGTTTTGTGTGATGTTTCTGGAATTTGGTGACAAGTTTAAGAATTTTGTGGAATTTTTGTGGAATTTTGTGGGGTATTGAGGAGAGTTGAAGAATTTTGTGGGATTTTTCTTAGATTGTGTGGAAATTTGTGGAGATTTTGTGGGATGTTTCTTGAATTTGTTCGTGTATAGAGACGATTTAGGGAATTTTGTGGAAGTTTATTGCCATTTTGTTGGATTGTTCCTTAAAATTTGTGGGATATTTCTGGAATTACATGGGGGTTTTGTGGAATTTTGAGGGATATTGATGAGACTTGAAGAATTTTGAAGGATATTTGTGGAATTTTGTGGGAATTGGAGGTGATTTTTTGGGTTGTTTCTGGAATTTGGTGACATTTTTAAGAATTTTGTGGAATTTTTTTGGAATTTTGTGGGATTCTGAGGAGACTTGAAGAATTTTGTGGATTTTTCTTAGATTGTGTGGAAATTTGTGGAGATTTTGTGGGATGTTTCTGGAATCTGGTAGGGTTTTGAGAAGGTGTAGGGAATTTGGTGGGAGTTTTCTGCCATTTTATGGGGTTTTCCTTTAATTTTGTGGGATATTGAGATTTTGTGGGATGTTTCAGGAATTTGGTGACATTTTTAAGAATTTAGTGGAATTTTTGTTGAATTTTGTAAGATTCTGAGGAGACTTGATGAATTTTATGGGATCTTCTCAGATTGTGTGGAAATTTGTGGAGATTTTGTGGGATGTTTCAGGAATTTGGTAGGGTTTTGAGAAGTTTTAGGGAATTTTATGGGAGTTTTCTGCCATTTTATGGGATTTTTGCATCTATTTTGTGGAATATTTCTGGAATAACGTGTGGGTTTTCTGGAATTTTGAGGGATATTGAGGAGACTTGAAGAATTTTGAAGGATATTTCTGGAATTTTGAGGAAATTGGAGGAAATTTTTTGGGATGTTTCTGGAATTTGGTAACATTTTAAGGAATTTTTTAGAATTTTGGTGGAATTTTTTTTGAATTTTGAGGGATTCTGAGGGGACCTGAAGAATTTTGTGGGATTTTTCTTAGATTGTGTGGAAATTTGTGGAGATTTTGTGGGATGTTTCAGGAATTTGGTAGGGTTTGGAGAAGTTTTAGGGAATTTGGTGGGAGTTTTCTGCCATTTTGTGGGATTGTTCCTTAAATTTTGTGGGCTGTTTCTGGAATTACGTGTGGGTTTTGTGGAATTTTGAGGGATATTGAGGAGACAAGAAGAATTTTGAGTCAATTATCTTAGATTCTGTGGAACTTGGTAAAGATTTTGTGGGATATTTCAAATATTTGATATGGTTTTGAGAAGATTTAAGGATTTTTTTGTGACTTTTCTGCAATTTTGTGGGATTTGGCTGCAATTTTGTGGGATTTTTTCTGAATGTTGTGGGATTTTTCTGGAATGTTGTGGGATATTGATGAGACTTGAAGAATTTTGAAGGATATTTCTGGAATTGTGTGGAAATTGGAGGAGATTTTGTGGGATGTTTCTGGAATTTGGTGACATTTTTAAGAATTTTGTGGAATTTTTGTGGAATTTTGTGGGGTATTGAGGAGAGTTGAAGAATTTTGTGGGATTTTTCTTAGATTGTGTGGAAATTTGTGGAGATTTCGTGAGATGTTTCTGGAATTTGGTAAGGTTTTGAGAAGTTTTAGGGAATTTGGTGGGAGTTTTCTGCCATTTTATGGGATTTTTGCATCTATTTTGTGCGCTGTTTCTGGAATTACGTGTGGGTTTTGTGGAATTTTGAGGAATATTGAGGAGACTTGAAGAATTTTGAAGGATTTTTCTGGAATTTTGAGGAAATTGGAGGAAATTTTTTGGGATGTTTCTGGCATTTGGTAACATTTTAAAGAATTTTGTAGAATTTTGGTGGAATTTTTTTTAGAATTCTGAGGGATTCTGAGGAGACCTGAAGAATTTTGTGGGATTTTTCTTAGATTGTGTGGAAATTTGTGGAGATTTTGTGGGATGTTTCAGGAATTTGGTAGGGTTTGGAGAAGTTTTAGGGAATTTGGTGGGAGTTTTCTGCCATTTTGTGGGATTGTTCCTTAAATTTTGTGGGCTGTTTCTGGAATTACGTGTGGGTTTTGTGGAATTTTGAGGGATATTGAGGAGACAAGAAGAATTTTGAGTCAATTATCTTAGATTCTGTGGAACTTGGTAAAGATTTTGTGGGATATTTCAAATATTTGATATGGTTTTGAGAAGATTTAAGGATTTTTTTGTGACTTTTCTGCAATTTTGTGGGATTTGGCTGCAATTTTGTGGGATTTTTTCTGAATGTTGTGGGATTTTTCTGGAATGTTGTGGGATATTGATGAGACTTGAAGAATTTTGAAGGATATTTCTGGAATTTTGTGGAAATTGGAGGAGGTTTTGTGTGATGTTTCTGGAATTTGGTGACATATTTAAGAATTTTGTGGAATTTTTGTGGAATTTTGTGGGGTATTGAGGAGAGTTGAAGAATTTTGTGGGATTTTTCTTAGATTGTGTGGAAATTTGTGGAGATTTTGTGGGATGTTTCTTGAATTTGTTCGTGTATAGAGACGATTTAGGGAGTTTTGTGGAAGTTTATTGCCATTTTGTTGGATTGTTCCTTAAAATTTGTGGGATATTTCTGGAATTACATGGGGGTTTTGTGGAATTTTGAGGGATATTGATGAGACTTGAAGAATTTTGAAGGATATTTGTGGAATTTTGTGGGAATTGGAGGTGATTTTTTGGGTTGTTTCTGGAATTTGGTGACATTTTTAAGAATTTTGTGGAATTTTTTTGGAATTTTGTGGGATTCTGAGGAGACTTGAAGAATTTTGTGGATTTTTCTTAGATTGTGTGGAAATTTGTGGAGATTTTGTGGGATGTTTCTGGAATCTGGTAGGGTTTTGAGAAGGTGTAGGGAATTTGGTGGGAGTTTTCTGCCATTTTATGGGGTTTTCCTTTAATTTTGTGGGATATTGAGATTTTGTGGGATGTTTCAGGAATTTGGTGACATTTTTAAGAATTTAGTGGAATTTTTGTGGAATTTTGTAAGATTCTGAGGAGACTTGATGAATTTTGTGGGATCTTCTCAGATTGTGTGGAAATTTGTGGAGATTTTGTGGGATGTTTCAGGAATTTGGTAGGGTTTTGAGAAGTTTTAGGGAATTTTATGGGAGTTTTCTGCCATTTTATGGGATTTTTGCATCTATTTTGTGGAATATTTCTGGAATTACGTGTGGGTTTTCTGGAATTTTGAGGGATATTGAGGAGACTTGAAGAATTTTGAAGGATATTTGTGGAATTTTGAGGAAATTGGAGGAATTTTTTGGGATGATTTTGGAATTTGGTAAAGATTTTAAGAATTTTGTAGAATTTTGGTGGAATTATTTTTTGAATTTTGAGGGATTCTGAGGAAACCTGAAGAATTTTGTGGGATTTTTCTTAGATTGTGTGGAAATTTGTGGAGATTTTGTGGGATGTTTCAGGAATTTGGTAGGGTTTGGAGAAGTTTTAGGGAATTTGGTGGGAGTTTTCTGCCATTTTGTGGGATTGTTCCTTAAATTTTGTGGGCTGTTTCTGGAATTACGTGTGGGTTTTGTGGAATTTTGAGGGATATTGAGGAGACAAGAAGAATTTTGAGTCAATTATCTTAGATTCTGTGGAACTTGGTAAAGATTTTGTGGGATATTTCAAATATTTGATATGGTTTTGAGAAGATTTAAGGATTTTTTTGTGACTTTTCTGCAATTTTGTGGGATTTGGCTGCAATTTTGTGGGATTTTTTCTGAATGTTGTGGGATTTTTCTGGAATGTTGTGGGATATTGATGAGACTTGAAGAATTTTGAAGGATATTTGTGGAATTTTGTGGAAATTGGAGGAGATTTTGTGGGATGTTTCTGGAATTTGGTGACATTTTTAAGAATTTTGTGGAATTTTTGTGGAATTTTGTGGGGTATTGAGGAGAGTTGAAGAATTTTGTGGGATTTTTCTTAGATTGTGTGGAAATTTGTGGAGATTTCGTGAGATGTTTCTGGAATTTGGTAAGGTTTTGAGAAGTTTTAGGGAATTTGGTGGGAGTTTTCTGCCATTTTATGGGATTTTTGCATCTATTTTGTGCGCTGTTTCTGGAATTACGTGTGGGTTTTGTGGAATTTTGAGGAATATTGAGGAGACTTGAAGAATTTTGAAGGATTTTTCTGGAATTTTGAGGAAATTGGAGGAAATTTTTTGGGATGTTTCTGGCATTTGGTAACATTTTAAAGAATTTTGTAGAATTTTGGTGGAATTTTTTTTAGAATTCTGAGGGATTCTGAGGAGACCTGAAGAATTTTGTGGGATTTTTCTTAGATTGTGTGGAAATTTGTGGAGATTTTGTGGGATGCTTCAGGAATTTGGTAGGGTTTGGAGAAGTTTTAGGGAATTTGGTGGGAGTTTTCTGCCATTTTGTGGGATTGTTCCTTAAATTTTGTGGGCTGTCTCTGGAATTACGTGTGGGTTTTGTGGAATTTTGAGGGATATTGAGGAGACAAGAAGAATTTTGAGTCAATTATCTTAGATTCTGTGGAACTTGGTAAAGATTTTGTGGGATATTTCAAATATTTGATATGGTTTTGAGAAGATTTAAGGATTTTTTTGTGACTTTTCTGCAATTTTGTGGGATTTGGCTGCAATTTTGTGGGATTTTTTCTGAATGTTGTGGGATTTTTCTGGAATGTTGTGGGATATTGATGAGACTTGAAGAATTTTGAAGGATATTTCTGGAATTGTGTGGAAATTGGAGGAGGTTTTGTGTGATGTTTCTGGAATTTGGTGACAAGTTTAAGAATTTTGTGGAATTTTTGTGGAATTTTGTGGGGTATTGAGGAGAGTTGAAGAATTTTGTGGGATTTTTCTTAGATTGTGTGGAAATTTGTGGAGATTTTGTGGGATGTTTCTTGAATTTGTTCGTGTATAGAGACGATTTAGGGAATTTTGTGGAAGTTTATTGCCATTTTGTTGGATTGTTCCTAAAAATTTGTGGGATATTTATGGAATTACATGGGGGTTTTGTGGAATTTTGAGGGATATTGATGAGACTTGAAGAATTTTGAAGGATATTTGTGGAATTTTGTGGGAATTGGAGGTGATTTTTTGGGTTGTTTCTGGAATTTGGTGACATTTTTAAGAATTTTGTGGAATTTTTGTGGAATTTTGTGGGATTCTGAGGAGACTTGAAGAATTTTGTGGATTTTTCTTAGATTGTGTGGAAATTTGTGGAGATTTTGTGGGATGTTTCTGGAATCTGGTAGGGTTTTGAGAAGGTGTAGGGAATTTGGTGGGAGTTTTCTGCCATTTTATGGGGTTTTCCTTTAATTTTGTGGGATATTGAGATTTTGTGGGATGTTTCAGGAATTTGGTGACATTTTTAAGAATTTAGTGGAATTTTTGTGGAATTTTGTAAGATTCTGAGGAGACTTGATGAATTTTGTGGGATCTTCTCAGATTGTGTGGAAATTTGTGGAGATTTTGTGGGATGTTTCAGGAATTTGGTAGGGTTTTGAGAAGTTTTAGGGAATTTTATGGGAGTTTTCTGCCATTTTATGGGATTTTTGCATCTATTTTGTGGAATATTTCTGGAATTACGTGTGGGTTTTCTGGAATTTTGAGGGATATTGAGGAGACTTGAAGAATTTTGAAGGATATTTGTGGAATTTTGAGGAAATTGGAGGAATTTTTTGGGATGATTTTGGAATTTGGTAAAGATTTTAAGAATTTTGTAGAATTTTGGTGGAATTTTTTTTGAATTTTGAGGGATTCTGAGGAAACCTGAAGAATTTTGTGGGATTTTTCTTAGATTGTGTGGAAATTTGTGGAGATTTTGTGGGATGTTTCAGGAATTTGGTAGGGTTTGGAGAAGTTTTAGGGAATTTGGTGGGAGTTTTCTGCCATTTTGTGGGATTGTTCCTTAAATTTTGTGGGCTGTTTCTGGAATTACGTGTGGGTTTTGTGGAATTTTGAGGGATATTGAGGAGACAAGAAGAATTTTGAGTCAATTATCTTAGATTCTGTGGAACTTGGTAAAGATTTTGTGGGATATTTCAAATATTTGATATGGTTTTGAGAAGATTTAAGGATTTTTTTGTGACTTTTCTGCAATTTTGTGGGATTTGGCTGCAATTTTGTGGGATTTTTTCTGAATGTTGTGGGATTTTTCTGGAATGTTGTGGGATATTGATGAGACTTGAAGAATTTTGAAGGATATTTGTGGAATTGTGTGGAAATTGGAGGAGATTTTGTGGGATGTTTCTGGAATTTGGTGACATTTTTAAGAATTTTGTGGAATTTTTGTGGAATTTTGTGGGGTATTGAGGAGAGTTGAAGAATTTTGTGGGATTTTTCTTAGATTGTGTGGAAATTTGTGGAGATTTCGTGAGATGTTTCTGGAATTTGGTAAGGTTTTGAGAAGTTTTAGGGAATTTGGTGGGAGTTTTCTGCCATTTTATGGGATTTTTGCATCTATTTTGTGCGCTGTTTCTGGAATTACGTGTGGGTTTTGTGGAATTTTGAGGAATATTGAGGAGACTTGAAGAATTTTGAAGGATTTTTCTGGAATTTTGAGGAAATTGGAGGAAATTTTTTGGGATGTTTCTGGCATTTGGTAACATTTTAAAGAATTTTGTAGAATTTTGGTGGAATTTTTTTTAGAATTCTGAGGGATTCTGAGGAGACCTGAAGAATTTTGTGGGATTTTTCTTAGATTGTGTGGAAATTTGTGGAGATTTTGTGGGATGTTTCAGGAATTTGGTAGGGTTTGGAGAAGTTTTAGGGAATTTGGTGGGAGTTTTCTGCCATTTTGTGGGATTGTTCCTTAAATTTTGTGGGCTGTCTCTGGAATTACGTGTGGGTTTTGTGGAATTTTGAGGGATATTGAGGAGACAAGAAGAATTTTGAGTCAATTATCTTAGATTCTGTGGAACTTGGTAAAGATTTTGTGGGATATTTCAAATATTTGATATGGTTTTGAGAAGATTTAAGGATTTTTTTGTGACTTTTCTGCAATTTTGTGGGATTTGGCTGCAATTTTGTGGGATTTTTTCTGAATGTTGTGGGATTTTTCTGGAATGTTGTGGGATATTGATGAGACTTGAAGAATTTTGAAGGATATTTCTGGAATTGTGTGGAAATTGGAGGAGGTTTTGTGTGATGTTTCTGGAATTTGGTGACAAGTTTAAGAATTTTGTGGAATTTTTGTGGAATTTTGTGGGGTATTGAGGAGAGTTGAAGAATTTTGTGGGATTTTTCTTAGATTGTGTGGAAATTTGTGGAGATTTTGTGGGATGTTTCTTGAATTTGTTCGTGTATAGAGACGATTTAGGGAATTTTGTGGAAGTTTATTGCCATTTTGTTGGATTGTTCCTAAAAATTTGTGGGATATTTATGGAATTACATGGGGGTTTTGTGGAATTTTGAGGGATATTGATGAGACTTGAAGAATTTTGAAGGATATTTGTGGAATTTTGTGGGAATTGGAGGTGATTTTTTGGGTTGTTTCTGGAATTTGGTGACATTTTTAAGAATTTTGTGGAATTTTTGTGGAATTTTGTGGGATTCTGAGGAGACTTGAAGAATTTTGTGGATTTTTCTTAGATTGTGTGGAAATTTGTGGAGATTTTGTGGGATGTTTCTGGAATCTGGTAGGGTTTTGAGAAGGTGTAGGGAATTTGGTGGGAGTTTTCTGCCATTTTATGGGGTTTTCCTTTAATTTTGTGGGATATTGAGATTTTGTGGGATGTTTCAGGAATTTGGTGACATTTTTAAGAATTTAGTGGAATTTTTGTGGAATTTTGTAAGATTCTGAGGAGACTTGAAGAATTTTGTGGGATCTTCTCAGATTGTGTGGAAATTTGTGGAGATTTTGTGGGATGTTTCAGGAATTTGGTAGGGTTTTGAGAAGTTTTAGGGAATTTTATGGGAGTTTTCTGCCATTTTATGGGATTTTTGCATCTATTTTGTGGAATATTTCTGGAATTACGTGTGGGTTTTGTGGAATTTTGAGGGATATTGAGGAGACTTGAAGAATTTTGAAGGATATTTGTGGAATTTTGAGGAAATTGGAGGAATTTTTTGGGATGTTTCTGGAATTTGGTAAAGATTTTAAGAATTTTGTAGAATTTTGGTGGAATTTTTTTTGAATTTTGAGGGATTCTGAGGAAACCTGAAGAATTTTGTGGGATTTTTCTTAGATTGTGTGGAAATTTGTGGAGATTTTGTGGGATGTTTCAGGAATTTGGTAGGGTTTGGAGAAGTTTTAGGGAATTTGGTGGGAGTTTTCTGCCATTTTGTGGGATTGTTCCTTAAATTTTGTGGGCTGTTTCTGGAATTACGTGTGGGTTTTGTGGAATTTTGAGGGATATTGAGGAGACAAGAAGAATTTTGAGTCAATTATCTTAGATTCTGTGGAACTTGGTAAAGATTTTGTGGGATATTTCAAATATTTGATATGGTTTTGAGAAGATTTAAGGATTTTTTTGTGACTTTTCTGCAATTTTGTGGGATTTGGCTGCAATTTTGTGGGATTTTTTCTGAATGTTGTGGGATTTTTCTGGAATGTTGTGGGATATTGATGAGACTTGAAGAATTTTGAAGGATATTTCTGGAATTTTGTGGAAATTGGAGGAGGTTTTGTGTGATGTTTCTGGAATTTGGTGACATTTTTAAGAATTTTGAGGAATTTTTTGGGAATTTTGTGGGATTCTGAGGAGACTTGAAGAATTTTGTGGAATTTTCTTAGATTGTGTGGAAATTTGTGGAGATTTTGTGGGATGTTTCTGGAATCTGGTAGGGTTTTGAGAAGGTGTAGGGAATTTGGTGGGAGTTTTCTGCCATTTTATGGGGTTTTCCTTTAATTTTGTGGGATATTGAGGAGATTTTGTGGGATGTTTCTGGAATTTGGTGACATTTTTAAGAATTCTGTGGAATTTTTGTGGAATTTTGTGGGGTATTGAGGAGAGTTGAAGAATTTTGTGGGATTTTTCTTAGATTGTGTGGAAATTTGTGGAGATTTCGTGAGATGTTTCTGGAATTTGGTAAGGTTTTGAGAAGTTTTAGGGAATTTGGTGGGAGTTTTCTGCCATTTTATGGGATTTTTGCATCTGTTTTGTGCGCTGTTTCTGGAATTACGTGTGGGTTTTGTGGAATTTTGAGGGATATTGAGGAGACTTGAAGAATTCTGAAGGATATTTCTGGAATTTTGAGGAAATTGGAGGAAATTTTTTGGGATGTTTCTGGAATTTGGTAACATTTTTAAGAATTTTGTAGAATTTTGGTGGAATTTTTTTTGAATTTTGAGCAATTCTGAGGAGGCCTGAAGAATTTTGTGGGATTTTTCTTAGATTGTGTGGAAATTTGTGGAGATTTTGTGGGATGTATCAGGAATTTGGTAGGGTTTTGAGAAGTTTTAGGGAATTTGGTTGGAGTTTTCTGCCATTTTATGGGATTGTTCCTTAAATTTTGTGGGCTGTTTCTGGAATTACGTGGGGGTTTTGTGGAATTTTGAGGGATATTGAGGAGACAAGAAGAATTTTGAGTCAATTATCTTAGATTCTGTGGAACTTGGTAAAGATTTTGTGGGATATTTCAAATATTTGATATGGTTTTGAGAAGATTTAAGGATTTTTTTGTGACTTTTCTGCAATTTTGTGGGATTTGGCTGCAATTTTGTGGGATTTTTTCTGAATGTTGTGGGATTTTTCTGGAATGTTGTGGAATATTGATGAGACTTGAAGAATTTTGAAGGATATTTCTGGAACTGTGTGGAAATTGGAGGAGATTTTGTGGGATGTTTCTGGAATTTGGTGACAAGTTTAAGAATTTTGTGGAATTTTTGTGGAATTTTGTGGGGTATTGAGGAGAGTTGAAGAATTTTGTGGGATTTTTCTTAGATTGTGTGGAAATTTGTGGAGATTTCGTGAGATGTTTCTGGAATTTGGTAAGGTTTTGAGAAGTTTTAGGGAGTTTGGTGGGAGTTTTCTGCCATTTTATGGGATTTTTGCATCTATTTTGTGGGATGTTTCAGGAATTACGTGTGGGTTTTGTGGAATTTTGAGGGATATTGATGAGACTTGAAGAATTCTAAAGGATATTTCTGGAATTTTGAGGAAATTGAAGGAAATTTTTTTGGATGTTTCTGGAATTTGGTAACATTTTTAAGAATTTTGAAGAATTTTGGTGGATTTTTTTTTGAATTTTGAGGGATTCTGAGGAGACCTGAAGAATTTTGTGGGATTTTTCTTAGATTGTGTGGAAATTTGTGGAGATTTTGTGGGATGTATCAGGAATTTGGTAGGGTTTTGAGAAGTTTTAGGGAATTTGGTTGGAGTTTTCTGCCATTTTATGGGATTGCTCCTTAAATTTTGTGGGCTGTCTCTGGAATTACGTGTGGGTTTTGTGGAATTTTGAGGGATATTGAGGAGACAAGAAGAATTTTGAGTCAATTATCTTAGATTCTGTGGAACTTGGTAAAGATTTTGTGGGATATTTCAAATATTTGATATGGTTTTGAGAAGATTTAAGGATTTTTTTGTGACTTTTCTGCAATTTTGTGGGATTTGGCTGCAATTTTGTGGGATTTTTTCTGAATGTTGTGGGATTTTTCTGGAATGTTGTGGGATATTGATGAGACTTGAAGAATTTCGAAGGATATTTCTGGAATTGTGTGGAAATTGGAGGAGATTTTGTGGGATGTTTCTGGAATTTGGTGACATTTTTAAGAATTCTGTGGAATTTTTGTGGAATTTTGTGGGGTATTGAGGAGAGTTGAAGAATTTTGTGGGATTTTTCTTAGATTGTGTGGAAATTTGTGGAGATTTCGTGAGATGTTTCTGGAATTTGGTAAGGTTTTGAGAAGTTTTAGGGAATTTGGTGGGAGTTTTCTGCCATTTTATGGGATTTTTGCATCTGTTTTGTGCGCTGTTTCTGGAATTACGTGTGGGTTTTGTGGAATTTTGAGGAATATTGAGGAGACTTGAAGAATTTTGAAGGATATTTCTGGAATTTTGAGGAAATTGGAGGAAATTTTTTGGGATGTTTCTGGAATTTGGTAACATTTTTAAGAATTTTGAAGAATTTTGGTGGATTTTTTTTTGAATTTTGAGGGATTCTGAGGAGACCTGAAGAATTTTGTGGGATTTTTCTTAGATTGTGTGGAAATTTGTGGAGATTTTGTGGGATGTATCAGGAATTTGGTAGGGTTTTGAGAAGTTTTAGGGAATTTGGTTGGAGTTTTCTGCCATTTTATGGGATTGTTCCTTAAATTTTGTGGGCTGTTTCTGGAATTACGTGGGGGTTTTGTGGAATTTTGAGGGATATTGAGGAGACAAGAAGAATTTTGAGTCAATTATCTTAGATTCTGTGGAACTTGGTAAAGATTTTGTGGGATATTTCAAATACTTGATATGGTTTTGAGAAGATTTAAGGATTTTTTTGTGACTTTTCTGCAATTTTGTGGGATTTGGCTGCAATTTTGTGGGATTTTTTCTGAATGTTGTGGGATTTTTCTGGAATGTTGTGGGATATTGATGAGACTTGAAGAATTTTGAAGGATATTTCTGGAATTGTGTGGAAATTGGAGGAGGTTTTGTGTGATGTTTCTGGAATTTGGTGACATTTTTAAGAATTTTGTGGAATTTTTGTGGAATTTTGTGGGGTATTGAGGAGAGTTGAAGAATTTTGTGGGATTTTTCTTAGATTGTGTGGAAATTTGTGGAGATTTCGTGAGATGTTTCTTGAATTTGTTCGTGTATAGAGACGATTTAGGGAATTTTGTGGAAGTTTATTGCCATTTTGTTGGATTGTTCCTTAAAATTTGTGGGATATTTCTGGAATTACATGGGGGTTTTGTGGAATTTTGAGGGATATTGATGAGACTTGAAGAATTTTGAAGGATATTAGTGGAATTTTGTGGGAATTGGAGGTGATTTTTTGGGTTGTTTCTGGAATTTGGTGACATTTTTAAGAATTTTGAGGAATTTTTTGGGAATTTTGTGGGATTCTGAGGAGACTTGAAGAATTTTGTGGATTTTTCTTAGATTGTGTGGAAATTTGTGGAGATTTTGTGGGATGTTTCTGGAATCTGGTAGGGTTTTGAGAAGGTGTAGGGAATTTGGTGGGAGTTTTCTGCCATTTTATGGGGTTTTCCTTTAATTTTGTGGGATATTGAGGAGATTTTGTGGGATGTTTCAGGAATTTGGTGACATTTTTAAGAATTTAGTGGAATTTTTGTGGAATTTTGTAAGATTCTGAGGAGACTTGAAGAATTTTGTGGGATCTTCTCAGATTGTGTGGAAATTTGTGGAGATTTTGTGGGATGTTTCAGGAATTTGATAGAGTTTTGAGAAGTTTTAGGGAATTTGGTGGGAGTTTTCTGCCATTTTGTGGGATTGCTCCTTAAATTTTGTGGGCTGTTTCTGGAATTACGTGTGGGTTTTGTGGAATTTTGAGGGATATTGAGGAGACAAGAAGAATTTTGAGTCAATTATCTTAGATTCTGTGGAACTTGGTCAAGATTTTGTGGGATATTTCAAATATTTGATATGGTTTTGAGAAGATTTAAGGATTTTTTTGTGACTTTTCTGCAATTTTGTGGGATTTGGCTGCAATTTTGTGGGATTTTTTCTGAATGTTGTGGGATTTTTCTGGAATGTTGTGGGATATTGATGAGACTTGAAGAATTTTGAAGGATATTTCTGGAATTGTGTGGAAATTGGAGGAGATTTTGTGGGATGTTTCTGGAATTTGGTGACATTTTTAAGAATTCTGTGGAATTTTTGTGGAATTTTGTGGGGTATTGAGGAGAGTTGAAGAATTTTGTGGGATTTTTCTTAGATTGTGTGGAAATTTGTGGAGATTTCGTGAGATGTTTCTGGAATTTGGTAAGGTTTTGAGAAGTTTTAGGGAATTTGGTGGGAGTTTTCTGCCATTTTATGGGATTTTTGCATCTATTTTGTGGAATATTTCTGGAATTACGTGTGGGTTTTGTGGAATTTTGAGGGATATTGATGAGACTTGAAGAATTCTAAAGGATATTTCTGGAATTTTGAGGAAATTGGAGGAAATTTTTTGGGATGTTTCTGGAATTTGGTAACATTTTTAAGAATTTTGAAGAATTTTGGTGGATTTTTTTTTGAATTTTGAGGGATTCTGAGGAGACCTGAAGAATTTTGTGGGATTTTTCTTAGATTGTGTGGAAATTTGTGGAGATTTTGTGGGATGTATCAGGAATTTGGTAGGGTTTTGAGAAGTTTTAGGGAATTTGGTTGGAGTTTTCTGCCATTTTATGGGATTGTTCCTTAAATTTTGTGGGCTGTCTCTGGAATTACGTGTGGGTTTTGTGGAATTTTGAGGGATATTGAGGAGACAAGAAGAATTTTGAGTCAATTATCTTAGATTCTGTGGAACTTGGTCAAGATTTTGTGGGATATTTCAAATATTTGATATGGTTTTGAGAAGATTTAAGGATTTTTTTGTGACTTTTCTGCAATTTTGTGGGATTTGGCTGCAATTTTGTGGGATTTTTTCTGAATGTTGTGGGATTTTTCTGGAATGTTGTGGGATATTGATGAGACTTGAAGAATTTCGAAGGATATTTCTGGAATTGTGTGGAAATTGGAGGAGATTTTGTGGGATGTTTCTGGAATTTGGTGACATTTTTAAGAATTCTGTGGAATTTTTGTGGAATTTTGTGGGGTATTGAGGAGAGTTGAAGAATTTTGTGGGATTTTTCTTAGATTGTGTGGAAATTTGTGGAGATTTCGTGAGATGTTTCTGGAATTTGGTAAGGTTTTGAGAAGTTTTAGGGAATTTGGTGGGAGTTTTCTGCCATTTTATGGGATTTTTGCATCTGTTTTGTGCGCTGTTTCTGGAATTACGTGTGGGTCTTGTGGAATTTTGAGGAATATTGAGGAGACTTGAAGAATTTTGAAGGATATTTCTGGAATTTTGAGGAAATTGGAGGAAATTTTTTGGGATGTTTCTGGAATTTGGTAACATTTTAAGGAATTTTTTAGAATTTTGGTGGAATTTTTTTAAGAATTCTGTGGGATTCTGAGGAGACCTGAAGAATTTTGTGGGATTTTTCTTAGATTGTGTGGAAATTTGTGGAGATTTTGTGGGATGTTTCAGGAATTTGGTAGGGTTTGGAGAAGTTTTAGGGAATTTGGTGGGAGTTTTCTGCCATTTTATGGGATTGTTCCTTAAATTTTGTGGGCTGTCTCTGGAATTACGTGTGGGTTTTGTGGAATTTTGAGGGATATTGAGGAGACAAGAAGAATTTTGAGTCAATTATCTTAGATTCTGTGGAACTTGGTCAAGATTTTGTGGGATATTTCAAATATTTGATATGGTTTTGAGAAGATTTAAGGATTTTTTTGTGACTTTTCTGCAATTTTGTGGGATTTGGCTGCAATTTTGTGGGATTTTTTCTGAATGTTGTGGGATTTTTCTGGAATGTTGTGGGATATTGATGAGACTTGAAGAATTTTGAAGGATATTTCTGGAATTTTGTGGAAATTGGAGGAGGTTTTGTGTGATGTTTCTGGAATTTGGTGACAAGTTTAAGAATTTTGTGGAATTTTTGTGGAATTTTGTGGGGTATTGAGGAGAGTTGAAGAATTTTGTGGGATTTTTCTTAGATGGTGTGGAAATTTGTGGAGATTTTGTGGGATGTTTCTTGAATTTGTTCGTGTATAGAGACGATTTAGGGAATTTTGTGGAAGTTTATTGCCATTTTGTTGGATTGTTCCTTAAAATTTGTGGGATATTTCTGGAATTACATGGGGGTTTTGTGGAATTTTGAGGGATATTGATGAGACTTGAAGAATTTTGAAGGATATTTGTGGAATTTTGTGGGAATTGGAGGTGATTTTTTGGGTTGTTTCTGGAATTTGGTGACATTTTTAAGAATTTTGAGGAATTTTTTGGGAATTTTGTGGGATTCTGAGGAGACTTGAAGAATTTTGTGGAATTTTCTTAGATTGTGTGGAAATTTGTGGAGATTTTGTGGGATGTTTCTGGAATCTGGTAGGGTTTTGAGAAGGTGTAGGGAATTTGGTGGGAGTTTTCTGCCATTTTATGGGGTTTTCCTTTAATTTTGTGGGATATTGAGGAGATTTTGTGGGATGTTTCAGGAATTTGGTGACATTTTTAAGAATTTTGTGGAATTTTTGTGGAATTTTGTAAGATTCTGAGGAGACTTGAAGAATTTTGTGGGATCTTCTCAGATTGTGTGGAAATTTGTGGAGATTTTGTGGGATGTTTCAGGAATTTGATAGAGTTTTGAGAAGTTTTAGGGAATTTGGTGGGAGTTTTCTGCCATTTTGTGGGATTGCTCCTTAAATTTTGTGGGCTGTTTCTGGAATTACGTGTGGGTTTTGTGGAATTTTGAGGGATATTGAGGAGACAAGAAGAATTTTGAGTCAATTATCTTAGATTCTGTGGAACTTGGTCAAGATTTTGTGGGATATTTCAAATATTTGATATGGTTTTGAGAAGATTTAAGGATTTTTTTGTGACTTTTCTGCAATTTTGTGGGATTTGGCTGCAATTTTGTGGGATTTTTTCTGAATGTTGTGGGATTTTTCTGGAATGTTGTGGGATATTGATGAGACTTGAAGAATTTTGAAGGATATTTCTGGAATTATGTGGAAATTGGAGGAGATTTTGTGGGATGTTTCTGGAATTTGGTGACATTTTTAAGAATTCTGTGGAATTTTTGTGGAATTTTGTGGGGTATTGAGGAGAGTTGAAGAATTTTGTGGGATTTTTCTTAGATTGTGTGGAAATTTGTGGAGATTTCGTGAGATGTTTCTGGAATTTGGTAAGGTTTTGAGAAGTTTTAGGGAATTTGGTGGGAGTTTTCTGCCATTTTATGGGATTTTTGCATCTATTTTGTGGGATGTTTAAGGAATTACGTGTGGGTTTTGTGGAATTTTGAGGGATATTGATGAGACTTGAAGAATTCTAAAGGATATTTCTGGAATTTTGAGGAAATTGAAGGAAATTTTTTTGGATGTTTCTGGAATTTGGTAACATTTTTAAGAATTTTGAAGAATTTTGGTGGATTTTTTTTTGAATTTTGAGGGATTCTGAGGAGACCTGAAGAATTTTGTGGGATTTTTCTTAGATTGTGTGGAAATTTGTGGAGATTTTGTGGGATGTATCAGGAATTTGGTAGGGTTTTGAGAAGTTTTAGGGAATTTGGTTGGAGTTTTCTGCCATTTTATGGGATTGTTCCTTAAATTTTGTGGGCTGTCTCTGGAATTACGTGTGGGTTTTGTGGAATTTTGAGGGATATTGAGGAGACAAGAAGAATTTTGAGTCAATTATCTTAGATTCTGTGGAACTTGGTAAAGATTTTGTGGGATATTTCAAATATTTGATATGGTTTTGAGAAGATTTAAGGATTTTTTTGTGACTTTTCTGCAATTTTGTGGGATTTGGCTGCAATTTTGTGGGATTTTTTCTGAATGTTGTGGGATTTTTCTGGAATGTTGTGGGATATTGATGAGACTTGAAGAATTTCGAAGGATATTTCTGGAATTGTGTGGAAATTGGAGGAGATTTTGTGGGATGTTTCTGGAATTTGGTGATAAGTTTAAGAATTTTGTGGAATTTTTGTGTAATTTTGTGGGGTATTGAGGAGAGTTGAAGAATTTTGTGGGATTTTTCTTAGATTGTGTGGAAATTTGTGGAGATTTCGTGAGATGTTTCTGGAATTTGGTAAGGTTTTGAGAAGTTTTAGGGAATTTGGTGGGAGTTTTCTGCCATTTTATGGGATTTTTGCATCTGTTTTGTGCGCTGTTTCTGGAATTACGTGTGGGTTTTGTGGAATTTTGAGGAATATTGAGGAGACTTGAAGAATTTTGAAGGATATTTCTGGAATTTTGAGGAAATTGGAGGAAATTTTTTGGGATGTTTCTGGAATTTGGTAACATTTTAAGGAATTTTTTAGAGTTTTGGTGGAATTTTTTTAAGAATTCTGTGGGATTCTGAGGAGACCTGAAGAATTTTGTGGGATTTTTCTTAGATTGTGTGGAAATTTGTGGAGATTTTGTGGGATGTTTCAGGAATTTGGTAGGGTTTTGAGAAGTTTTAGGGAATTTGGTGGGAGTTTTCTGCCATTTTATGGGATTGTTCCTTAAATTTTGTGGGCTGTCTCTGGAATTACGTGTGGGTTTTGTGGAATTTTGAGGGATATTGAGGAGACAAGAAGAATTTTGAGTCAATTATCTTAGATTCTGTGGAACTTGGTAAAGATTTTGTGGGATATTTCAAATATTTGATATGGTTTTGAGAAGATTTAAGGATTTTTTTGTGACTTTTCTGCAATTTTGTGGGATTTGGCTGCAATTTTGTGGGATTTTTTCTGAATGTTGTGGGATTTTTCTGGAATGTTGTGGGATATTGATGAGACTTGAAGAATTTTGAAGGATATTTCTGGAATTTTGTGGAAATTGGAGGAGGTTTTGTGTGATGTTTCTGGAATTTGGTGACAAGTTTAAGAATTTTGTGGAATTTTTGTGGAATTTTGTGGGGTATTGAGGAGAGTTGAAGAATTTTGTGGGATTTTTCTTAGATTGTGTGGAAATTTGTGGAGATTTTGTGGGATGTTTCTTGAATTTGTTTGTGTATAGAGACGATTTAGGGAATTTTGTGGAAGTTTATTGCCATTTTGTTGGATTGTTCCTTAAAATTTGTGGGATATTTCTGGAATTACATGGGGGTTTTGTGGAATTTTGAGGGATATTGATGAGACTTGAAGAATTTTGAAGGATATTTGTGGAATTTTGTGGGAATTGGAGGTGATTTTTTGGGTTGTTTCTGGAATTTGGTGACATTTTTAAGAATTTTGAGGAATTTTTTGGGAATTTTGTGGGATTCTGAGGAGACTTGAAGAATTTTGTGGAATTTTCTTAGATTGTGTGGAAATTTGTGGAGATTTTGTGGGATGTTTCTGGAATCTGGTAGGGTTTTGAGAAGGTGTAGGGAATTTGGTGGGAGTTTTCTGCCATTTTATGGGGTTTTCCTTTAATTTTGTGGGATATTGAGGAGATTTTGTGGGATGTTTCAGGAATTTGGTGACATTTTTAAGAATTTTGTGGAATTTTTGTTGAATTTTGTAAGATTCTGAGGAGACTTGAAGAAT
Source organism: Cyanistes caeruleus (assembly GCF_971803275.1). NCBI lineage: Eukaryota > Metazoa > Chordata > Aves > Passeriformes > Paridae > Cyanistes > Cyanistes caeruleus. The sequence continues at coordinate 110,725 of NW_028255900.1, forward strand.
TTTGTGGGATCTTCTCAGATTGTGTGGAAATTTGTGGAGATTTTGTGGGATGTATCAGGAATTTGATAGAGTTTTGAGAAGTTTTAGGGAATTTGGTGGGAGTTTTCTGCCATTTTGTGGGATTGCTCCTTAAATTTTGTGGGCTGTTTCTGGAATTACGTGTGGGTTTTGTGGAATTTTGAGGGATATTGAGGAGACAAGAAGAATTTTGAGTCAATTATCTTAGATTCTGTGGAACTTGGTCAAGATTTTGTGGGATATTTCAAATATTTGATATGGTTTTGAGAAGATTTAAGGATTTTTTTGTGACTTTTCTGCAATTTTGTGGGATTTGGCTGCAATTTTGTGGGATTTTTTCTGAATGTTGTGGGATTTTTCTGGAATGTTGTGGGATATTGATGAGACTTGAAGAATTTTGAAGGATATTTCTGGAATTGTGTGGAAATTGGAGGAGATTTTGTGGGATGTTTCTGGAATTTGGTGACATTTTTAAGAATTCTGTGGAATTTTTGTGGAATTTTGTGGGGTATTGAGGAGAGTTGAAGAATTTTGTGGGATTTTTCTTAGATTGTGTGGAAATTTGTGGAGATTTCGTGAGATGTTTCTGGAATTTGGTAAGGTTTTGAGAAGTTTTAGGGAATTTGGTGGGAGTTTTCTGCCATTTTATGGGATTTTTGCATCTGTTTTGTGCGCTGTTTCTGGAATTACGTGTGGGTTTTGTGGAATTTTGAGGGATATTGAGGAGACTTGAAGAATTCTGAAGGATATTTCTGGAATTTTGAGGAAATTGGAGGAAATTTTTTGGGATGTTTCTGGAATTTGGTAACATTTTTAAGAATTTTGTAGAATTTTGGTGGAATTTTTTTTGAATTTTGAGGGATTCTGAGGAGACCTGAAGAATTTTGTGGGATTTTTCTTAGATTGTGTGGAAATTTGTGGAGATTTTGTGGGATGTATCAGGAATTTGGTAGGGTTTTGAGAAGTTTTAGGGAATTTGGTTGGAGTTTTCTGCCATTTTATGGGATTGTTCCTTAAATTTTGTGGGCTGTTTCTGGAATTACGTGGGGGTTTTGTGGAATTTTGAGGGATATTGAGGAGACAAGAAGAATTTTGAGTCAATTATCTTAGATTCTGTGGAACTTGGTAAAGATTTTGTGGGATATTTCAAATATTTGATATGGTTTTGAGAAGATTTAAGGATTTTTTTGTGACTTTTCTGCAATTTTGTGGGATTTGGCTGCAATTTTGTGGGATTTTTTCTGAATGTTGTGGGATTTTTCTGGAATGTTGTGGGATATTGATGAGACTTGAAGAATTTTGAAGGATATTTCTGGAATTGTGTGGAAATTGGAGGAGATTTTGTGGGATGTTTCTGGAATTTGGTGACATTTTTAAGAATTCTGTGGAATTTTTGTGGAATTTTGTGGGGTATTGAGGAGAGTTGAAGAATTTTGTGGGATTTTTCTTAGATTGTGTGGAAATTTGTGGAGATTTCGTGAGATGTTTCTGGAATTTGGTAAGGTTTTGAGAAGTTTTAGGGAATTTGGTGGGAGTTTTCTGCCATTTTATGGGATTTTTGCATCTGTTTTGTGCGCTGTTTCAGGAATTACGTGTGGGTTTTGTGGAATTTTGAGGGATATTGATGAGACTTGAAGAATTCTAAAGGATATTTCTGGAATTTTGAGGAAATTGGAGGAAATTTTTTGGGATGTTTCTGGAATTTGGTAACATTTTAAGGAATTTTTTAGAATTTTGGTGGAATTTTTTTTAGAATTCTGTGGGATTCTGAGGAGACCTGAAGAATTTTGTGGGATTTTTCTTAGATTGTGTGGAAATTTGTGGAGATTTTGTGGGATGTTTCAGGAATTTGGTAGGGTTTGGAGAAGTTTTAGGGAATTTGGTGGGAGTTTTCTGCCATTTTATGGGATTTTTGCATCTGTTTTGTGCGCTGTTTCTGGAATTACGTGTGGGTTTTGTGGAATTTTGAGGAATATTGAGGAGACTTGAAGAATTTTGAAGGATATTTCTGGAATTTTGAGGAAATTGGAGGAAATTTTTTGGGATGTTTCTGGAATTTGGTAACATTTTAAGGAATTTTTTAGAATTTTGGTGGAATTTTTTTAAGAATTCTGTGGGATTCTGAGGAGACCTGAAGAATTTTGTGGGATTTTTCTTAGATTGTGTGGAAATTTGTGGAGATTTTGTGGGATGTTTCAGGAATTTGGTAGGGTTTGGAGAAGTTTTAGGGAATTTGGTGGGAGTTTTCTGCCATTTTATGGGATTGTTCCTTAAATTTTGTGGGCTGTCTCTGGAATTACGTGTGGGTTTTGTGGAATTTTGAGGGATATTGAGGAGACAAGAAGAATTTTGAGTCAATTATCTTAGATTCTGTGGAACTTGGTAAAGATTTTGTGGGATATTTCAAATATTTGATATGGTTTTGAGAAGATTTAAGGATTTTTTGTGACTTTTCTGCAATTTTGTGGGATTTGGCTGCAATTTTGTGGGATTTTTTCTGAATGTTGTGGGATTTTTCTGGAATGTTGTGGGATATTGATGAGACTTGAAGAATTTTGAAGGATATTTCTGGAATTGTGTGGAAATTGGAGGAGATTTTGTGGGATGTTTCTGGAATTTGGTGACAAGTTTAAGAATTTTGTGGAATTTTTGTGGAATTTTGTGGGGTATTGAGGAGAGTTGAAGAATTTTGTGGGATTTTTCTTAGATTGTGTGGAAATTTGTGGAGATTTCGTGAGATGTTTCTTGAATTTGTTCGTGTATAGAGACGATTTAGGGAATTTTGTGGAAGTTTATTGCCATTTTGTTGGATTGTTCCTTAAAATTTGTGGGATATTTCTGGAATTACATGGGGGTTTTGTGGAATTTTGAGGGATATTGATGAGACTTGAAGAATTTTGAAGGATATTAGTGGAATTTTGTGGGAATTGGAGGTGATTTTTTGGGTTGTTTCTGGAATTTGGTGACATTTTTAAGAATTTTGAGGAATTTTTTGGGAATTTTGTGGGATTCTGAGGAGACTTGAAGAATTTTGTGGAATTTTCTTAGATTGTGTGGAAATTTGTGGAGATTTTGTGGGATGTTTCTGGAATCTGGTAGGGTTTTGAGAAGGTGTAGGGAATTTGGTGGGAGTTTTCTGCCATTTTATGGGGTTTTCCTTTAATTTTGTGGGATATTGAGGAGATTTTGTGGGATGTTTCAGGAATTTGGTGACATTTTTAAGAATTTTGTGGAATTTTTGTTGAATTTTGTAAGATTCTGAGGAGACTTGAAGAATTTTGTGGGATCTTCTCAGATTGTGTGGAAATTTGTGGAGATTTTGTGGGATGTTTCAGGAATTTGATAGAGTTTTGAGAAGTTTTAGGGAATTTGGTGGGAGTTTTCTGCCATTTTGTGGGATTGTTCCTTAAATTTTGTGGGCTGTTTCTGGAATTACGTGTGGGTTTTGTGAAATTTTGAGGGATATTGAGGAGACAAGAAGAATTTTGAGTCAATTATCTTAGATTCTGTGGAACTTGGTAAAGATTTTGTGGGATATTTCAAATATTTGATATAGTTTTGAGAAGATTTAAGGATTTTTTTGTGACTTTTCTGCAATTTTGTGGGATTTGGCTGCAATTTTGTGGGATTTTTTCTGAATGTTGTGGGATTTTTCTGGAATGTTGTGGGATATTGATGAGACTTGAAGAATTTTGAAGGATATTTCTGGAATTTTGTGGAAATTGGAGGAGGTTTTGTGTGATGTTTCTGGAATTTGGTGACAAGTTTAAGAATTTTGTGGAATTTTTGTGGAATTTTGTGGGGTATTGAGGAGAGTTGAAGAATTTTGTGGGATTTTTCTTAGATTGTGTGGAAATTTGTGGAGATTTCGTGAGATGTTTCTGGAATTTGGTAAGGTTTTGAGAAGTTTTAGGGAATTTGGTGGGAGTTTTCTGCCATTTTATGGGATTTTTGCATCTGTTTTGTGCGCTGTTTCTGGAATTACGTGTGGGTTTTGTGGAATTTTGAGGAATATTGAGGAGACTTGAAGAATTTTGAAGGATATTTCTGGAATTTTGAGGAAATTGGAGGAAATTTTTTGGGATGTTTCTGGAATTTGGTAACATTTTAAGGAATTTTTTAGAGTTTTGGTGGAATTTTTTTAAGAATTCTGTGGGATTCTGAGGAGACCTGAAGAATTTTGTGGGATTTTTCTTAGATTGTGTGGAAATTTGTGGAGATTTTGTGGGATGTTTCAGGAATTTGGTAGGGTTTGGAGAAGTTTTAGGGAATTTGGTGGGAGTTTTCTGCCATTTTATGGGATTGTTCCTTAAATTTTGTGGGCTGTCTCTGGAATTACGTGTGGGTTTTGTGGAATTTTGAGGGATATTGAGGAGACAAGAAGAATTTTGAGTCAATTATCTTAGATTCTGTGGAACTTGGTAAAGATTTTGTGGGATATTTCAAATATTTGATATGGTTTTGAGAAGATTTAAGGATTTTTTTGTGACTTTTCTGCAATTTTGTGGGATTTGGCTGCAATTTTGTGGGATTTTTTCTGAATGTTGTGGGATTTTTCTGGAATGTTGTGGGATATTGATGAGACTTGAAGAATTTCGAAGGATATTTCTGGAATTTTGTGGAAATTGGAGGAGGTTTTGTGTGATGTTTCTGGAATTTGGTGACAAGTTTAAGAATTTTGTGGAATTTTTGTGGAATTTTGTGGGGTATTGAGGAGAGTTGAAGAATTTTGTGGGATTTTTCTTAGATTGTGTGGAAATTTGTGGAGATTTTGTGGGATGTTTCTTGAATTTGTTCGTGTATAGAGACGATTTAGGGAATTTTGTGGAAGTTTATTGCCATTTTGTTGGATTGTTCCTTAAAATTTGTGGGATATTTCTGGAATTACATGGGGGTTTTGTGGAATTTTGAGGGATATTGATGAGACTTGAAGAATTTTGAAGGATATTAGTGGAATTTTGTGGGAATTGGAGGTGATTTTTTGGGTTGTTTCTGGAATTTGGTGACATTTTTAAGAATTTTGAGGAATTTTTTTGGAATTTTGTGGGATTCTGAGGAGACTTGAAGAATTTTGTGGATTTTTCTTAGATTGTGTGGAAATTTGTGGAGATTTTGTGGGATGTTTCTGGAATCTGGTAGGGTTTTGAGAAGGTGTAGGGAATTTGGTGGGAGTTTTCTGCCATTTTATGGGGTTTTCCTTTAATTTTGTGGGATATTGAGGAGATTTTGTGGGATATTTCAGGAATTTGGTGACATTTTTAAGAATTTAGTGGAATTTTTGTTGAATTTTGTAAGATTCTGAGGAGACTTGAAGAATTTTGTGGGATCTTCTCAGATTGTGTGGAAATTTGTGGAGATTTTGTGGGATGTTTCAGGAATTTGATAGAGTTTTGAGAAGTTTTAGGGAATTTGGTGGGAGTTTTTTGCCATTTTGTGGGATTGTTCCTTAAATTTTGTGGGCTGTTTCTGGAATTACGTGTGGGTTTTGTGGAATTTTGAGGGATATTGAGGAGACAAGAAGAATTTTGAGTCAATTATCTTAGATTCTGTGGAACTTTGTAAAGATTTTGTGGGATATTTCAAATATTTGATATGGTTTTGAGAAGATTTAAGGATTTTTTTGTGACTTTTCTGCAATTTTGTGGGATTTGGCTGCAATTTTGTGGGATTTTTTCTGAATGTTGTGGGATTTTTCTGGAATGTTGTGGGATATTGATGAGACTTGAAGAATTTTGAAGGATATTTCTGGAATTGTGTGGAAATTGGAGGAGGTTTTGTGTGATGTTTCTGGAATTTGGTGACAAGTTTAAGAATTTTGTGGAATTTTTGTGGAATTTTGTGGGGTATTGAGGAGAGTTGAAGAATTTTGTGGGATTTTTCTTAGATTGTGTGGAAATTTGTGGAGATTTCGTGAGATGTTTCTGGAATTTGGTAAGGTTTTGAGAAGTTTTAGGGAATTTGGTGGGAGTTTTCTGCCATTTTATGGGATTTTTGCATCTGTTTTGTGCGCTGTTTCTGGAATTACGTGTGGGTTTTGTGGAATTTTGAGGAATATTGAGGAGACTTGAAGAATTTTGAAGGATATTAGTGGAATTTTGTGGGAATTGGAGGAAATTTTTTGGGATGTTTCTGTAATTTGGTAACATTTTTAAGAATTTTGTAGAATTTTGGTGGAATTTTTTTAAGAATTCTGTGGGATTCTGAGGAGACCTGAAGAATTTTGTGGGATATTTCTTAGATTGTGTGGAAATTTGTGGAGATTTTGTGGGATGTATCAGGAATTTGGTAGGGTTTGGAGAAGTTTTAGGGAATTTGGTTGGAGTTTTCTGCCATTTTATGGGATTGTTCCTTAAATTTTGTGGGCTGTTTCTGGAATTACGTGTGGGTTTTGTGGAATTTTGAGGGATATTGAGGAGACAAGAAGAATTTTGAGTCAATTATCTTAGATTCTGTGGAACTTGGTAAAGATTTTGTGGGATATTTCAAATATTTGATATGGTTTTGAGAAGATTTAAGGATTTTTTGTGACTTTTCTGCAATTTTGTGGGATTTGGCTGCAATTTTGTGGGATTTTTTCTGAATGTTGTGGGATTTTTCTGGAATGTTGTGGGATATTGATGAGACTTGAAGAATTTTGAAGGATATTTCTGGAATTGTGTGGAAATTGGAGGAGATTTTGTGGGATGTTTCTGGAATTTGGTGACAAGTTTAAGAATTTTGTGGAATTTTTGTGGAATTTTGTGGGGTATTGAGGAGAGTTGAAGAATTTTGTGGGATTTTTCTTAGATTGTGTGGAAATTTGTGGAGATTTCGTGAGATGTTTCTTGAATTTGTTCGTGTATAGAGACGATTTAGGGAATTTTGTGGAAGTTTATTGCCATTTTGTTGGATTGTTCCTTAAAATTTGTGGGATATTTCTGGAATTACATGGGGGTTTTGTGGAATTTTGAGGGATATTGATGAGACTTGAAGAATTTTGAAGGATATTAGTGGAATTTTGTGGGAATTGGAGGTGATTTTTTGGGTTGTTTCTGGAATTTGGTGACATTTTTAAGAATTTTGAGGAATTTTTTGGGAATTTTGTGTGATTCTGAGGAGACTTGAAGAATTTTGTGGAATTTTCTTAGATTGTGTGGAAATTTGTGGAGATTTTGTGGGATGTTTCTGGAATCTGGTAGGGTTTTGAGAAGGTGTAGGGAATTTGGTGGGAGTTTTCTGCCATTTTATGGGGTTTTCCTTTAATTTTGTGGGATATTGAGGAGATTTTGTGGGATGTTTCAGGAATTTGGTGACATTTTTAAGAATTTTGTGGAATTTTTGTTGAATTTTGTAAGATTCTGAGGAGACTTGAAGAATTTTGTGGGATCTTCTCAGATTGTGTGGAAATTTGTGGAGATTTTGTGGGATGTTTCAGGAATTTGATAGAGTTTTGAGAAGTTTTAGGGAATTTGGTGGGAGTTTTCTGCCATTTTGTGGGATTGTTCCTTAAATTTTGTGGGCTGTTTCTGGAATTACGTGTGGGTTTTGTGAAATTTTGAGGGATATTGAGGAGACAAGAAGAATTTTGAGTCAATTATCTTAGATTCTGTGGAACTTGGTAAAGATTTTGTGGGATATTTCAAATATTTGATATAGTTTTGAGAAGATTTAAGGATTTTTTTGTGACTTTTCTGCAATTTTGTGGGATTTGGCTGCAATTTTGTGGGATTTTTTCTGAATGTTGTGGGATTTTTCTGGAATGTTGTGGGATATTGATGAGACTTGAAGAATTTTGAAGGATATTTCTGGAATTTTGTGGAAATTGGAGGAGGTTTTGTGTGATGTTTCTGGAATTTGGTGACAAGTTTAAGAATTTTGTGGAATTTTTGTGTAATTTTGTGGGGTATTGAGGAGAGTTGAAGAATTTTGTGGGATTTTTCTTAGATTGTGTGGAAATTTGTGGAGATTTCGTGAGATGTTTCTGGAATTTGGTAAGGTTTTGAGAAGTTTTAGGGAATTTGGTGGGAGTTTTCTGCCATTTTATGGGATTTTTGCATCTGTTTTGTGCGCTGTTTCTGGAATTACGTGTGGGTTTTGTGGAATTTTGAGGAATATTGAGGAGACTTGAAGAATTTTGAAGGATATTTCTGGAATTTTGAGGAAATTGGAGGAAATTTTTTGGGATGTTTCTGGAATTTGGTAACATTTTAAGGAATTTTTTAGAATTTTGGTGGAATTTTTTTAAGAATTCTGTGGGATTCTGAGGAGACCTGAAGAATTTTGTGGGATTTTTCTTAGATTGTGTGGAAATTTGTGGAGATTTTGTGGGATGTTTCAGGAATTTGGTAGGGTTTTGAGAAGTTTTAGGGAATTTGGTGGGAGTTTTCTGCCATTTTATGGGATTGTTCCTTAAATTTTGTGGGCTGTCTCTGGAATTACGTGTGGGTTTTGTGGAATTTTGAGGGATATTGAGGAGACAAGAAGAATTTTGAGTCAATTATCTTAGATTCTGTGGAACTTGGTAAAGATTTTGTGGGATATTTCAAATATTTGATATGGTTTTGAGAAGATTTAAGGATTTTTTTGTGACTTTTCTGCAATTTTGTGGGATTTGGCTGCAATTTTGTGGGATTTTTTCTGAATGTTGTGGGATTTTTCTGGAATGTTGTGGGATATTGATGAGACTTGAAGAATTTCGAAGGATATTTCTGGAATTTTGTGGAAATTGGAGGAGGTTTTGTGTGATGTTTCTGGAATTTGGTGACAAGTTTAAGAATTTTGTGGAATTTTTGTGGAATTTTGTGGGGTATTGAGGAGAGTTGAAGAATTTTGTGGGATTTTTCTTAGATTGTGTGGAAATTTGTGGAGATTTTGTGGGATGTTTCTTGAATTTGTTCGTGTATAGAGACGATTTAGGGAATTTTGTGGAAGTTTATTGCCATTTTGTTGGATTGTTCCTTAAAATTTGTGGGATATTTCTGGAATTACATGGGGGTTTTGTGGAATTTTGAGGGATATTGATGAGACTTGAAGAATTTTGAAGGATATTAGTGGAATTTTGTGGGAATTGGAGGTGATTTTTTGGGTTGTTTCTGGAATTTGGTGACATTTTTAAGAATTTTGAGGAATTTTTTTGGAATTTTGTGGGATTCTGAGGAGACTTGAAGAATTTTGTGGATTTTTCTTAGATTGTGTGGAAATTTGTGGAGATTTTGTGGGATGTTTCTGGAATCTGGTAGGGTTTTGAGAAGGTGTAGGGAATTTGGTGGGAGTTTTCTGCCATTTTATGGGGTTTTCCTTTAATTTTGTGGGATATTGAGGAGATTTTGTGGGATATTTCAGGAATTTGGTGACATTTTTAAGAATTTAGTGGAATTTTTGTTGAATTTTGTAAGATTCTGAGGAGACTTGAAGAATTTTGTGGGATCTTCTCAGATTGTGTGGAAATTTGTGGAGATTTTGTGGGATGTTTCAGGAATTTGATAGAGTTTTGAGAAGTTTTAGGGAATTTGGTGGGAGTTTTTTGCCATTTTGTGGGATTGTTCCTTAAATTTTGTGGGCTGTTTCTGGAATTACGTGTGGGTTTTGTGGAATTTTGAGGGATATTGAGGAGACAAGAAGAATTTTGAGTCAATTATCTTAGATTCTGTGGAACTTTGTAAAGATTTTGTGGGATATTTCAAATATTTGATATGGTTTTGAGAAGATTTAAGGATTTTTTTGTGACTTTTCTGCAATTTTGTGGGATTTGGCTGCAATTTTGTGGGATTTTTTCTGAATGTTGTGGGATTTTTCTGGAATGTTGTGGGATATTGATGAGACTTGAAGAATTTCGAAGGATATTTCTGGAATTGTGTGGAAATTGGAGGAGGTTTTGTGTGATGTTTCTGGAATTTGGTGACAAGTTTAAGAATTTTGTGGAATTTTTGTGGAATTTTGTGGGGTATTGAGGAGAGTTGAAGAATTTTGTGGGATTTTTCTTAGATTGTGTGGAAATTTGTGGAGATTTCGTGAGATGTTTCTGGAATTTGGTAAGGTTTTGAGAAGTTTTAGGGAATTTGGTGGGAGTTTTCTGCCATTTTATGGGATTTTTGCATCTGTTTTGTGCGCTGTTTCTGGAATTACGTGTGGGTTTTGTGGAATTTTGAGGAATATTGAGGAGACTTGAAGAATTTTGAAGGATATTTCTGGAATTTTGAGGAAATTGGAGGAAATTTTTTGGGATGTTTCTGGAATTTGGTAACATTTTTAAGAATTTTGTAGAATTTTGGTGGAATTTTTTTTAGAATTCTGAGGGATTCTGAGGAGACCTGAAGAATTTTGTGGGATATTTCTTAGATTGTGTGGAAATTTGTGGAGATTTTGTGGGATGTATCAGGAATTTGGTAGGGTTTTGAGAAGTTTTAGGGAATTTGGTAGGAGTTTTCTGCCATTTTATGGGATTGTTCCTTAAATTTTGTGGGCTGTTTCTGGAATTACGTGTGGGTTTTGTGAAATTTTGAGGGATATTGAGGAGACAAGAAGAATTTTGAGTCAATTATCTTAGATTCTGTGGAACTTGGTAAAGATTTTGTGGGATATTTCAAATATTTGATATGGTTTTGAGAAGATTTAAGGATTTTTTGTGACTTTTCTGCAATTTTGTGGGATTTGGCTGCAATTTTGTGGGATTTTTTCTGAATGTTGTGGGATTTTTCTGGAATGTTGTGGAATATTGATGAGACTTGAAGAATTTCGAAGGATATTTCTGGAATTTTGTGGAAATTGGAGGAGGTTTTGTGTGATGTTTCTGGAATTTGGTGACAAGTTTAAGAATTTTGTGGAATTTTTGTGGAATTTTGTGGGGTATTGAGGAGAGTTGAAGAATTTTGTGGGATTTTTCTTAGATTGTGTGGAAATTTGTGGAGATTTTGTGGGATGTTTCTTGAATTTGTTCGTGTATAGAGACGATTTAGGGAATTTTGTGGAAGTTTATTGCCATTTTGTTGGATTGTTCCTTAAAATTTGTGGGATATTTCTGGAATTACATGGGGGTTTTGTGGAATTTTGAGGGATATTGATGAGACTTGAAGAATTTTGAAGGATATTAGTGGAATTTTGTGGGAATTGGAGGTGATTTTTTGGGTTGTTTCTGGAATTTGGTGACATTTTTAAGAATTTTGAGGAATTTTTTTGGAATTTTGTGGGATTCTGAGGAGACTTGAAGAATTTTGTGGAATTTTCTTAGATTGTGTGGAAATTTGTGGAGATTTTGTGGGATGTTTCTGGAATCTGGTAGGGTTTTGAGAAGGTGTAGGGAATTTGGTGGGAGTTTTCTGCCATTTTATGGGGTTTTCCTTTAATTTTGTGGGATATTGAGGAGATTTTGTGGGATGTTTCAGGAATTTGGTGACATTTTTAAGAATTTAGTGGAATTTTTGTGGAATTTTGTAAGATTCTGAGGAGACTTGAAGAATTTTGTGGATTTTTCTTAGATTGTGTGGAAATTTGTGGAGATTTTGTGGGATGTTTCAGGAATTTGGTAGGGTTTTGAGAAGTTTTAGGGAATTTGGTGGGAGTTTTCTGCCATTTTGTGGGATTGCTCCTTAAATTTTGTGGGCTGTTTCTGGAATTACGTGTGGGTTTTGTGGAATTTTGAGGGATATTGAGGAGACAAGAAGAATTTTGAGTCAATTATCTTAGATTCTGTGGAACTTGGTAAAGATTTTGTGGGATATTTCAAATATTTGATATGGTTTTGAGAAGATTTAAGGATTTTTTTGTGACTTTTCTGCAATTTTGTGGGATTTGGCTGCAATTTTGTGGGATTTTTTCTGAATGTTGTGGGATTTTTCTGGAATGTTGTGGGATATTGATGAGACTTGAAGAATTTTGAAGGATATTTCTGGAATTGTGTGGAAATTGGAGGAGGTTTTGTGTGATGTTTCTGGAATTTGGTGACAAGTTTAAGAATTTTGTGGAATTTTTGTGGAATTTTGTGGGGTATTGAGGAGAGTTGAAGAATTTTGTGGGATTTTTCTTAGATTGTGTGGAAATTTGTGGAGATTTCGTGAGATGTTTCTGGAATTTGGTAAGGTTTTGAGAAGTTTTAGGGAATTTGGTGGGAGTTTTCTGCCATTTTATGGGATTTTTGCATCTGTTTTGTGCGCTGTTTCTGGAATTACGTGTGGGTTTTGTGGAATTTTGAGGAATATTGAGGAGACTTGAAGAATTTTGAAGGATATTTCTGGAATTTTGAGGAAATTGGAGGAAATTTTTTGGGATGTTTCTGGAATTTGGTAACATTTTTAAGAATTTTTTAGAATTTTGGTGGAATTTTTTTTAGAATTCTGAGGGATTCTGAGGAGACCTGAAGAATTTTGTGGGATATTTCTTAGATTGTGTGGAAATTTGTGGAGATTTTGTGGGATGTATCAGGAATTTGGTAGGGTTTTGAGAAGTTTTAGGGAATTTGGTTGGAGTTTTCTGCCATTTTATGGGATTGTTCCTTAAATTTTGTGGGCTGTTTCTGGAATTACGTGTGGGTTTTGTGGAATTTTGAGGGATATTGAGGAGACAAGAAGAATTTTGAGTCAATTATCTTAGATTCTGTGGAACTTGGTAAAGATTTTGTGGGATATTTCAAATATTTGATATGGTTTTGAGAAGATTTAAGGATTTTTTGTGACTTTTCTGCAATTTTGTGGGATTTGGCTGCAATTTTGTGGGATTTTTTCTGAATGTTGTGGGATTTTTCTGGAATGTTGTGGAATATTGATGAGACTTGAAGAATTTTGAAGGATATTTCTGGAATTGTGTGGAAATTGGAGGAGGTTTTGTGTGATGTTTCTGGAATTTGGTGACAAGTTTAAGAATTCTGTGGAATTTTTGTGGAATTTTGTGGGGTATTGAGGAGAGTTGAAGAATTTTGTGGGATTTTTCTTAGATTGTGTGGAAATTTGTGGAGATTTTGTGGGATGTTTCTTGAATTTGTTCGTGTATAGAGACGATTTAGGGAATTTTGTGGAAGTTTATTGCCATTTTGTTGGATTGTTCCTTAAAATTTGTGGGATATTTCTGGAATTACATGGGGGTTTTGTGGAATTTTGAGGGATATTGATGAGACTTGAAGAATTTTGAAGGATATTTGTGGAATTTTGTGGGAATTGGAGGTGATTTTTTGGGTTGTTTCTGGAATTTGGTGACATTTTTAAGAATTTTGAGGAATTTTTTTGGAATTTTGTGGGATTCTGAGGAGACTTGAAGAATTTTGTGGATTTTTCTTAGATTGTGTGGAAATTTGTGGAGATTTTGTGGGATGTTTCTGGAATCTGGTAGGGTTTTGAGAAGGTGTAGGGAATTTGGTGGGAGTTTTCTGCCATTTTATGGGGTTTTCCTTTAATTTTGTGGGATATTGAGGAGATTTTGTGGGATGTTTCAGGAATTTGGTGACATTTTTAAGAATTTAGTGGAATTTTTGTGGAATTTTGTAAGATTCTGAGGAGACTTGAAGAATTTTGTGGGATCTTCTCAGATTGTGTGGAAATTTGTGGAGATTTTGTGGGATGTTTCAGGAATTTGGTAGGGTTTTGAGAAGTTTTAGGGAATTTTATGGGAGTTTTCTGCTATTTTATGGGATTTTTGCATCTATTTTGTGGAATATTTCTGGAATTACGTGTGGGTTTTCTGGAATTTTGAGGGATATTGAGGAGACTTGAAGAATTTTGAAGGATGTTTGTGGAATTTTGAGGAAATTGGAGGAATTTTTTGGGATGTTTCTGGAATGTGGTAAAGATTTTAAGAATTTTGTAGAATTTTGGTGGAATTTTTTTTGAATTTTGAGGGATTCTGAGGAAACCTGAAGAATTTTGTGGGATTTTTCTTAGATTGTGTGGAAATTTGTGGAGATTTTGTGGGATGTTTCAGGAATTTGGTAGGGTTTGGAGAAGTTTTAGGGAATTTGGTGGGAGTTTTCTGCCATTTTGTGGGATTGTTCCTTAAATTTTGTGGGCTGTTTCTGGAATTACGTGTGGGTTTTGTGGAATTTTGAGGGATATTGAGGAGACAAGAAGAATTTTGAGTCAATTATCTTAGATTCTGTGGAACTTGGTAAAGATTTTGTGGGATATTTCAAATATTTGATATGGTTTTGAGAAGATTTAAGGATTTTTTTGTGACTTTTCTGCAATTTTGTGGGATTTGGCTGCAATTTTGTGGGATTTTTTCTGAATGTTGTGGGATTTTTCTGGAATGTTGTGGGATATTGATGAGACTTGAAGAATTTTGAAGGATATTTCTGGAATTGTGTGGAAATTGGAGGAGATTTTGTGGGATGTTTCTGGAATTTGGTGACATTTTTAAGAATTTTGTGGAATTTTTGTGTAATTTTGTGGGGTATTGAGGAGAGTTGAAGAATTTTGTGGGATTTTTCTTAGATTGTGTGGAAATTTGTGGAGATTTCGTGAGATGTTTCTGGAATTTGGTAAGGTTTTGAGAAGGTGTAGGGAATTTGTTGGGAGTTTTCTGCCATTTTATGGGATTTTTGCATCTATTTTGTGCGCTGTTTCTGGAATTACGTGTGGGTTTTGTGGAATTTTGAGCAATATTGAGGAGACTTGAAGAATTTTGAAGGATTTTTCTGGAATTTTGAGGAAATTGGAGGAAATTTTTTGGGATGTTTCTGGCATTTGGTAACATTTTAAAGAATTTTGTAGAATTTTGGTGGAATTTTTTTTAGAATTCTGAGGGATTCTGAGGAGACCTGAAGAATTTTGTGGGATTTTTCTTAGATTGTGTGGAAATTTGTGGAGATTTTGTGGGATGTTTCAGGAATTTGGTAGGGTTTGGAGAAGTTTTAGGGAATTTGGTGGGAGTTTTCTGCCATTTTGTGGGATTGTTCCTTAAATTTTGTGGGCTGTTTCTGGAATTACGTGTGGGTTTTGTGGAATTTTGAGGGATATTGAGGAGACAAGAAGAATTTTGAGTCAATTATCTTAGATTCTGTGGAACTTGGTAAAGATTTTGTGGGATATTTCAAATATTTGATATGGTTTTGAGAAGATTTAAGGATTTTTTTGTGACTTTTCTGCAATTTTGTGGGATTTGGCTGCAATTTTGTGGGATTTTTTCTGAATGTTGTGGGATTTTTCTGGAATGTTGTGGGATATTGATGAGACTTGAAGAATTTTGAAGGATATTTCTGGAATTTTGTGGAAATTGGAGGAGGTTTTGTGTGATGTTTCTGGAATTTGGTGACAAGTTTAAGAATTCTGTGGAATTTTTGTGGAATTTTGTGGGGTATTGAGGAGAGTTGAAGAATTTTGTGGGATTTTTCTTAGATTGTGTGGAAATTTGTGGAGATTTTGTGGGATGTTTCTTGAATTTGTTCGTGTATAGAGACGATTTAGGGAATTTTGTGGAAGTTTATTGCCATTTTGTTGGATTGTTCCTTAAAATTTGTGGGATATTTCTGGAATTACATGGGGGTTTTGTGGAATTTTGAGGGATATTGATGAGACTTGAAGAATTTTGAAGGATATTTGTGGAATTTTGTGGGAATTGGAGGTGATTTTTTGGGTTGTTTCTGGAATTTGGTGACATTTTTAAGAATTTTGTGGAATTTTTTTGGAATTTTGTGGGATTCTGAGGAGACTTGAAGAATTTTGTGGATTTTTCTTAGATTGTGTGGAAATTTGTGGAGATTTTGTGGGATGTTTCTGGAATCTGGTAGGGTTTTGAGAAGGTGTAGGGAATTTGGTGGGAGTTTTCTGCCATTTTATGGGGTTTTCCTTTAATTTTGTGGGATATTGAGATTTTGTGGGATGTTTCAGGAATTTGGTGACATTTTTAAGAATTTAGTGGAATTTTTGTGGAATTTTGTAAGATTCTGAGGAGACTTGATGAATTTTGTGGGATCTTCTCAGATTGTGTGGAAATTTGTGGAGATTTTGTGGGATGTTTCAGGAATTTGGTAGGGTTTTGAGAAGTTTTAGGGAATTTTATGGGAGTTTTCTGCCATTTTATGGGATTTTTGCATCTATTTTGTGGAATATTTCTGGAATTACGTGTGGGTTTTCTGGAATTTTGAGGGATATTGAGGAGACTTGAAGAATTTTGAAGGATATTTGTGGAATTTTGAGGAAATTGGAGGAATTTTTTGGGATGTTTCTGGAATTTGGTAACATTTTTAAGAATTTTGTAGAATTTTGGTGGAATTTTTTTTGAATTTTGAGGGATTCTGAGGAAACCTGAAGAATTTTGTGGGATTTTTCTTAGATTGTGTGGAAATTTGTGGAGATTTTGTGGGATGTTTCAGGAATTTGGTTGGGTTTGGAGAAGTTTTAGGGAATTTGGTGGGAGTTTTCTGCCATTTTGTGGGATTGTTCCTTAAATTTTGTGGGCTGTTTCTGGAATTACGTGTGGGTTTTGTGGAATTTTGAGGGATATTGAGGAGACAAGAAGAATTTTGAGTCAATTATCTTAGATTCTGTGGAACTTGGTAAAGATTTTGTGGGATATTTCAAATATTTGGTATGGTTTTGAGAAGATTTAAGGATTTTTTTGTGACTTTTCTGCAATTTTGTGGGATTTGGCTGCAATTTTGTGGGATATTTTCTGAATGTTGTGGGATTTTTCTGGAATGTTGTGGGATATTGATGAGACTTGAAGAATTTTGAAGGATATTTCTGGAATTGTGTGGAAATTGGAGGAGATTTTGTGGGATGTTTCTGGAATTTGGTGACATTTTTAAGAATTTTGTGGAATTTTTGTGGAATTTTGTGGGGTATTGAGGAGAGTTGAAGAATTTTGTGGGATTTTTCTTAGATTGTGTGGAAATTTGTGGAGATTTCGTGAGATGTTTCTGGAATTTGGTAAGGTTTTGAGAAGGTGTAGGGAATTTGTTGGGAGTTTTCTGCCATTTTATGGGATTTTTGCATCTATTTTGTGCGCTGTTTCTGGAATTACGTGTGGGTTTTGTGGAATTTTGAGCAATATTGAGGAGACTTGAAGAATTTTGAAGGATTTTTCTGGAATTTTGAGGAAATTGGAGGAAATTTTTTGGGATGTTTCTGGCATTTGGTAACATTTTAAAGAATTTTGTAGAATTTTGGTGGAATTTTTTTTAGAATTCTGAGGGATTCTGAGGAGACCTGAAGAATTTTGTGGGATTTTTCTTAGATTGTGTGGAAATTTGTGGAGATTTTGTGGGATGTTTCAGGAATTTGGTTGGGTTTGGAGAAGTTTTAGGGAATTTGGTGGGAGTTTTCTGCCATTTTGTGGGATTGTTCCTTAAATTTTGTGGGCTGTTTCTGGAATTACGTGTGGGTTTTGTGGAATTTTGAGGGATATTGAGGAGACAAGAAGAATTTTGAGTCAATTATCTTAGATTCTGTGGAACTTGGTAAAGATTTTGTGGGATATTTCAAATATTTGATATGGTTTTGAGAAGATTTAAGGATTTTTTTGTGACTTTTCTGCAATTTTGTGGGATTTGGCTGCAATTTTGTGGGATTTTTTCTGAATGTTGTGGGATTTTTCTGGAATGTTGTGGGATATTGATGAGACTTGAAGAATTTTGAAGGATATTTCTGGAATTTTGTGGAAATTGGAGGAGGTTTTGTGTGATGTTTCTGGAATTTGGTGACAAGTTTAAGAATTCTGTGGAATTTTTGTGGAATTTTGTGGGGTATTGAGGAGAGTTGAAGAATTTTGTGGGATTTTTCTTAGATTGTGTGGAAATTTGTGGAGATTTTGTGGGATGTTTCTTGAATTTGTTCGTGTATAGAGACGATTTAGGGAATTTTGTGGAAGTTTATTGCCATTTTGTTGGATTGTTCCTTAAAATTTGTGGGATATTTCTGGAATTACATGGGGGTTTTGTGGAATTTTGAGGGATATTGATGAGACTTGAAGAATTTTGAAGGATATTTGTGGAATTTTGTGGGAATTGGAGGTGATTTTTTGGGTTGTTTCTGGAATTTGGTGACATTTTTAAGAATTTTGTGGAATTTTTTTGGAATTTTGTGGGATTCTGAGGAGACTTGAAGAATTTTGTGGATTTTTCTTAGATTGTGTGGAAATTTGTGGAGATTTTGTGGGATGTTTCTGGAATCTGGTAGGGTTTTGAGAAGGTGTAGGGAATTTGGTGGGAGTTTTCTGCCATTTTATGGGGTTTTCCTTTAATTTTGTGGGATATTGAGATTTTGTGGGATGTTTCAGGAATTTGGTGACATTTTTAAGAATTTAGTGGAATTTTTGTGGAATTTTGTAAGATTCTGAGGAGACTTGATGAATTTTGTGGGATCTTCTCAGATTGTGTGGAAATTTGTGGAGATTTTGTGGGATGTTTCAGGAATTTGGTAGGGTTTTGAGAAGTTTTAGGGAATTTTATGGGAGTTTTCTGCCATTTTATGGGATTTTTGCATCTATTTTGTGGAATATTTCTGGAATTACGTGTGGGTTTTCTGGAATTGTGAGGGATATTGAGGAGACTTGAAGAATTTTGAAGGATATTTGTGGAATTTTGAGGAAATTGGAGGAATTTTTTGGGATGTTTCTGGAATTTGGTAAAGATTTTAAGAATTTTGTAGAATTTTGGTGGAATTTTTTTTGAATTTTGAGGGATTCTGAGGAAACCTGAAGAATTTTGTGGGATTTTTCTTAGATTGTGTGGAAATTTGTGGAGATTTTGTGGGATGTTTCAGGAATTTGGTAGGGTTTGGAGAAGTTTTAGGGAATTTGGTGGGAGTTTTCTGCCATTTTGTGGGATTGTTCCTTAAATTTTGTGGGCTGTTTCTGGAATTACGTGTGGGTTTTCTGGAATTTTGAGGGATATTGAGGAGACAAGAAGAATTTTGAGTCAATTATCTTAGATTCTGTGGAACTTGGTAAAGATTTTGTGGGATATTTCAAATATTTGATATGGTTTTGAGAAGATTTAAGGATTTTTTTGTGACTTTTCTGCAATTTTGTGGGATTTGGCTGCAATTTTGTGGGATATTTTCTGAATGTTGTGGGATTTTTCTGGAATGTTGTGGGATATTGATGAGACTTGAAGAATTTTGAAGGATATTTCTGGAATTGTGTGGAAATTGGAGGAGATTTTGTGGGATGTTTCTGGAATTTGGTGACATTTTTAAGAATTTTGTGGAATTTTTGTGTAATTTTGTGGGGTATTGAGGAGAGTTGAAGAATTTTGTGGGATTTTTCTTAGATTGTGTGGAAATTTGTGGAGATTTCGTGAGATGTTTCTGGAATTTGGTAAGGTTTTGAGAAGGTGTAGGGAATTTGTTGGGAGTTTTCTGCCATTTTATGGGATTTTTGCATCTATTTTGTGCGCTGTTTCTGGAATTACGTGTGGGTTTTGTGGAATTTTGAGGAATATTGAGGAGACTTGAAGAATTTTGAAGGATTTTTCTGGAATTTTGAGGAAATTGGAGGAAATTTTTTGGGATGTTTCTGGCATTTGGTAACATTTTAAAGAATTTTGTAGAATTTTGGTGGAATTTTTTTTAGAATTCTGAGGGATTCTGAGGAGACCTGAAGAATTTTGTGGGATTTTTCTTAGATTGTGTGGAAATTTGTGGAGATTTTGTGGGATGTTTCAGGAATTTGGTAGGGTTTGGAGAAGTTTTAGGGAATTTGGTGGGAGTTTTCTGCCATTTTGTGGGATTGTTCCTTAAATTTTGTGGGCTGTTTCTGGAATTACGTGTGGGTTTTGTGGAATTTTGAGGGATATTGAGGAGACAAGAAGAATTTTGAGTCAATTATCTTAGATTCTGTGGAACTTGGTAAAGATTTTGTGGGATATTTCAAATATTTGATATGGTTTTGAGAAGATTTAAGGATTTTTTTGTGACTTTTCTACAATTTTGTGGGATTTGGCTGCAATTTTGTGGGATTTTTTCTGAATGTTGTGGGATTTTTCTGGAATGTTGTGGGATATTGATGAGACTTGAAGAATTTTGAAGGATATTTCTGGAATTTTGTGGAAATTGGAGGAGGTTTTGTGTGATGTTTCTGGAATTTGGTGACAAGTTTAAGAATTCTGTGGAATTTTTGTGGAATTTTGTGGGGTATTGAGGAGAGTTGAAGAATTTTGTGGGATTTTTCTTAGATTGTGTGGAAATTTGTGGAGATTTCGTGAGATTTTTTCTGGAATTTGGTAATGTTTTGAGAAGTTTTAGGGAATTTGGTGGGAGTTTTCTGCCATTTTATGGGATTTTTGCATCATTTTGTGTGCTGTTTCTGGAATTACGTGTGGGTTTTGTGGAATTTTGAGGAATATTGAGGAGACTTGAAGAATTTTGAAGGATTTTTCTGGAATTTTGAGGAAATTGGAGGAAATTTTTTGGGATGTTTCTGGCATTTGGTAACATTTTAAAGAATTTTGTAGAATTTTGGTGGAATTTTTTTTAGAATTCTGCGGGATTCTGAGGAGACCTGAAGAATTTTGTGGGATTTTTCTTAGATTGTGTGGAAATTTGTGGAGATTTTGTGGGATGTTTCAGGAATTTGGTAGGGTTTGGAGAAGTTTTAGGGAATTTGGTGGGAGTTTTCTGCCATTTTGTGGGATTGTTCCTTAAATTTTGTGGAATATTTCTGGAATTACGTGTGGGTTTTCTGGAATTTTGAGGGATATTGAGGAGACAAGAAGAATTTTGAGTCAATTATCTTAGATTCTGTGGAACTTGGTAAAGATTTTGTGGGATATTTCAAATATTTGATATGGTTTTGAGAAGATTTAAGGATTTTTTTGTGACTTTTCTGCAATTTTGTGGGATTTGGCTGCAATTTTGTGGGATTTTTTCTGAATGTTGTGGGATTTTTCTGGAATGTTGTGGGATATTGATGAGACTTGAAGAATTTTGAAGGATATTTCTGGAATTTTGTGGAAATTGGAGGAGGTTTTGTGTGATGTTTCTGGAATTTGGTGACAAATTTAAGAATTCTGTGGAATTTTTGTGGAATTTTGTGGGGTATTGAGGAGAGTTGAAGAATTTTGTGGGATTTTTCTTAGATTGTGTGGAAATTTGTGGAGATTTTGTGGGATGTTTCTGGAATCTGGTAGGGTTTTGAGAAGGTGTAGGGAATTTGGTGGGAGTTTTCTGCCATTTTATGGGGTTTTCCTTTAATTTTGTGGGATATTGAGATTTTGTGGGATGTTTCAGGAATTTGGTGACATTTTTAAGAATTTAGTGGAATTTTTGTGGAATTTTGTAAGATTCTGAGGAGACTTGATGAATTTTGTGGGATCTTCTCAGATTGTGTGGAAATTTGTGGAGATTTTGTGGGATGTTTCAGGAATTTGGTAGGGTTTTGAGAAGTTTTAGGGAATTTTATGGGAGTTTTCTGCCATTTTATGGGATTTTTGCATCTATTTTGTGGAATATTTCTGGAATTACGTGTGGGTTTTCTGGAATTTTGAGGGATATTGAGGAGACTTGAAGAATTTTGAAGGATATTTGTGGAATTTTGAGGAAATTGGAGGAATTTTTTGGGATGTTTCTGGAATTTGGTAACATTTTTAAGAATTTTGTAGAATTTTGGTGGAATTTTTTTTGAATTTTGAGGGATTCTGAGGAAACCTCAAGAATTTTGTGGGATTTTTCTTAGATTGTGTGGAAATTTGTGGAGATTTTGTGGGATGTTTCAGGAATTTGGTAGGGTTTGGAGAAGTTTTAGGGAATTTGGTGGGAGTTTTCTGCCATTTTGTGGGATTGTTCCTTAAATTTTGTGGGCTGTTTCTGGAATTACGTGTGGGTTTTGTGGAATTTTGAGGGATATTGAGGAGACAAGAAGAATTTTGAGTCAATTATCTTAGATTCTGTGGAACTTGGTAAAGATTTTGTGGGATATTTCAAATATTTGATATGGTTTTGAGAAGATTTAAGGATTTTTTTGTGACTTTTCTGCAATTTTGTGGGATTTGGCTGCAATTTTGTGGGATTTTTTCTGAATGTTGTGGGATTTTTCTGGAATGTTGTGGGATATTGATGAGACTTGAAGAATTTTGAAGGATATTTCTGGAATTTTGTGGAAATTGGAGGAGGTTTTGTGTGATGTTTCTGGAATTTGGTGACAAGTTTAAGAATTCTGTGGAATTTTTGTGGAATTTTGTGGGGTATTGAGGAGAGTTGAAGAATTTTGTGGGATTTTTCTTAGATTGTGTGGAAATTTGTGGAGATTTTGTGGGATGTTTCTTGAATTTGTTCGTGTATAGAGACGATTTAGGGAATTTTGTGGAAGTTTATTGCCATTTTGTTGGATTGTTCCTTAAAATTTGTGGGATATTTCTGGAATTACATGGGGGTTTTGTGGAATTTTGAGGGATATTGATGAGACTTGAAGAATTTTGAAGGATATTTGTGGAATTTTGTGGGAATTGGAGGTGATTTTTTGGGTTGTTTCTGGAATTTGGTGACATTTTTAAGAATTTTGTGGAATTTTTTTGGAATTTTGTGGGATTCTGAGGAGACTTGAAGAATTTTGTGGATTTTTCTTAGATTGTGTGGAAATTTGTGGAGATTTTGTGGGATGTTTCTGGAATCTGGTAGGGTTTTGAGAAGGTGTAGGGAATTTGGTGGGAGTTTTCTGCCATTTTATGGGGTTTTCCTTTAATTTTGTGGGATATTGAGATTTTGTGGGATGTTTCAGGAATTTGGTGACATTTTTAAGAATTTAGTGGAATTTTTGTGGAATTTTGTAAGATTCTGAGGAGACTTGATGAATTTTGTGGGATCTTCTCAGATTGTGTGGAAATTTGTGGAGATTTTGTGGGATGTTTCAGGAATTTGGTAGGGTTTTGAGAAGTTTTAGGGAATTTTATGGGAGTTTTCTGCCATTTTATGGGATTTTTGCATCTATTTTGTGGAATATTTCTGGAATTACGTGTGGGTTTTCTGGAATTGTGAGGGATATTGAGGAGACTTGAAGAATTTTGAAGGATATTTGTGGAATTTTGAGGAAATTGGAGGAATTTTTTGGGATGTTTCTGGAATTTGGTAAAGATTTTAAGAATTTTGTAGAATTTTGGTGGAATTTTTTTTGAATTTTGAGGGATTCTGAGGAAACCTGAAGAATTTTGTGGGATTTTTCTTAGATTGTGTGGAAATTTGTGGAGATTTTGTGGGATGTTTCAGGAATTTGGTAGGGTTTGGAGAAGTTTTAGGGAATTTGGTGGGAGTTTTCTGCCATTTTGTGGGATTGTTCCTTAAATTTTGTGGGCTGTTTCTGGAATTACGTGTGGGTTTTGTGGAATTTTGAGGGATATTGAGGAGACAAGAAGAATTTTGAGTCAATTATCTTAGATTCTGTGGAACTTGGTAAAGATTTTGTGGGATATTTCAAATATTTGATATGGTTTTGAGAAGATTTAAGGATTTTTTTGTGACTTTTCTGCAATTTTGTGGGATTTGGCTGCAATTTTGTGGGATATTTTCTGAATGTTGTGGGATTTTTCTGGAATGTTGTGGGATATTGATGAGACTTGAAGAATTTTGAAGGATATTTCTGGAATTGTGTGGAAATTGGAGGAGATTTTGTGGGATGTTTCTGGAATTTGGTGACATTTTTAAGAATTTTGTGGAATTTTTGTGGAATTTTGTGGGGTATTGAGGAGAGTTGAAGAATTTTGTGGGATTTTTCTTAGATTGTGTGGAAATTTGTGGAGATTTCGTGAGATGTTTCTGGAATTTGGTAAGGTTTTGAGAAGGTGTAGGGAATTTGTTGGGAGTTTTCTGCCATTTTATGGGATTTTTGCATCTATTTTGTGCGCTGTTTCTGGAATTACGTGTGGGTTTTGTGGAATTTTGAGGAATATTGAGGAGACTTGAAGAATTTTGAAGGATTTTTCTGGAATTTTGAGGAAATTGGAGGAAATTTTTTGGGATG
The DNA here is from genome assembly GCF_971803275.1 of Cyanistes caeruleus. Taxonomy (NCBI): domain Eukaryota; kingdom Metazoa; phylum Chordata; class Aves; order Passeriformes; family Paridae; genus Cyanistes; species Cyanistes caeruleus. The sequence continues at coordinate 134,593 of NW_028255900.1, forward strand.
TTTCTGGCATTTGGTAACATTTTAAAGAATTTTGTAGAATTTTGGTGGAATTTTTTTTAGAATTCTGAGGGATTCTGAGGAGACCTGAAGAATTTTGTGGGATTTTTCTTAGATTGTGTGGAAATTTGTGGAGATTTTGTGGGATGTTTCAGGAATTTGGTAGGGTTTGGAGAAGTTTTAGGGAATTTGGTGGGAGTTTTCTGCCATTTTGTGGGATTGTTCCTTAAATTTTGTGGGCTGTTTCTGGAATTACGTGTGGGTTTTGTGGAATTTTGAGGGATATTGAGGAGACAAGAAGAATTTTGAGTCAATTATCTTAGATTCTGTGGAACTTGGTAAAGATTTTGTGGGATATTTCAAATATTTGATATGGTTTTGAGAAGATTTAAGGATTTTTTTGTGACTTTTCTGCAATTTTGTGGGATTTGGCTGCAATTTTGTGGGATTTTTTCTGAATGTTGTGGGATTTTTCTGGAATGTTGTGGGATATTGATGAGACTTGAAGAATTTTGAAGGATATTTCTGGAATTGTGTGGAAATTGGAGGAGGTTTTGTGGGATGTTTCTGGAATTTGGTGACAAGTTTAAGAATTCTGTGGAATTTTTGTGGAATTTTGTGGGGTATTGAGGAGAGTTGAAGAATTTTGTGGGATTTTTCTTAGATTGTGTGGAAATTTGTGGAGATTTCGTGAGATTTTTTCTGGAATTTGGTAATGTTTTGAGAAGTTTTAGGGAATTTGGTGGGAGTTTTCTGCCATTTTATGGGATTTTTGCATCTATTTTGTGTGCTGTTTCTGGAATTACGTGTGGGTTTTGTGGAATTTTGAGGAATATTGAGGAGACTTGAAGAATTTTGAAGGATTTTTCTGGAATTTTGAGGAAATTGGAGGAAATTTTTTGGGATGTTTCTGGCATTTGGTAACATTTTAAAGAATTTTGTAGAATTTTGGTGGAATTTTTTTTAGAATTCTGAGGGATTCTGAGGAGACCTGAAGAATTTTGTGGGATTTTTCTTAGATTGTGTGGAAATTTGTGGAGATTTTGTGGGATGTTTCAGGAATTTGGTAGGGTTTGGAGAAGTTTTAGGGAATTTGGTGGGAGTTTTCTGCCATTTTGTGGGATTGTTCCTTAAATTTTGTGGAATATTTCTGGAATTACGTGTGGGTTTTCTGGAATTTTGAGGGATATTGAGGAGACAAGAAGAATTTTGAGTCAATTATCTTAGATTCTGTGGAACTTGGTAAAGATTTTGTGGGATATTTCAAATATTTGATATGGTTTTGAGAAGATTTAAGGATTTTTTTGTGACTTTTCTGCAATTTTGTGGGATTTGGCTGCAATTTTGTGGGATTTTTTCTGAATGTTGTGGGATTTTTCTGGAATGTTGTGGGATATTGATGAGACTTGAAGAATTTTGAAGGATATTTCTGGAATTTTGTGGAAATTGGAGGAGGTTTTGTGTGATGTTTCTGGAATTTGGTGACAAGTTTAAGAATTCTGTGGAATTTTTGTGGAATTTTGTGGGGTATTGAGGAGAGTTGAAGAATTTTGTGGGATTTTTCTTAGATTGTGTGGAAATTTGTGGAGATTTTGTGGGATGTTACTGGAATCTGGTAGGGTTTTGAGAAGGTGTAGGGAATTTGGTGGGAGTTTTCTGCCATTTTATGGGGTTTTCCTTTAATTTTGTGGGATATTGAGATTTTGTGGGATGTTTCAGGAATTTGGTGACATTTTTAAGAATTTAGTGGAATTTTTGTGGAATTTTGTAAGATTCTGAGGAGACTTGATGAATTTTGTGGGATCTTCTCAGATTGTGTGGAAATTTGTGGAGATTTTGTGGGATGTTTCAGGAATTTGGTAGGGTTTTGAGAAGTTTTAGGGAATTTTATGGGAGTTTTCTGCCATTTTATGGGATTTTTGCATCTATTTTGTGGAATATTTCTGGAATTACGTGTGGGTTTTCTGGAATTTTGAGGGATATTGAGGAGACTTGAAGAATTTTGAAGGATATTTGTGGAATTTTGAGGAAATTGGAGGAATTTTTTGGGATGTTTCTGGAATTTGGTAACATTTTTAAGAATTTTGTAGAATTTTGGTGGAATTTTTTTTGAATTTTGAGGGATTCTGAGGAAACCTCAAGAATTTTGTGGGATTTTTCTTAGATTGTGTGGAAATTTGTGGAGATTTTGTGGGATGTTTCAGGAATTTGGTAGGGTTTGGAGAAGTTTTAGGGAATTTGGTGGGAGTTTTCTGCCATTTTGTGGGATTGTTCCTTAAATTTTGTGGGCTGTTTCTGGAATTACGTGTGGGTTTTGTGGAATTTTGAGGGATATTGAGGAGACAAGAAGAATTTTGAGTCAATTATCTTAGATTCTGTGGAACTTGGTAAAGATTTTGTGGGATATTTCAAATATTTGATATGGTTTTGAGAAGATTTAAGGATTTTTTTGTGACTTTTCTGCAATTTTGTGGGATTTGGCTGCAATTTTGTGGGATTTTTTCTGAATGTTGTGGGATTTTTCTGGAATGTTGTGGGATATTGTTGAGACTTGAAGAATTTTGAAGGATATTTCTGGAATTGTGTGGAAATTGGAGGAGATTTTGTGGGATGTTTCTGGAATTTGGTGACAAGTTTAAGAATTCTGTGGAATTTTTGTGGAATTTTGTGGGGTATTGAGGAGAGTTGAAGAATTTTGTGGGATTTTTCTTAGATTGTGTGGAAATTTGTGGAGATTTTGTGGGATGTTTCTTGAATTTGTTCGTGTATAGAGACGATTTAGGGAATTTTGTGGAAGTTTATTGCCATTTTGTTGGATTGTTCCTTAAAATTTGTGGGATATTTCTGGAATTACATGGGGGTTTTGTGGAATTTTGAGGGATATTGATGAGACTTGAAGAATTTTGAAGGATATTTGTGGAATTTTGTGGGAATTGGAGGTGATTTTTTGGGTTGTTTCTGGAATTTGGTGACATTTTTAAGAATTTTGTGGAATTTTTTTGGAATTTTGTGGGATTCTGAGGAGACTTGAAGAATTTTGTGGATTTTTCTTAGATTGTGTGGAAATTTGTGGAGATTTTGTGGGATGTTTCTGGAATCTGGTAGGGTTTTGAGAAGGTGTAGGGAATTTGGTGGGAGTTTTCTGCCATTTTATGGGGTTTTCCTTTAATTTTGTGGGATATTGAGATTTTGTGGGATGTTTCAGGAATTTGGTGACATTTTTAAGAATTTAGTGGAATTTTTGTGGAATTTTGTAAGATTCTGAGGAGACTTGATGAATTTTGTGGGATCTTCTCAGATTGTGTGGAAATTTGTGGAGATTTTGTGGGATGTTTCAGGAATTTGGTAGGGTTTTGAGAAGTTTTAGGGAATTTTATGGGAGTTTTCTGCCATTTTATGGGATTTTTGCATCTATTTTGTGGAATATTTCTGGAATTACGTGTGGGTTTTCTGGAATTGTGAGGGATATTGAGGAGACTTGAAGAATTTTGAAGGATATTTGTGGAATTTTGAGGAAATTGGAGGAATTTTTTGGGATGTTTCTGGAATTTGGTAAAGATTTTAAGAATTTTGTAGAATTTTGGTGGAATTTTTTTTGAATTTTGAGGGATTCTGAGGAAACCTCAAGAATTTTGTGGGATTTTTCTTAGATTGTGTGGAAATTTGTGGAGATTTTGTGGGATGTTTCAGGAATTTGGTAGGGTTTGGAGAAGTTTTAGGGAATTTGGTGGGAGTTTTCTGCCATTTTGTGGGATTGTTCCTTAAATTTTGTGGGCTGTTTCTGGAATTACGTGTGGGTTTTGTGGAATTTTGAGGGATATTGAGGAGACAAGAAGAATTTTGAGTCAATTATCTTAGATTCTGTGGAACTTGGTAAAGATTTTGTGGGATATTTCAAATATTTGATATGGTTTTGAGAAGATTTAAGGATTTTTTTGTGACTTTTCTGCAATTTTGTGGGATTTGGCTGCAATTTTGTGGGATATTTTCTGAATGTTGTGGGATTTTTCTGGAATGTTGTGGGATATTGATGAGACTTGAAGAATTTTGAAGGATATTTCTGGAATTGTGTGGAAATTGGAGGAGATTTTGTGGGATGTTTCTGGAATTTGGTGACATTTTTAAGAATTTTGTGGAATTTTTGTGGAATTTTGTGGGGTATTGAGGAGAGTTGAAGAATTTTGTGGGATTTTTCTTAGATTGTGTGGAAATTTGTGGAGATTTCGTGAGATGTTTCTGGAATTTGGTAAGGTTTTGAGAAGGTGTAGGGAATTTGTTGGGAGTTTTCTGCCATTTTATGGGATTTTTGCATCTATTTTGTGCGCTGTTTCTGGAATTACGTGTGGGTTTTGTGGAATTTTGAGGAATATTGAGGAGACTTGAAGAATTTTGAAGGATTTTTCTGGAATTTTGAGGAAATTGGAGGAAATTTTTTGGGATGTTTCTGGCATTTGGTAACATTTTAAAGAATTTTGTAGAATTTTGGTGGAATTTTTTTTAGAATTCTGAGGGATTCTGAGGAGACCTGAAGAATTTTGTGGGATTTTTCTTAGATTGTGTGGAAATTTGTGGAGATTTTGTGGGATGTTTCAGGAATTTGGTAGGGTTTGGAGAAGTTTTAGGGAATTTGGTGGGAGTTTTCTGCCATTTTGTGGGATTGTTCCTTAAATTTTGTGGGCTGTTTCTGGAATTACGTGTGGGTTTTGTGGAATTTTGAGGGATATTGAGGAGACAAGAAGAATTTTGAGTCAATTATCTTAGATTCTGTGGAACTTGGTAAAGATTTTGTGGGATATTTCAAATATTTGATATGGTTTTGAGAAGATTTAAGGATTTTTTTGTGACTTTTCTACAATTTTGTGGGATTTGGCTGCAATTTTGTGGGATTTTTTCTGAATGTTGTGGGATTTTTCTGGAATGTTGTGGGATATTGATGAGACTTGAAGAATTTTGAAGGATATTTCTGGAATTGTGTGGAAATTGGAGGAGGTTTTGTGTGATGTTTCTGGAATTTGGTGACAAGTTTAAGAATTCTGTGGAATTTTTGTGGAATTTTGTGGGGTATTGAGGAGAGTTGAAGAATTTTGTGGGATTTTTCTTAGATTGTGTGGAAATTTGTGGAGATTTCGTGAGATTTTTTCTGGAATTTGGTAATGTTTTGAGAAGTTTTAGGGAATTTGGTGGGAGTTTTCTGCCATTTTATGGGATTTTTGCATCTATTTTGTGTGCTGTTTCTGGAATTACGTGTGGGTTTTGTGGAATTTTGAGGAATATTGAGGAGACTTGAAGAATTTTGAAGGATTTTTCTGGAATTTTGAGGAAATTGGAGGAAATTTTTTGGGATGTTTCTGGCATTTGGTAACATTTTAAAGAATTTTGTAGAATTTTGGTGGAATTTTTTTTAGAATTCTGAGGGATTCTGAGGAGACCTGAAGAATTTTGTGGGATTTTTCTTAGATTGTGTGGAAATTTGTGGAGATTTTGTGGGATGTTTCAGGAATTTGGTAGGGTTTGGAGAAGTTTTAGGGAATTTGGTGGGAGTTTTCTGCCATTTTGTGGGATTGTTCCTTAAATTTTGTGGAATATTTCTGGAATTACGTGTGGGTTTTCTGGAATTTTGAGGGATATCGAGGAGACAAGAAGAATTTTGAGTCAATTATCTTAGATTCTGTGGAACTTGGTAAAGATTTTGTGGGATATTTCAAATATTTGATATGGTTTTGAGAAGATTTAAGGATTTTTTTGTGACTTTTCTGCAATTTTGTGGGATTTGGCTGCAATTTTGTGGGATTTTTTCTGAATGTTGTGGGATTTTTCTGGAATGTTGTGGGATATTGATGAGACTTGAAGAATTTTGAAGGATATTTCTGGAATTTTGTGGAAATTGGAGGAGGTTTTGTGTGATGTTTCTGGAATTTGGTGACAAATTTAAGAATTCTGTGGAATTTTTGTGGAATTTTGTGGGGTATTGAGGAGAGTTGAAGAATTTTGTGGGATTTTTCTTAGATTGTGTGGAAATTTGTGGAGATTTTGTGGGATGTTTCTGGAATCTGGTAGGGTTTTGAGAAGGTGTAGGGAATTTGGTGGGAGTTTTCTGCCATTTTATGGGGTTTTCCTTTAATTTTGTGGGATATTGAGATTTTGTGGGATGTTTCAGGAATTTGGTGACATTTTTAAGAATTTAGTGGAATTTTTGTGGAATTTTGTAAGATTCTGAGGAGACTTGATGAATTTTGTGGGATCTTCTCAGATTGTGTGGAAATTTGTGGAGATTTTGTGGGATGTTTCAGGAATTTGGTAGGGTTTTGAGAAGTTTTAGGGAATTTTATGGGAGTTTTCTGCCATTTTATGGGATTTTTGCATCTATTTTGTGGAATATTTCTGGAATTACGTGTGGGTTTTCTGGAATTTTGAGGGATATTGAGGAGACTTGAAGAATTTTGAAGGATATTTGTGGAATTTTGAGGAAATTGGAGGAATTTTTTGGGATGTTTCTGGAATTTGGTAACATTTTTAAGAATTTTGTAGAATTTTGGTGGAATTTTTTTTGAATTTTGAGGGATTCTGAGGAAACCTCAAGAATTTTGTGGGATTTTTCTTAGATTGTGTGGAAATTTGTGGAGATTTTGTGGGATGTTTCAGGAATTTGGTAGGGTTTGGAGAAGTTTTAGGGAATTTGGTGGGAGTTTTCTGCCATTTTGTGGGATTGTTCCTTAAATTTTGTGGGCTGTTTCTGGAATTACGTGTGGGTTTTGTGGAATTTTGAGGGATATTGAGGAGACAAGAAGAATTTTGAGTCAATTATCTTAGATTCTGTGGAACTTGGTAAAGATTTTGTGGGATATTTCAAATATTTGATATGGTTTTGAGAAGATTTAAGGATTTTTTTGTGACTTTTCTGCAATTTTGTGGGATTTGGCTGCAATTTTGTGGGATTTTTTCTGAATGTTGTGGGATTTTTCTGGAATGTTGTGGGATATTGATGAGACTTGAAGAATTTCGAAGGATATTTCTGGAATTGTGTGGAAATTGGAGGAGATTTTGTGGGATGTTTCTGGAATTTGGTGACATTTTTAAGAATTTTGTGGAATTTTTGTGGAATTTTGTGGGGTATTGAGGAGAGTTGAAGAATTTTGTGGGATTTTTCTTAGATTGTGTGGAAATTTGTGGAGATTTCGTGAGATATTTCTGGAATTTGGTAAGGTTTTGAGAAGTTTTAGGGAATTTGGTGGGAGTTTTCTGCCATTTTATGGGATTTTGCATCTATTTTGTGCGCTGTTTCTGGAATTACGTGTGGGTTTTGTGGAATTTTGAGGAATATTGAGGAGACTTGAAGAATTTTGAAGGATTTTTCTGGAATTTTGAGGAAATTGGAGGAAATTTTTTGGGATGTTTCTGGCATTTGGTAACATTTTAAAGAATTTTGTAGAATTTTGGTGGAATTTTTTTTAGAATTCTGAGGGATTCTGAGGAGACCTGAAGAATTTTGTGGGATTTTTCTTAGATTGTGTGGAAATTTGTGGAGATTTTGTGGGATGTTTCAGGAATTTGGTAGGGTTTGGAGAAGTTTTAGGGAATTTGGTGGGAGTTTTCTGCCATTTTGTGGGATTGTTCCTTAAATTTTGTGGGCTGTTTCTGGAATTACGTGTGGGTTTTGTGGAATTTTGAGGGATATTGAGGAGACAAGAAGAATTTTGAGTCAATTATCTTAGATTCTGTGGAACTTGGTAAAGATTTTGTGGGATATTTCAAATATTTGATATGGTTTTGAGAAGATTTAAGGATTTTTTTGTGACTTTTCTGCAATTTTGTGGGATTTGGCTGCAATTTTGTGGGATTTTTTCTGAATGTTGTGGGATTTTTCTGGAATGTTGTGGGATATTGATGAGACTTGAAGAATTTTGAAGGATATTTCTGGAATTTTGTGGAAATTGGAGGAGGTTTTGTGTGATGTTTCTGGAATTTGGTGACAAGTTTAAGAATTCTGTGGAATTTTTGTGGAATTTTGTGGGGTATTGAGGAGAGTTGAAGAATTTTGTGGGATTTTTCTTAGATTGTGTGGAAATTTGTGGAGATTTTGTGGGATGTTTCTTGAATTTGTTCGTGTATAGAGATGATTTAGGGAATTTTGTGGAAGTTTATTGCCATTTTGTTGGATTGTTCCTTAAAATTTGTGGGATATTTCTGGAATTACATGGGGGTTTTGTGGAATTTTGAGGGATATTGATGAGACTTGAAGAATTTTGAAGGATATTTGTGGAATTTTGTGGGAATTGGAGGTGATTTTTTGGGTTGTTTCTGGAATTTGGTGACATTTTTAAGAATTCTGTGGAATTTTTTTGGAATTTTGTGGGATTCTGAGGAGACTTGAAGAATTTTGTGGATTTTTCTTAGATTGTGTGGAAATTTGTGGAGATTTTGTGGGATGTTTCTGGAATCTGGTAGGGTTTTGAGAAGGTGTAGGGAATTTGGTGGGAGTTTTCTGCCATTTTATGGGGTTTTCCTTTAATTTTGTGGGATATTGAGATTTTGTGGGATGTTTCAGGAATTTGGTGACATTTTTAAGAATTTAGTGGAATTTTTGTGGAATTTTGTAAGATTCTGAGGAGACTTGAAGAATTTTGTGGGATCTTCTCAGATTGTGTGGAAATTTGTGGAGATTTTGTGGGATGTTTCAGGAATTTGGTAGGGTTTTGAGAAGTTTTAGGGAATTTTATGGGAGTTTTCTGCCAGTTTATGGGATTTTTGCATCTATTTTGTGGAATATTTCTGGAATTACGTGTGGGTTTTCTGGAATTTTGAGGGATATTGAGGAGACTTGAAGAATTTTGAAGGATATTTCTGGAATTTTGAGGAAATTGGAGGAATTTTTTGGGATGTTTCTGGAATTTGGTAAAGATTTTAAGAATTTTGTAGAATTTTGGTGGAATTTTTTTAGAATTTTGAGGGATTCTGAGGAAACCTGAAGAATTTTGTGGGATTTTTCTTAGATTGTGTGGAAATTTGTGGAGATTTTGTGGGATGTTTCAGGAATTTGGTAGGGTTTGGAGAAGTTTTAGGGAATTTGGTGGGAGTTTTCTGCCATTTTGTGGGATTGTTCCTTAAATTTTGTGGGCTGTTTCTGGAATTACGTGTGGGTTTTGTGGAATTTTGAGGGATATTGAGGAGACAAGAAGAATTTTGAGTCAATTATCTTAGATTCTGTGGAACTTGGTAAAGATTTTGTGGGATATTTCAAATATTTGATATGGTTTTGAGAAGATTTAAGGATTTTTTTGTGACTTTTCTGCAATTTTGTGGGATTTGGCTGCAATTTTGTGGGATTTTTTCTGAATGTTGTGGGATTTTTCTGGAATGTTGTGGGATATTGATGAGACTTGAAGAATTTCGAAGGATATTTCTGGAATTGTGTGGAAATTGGAGGAGATTTTGTGGGATGTTTCTGGAATTTGGTGACATTTTTAAGAATTCTGTGGAATTTTTGTGGAATTTTGTGGGGTATTGAGGAGAGTTGAAGAATTTTGTGGGATTTTTCTTAGATTGTGTGGAAATTTGTGGAGATTTCGTGAGATGTTTCTGGAATTTGGTAAGGTTTTGAGAAGTTTTAGGGAATTTGGTGGGAGTTTTCTGCCATTTTATGGGATTTTTGCATCTATTTTGTGCGCTGTTTCTGGAATTACGTGTGGGTTTTGTGGAATTTTGAGGAATATTGAGGAGACTTGAAGAATTTTGAAGGATTTTTCTGGAATTTTGAGGAAATTGGAGGAAATTTTTTGGGATGTTTCTGGAATTTGGTAACATTTTTAAGAATTTTGAAGAATTTTGGTGGATTTTTTTTTGAATTTTGAGGGATTCTGAGGAGACCTGATGAATTTTGTGGGATATTTCTTAGATTGTGTGGAAATTTGTGGAGATTTTGTGGGATGTATCAGGAATTTGGTAGGGTTTTGAGAAGTTTTAGGGAATTTGGTTGGAGTTTTCTGCCATTTTATGGGATTGTTCCTTAAATTTTGTGGGCTGTTTCTGGAATTACATGTGGGTTTTGTGGAATTTTGAGGGATATTGAGGAGACAAGAAGAATTTTGAGTCAATTATCTTAGATTCTGTATAACTTGGTAAAGATTTTGTGGGATATTTCAAATATTTGATATGGTTTTGAGAAGATTTAAGGATTTTTTTGTGACTTTTCTGCAATTTTGTGGGATTTGGCTGCAATTTTGTGGGATTTTTTCTGAATGTTGTGGGATTTTTCTGGAATGTTGTGGGATATTGTTGAGACTTGAAGAATTTTGAAGGATATTTCTGGAATTGTGTGGAAATTGGAGGAGATTTTGTGGGATGTTTCTGGAATTTGGTGACATATTTAAGAATTTTGTGGAATTTTTGTGTAATTTTGTGGGGTATTGAGGAGAGTTGAAGAATTTTGTGGGATTTTTCTTAGATTGTGTGGAAATTTGTGGAGATTTCGTGAGATGTTTCTGGAATTTGGTAAGGTTTTGAGAAGTTTTAGGGAATTTGGTGGGAGTTTTCTGCCATTTTATGGGATTTTTGCATCTGTTTTGTGCGCTGTTTCTGGAATTACGTGTGGGTTTTTTGGAATTTTGAGGGATATTGAGGAGACTTGAAGAATTCTGAAGGATTTTTCTGGAATTTTGAGGAAATTGAAGGAAATTTTTTTGGATGTTTCTGGAATTTGGTAACATTTTTAAGAATTTTGTAGAATTTTGGTGGAATTTTTTTTGAATTTTGAGGGATTCTGAGGAGACCTGTAGAATTTTGTGGGATATTTCTTAGATTGTGTGGAAATCTGTGGAGATTTTGTGGGATGTATCAGGAATTTGGTAGGGTTTTGAGAAGTTTTAGGGAATTTGGTGGGAGTTTTCTGCCATTTTTTGGGATTGTTCCTTAAATTTTGTGGGCTGTTTCTGGAATTACGTGTGGGTTTTTTGGAATTTTGAGGGATATTGAGGAGACAAGAAGAATTTTGAGTCAATTATCTTAGATTCTGTGGAACTTGGTAAAGATTTTGTGGGATATTTCAAATATTTGATATGGTTTTGAGAAGATTTAAGGATTTTTTTGTGATTTTTCTGCAATTTTGTGGGATTTGGCTGCAATTTTGTGGGATTTTTTCTGAATGTTGTGGGATTTTTTGGAATGTTGTGGGATGTTGATGAGACTTGAAGAATTTTGAAGGATATTTCTGGAATTGTGTGGAAATTGGAGGAGATTTTGTGGGATGTTTCTGGAATTTGGTGACATTTTTAAGAATTTTGTGGAATTTTTGTGGAATTTTTTTTGAATTTTGAGGGATTCTGAGGAGACCTGATGAATTTTGTGGGATTTTTCTTAGATTGTGTGGAAATTTGTGGAGATTTTGTGGGATGTATCAGGAATTTGGTAGGGTTTTGAGAAGTTTTAGGGAATTTGGTTGGAGTTTTCTGCCATTTTATGGGATTGTTCCTTAAATTTTGTGGGCTGTTTCTGGAATTACGTGTGGGTTTTGTGGAATTTTGAGGGATATTGAGGAGACAAGAAGAATTTTGAGTCAATTATCTTAGATTCTGTGGAACTTGGTAAAGATTTTGTGGGATATATCAAATATTTGATATGGTTTTGAGAAGATTTAAGGATTTTTTTGTGACTTCTCTGCAATTTTGTGGGATTTGGCTGCAATTTTGTGGGATTTTTTCTGAATGTTGTGGGATTTTTCTGGAATGTTGTGGGATATTGATGAGACTTGAAGAATTTCGAAGGATATTTCTGGAATTGTGTGGAAATTGGAGGAGATTTTGTGGGATGTTTCTGGAATTTGGTGACATTTTTAAGAATTCTGTGGAAATTTTGTGGAATTTTGTGGGGTATTGAGGAGAGTTGAAGAATTTTGTGGGATTTTTCTTAGATTGTGTGGAAATTTGTGGAGATTTCGTGAGATGTTTCTGGAATTTGGTAAGGTTTTGAGAAGTTTTAGGGAATTTGGTGGGAGTTTTCTGCCATTTTATGGGATTTTTGCATCTATTTTGTGCGCTGTTTCTGGAATTACGTGTGGGTTTTGTGGAATTTTGAGGAATATTGAGGAGACTTGAAGAATTTTGAAGGATATTTCTGGAATTTTGAGGAAATTGAAGGAAATTTTTTGGGATGTTTCTGGCATTTGGTAACATTTTTAAGAATTTTTTAGAATTTTGGTGGAATTTTTTTAGAATTTTGAGGGATTCTGAGGAGACCTGAAGAATTTTGTGGGATTTTTCTTAGATTGTGTGGAAATTTGTGGAGATTTTGTGGGATGTTTCAGGAATTTGGTAGGGTTTTGAGAAGTTTTAGGGAATTTGGTTGGAGTTTTCTGCCATTTTGTGGGATTGTTCCTTAAATTTTGTGGGCTGTTTCTGGAATTACGTGTGGGTTTTGTGGAATTTTGAGGGATATCGAGGAGACAAGAAGAATTTTGAGTCAATTATCTTAGATTCTGTGGAACTTGGTAAAGATTTTGTGGGATATTTCAAATATTTGATATGGTTTTGAGAAGATTTAAGGATTTTTTTGTGACTTTTCTGCAATTTTGTGGGATTTGGCTGCAATTTTGTGGGATTTTTTCTGAATGTTGTGGGATTTTTCTGGAATGTTGTGTGATATTGATGAGACTTGAAGAATTTTGAAGGATATTTGTGGAATTTTGTGGGAATTGGAGGTGATTTTTTGGGATGTTTCTGGAATTTGGTGACATTTTTAAGAATTTTGAGGAATTTTTTCGGAATTTTGTGGGATTCTGAGGAGACTTGAAGAATTTTGTGGGATTTTTCTTAGATTGTGTGGAAATTTGTGGAGATTTTGTGGGATGTATCAGGAATCTGGTAGGGTTTTGAGAAGGTGTAGGGAATTTGGTGGGAGTTTTCTGCCATTTTATGGGGTTTTCCTTTAATTTTGTGGGATATTGAGGAGATTTTGTGGGATGTTTCAGGAATTTGGTGACATTTTTAAGAATTTAGTGGAATTTTTGTGGAATTTTGTAAGATTCTGAGGAGTCTTGAAGAATTTTGTGGGATCTTCTCAGATTGTGTGGAAATTTGTGGAGATTTTGTGGGATGTTTCTGGAATCTGGTAGAATTTTGAGAAGTTTTAGGGAATTTGGTTGGAGTTTTCTGCCATTTTGTGGGATTGTTCCTTAAATTTTGTGGGCTGTTTCTGGAATTACGTGGGGGTTTTGTGGAATTTTGGGAGATATTGAGGAGACAAGAAGAATTTTGACTCAATTATCTTAGATTCTGTGGAACTTGGTAAAGATTTTGTGGGATATATCAAATATTTGATATGGTTTTGAGAAGATTTAAGGATTTTTTTGTGACTTTTCTGCAATTTTGTGGGATTTGGCTGCAATTTTGTGGGATTTTTTCTGAATGTTGTGGGATTTTTCTGGAATGTTGTGGGATATTGATGAGACTTGAAGAATTTCGAAGGATATTTCTGGAATTGTGTGGAAATTGGAGGAGATTTTGTGGGATGTTTCTGGAATTTGGTGACAAGTTTAAGAATTTTGTGGAATTTTTGTGGAATTTTGTGGGGTATTGAGGAGAGTTGAAGAATTTTGTGGGACTTTTCTTAGATTGTGTGGAAATTTGTGGAGATTTTGTGGGATGTTTCTGGAATTTGGTAAGGTTTTGAGACGTTTTAGGGAATTTGGTGGAGGTTTTCTGCCATTTTATGGGATTTTTGCATCTATTTTGTGCGCTGTTTCTGGAATTACGTGTGGGTTTTGTGGAATTTTGAGGAATATTGAGGAGACTTGAAGAATTTTGAAGGATATTTCTGGAATTTTGAGGAAATTGAAGGAAATTTTTTGGGATGTTTCTGGAATTTGGTAACATTTTTAAGAATTTTTTAGAATTTTGGTGGAATTTTTTTTGAATTTTGAGGGATTCTGAGGAGACCTGAAGAATTTTGTGGGATTTTTCTTAGATTGTGTGGAAATTTGTGGAGATTTCGTGAGATGTTTCTGGAATTTGGTAAGGTTTTGAGAAGTTTTAGGGAATTTGTTGGGAGTTTTCTGCCATTTTATGGGATTTTTGCATCTATTTTGTGGGATGTTTCTGGAATTACGTGTGGGTTTTGTGGAATTTTGAGGGATATTGAGGAGACTTGAAGAATTTTGAGTCAATTTTCTTAGATTCTGTGGAACTTGGTAAAGATTTTGTGGGATATTTCAAATATTTGATATGGTTTTGAGAAGATTTAAGGATTTTTTTGTGACTTTTCTGCAATTTTGTGGGATATGGCTGCAATTTTGTGGGATTTTTTCTGAATGTTGTGGGATTTTTCTGGAATGTTGTGGGATGTTGATGAGACTTGAAGAATTTTGAAGGATATTTGTGGAATTTTGTGGGAATTGGAGGTGATTTTTTGGGATGTTTCTGGAATTTGGTGACATTTTTAAGAATTTTGTGGAATTTTTTCGGAATTTTGTGGGATTCTGAGGACACTTGAAGAATTTTGTGATTTTTCTTAGATTGTGTGGAAATTTGTGGAGATTTTGTGGGATGTTTCTGGAATCTGGTAGGGTTTTGAGAAGGTGTAGGGAATTTGGTGGGAGTTTTCTGCCATTTTATGGGGTTTTCCTTTAATTTTGTGGGATATTGAGGAGATTTTGTGGGATGTTTCAGGAATTTGGTGACATTTTTAAGAATTTAGTGGAATTTTTGTGGAATTTTGTAAGATTCTGAGGAGATTTGAAGAATTTTGTGGGATCTTCTCAGATTGTGTCTGAAATTTGTGGAGATTTTGTGGGATGTTTCAGGAATTTGGTAGAGTTTTGAGAAGTTTTAGGGAATTTGGTGGGAGTTTTCTGCCATTTTGTGGGATTGTTCCTTAAATTTTGTGGGCTGTTTCTGGAATTACGTGTGGGTTTTGTGGAATTTTGAGGGAAATTGAAGAGACAAGAAGAATTTTGACTCAATTATCTTAGATTCTGTGGAACTTGGTAAAGATTTTGTGGGATATATCAAATATTTGATATGGTTTTGAGAAGATTTAAGGATTTTTTTGTGACTTTTCTGCAATTTTGTGGGATTTGGCTGCAATTTTGTGGGATTTTTTCTGAATGTTGTGGGATTTTTCTGGAATGTTGTGGGATATTGATGAGACTTGAAGAATTTTGAAGGATATTTCTGGAATTGTGTGGAAATTGGAGGAGATTTTGTGGGATGTTTCTGGAATTTGGTGACAAGATTAAGAATTTTGTGGAATTTTTGTGGAATTTTGTGGGGTATTGAGGAGAGTTGAAGAATTTTGTGGGATTTTTCTTAGATTGTGTGGAAATTTGTGGAGATTTTGTGGGATGTTTCTGGAATTTGGTAAGGTTTTGAGAAGTTTTAGGGAATTTGGTGGGAGTTTTCTGCCATTTTATGGGATTTTTGCATCTATTTTGTGCGCTGTTTCTGGAATTACGTGTGGGTTTTCTGGAATTTTGAGGGATATTGAGGAGACTTGAAGAATTTTGAAGGATATTTCTGGAATTTTGAGGAAATTGGAGGAAATTTTTTGGGATGTTTCTGGAATTTGGTAACATTTTTAAGAATTTTTTAGAATTTTGGTGGAATCTTTTTTGAATTTTGAGGGATTCTGAGGAGACCTGAAGAATTTTGTGGGATTTTTCTTAGATTGTGTGGAAATTTGTGGAGATTTTGTGGGATGTATCAGGAATTTGGTAGGGTTTTGAGAAGTTTTAGGGAATTTGGTGGGAGTTTTCTGCCATTTTATGGAATTGTTCCTTAAATTTTGTGGGCTGTTTCTGGAATTACGTGTGGGTTTTGTGGAATTTTGAGGGATATTGAGGAGACAAGAAGAATTTTGAGTCAATTATCTTAGATTCTGTGGAACTTGGTAAAGATTTTGTGGGATATTTCAAATATTTGATATGGTTTTGAGAAGATTTAAGGATTTTTTTGTGACTTTTCTGCAATTTTGTGGGATTTGGCTGCAATTTTGTGGGATTTTTTCTGAATGTTGTGGGATTTTTCTGGAATGTTGTGGGATGTTGATGAGACTTGAAGAATTTTGAAGGATATTTGTGGAATTTTGTGGGAATTGGAGGTGATTTTTTGGGTTGTTTCTGGAATTTGGTGACATTTTTAAGAATTTTGTGGAATTTTTGTGGAATTTTGTGGGATTCTGAGGAGAGTTGAAGAATTTTGTGGATTTTTCTTAGATTGTGTGTAAATTTGTGGAGATTTTGTGGGATGTTTCTGGAATCTGGTAGGGTTTTGAGAAGGTGTAGGGAATTTGGTGGGAGTTTTCTGCCATTTTATGGGGTTTTCCTTTAATTTTGTGGGATATTGAGGAGATTTTGTGGGATGTTTCAGGAATTTGGTGACATTTTTAAGAATTTAGTGGAATTTTTGTGGAATTTTGTAAGATTCTGAGGAGACTTGAAGAATTTTGTGGGATCTTCTCAGATTGACTGGAAATTTGTGGAGATTTTGTGGGATGTTTCTGGAATCTGGTAGGGTTTTGAGAAGGTGTAGGGAATTTGGTTGGAGTTTTCTGCCATTTTGTGGGATTGTTCCTTAAATTTTGTGGGCTGTTTCTGGAATTACGTGTGGGTTTTGTGGAATTTTGAGGGATATTGAGGAGACTTGAAGAATTTTGAAGGATATTTCTGGAATTTTGAGGAAATTGGAGGAAATTTTTTGGGATGTTTCTGGAATTTGGTAACATTTTTAAGAATTTTTTAGAATTTTGGTGGAATTTTTTTAGAATTTTGAGGGATTCTGAGGAGACCTGAAGAATTTTGTGGGATTTTTCTTAGATTGTGTGGAAATTTGTGGAGATTTCGTGAGATGTTTCTGGAATTTGGTAAGGTTTTGAGAAGTTTTAGGGAATTTGGTGGGAGTTTTCTGCCATTTTATGGGATTTTTGCATCTATTTTGAGGGATGTTTCTGGAATTACGTGTGTGTTTTGTGGAATTTTGAGGGATATTGAGGAGACTTGAAGAATTTTGAGTCAATTATCTTAGATTCTGTGGAACTTGGTAAAGATTTTGTGGGATATTTCAAATATTTGATATGGTTTTGAGAAGATTTAAGGATTTTTTTGTGACTTTTCTGCAATTTTGTGGGATTTGGCTGCAATTTTGTGGGATTTTTTCTGAATGTTGTGGGATTTTTCTGGAATGTTGTGGGATATTGATGAGACTTGAAGAATTTCGAAGGATATTTCTGGAATTGTGTGGAAATTGGAGGAGATTTTGTGGGATGTTTCTGGAATTTGGTGACATTTTTAAGAATTTTGTGGAATTTTTGTGGAATTTTGTGGGGTATTGAGGAGAGTTGAAGAATTTTGTGGGATTTTTCTTAGATTGTGTGGAAATTTGTGGAGATTTCGTGAGATGTTTCTGGAATTTGGTAAGGTTTTGAGAAGTTTTAGGGAATTTGGTGGGAGTTTTCTGCCATTTTATGGGATTTTTGCATCTATTTTGTGCGCTGTTTCTGGAATTACGTGTGGGTTTTGTGGAATTTTGAGGAATATTGAGGAGACTTGAAGAATTTTGAAGGATTTTTCTGGAATTTTGAGGAAATTGGAGGAAATTTTTTGGGATGTTTCTGGCATTTGGTAACATTTTAAAGAATTTTGTAGAATTTTGGTGGAATTTTTTTTAGAATTCTGAGGGATTCTGAGGAGACCTGAAGAATTTTGTGGGATTTTTCTTAGATTGTGTGGAAATTTGTGGAGATTTTGTGGGATGTTTCAGGAATTTGGTAGGGTTTGGAGAAGTTTTAGGGAATTTGGTGGGAGTTTTCTGCCATTTTGTGGGATTGTTCCTTAAATTTTGTGGAATATTTCTGGAATTACGTGTGGGTTTTGTGGAATTTTGAGGGATATTGAGGAGACAAGAAGAATTTTGAGTCAATTATCTTAGATTCTGTGGAACTTGGTAAAGATTTTGTGGGATATTTCAAATACTTGATATGGTTTTGAGAAGATTTAAGGATTTTTTTGTGACTTTTCTGCAATTTTGTGGGATTTGGCTGCAATTTTGTGGGATTTTTTCTGAATGTTGTGGGATTTTTCTGGAATGTTGTGGGATATTGATGAGACTTGAAGAATTTTGAAGGATATTTCTGGAATTTTGTGGAAATTGGAGGAGGTTTTGTGTGATGTTTCTGGAATTTGGTGACAAGTTTAAGAATTCTGTGGAATTTTTGTGGAATTTTGTGGGGTATTGAGGAGAGTTGAAGAATTTTGTGGGATTTTTCTTAGATTGTGTGGAAATTTGTGGAGATTTTGTGGGATGTTTCTTGAATTTGTTCGTGTATAGAGACGATTTAGGGAATTTTGTGGAAGTTTATTGCCATTTTGTTGGATTGTTCCTTAAAATTTGTGGGATATTTCTGGAATTACATGGGGGTTTTGTGGAATTTTGAGGGATATTGATGAGACTTGAAGAATTTTGAAGGATATTTGTGGAATTTTGTGGGAATTGGAGGTGATTTTTTGGGTTGTTTCTGGAATTTGGTGACATTTTTAAGAATTTTGTGGAATTTTTTTGGAATTTTGTGGGATTCTGAGGAGACTTGAAGAATTTTGTGGATTTTTCTTAGATTGTGTGGAAATTTGTGGAGATTTTGTGGGATGTTTCTGGAATCTGGTAGGGTTTTGAGAAGGTGTAGGGAATTTGGTGGGAGTTTTCTGCCATTTTATGGGGTTTTCCTTTAATTTTGTGGGATATTGAGATTTTGTGGGATGTTTCAGGAATTTGGTGACATTTTTAAGAATTTAGTGGAATTTTTGTGGAATTTTGTAAGATTCTGAGGAGACTTGATGAATTTTGTGGGATCTTCTCAGATTGTGTGGAAATTTGTGGAGATTTTGTGGGATGTTTCAGGAATTTGGTAGGGTTTTGAGAAGTTTTAGGGAATTTTATGGGAGTTTTCTGCCATTTTATGGGATTTTTGCATCTATTTTGTGGAATATTTCTGGAATTATGTGTGGGTTTTCTGGAATATTGAGGGATATTGAGGAGACTTGAAGAATTTTGAAGGATATTTGTGGAATTTTGAGGAAATTGGAGGAATTTTTTGGGATGTTTCTGGAATTTGGTAAAGATTTTAAGAATTTTGTAGAATTTTGGTGGAATTTTTTTTGAATTTTGAGGGATTCTGAGGAAACCTCAAGAATTTTGTGGGATTTTTCTTAGATTGTGTGGAAATTTGTGGAGATTTTGTGGGATGTTTCAGGAATTTGGTAGGGTTTGGAGAAGTTTTAGGGAATTTGGTGGGAGTTTTCTGCCATTTTGTGGGATTGTTCCTTAAATTTTGTGGAATATTTCTGGAATTACGTGTGGGTTTTCTGGAATTTTGAGGGATATTGAGGAGACAAGAAGAATTTTGAGTCAATTATCTTAGATTCTGTGGAACTTGGTAAAGATTTTGTGGGATATTTCAAATATTTGATATGGTTTTGAGAAGATTTAAGGATTTTTTTGTGACTTTTCTGCAATTTTGTGGGATTTGGCTGCAATTTTGTGGGATTTTTTCTGAATGTTGTGGGATTTTTCTGGAATGTTGTGGGATATTGATGAGACTTGAAGAATTTTGAAGGATATTTCTGGAATTTTGTGGAAATTGGAGGAGGTTTTGTGTGATGTTTCTGGAATTTGGTGACAAGTTTAAGAATTCTGTGGAATTTTTGTGGAATTTTGTGGGGTATTGAGGAGAGTTGAAGAATTTTGTGGGATTTTTCTTAGATTGTGTGGAAATTTGTGGAGATTTTGTGGGATGTTTCTTGAATTTGTTCGTGTATAGAGACGATTTAGGGAATTTTGTGGAAGTTTATTGCCATTTTGTTGGATTGTTCCTTAAAATTTGTGGGATATTTCTGGAATTACATGGGGGTTTTGTGGAATTTTGAGGGATATTGATGAGACTTGAAGAATTTTGAAGGATATTTGTGGAATTTTGTGGGAATTGGAGGTGATTTTTTGGGTTGTTTCTGGAATTTGGTGACATTTTTAAGAATTTTGTGGAATTTTTTTGGAATTTTGTGGGATTCTGAGGAGACTTGAAGAATTTTGTGGATTTTTCTTAGATTGTGTGGAAATTTGTGGAGATTTTGTGGGATGTTTCTGGAATCTGGTAGGGTTTTGAGAAGGTGTAGGGAATTTGGTGGGAGTTTTCTGCCATTTTATGGGGTTTTCCTTTAATTTTGTGGGATATTGAGATTTTGTGGGATGTTTCAGGAATTTGGTGACATTTTTAAGAATTTAGTGGAATTTTTGTGGAATTTTGTAAGATTCTGAGGAGACTTGATGAATTTTGTGGGATCTTCTCAGATTGTGTGGAAATTTGTGGAGATTTTGTGGGATGTTTCAGGAATTTGGTAGGGTTTTGAGAAGTTTTAGGGAATTTTATGGGAGTTTTCTGCCATTTTATGGGATTTTTGCATCTATTTTGTGGAATATTTCTGGAATTACGTGTGGGTTTTCTGGAATTTTGAGGGATATTGAGGAGACTTGAAGAATTTTGAAGGATATTTCTGGAATTTTGAGGAAATTGGAGGAATTTTTTGGGATGTTTCTGGAATTTGGTAAAGATTTTAAGAATTTTGTAGAATTTTGGTGGAATTTTTTTAGAATTTTGAGGGATTCTGAGGAGACCTGAAGAATTTTGTGGGATTTTTCTTAGATTGTGTGGAAATTTGTGGAGATTTTGTGGGATGTTTCAGGAATTTGGTAGGGTTTGGAGAAGTTTTAGGGAATTTGGTGGGAGTTTTCTGCCATTTTGTGGGATTGTTCCTTAAATTTTGTGGGCTGTTTCTGGAATTACGTGTGGGTTTTGTGGAATTTTGAGGGATATTGAGGAGACAAGAAGAATTTTGAGTCAATTATCTTAGATTCTGTGGAACTTGGTAAAGATTTTGTGGGATATTTCAAATATTTGATATGGTTTTGAGAAGATTTAAGGATTTTTTTGTGACTTTTCTGCAATTTTGTGGGATTTGGCTGCAATTTTGTGGGATTTTTTCTGAATGTTGTGGGATTTTTCTGGAATGTTGTGGGATATTGATGAGACTTGAAGAATTTCGAAGGATATTTCTGGAATTGTGTGGAAATTGGAGGAGATTTTGTGGGATGTTTCTGGAATTTGGTGACAAGTTTAAGAATTTTGTGGAATTTTTGTGGAATTTTGTGGGGTATTGAGGAGAGTTGAAGAATTTTGTGGGACTTTTCTTAGATTGTGTGGAAATTTGTGGAGATTTTGTGGGATGTTTCTGGAATTTGGTAAGGTTTTGAGACGTTTTAGGGAATTTGGTGGAGGTTTTCTGCCATTTTATGGGATTTTTGCATCTATTTTGTGCGCTGTTTCTGGAATTACGTGTGGGTTTTGTGGAATTTTGAGGAATATTGAGGAGACTTGAAGAATTTTGAAGGATATTTCTGGAATTTTGAGGAAATTGAAGGAAATTTTTTGGGATGTTTCTGGAATTTGGTAACATTTTTAAGAATTTTGAAGAATTTTGGTGGATTTTTTTTTGAATTTTGAGGGATTCTGAGGAGACCTGAAGAATTTTGTGGGATTTTTCTTAGATTGTGTGGAAATTTGTGGAGATTTTGTGGGATGTTTCAGGAATTTGGTAGGGTTTGGAGAAGTTTTAGGGAATTTGGTGGGAGTTTTCTGCCATTTTGTGGGATTGTTCCTTAAATTTTGTGGAATATTTCTGGAATTACGTGTGGGTTTTGTGGAATTTTGAGGGATATTGAGGAGACAAGAAGAATTTTGAGTCAATTATCTTAGATTCTGTGGAACTTGGTAAAGATTTTGTGGGATATTTCAAATACTTGATATGGTTTTGAGAAGATTTAAGGATTTTTTTGTGACTTTTCTGCAATTTTGTGGGATTTGGCTGCAATTTTGTGGGATTTTTTCTGAATGTTGTGGGATTTTTCTGGAATGTTGTGGGATATTGATGAGACTTGAAGAATTTTGAAGGATATTTCTGGAATTTTGTGGAAATTGGAGGAGGTTTTGTGTGATGTTTCTGGAATTTGGTGACAAGTTTAAGAATTCTGTGGAATTTTTGTGGAATTTTGTGGGGTATTGAGGAGAGTTGAAGAATTTTGTGGGATTTTTCTTAGATTGTGTGGAAATTTGTGGAGATTTTGTGGGATGTTTCTTGAATTTGTTCGTGTATAGAGACGATTTAGGGAATTTTGTGGAAGTTTATTGCCATTTTGTTGGATTGTTCCTTAAAATTTGTGGGATATTTCTGGAATTACATGGGGGTTTTGTGGAATTTTGAGGGATATTGATGAGACTTGAAGAATTTTGAAGGATATTTGTGGAATTTTGTGGGAATTGGAGGTGATTTTTTGGGTTGTTTCTGGAATTTGGTGACATTTTTAAGAATTTTGTGGAATTTTTTTGGAATTTTGTGGGATTCTGAGGAGACTTGAAGAATTTTGTGGATTTTTCTTAGATTGTGTGGAAATTTGTGGAGATTTTGTGGGATGTTTCTGGAATCTGGTAGGGTTTTGAGAAGGTGTAGGGAATTTGGTGGGAGTTTTCTGCCATTTTATGGGGTTTTCCTTTAATTTTGTGGGATATTGAGATTTTGTGGGATGTTTCAGGAATTTGGTGACATTTTTAAGAATTTAGTGGAATTTTTGTGGAATTTTGTAAGATTCTGAGGAGACTTGATGAATTTTGTGGGATCTTCTCAGATTGTGTGGAAATTTGTGGAGATTTTGTGGGATGTTTCAGGAATTTGGTAGGGTTTTGAGAAGTTTTAGGGAATTTTATGGGAGTTTTCTGCCATTTTATGGGATTTTTGCATCTATTTTGTGGAATATTTCTGGAATTATGTGTGGGTTTTCTGGAATATTGAGGGATATTGAGGAGACTTGAAGAATTTTGAAGGATATTTGTGGAATTTTGAGGAAATTGGAGGAATTTTTTGGGATGTTTCTGGAATTTGGTAAAGATTTTAAGAATTTTGTAGAATTTTGGTGGAATTTTTTTTGAATTTTGAGGGATTCTGAGGAAACCTCAAGAATTTTGTGGGATTTTTCTTAGATTGTGTGGAAATTTGTGGAGATTTTGTGGGATGTTTCAGGAATTTGGTAGGGTTTTGAGAAGTTTTAGGGAATTTGGTGGGAGTTTTCTGCCATTTTGTGGGATTGTTCCTTAAATTTTGTGGAATATTTCTGGAATTACGTGTGGGTTTTCTGGAATTTTGAGGGATATTGAGGAGACAAGAAGAATTTTGAGTCAATTATCTTAGATTCTGTGGAACTTGGTAAAGATTTTGTGGGATATTTCAAATATTTGATATGGTTTTGAGAAGATTTAAGGATTTTTTTGTGACTTTTCTGCAATTTTGTGGGATTTGGCTGCAATTTTGTGGGATTTTTTCTGAATGTTGTGGGATTTTTCTGGAATGTTGTGGGATATTGATGAGACTTGAAGAATTTTGAAGGATATTTCTGGAATTTTGTGGAAATTGGAGGAGGTTTTGTGTGATGTTTCTGGAATTTGGTGACAAGTTTAAGAATTCTGTGGAATTTTTGTGGAATTTTGTGGGGTATTGAGGAGAGTTGAAGAATTTTGTGGGATTTTTCTTAGATTGTGTGGAAATTTGTGGAGATTTTGTGGGATGTTTCTTGAATTTGTTCGTGTATAGAGACGATTTAGGGAATTTTGTGGAAGTTTATTGCCATTTTGTTGGATTGTTCCTTAAAATTTGTGGGATATTTCTGGAATTACATGGGGGTTTTGTGGAATTTTGAGGGATATTGATGAGACTTGAAGAATTTTGAAGGATATTTGTGGAATTTTGTGGGAATTGGAGGTGATTTTTTGGGTTGTTTCTGGAATTTGGTGACATTTTTAAGAATTTTGTGGAATTTTTTTGGAATTTTGTGGGATTCTGAGGAGACTTGAAGAATTTTGTGGATTTTTCTTAGATTGTGTGGAAATTTGTGGAGATTTTGTGGGATGTTTCTGGAATCTGGTAGGGTTTTGAGAAGGTGTAGGGAATTTGGTGGGAGTTTTCTGCCATTTTATGGGGTTTTCCTTTAATTTTGTGGGATATTGAGATTTTGTGGGATGTTTCAGGAATTTGGTGACATTTTTAAGAATTTAGTGGAATTTTTGTGGAATTTTGTAAGATTCTGAGGAGACTTGATGAATTTTGTGGGATCTTCTCAGATTGTGTGGAAATTTGTGGAGATTTTGTGGGATGTTTCAGGAATTTGGTAGGGTTTTGAGAAGTTTTAGGGAATTTTATGGGAGTTTTCTGCCATTTTATGGGATTTTTGCATCTATTTTGTGGAATATTTCTGGAATTACGTGTGGGTTTTCTGGAATTTTGAGGGATATTGAGGAGACTTGAAGAATTTTGAAGGATATTTCTGGAATTTTGAGGAAATTGGAGGAATTTTTTGGGATGTTTCTGGAATTTGGTAAAGATTTTAAGAATTTTGTAGAATTTTGGTGGAATTTTTTTAGAATTTTGAGGGATTCTGAGGAGACCTGAAGAATTTTGTGGGATTTTTCTTAGATTGTGTGGAAATTTGTGGAGATTTTGTGGGATGTTTCAGGAATTTGGTTGGGTTTGGAGAAGTTTTAGGGAATTTGGTGGGAGTTTTCTGCCATTTTGTGGGATTGTTCCTTAAATTTTGTGGGCTGTTTCTGGAATTACGTGTGGGTTTTGTGGAATTTTGAGGGATATTGAGGAGACAAGAAGAATTTTGAGTCAATTATCTTAGATTCTGTGGAACTTGGTAAAGATTTTGTGGGATATTTCAAATATTTGATATGGTTTTGAGAAGATTTAAGGATTTTTTTGTGACTTTTCTGCAATTTTGTGGGATTTGGCTGCAATTTTGTGGGATTTTTTCTGAATGTTGTGGGATTTTTCTGGAATGTTGTGGGATATTGATGAGACTTGAAGAATTTCGAAGGATATTTCTGGAATTGTGTGGAAATTGGAGGAGATTTTGTGGGATGTTTCTGGAATTTGGTGACAAGTTTAAGAATTTTGTGGAATTTTTGTGGAATTTTGTGGGGTATTGAGGAGAGTTGAAGAATTTTGTGGGACTTTTCTTAGATTGTGTGGAAATTTGTGGAGATTTTGTGGGATGTTTCTGGAATTTGGTAAGGTTTTGAGACGTTTTAGGGAATTTGGTGGAGGTTTTCTGCCATTTTATGGGATTTTTGCATCTATTTTGTGCGCTGTTTCTGGAATTACGTGTGGGTTTTGTGGAATTTTGAGGAATATTGAGGAGACTTGAAGAATTTTGAAGGATATTTCTGGAATTTTGAGGAAATTGAAGGAAATTTTTTGGGATGTTTCTGGAATTTGGTAACATTTTTAAGAATTTTGAAGAATTTTGGTGGATTTTTTTTTGAATTTTGAGGGATTCTGAGGAGACCTGATGAATTTTGTGGGATATTTCTTAGATTGTGTGGAAATTTGTGGAGATTTTGTGGGATGTATCAGGAATTTGGTAGGGTTTTGAGAAGTTTTAGGGAATTTGGTTGGAGTTTTCTGCCATTTTATGGGATTGTTCCTTAAATTTTCTGGGCTGTTTCTGGAATTACATGTGGGTTTTGTGGAATTTTGAGGGATATTGAGGAGACAAGAAGAATTTTGAGTCAATTATCTTAGATTCTGTATAACTTGGTAAAGATTTTGTGGGATATTTCAAATATTTGATATGGTTTTGAGAAGATTTAAGGATTTTTTTGTGACTTTTCTGCAATTTTGTGGGATTTGGCTGCAATTTTGTGGGATTTTTTCTGAATGTTGTGGGATTTTTCTGGAATGTTGTGGGATATTGTTGAGACTTGAAGAATTTTGAAGGATATTTCTGGAATTGTGTGGAAATTGGAGGAGATTTTGTGGGATGTTTCTGGAATTTGGTGACATTTTTAAGAATTTTGTGGAATTTTTGTGGAATTTTGTGGGGTATTGAGGAGAGTTGAAGAATTTTGTGGGATTTTTCTTAGATTGTGTGGAAATTTGTGGAGATTTCGTGAGATGTTTCTGGAATTTGATAAGGTTTTGAGAAGTTTTAGGGAATTTGGTGGGAGTTTTCTGCCATTTTATGGGATTTTTGCATCTGTTTTGTGCGCTGTTTCTGGAATTACGTGTGGGTTTTTTGGAATTTTGAGGGATATTGAGGAGACTTGAAGAATTCTGAAGGATTTTTCTGGAATTTTGAGGAAATTGGAGGAAATTTTTTGGGATGTTTCTGGAATTTGGTAACATTTTTAAGAATTTTGTAGAATTTTGGTGGAATTTTTTTTGAATTTTGAGGGATTCTGAGGAGACCTGAAGAATTTTGTGGGATATTTCTTAGATTGTGTGGAAATCTGTGGAGATTTTGTGGGATGTATCAGGAATTTGGTAGGGTTTTGAGAAGTTTTAGGGAATTTGGTGGGAGTTTTCTGCCATTTTGTGGGATTGTTCCTTAAATTTTGTGGGCTGTTTCTGGAATTACGTGTGGGTTTTTTGGAATTTTGAGGGATATTGAGGAGACAAGAAGAATTTTGAGTCAATTATCTTAGATTCTGTGGAACTTGGTAAAGATTTTGTGGGATATTTCAAATACTTGATATGGTTTTGAGAAGATTTAAGGATTTTTTTGTGACTTTTCTGCAATTTTGTGGGATTTGGCTGCAATTTTGTGGGATTTTTTCTGAATGTTGTGGGATTTTTCTGGAATGTTGTGGGATATTGATGAGACTTGAAGAATTTTGAAGGATATTTCTGGAATTTTGTGGAAATTGGAGGAGGTTTTGTGTGATGTTTCTGGAATTTGGTGACAAGTTTAAGAATTCTGTGGAATTTTTGTGGAATTTTGTGGGGTATTGAGGAGAGTTGAAGAATTTTGTGGGATTTTTCTTAGATTGTGTGGAAATTTGTGGAGATTTTGTGGGATGTTTCTTGAATTTGTTCGTGTATAGAGACGATTTAGGGAATTTTGTGGAAGTTTATTGCCATTTTGTTGGATTGTTCCTTAAAATTTGTGGGATATTTCTGGAATTACATGGGGGTTTTGTGGAATTTTGAGGGATATTGATGAGACTTGAAGAATTTTGAAGGATATTTGTGGAATTTTGTGGGAATTGGAGGTGATTTTTTGGGTTGTTTCTGGAATTTGGTGACATTTTTAAGAATTTTGTGGAATTTTTTTGGAATTTTGTGGGATTCTGAGGAGACTTGAAGAATTTTGTGGATTTTTCTTAGATTGTGTGGAAATTTGTGGAGATTTTGTGGGATGTTTCTGGAATCTGGTAGGGTTTTGAGAAGGTGTAGGGAATTTGGTGGGAGTTTTCTGCCATTTTATGGGGTTTTCCTTTAATTTTGTGGGATATTGAGATTTTGTGGGATGTTTCAGGAATTTGGTGACATTTTTAAGAATTTAGTGGAATTTTTGTGGAATTTTGTAAGATTCTGAGGAGACTTGATGAATTTTGTGGGATCTTCTCAGATTGTGTGGAAATTTGTGGAGATTTTGTGGGATGTTTCAGGAATTTGGTAGGGTTTTGAGAAGTTTTAGGGAATTTTATGGGAGTTTTCTGCCATTTTATGGGATTTTTGCATCTATTTTGTGGAATATTTCTGGAATTATGTGTGGGTTTTCTGGAATTTTGAGGGATATTGAGGAGACTTGAAGAATTTTGAAGGATATTTGTGGAATTTTGAGGAAATTGGAGGAATTTTTTGGGATGTTTCTGGAATTTGGTAAAGATTTTAAGAATTTTGTAGAATTTTGGTGGAATTTTTTTTGAATTTTGAGGGATTCTGAGGAAACCTCAAGAATTTTGTGGGATTTTTCTTAGATTGTGTGGAAATTTGTGGAGATTTTGTGGGATGTTTCAGGAATTTGGTAGGGTTTGGAGAAGTTTTAGGGAATTTGGTGGGAGTTTTCTGCCATTTTGTGGGATTGTTCCTTAAATTTTGTGGAATATTTCTGGAATTACGTGTGGGTTTTCTGGAATTTTGAGGGATATTGAGGAGACAAGAAGAATTTTGAGTCAATTATCTTAGATTCTGTGGAACTTGGTAAAGATTTTGTGGGATATTTCAAATATTTGATATGGTTTTGAGAAGATTTAAGGATTTTTTTGTGACTTTTCTGCAATTTTGTGGGATTTGGCTGCAATTTTGTGGGATTTTTTCTGAATGTTGTGGGATTTTTCTGGAATGTTGTGGGATATTGATGAGACTTGAAGAATTTTGAAGGATATTTCTGGAATTTTGTGGAAATTGGAGGAGGTTTTGTGTGATGTTTCTGGAATTTGGTGACAAGTTTAAGAATTCTGTGGAATTTTTGTGGAATTTTGTGGGGTATTGAGGAGAGTTGAAGAATTTTGTGGGATTTTTCTTAGATTGTGTGGAAATTTGTGGAGATTTTGTGGGATGTTTCTTGAATTTGTTCGTGTATAGAGACGATTTAGGGAATTTTGTGGAAGTTTATTGCCATTTTGTTGGATTGTTCCTTAAAATTTGTGGGATATTTCTGGAATTACATGGGGGTTTTGTGGAATTTTGAGGGATATTGATGAGACTTGAAGAATTTTGAAGGATATTTGTGGAATTTTGTGGGAATTGGAGGTGATTTTTTGGGTTGTTTCTGGAATTTGGTGACATTTTTAAGAATTTTGTGGAATTTTTTTGGAATTTTGTGGGATTCTGAGGAGACTTGAAGAATTTTGTGGATTTTTCTTAGATTGTGTGGAAATTTGTGGAGATTTTGTGGGATGTTTCTGGAATCTGGTAGGGTTTTGAGAAGGTGTAGGGAATTTGGTGGGAGTTTTCTGCCATTTTATGGGGTTTTCCTTTAATTTTGTGGGATATTGAGATTTTGTGGGATGTTTCAGGAATTTGGTGACATTTTTAAGAATTTAGTGGAATTTTTGTGGAATTTTGTAAGATTCTGAGGAGACTTGATGAATTTTGTGGGATCTTCTCAGATTGTGTGGAAATTTGTGGAGATTTTGTGGGATGTTTCAGGAATTTGGTAGGGTTTTGAGAAGTTTTAGGGAATTTTATGGGAGTTTTCTGCCATTTTATGGGATTTTTGCATCTATTTTGTGGAATATTTCTGGAATTACGTGTGGGTTTTCTGGAATTTTGAGGGATATTGAGGAGACTTGAAGAATTTTGAAGGATATTTCTGGAATTTTGAGGAAATTGGAGGAATTTTTTGGGATGTTTCTGGAATTTGGTAAAGATTTTAAGAATTTTGTAGAATTTTGGTGGAATTTTTTTAGAATTTTGAGGGATTCTGAGGAGACCTGAAGAATTTTGTGGGATTTTTCTTAGATTGTGTGGAAATTTGTGGAGATTTTGTGGGATGTTTCAGGAATTTGGTAGGGTTTGGAGAAGTTTTAGGGAATTTGGTGGGAGTTTTCTGCCATTTTGTGGGATTGTTCCTTAAATTTTGTGGGCTGTTTCTGGAATTACGTGTGGGTTTTGTGGAATTTTGAGGGATATTGAGGAGACAAGAAGAATTTTGAGTCAATTATCTTAGATTCTGTGGAACTTGGTAAAGATTTTGTGGGATATTTCAAATATTTGATATGGTTTTGAGAAGATTTAAGGATTTTTTTGTGACTTTTCTGCAATTTTGTGGGATTTGGCTGCAATTTTGTGGGATTTTTTCTGAATGTTGTGGGATTTTTCTGGAATGTTGTGGGATATTGATGAGACTTGAAGAATTTCGAAGGATATTTCTGGAATTGTGTGGAAATTGGAGGAGATTTTGTGGGATGTTTCTGGAATTTGGTGACATTTTTAAGAATTTTGTGGAATTTTTGTGGAATTTTGTGGGGTATTGAGGAGAGTTGAAGAATTTTGTGGGACTTTTCTTAGATTGTGTGGAAATTTGTGGAGATTTTGTGGGATGTTTCTGGAATTTGGTAAGGTTTTGAGACGTTTTAGGGAATTTGGTGGAGGTTTATTGCCATTTTATGGGATTTTTGCATCTATTTTGTGCGCTGTTTCTGGAATTACGTGTGGGTTTTGTGGAATTTTGAGGAATATTGAGGAGACTTGAAGAATTTTGAAGGATATTTCTGGAATTTTGAGGAAATTGAAGGAAATTTTTTGGGATGTTTCTGGAATTTGGTAACATTTTTAAGAATTTTGAAGAATTTTGGTGGATTTTTTTTTGAATTTTGAGGGATTCTGAGGAGACCTGATGAATTTTGTGGGATATTTCTTAGATTGTGTGGAAATTTGTGGAGATTTTGTGGGATGTATCAGGAATTTGGTAGGGTTTTGAGAAGTTTTAGGGAATTTGGTTGGAGTTTTCTGCCATTTTATGGGATTGTTCCTTAAATTTTGTGGGCTGTTTCTGGAATTACATGTGGGTTTTGTGGAATTTTGAGGGATATTGAGGAGACAAGAAGAATTTTGAGTCAATTATCTTAGATTCTGTATAACTTGGTAAAGATTTTGTGGGATATTTCAAATATTTGATATGGTTTTGAGAAGATTTAAGGATTTTTTTGTGACTTTTCTGCAATTTTGTGGGATTTGGCTGCAATTTTGTGGGATTTTTTCTGAATGTTGTGGGATTTTTCTGGAATGTTGTGGGATATTGATGAGACTTGAAGAATTTCGAAGGATATTTCTGGAATTGTGTGGAAATTGGAGGAGATTTTGTGGGATGTTTCTGGAATTTGGTGACATTTTTAAGAATTCTGTGGAATTTTTGTGGAATTTTGTGGGGTATTGAGGAGAGTTGAAGAATTTTGTGGGACTTTTCTTAGATTGTGTGGAAATTTGTGGAGATTTTGTGGGATGTTTCTGGAATTTGGTAAGGTTTTGAGACGTTTTAGGGAATTTGGTGGAGGTTTTCTGCCATTTTATGGGATTTTTGCATCTATTTTGTGCGCTGTTTCTGGAATTACGTGTGGGTTTTGTGGAATTTTGAGGAATATTGAGGAGACTTGAAGAATTTTGAAGGATATTTCTGGAATTTTGAGGAAATTGAAGGAAATTTTTTGGGATGTTTCTGGAATTTGGTAACATTTTTAAGAATTTTGAAGAATTTTGGTGGATTTTTTTTTGAATTTTGAGGGATTCTGAGGAGACCTGATGAATTTTGTGGGATATTTCTTAGATTGTGTGGAAATTTGTGGAGATTTTGTGGGATGTATCAGGAATTTGGTAGGGTTTTGAGAAGTTTTAGGGAATTTGGTTGGAGTTTTCTGCCATTTTATGGGATTGTTCCTTAAATTTTGTGGGCTGTTTCTGGAATTACATGTGGGTTTTGTGGAATTTTGAGGGATATTGAGGAGACAAGAAGAATTTTGAGTCAATTATCTTAGATTCTGTATAACTTGGTAAAGATTTTGTGGGATATTTCAAATATTTGATATGGTTTTGAGAAGATTTAAGGATTTTTTTGTGACTTTTCTGCAATTTTGTGGGATTTGGCTGCAATTTTGTGGGATTTTTTCTGAATGTTGTGGGATTTTTCTGGAATGTTGTGGGATATTGTTGAGACTTGAAGAATTTTGAAGGATATTTCTGGAATTGTGTGGAAATTGGAGGAGATTTTGTGGGATGTTTCTGGAATTTGGTGACATTTTTAAGAATTTTGTGGAATTTTTGTGGAATTTTGTGGGGTATTGAGGAGAGTTGAAGAATTTTGTGGGATTTTTCTTAGATTGTGTGGAAATTTGTGGAGATTTCGTGAGATGTTTCTGGAATTTGATAAGGTTTTGAGAAGTTTTAGGGAATTTGGTGGGAGTTTTCTGCCATTTTATGGGATTTTTGCATCTGTTTTGTGCGCTGTTTCTGGAATTACGTGTGGGTTTTTTGGAATTTTGAGGGATATTGAGGAGACTTGAAGAATTCTGAAGGATTTTTCTGGAATTTTGAGGAAATTGGAGGAAATTTTTTGGGATGTTTCTGGAATTTGGTAACATTTTTAAGAATTTTGTAGAATTTTGGTGGAATTTTTTTTGAATTTTGAGGGATTCTGAGGAGACCTGAAGAATTTTGTGGGATATTTCTTAGATTGTGTGGAAATCTGTGGAGATTTTGTGGGATGTATCAGGAATTTGGTAGGGTTTGGAGAAGTTTTAGGGAATTTGGTGGGAGTTTTCTGCCATTTTGTGGGATTGTTCCTTAAATTTTGTGGGCTGTTTCTGGAATTACGTGTGGGTTTTTTGGAATTTTGAGGGATATTGAGGAGACAAGAAGAATTTTGAGTCAATTATCTTAGATTCTGTGGAACTTGGTAAAGATTTTGTGGGATATTTCAAATACTTGATATGGTTTTGAGAAGATTTAAGGATTTTTTTGTGACTTTTCTGCAATTTTGTGGGATTTGGCTGCAATTTTGTGGGATTTTTTCTGAATGTTGTGGGATTTTTCTGGAATGTTGTGGGATATTGATGAGACTTGAAGAATTTTGAAGGATATTTCTGGAATTTTGTGGAAATTGGAGGAGGTTTTGTGTGATGTTTCTGGAATTTGGTGACAAGTTTAAGAATTCTGTGGAATTTTTGTGGAATTTTGTGGGGTATTGAGGAGAGTTGAAGAATTTTGTGGGATTTTTCTTAGATTGTGTGGAAATTTGTGGAGATTTTGTGGGATGTTTCTTGAATTTGTTCGTGTATAGAGACGATTTAGGGAATTTTGTGGAAGTTTATTGCCATTTTGTTGGATTGTTCCTTAAAATTTGTGGGATATTTCTGGAATTACATGGGGGTTTTGTGGAATTTTGAGGGATATTGATGAGACTTGAAGAATTTTGAAGGATATTTGTGGAATTTTGTGGGAATTGGAGGTGATTTTTTGGGTTGTTTCTGGAATTTGGTGACATTTTTAAGAATTTTGTGGAATTTTTTTGGAATTTTGTGGGATTCTGAGGAGACTTGAAGAATTTTGTGGATTTTTCTTAGATTGTGTGGAAATTTGTGGAGATTTTGTGGGATGTTTCTGGAATCTGGTAGGGTTTTGAGAAGGTGTAGGGAATTTGGTGGGAGTTTTCTGCCATTTTATGGGGTTTTCCTTTAATTTTGTGGGATATTGAGATTTTGTGGGATGTTTCAGGAATTTGGTGACATTTTTAAGAATTTAGTGGAATTTTTGTGGAATTTTGTAAGATTCTGAGGAGACTTGATGAATTTTGTGGGATCTTCTCAGATTGTGTGGAAATTTGTGGAGATTTTGTGGGATGTTTCAGGAATTTGGTAGGGTTTTGAGAAGTTTTAGGGAATTTTATGGGAGTTTTCTGCCATTTTATGGGATTTTTGCATCTATTTTGTGGAATATTTCTGGAATTATGTGTGGGTTTTCTGGAATTTTGAGGGATATTGAGGAGACTTGAAGAATTTTGAAGGATATTTGTGGAATTTTGAGGAAATTGGAGGAATTTTTTGGGATGTTTCTGGAATTTGGTAAAGATTTTAAGAATTTTGTAGAATTTTGGTGGAATTTTTTTTGAATTTTGAGGGATTCTGAGGAAACCTCAAGAATTTTGTGGGATTTTTCTTAGATTGTGTGGAAATTTGTGGAGATTTTGTGGGATGTTTCAGGAATTTGGTAGGGTTTGGAGAAGTTTTAGGGAATTTGGTGGGAGTTTTCTGCCATTTTGTGGGATTGTTCCTTAAATTTTGTGGAATATTTCTGGAATTACGTGTGGGTTTTCTGGAATTTTGAGGGATATTGAGGAGACAAGAAGAATTTTGAGTCAATTATCTTAGATTCTGTGGAACTTGGTAAAGATTTTGTGGGATATTTCAAATATTTGATATGGTTTTGAGAAGATTTAAGGATTTTTTTGTGACTTTTCTGCAATTTTGTGGGATTTGGCTGCAATTTTGTGGGATTTTTTCTGAATGTTGTGGGATTTTTCTGGAATGTTGTGGGATATTGATGAGACTTGAAGAATTTTGAAGGATATTTCTGGAATTTTGTGGAAATTGGAGGAGGTTTTGTGTGATGTTTCTGGAATTTGGTGACAAGTTTAAGAATTCTGTGGAATTTTTGTGGAATTTTGTGGGGTATTGAGGAGAGTTGAAGAATTTTGTGGGATTTTTCTTAGATTGTGTGGAAATTTGTGGAGATTTTGTGGGATGTTTCTTGAATTTGTTCGTGTATAGAGACGATTTAGGGAATTTTGTGGAAGTTTATTGCCATTTTGTTGGATTGTTCCTTAAAATTTGTGGGATATTTCTGGAATTACATGGGGGTTTTGTGGAATTTTGAGGGATATTGATGAGACTTGAAGAATTTTGAAGGATATTTGTGGAATTTTGTGGGAATTGGAGGTGATTTTTTGGGTTATTTCTGGAATTTGGTGACATTTTTAAGAATTCTGTGGAATTTTTTTGGAATTTTGTGGGATTCTGAGGAGACTTGAAGAATTTTGTGGATTTTTCTTAGATTGTGTGGAAATTTGTGGAGATTTTGTGGGATGTTTCTGGAATCTGGTAGGGTTTTGAGAAGGTGTAGGGAATTTGGTGGGAGTTTTCTGCCATTTTATGGGGTTTTCCTTTAATTTTGTGGGATATTGAGATTTTGTGGGATGTTTCAGGAATTTGGTGACATTTTTAAGAATTTAGTGGAATTTTTGTGGAATTTTGTAAGATTCTGAGGAGACTTGATGAATTTTGTGGGATCTTCTCAGATTGTGTGGAAATTTGTGGAGATTTTGTGGGATGTTTCAGGAATTTGGTAGGGTTTTGAGAAGTTTTAGGGAATTTTATGGGAGTTTTCTGCCATTTTATGGGATTTTTGCATCTATTTTGTGGAATATTTCTGGAATTACGTGTGGGTTTTCTGGAATTTTGAGGGATATTGAGGAGACTTGAAGAATTTTGAAGGATATTTCTGGAATTTTGAGGAAATTGGAGGAATTTTTTGGGATGTTTCTGGAATTTGGTAAAGATTTTAAGAATTTTGTAGAATTTTGGTGGAATTTTTTTAGAATTTTGAGGGATTCTGAGGAGACCTGAAGAATTTTGTGGGATTTTTCTTAGATTGTGTGGAAATTTGTGGAGATTTTGTGGGATGTTTCAGGAATTTGGTTGGGTTTGGAGAAGTTTTAGGGAATTTGGTGGGAGTTTTCTGCCATTTTGTGGGATTGTTCCTTAAATTTTGTGGGCTGTTTCTGGAATTACGTGTGGGTTTTGTGGAATTTTGAGGGATATTGAGGAGACAAGAAGAATTTTGAGTCAATTATCTTAGATTCTGTGGAACTTGGTAAAGATTTTGTGGGATATTTCAAATATTTGATATGGTTTTGAGAAGATTTAAGGATTTTTTTGTGACTTTTCTGCAATTTTGTGGGATTTGGCTGCAATTTTGTGGGATTTTTTCTGAATGTTGTGGGATTTTTCTGGAATGTTGTGGGATATTGATGAGACTTGAAGAATTTCGAAGGATATTTCTGGAATTGTGTGGAAATTGGAGGAGATTTTGTGGGATGTTTCTGGAATTTGGTGACATTTTTAAGAATTTTGTGGAATTTTTGTGGAATTTTGTGGGGTATTGAGGAGAGTTGAAGAATTTTGTGGGACTTTTCTTAGATTGTGTGGAAATTTGTGGAGATTTTGTGGGATGTTTCTGGAATTTGGTAAGGTTTTGAGACGTTTTAGGGAATTTGGTGGAGGTTTATTGCCATTTTATGGGATTTTTGCATCTATTTTGTGCGCTGTTTCTGGAATTACGTGTGGGTTTTGTGGAATTTTGAGGAATATTGAGGAGACTTGAAGAATTTTGAAGGATATTTCTGGAATTTTGAGGAAATTGAAGGAAATTTTTTGGGATGTTTCTGGAATTTGGTAACATTTTTAAGAATTTTGAAGAATTTTGGTGGATTTTTTTTTGAATTTTGAGGGATTCTGAGGAGACCTGATGAATTTTGTGGGATATTTCTTAGATTGTGTGGAAATTTGTGGAGATTTTGTGGGATGTATCAGGAATTTGGTAGGGTTTTGAGAAGTTTTAGGGAATTTGGTTGGAGTTTTCTGCCATTTTATGGGATTGTTCCTTAAATTTTGTGGGCTGTTTCTGGAATTACATGTGGGTTTTGTGGAATTTTGAGGGATATTGAGGAGACAAGAAGAATTTTGAGTCAATTATCTTAGATTCTGTATAACTTGGTAAAGATTTTGTGGGATATTTCAAATATTTGATATGGTTTTGAGAAGATTTAAGGATTTTTTTGTGACTTTTCTGCAATTTTGTGGGATTTGGCTGCAATTTTGTGGGATTTTTTCTGAATGTTGTGGGATTTTTCTGGAATGTTGTGGGATATTGATGAGACTTGAAGAATTTCGAAGGATATTTCTGGAATTGTGTGGAAATTGGAGGAGATTTTGTGGGATGTTTCTGGAATTTGGTGACATTTTTAAGAATTCTGTGGAATTTTTGTGGAATTTTGTGGGGTATTGAGGAGAGTTGAAGAATTTTGTGGGACTTTTCTTAGATTGTGTGGAAATTTGTGGAGATTTTGTGGGATGTTTCTGGAATTTGGTAAGGTTTTGAGACGTTTTAGGGAATTTGGTGGAGGTTTTCTGCCATTTTATGGGATTTTTGCATCTATTTTGTGCGCTGTTTCTGGAATTACGTGTGGGTTTTGTGGAATTTTGAGGAATATTGAGGAGACTTGAAGAATTTTGAAGGATATTTCTGGAATTTTGAGGAAATTGAAGGAAATTTTTTGGGATGTTTCTGGAATTTGGTAACATTTTTAAGAATTTTGAAGAATTTTGGTGGATTTTTTTTTGAATTTTGAGGGATTCTGAGGAGACCTGATGAATTTTGTGGGATATTTCTTAGATTGTGTGGAAATTTGTGGAGATTTTGTGGGATGTATCAGGAATTTGGTAGGGTTTTGAGAAGTTTTAGGGAATTTGGTTGGAGTTTTCTGCCATTTTATGGGATTGTTCCTTAAATTTTGTGGGCTGTTTCTGGAATTACATGTGGGTTTTGTGGAATTTTGAGGGATATTGAGGAGACAAGAAGAATTTTGAGTCAATTATCTTAGATTCTGTATAACTTGGTAAAGATTTTGTGGGATATTTCAAATATTTGATATGGTTTTGAGAAGATTTAAGGATTTTTTTGTGACTTTTCTGCAATTTTGTGGGATTTGGCTGCAATTTTGTGGGATTTTTTCTGAATGTTGTGGGATTTTTCTGGAATGTTGTGGGATATTGTTGAGACTTGAAGAATTTTGAAGGATATTTCTGGAATTGTGTGGAAATTGGAGGAGATTTTGTGGGATGTTTCTGGAATTTGGTGACATTTTTAAGAATTTTGTGGAATTTTTGTGGAATTTTGTGGGGTATTGAGGAGAGTTGAAGAATTTTGTGGGATTTTTCTTAGATTGTGTGGAAATTTGTGGAGATTTCGTGAGATGTTTCTGGAATTTGATAAGGTTTTGAGAAGTTTTAGGGAATTTGGTGGGAGTTTTCTGCCATTTTATGGGATTTTTGCATCTGTTTTGTGCGCTGTTTCTGGAATTACGTGTGGGTTTTTTGGAATTTTGAGGGATATTGAGGAGACTTGAAGAATTCTGAAGGATTTTTCTGGAATTTTGAGGAAATTGGAGGAAATTTTTTGGGATGTTTCTGGAATTTGGTAACATTTTTAAGAATTTTGTAGAATTTTGGTGGAATTTTTTTTGAATTTTGAGGGATTCTGAGGAGACCTGAAGAATTTTGTGGGATATTTCTTAGATTGTGTGGAAATCTGTGGAGATTTTGTGGGATGTATCAGGAATTTGGTAGGGTTTTGAGAAGTTTTAGGGAATTTGGTGGGAGTTTTCTGCCATTTTGTGGGATTGTTCCTTAAATTTTGTGGGCTGTTTCTGGAATTACGTGTGGGTTTTTTGGAATTTTGAGGGATATTGAGGAGACAAGAAGAATTTTGAGTCAATTATCTTAGATTCTGTGGAACTTGGTAAAGATTTTGTGGGATATTTCAAATACTTGATATGGTTTTGAGAAGATTTAAGGATTTTTTTGTGACTTTTCTGCAATTTTGTGGGATTTGGCTGCAATTTTGTGGGATTTTTTCTGAATGTTGTGGGATTTTTCTGGAATGTTGTGGGATATTGATGAGACTTGAAGAATTTTGAAGGATATTTCTGGAATTTTGTGGAAATTGGAGGAGGTTTTGTGTGATGTTTCTGGAATTTGGTGACAAGTTTAAGAATTCTGTGGAATTTTTGTGGAATTTTGTGGGGTATTGAGGAGAGTTGAAGAATTTTGTGGGATTTTTCTTAGATTGTGTGGAAATTTGTGGAGATTTTGTGGGATGTTTCTTGAATTTGTTCGTGTATAGAGACGATTTAGGGAATTTTGTGGAAGTTTATTGCCATTTTGTTGGATTGTTCCTTAAAATTTGTGGGATATTTCTGGAATTACATGGGGGTTTTGTGGAATTTTGAGGGATATTGATGAGACTTGAAGAATTTTGAAGGATATTTGTGGAATTTTGTGGGAATTGGAGGTGATTTTTTGGGTTGTTTCTGGAATTTGGTGACATTTTTAAGAATTTTGTGGAATTTTTTTGGAATTTTGTGGGATTCTGAGGAGACTTGAAGAATTTTGTGGATTTTTCTTAGATTGTGTGGAAATTTGTGGAGATTTTGTGGGATGTTTCTGGAATCTGGTAGGGTTTTGAGAAGGTGTAGGGAATTTGGTGGGAGTTTTCTGCCATTTTATGGGGTTTTCCTTTAATTTTGTGGGATATTGAGATTTTGTGGGATGTTTCAGGAATTTGGTGACATTTTTAAGAATTTAGTGGAATTTTTGTGGAATTTTGTAAGATTCTGAGGAGACTTGATGAATTTTGTGGGATCTTCTCAGATTGTGTGGAAATTTGTGGAGATTTTGTGGGATGTTTCAGGAATTTGGTAGGGTTTTGAGAAGTTTTAGGGAATTTTATGGGAGTTTTCTGCCATTTTATGGGATTTTTGCATCTATTTTGTGGAATATTTCTGGAATTATGTGTGGGTTTTCTGGAATTTTGAGGGATATTGAGGAGACTTGAAGAATTTTGAAGGATATTTGTGGAATTTTGAGGAAATTGGAGGAATTTTTTGGGATGTTTCTGGAATTTGGTAAAGATTTTAAGAATTTTGTAGAATTTTGGTGGAATTTTTTTTGAATTTTGAGGGATTCTGAGGAAACCTCAAGAATTTTGTGGGATTTTTCTTAGATTGTGTGGAAATTTGTGGAGATTTTGTGGGATGTTTCAGGAATTTGGTAGGGTTTGGAGAAGTTTTAGGGAATTTGGTGGGAGTTTTCTGCCATTTTGTGGGATTGTTCCTTAAATTTTGTGGAATATTTCTGGAATTACGTGTGGGTTTTCTGGAATTTTGAGGGATATTGAGGAGACAAGAAGAATTTTGAGTCAATTATCTTAGATTCTGTGGAACTTGGTAAAGATTTTGTGGGATATTTCAAATATTTGATATGGTTTTGAGAAGATTTAAGGATTTTTTTGTGACTTTTCTGCAATTTTGTGGGATTTGGCTGCAATTTTGTGGGATTTTTTCTGAATGTTGTGGGATTTTTCTGGAATGTTGTGGGATATTGATGAGACTTGAAGAATTTTGAAGGATATTTCTGGAATTTTGTGGAAATTGGAGGAGGTTTTGTGTGATGTTTCTGGAATTTGGTGACAAGTTTAAGAATTCTGTGGAATTTTTGTGGAATTTTGTGGGGTATTGAGGAGAGTTGAAGAATTTTGTGGGATTTTTCTTAGATTGTGTGGAAATTTGTGGAGATTTTGTGGGATGTTTCTTGAATTTGTTCGTGTATAGAGACGATTTAGGGAATTTTGTGGAAGTTTATTGCCATTTTGTTGGATTGTTCCTTAAAATTTGTGGGATATTTCTGGAATTACATGGGGGTTTTGTGGAATTTTGAGGGATATTGATGAGACTTGAAGAATTTTGAAGGATATTTGTGGAATTTTGTGGGAATTGGAGGTGATTTTTTGGGTTATTTCTGGAATTTGGTGACATTTTTAAGAATTCTGTGGAATTTTTTTGGAATTTTGTGGGATTCTGAGGAGACTTGAAGAATTTTGTGGATTTTTCTTAGATTGTGTGGAAATTTGTGGAGATTTTGTGGGATGTTTCTGGAATCTGGTAGGGTTTTGAGAAGGTGTAGGGAATTTGGTGGGAGTTTTCTGCCATTTTATGGGGTTTTCCTTTAATTTTGTGGGATATTGAGATTTTGTGGGATGTTTCAGGAATTTGGTGACATTTTTAAGGATTTAGTGGAATTTTTGTGGAATTTTGTAAGATTCTGAGGAGACTTGATGAATTTTGTGGGATCTTCTCAGATTGTGTGGAAATTTGTGGAGATTTTGTGGGATGTTTCAGGAATTTGGTAGGGTTTTGAGAAGTTTTAGGGAATTTTATGGGAGTTTTCTGCCATTTTATGGGATTTTTGCATCTATTTTGTGGAATATTTCTGGAATTACGTGTGGGTTTTCTGGAATTTTGAGGGATATTGAGGAGACTTGAAGAATTTTGAAGGATATTTCTGGAATTTTGAGGAAATTGGAGGAATTTTTTGGGATGTTTCTGGAATTTGGTAAAGATTTTAAGAATTTTGTAGAATTTTGGTGGAATTTTTTTAGAATTTTGAGGGATTCTGAGGAGACCTGAAGAATTTTGTGGGATTTTTCTTAGATTGTGTGGAAATTTGTGGAGATTTTGTGGGATGTTTCAGGAATTTGGTTGGGTTTGGAGAAGTTTTAGGGAATTTGGTGGGAGTTTTC
Source organism: Cyanistes caeruleus (assembly GCF_971803275.1). Lineage (NCBI taxonomy): Eukaryota > Metazoa > Chordata > Aves > Passeriformes > Paridae > Cyanistes > Cyanistes caeruleus. Next base: position 175,358 of record NW_028255900.1, read on the forward strand.
TGCCATTTTGTGGGATTGTTCCTTAAATTTTGTGGGCTGTTTCTGGAATTACGTGTGGGTTTTGTGGAATTTTGAGGGATATTGAGGAGACAAGAAGAATTTTGAGTCAATTATCTTAGATTCTGTGGAACTTGGTAAAGATTTTGTGGGATATTTCAAATATTTGATATGGTTTTGAGAAGATTTAAGGATTTTTTTGTGACTTTTCTGCAATTTTGTGGGATTTGGCTGCAATTTTGTGGGATTTTTTCTGAATGTTGTGGGATTTTTCTGGAATGTTGTGGGATATTGATGAGACTTGAAGAATTTCGAAGGATATTTCTGGAATTGTGTGGAAATTGGAGGAGATTTTGTGGGATGTTTCTGGAATTTGGTGACATTTTTAAGAATTTTGTGGAATTTTTGTGGAATTTTGTGGGGTATTGAGGAGAGTTGAAGAATTTTGTGGGACTTTTCTTAGATTGTGTGGAAATTTGTGGAGATTTTGTGGGATGTTTCTGGAATTTGGTAAGGTTTTGAGACGTTTTAGGGAATTTGGTGGAGGTTTATTGCCATTTTATGGGATTTTTGCATCTATTTTGTGCGCTGTTTCTGGAATTACGTGTGGGTTTTGTGGAATTTTGAGGAATATTGAGGAGACTTGAAGAATTTTGAAGGATATTTCTGGAATTTTGAGGAAATTGAAGGAAATTTTTTGGGATGTTTCTGGAATTTGGTAACATTTTTAAGAATTTTTAAGAATTTTGGTGGATTTTTTTTTGAATTTTGAGGGATTCTGAGGAGACCTGATGAATTTTGTGGGATATTTCTTAGATTGTGTGGAAATTTGTGGAGATTTTGTGGGATGTATCAGGAATTTGGTAGGGTTTTGAGAAGTTTTAGGGAATTTGGTTGGAGTTTTCTGCCATTTTATGGGATTGTTCCTTAAATTTTGTGGGCTGTTTCTGGAATTACATGTGGGTTTTGTGGAATTTTGAGGGATATTGAGGAGACAAGAAGAATTTTGAGTCAATTATCTTAGATTCTGTATAACTTGGTAAAGATTTTGTGGGATATTTCAAATATTTGATATGGTTTTGAGAAGATTTAAGGATTTTTTTGTGACTTTTCTGCAATTTTGTGGGATTTGGCTGCAATTTTGTGGGATTTTTTCTGAATGTTGTGGGATTTTTCTGGAATGTTGTGGGATATTGTTGAGACTTGAAGAATTTTGAAGGATATTTCTGGAATTGTGTGGAAATTGGAGGAGATTTTGTGGGATGTTTCTGGAATTTGGTGACATTTTTAAGAATTTTGTGGAATTTTTGTGGAATTTTGTGGGGTATTGAGGAGAGTTGAAGAATTTTGTGGGATTTTTCTTAGATTGTGTGGAAATTTGTGGAGATTTCGTGAGATGTTTCTGGAATTTGATAAGGTTTTGAGAAGTTTTAGGGAATTTGGTGGGAGTTTTCTGCCATTTTATGGGATTTTTGCATCTGTTTTGTGCGCTGTTTCTGGAATTACGTGTGGGTTTTTTGGAATTTTGAGGGATATTGAGGAGACTTGAAGAATTCTGAAGGATTTTTCTGGAATTTTGAGGAAATTGAAGGAAATTTTTTGGGATGTTTCTGGAATTTGGTAACATTTTTAAGAATTTTGTAGAATTTTGGTGGAATTTTTTTTGAATTTTGAGGGATTCTGAGGAGACCTGAAGAATTTTGTGGGATATTTCTTAGATTGTGTGGAAATCTGTGGAGATTTTGTGGGATGTATCAGGAATTTGGTAGGGTTTTGAGAAGTTTTAGGGAATTTGGTGGGAGTTTTCTGCCATTTTGTGGGATTGTTCCTTAAATTTTGTGGGCTGTTTCTGGAATTACGTGTGGGTTTTTTGGAATTTTGAGGGATATTGAGGAGACAAGAAGAATTTTGAGTCAATTATCTTAGATTCTGTGGAACTTGGTAAAGATTTTGTGGGATATTTCAAATATTTGATATGGTTTTGAGAAGATTTAAGGATTTTTTTGTGATTTTTCTGCAATTTTGTGGGATTTGGCTGCAATTTTGTGGGATTTTTTCTGAATGTTGTGGGATTTTTTGGAATGTTGTGGGATGTTGATGAGACTTGAAGAATTTTGAAGGATATTTCTGGAATTGTGTGGAAATTGGAGGAGATTTTGTGGGATGTTTCTGGAATTTGGTGACATTTTTAAGAATTTTGTGTAATTTTTGTGGAATTTTTTTTGAATTTTGAGGGATTCTGAGGAGACCTGATGAATTTTGTGGGATTTTTCTTAGATTGTGTGGAAATTTGTGGAGATTTTGTGGGATGTATCAGGAATTTGGTAGGGTTTTGAGAAGTTTTAGGGAATTTGGTTGGAGTTTTCTGCCATTTTATGGGATTGTTCCTTAAATTTTGTGGGCTGTTTCTGGAATTACGTGTGGGTTTTGTGGAATTTTGAGGGATATTGAGGAGACAAGAAGAATTTTGACTCAATTATCTTAGATTCTGTGGAACTTGGTAAAGATTTTGTGGGATATATCAAATATTTGATATGGTTTTGAGAAGATTTAAGGATTTTTTTGTGACTTCTCTGCAATTTTGTGGGATTTGGCTGCAATTTTGTGGGATTTTTTCTGAATGTTGTGGGATTTTTCTGGAATGTTGTGGGATATTGATGAGACTTGAAGAATTTTGAAGGATATTTCTGGAATTGTGTGGAAATTGGAGGAGATTTTGTGGGATGTTTCTGGAATTTGGTGACAAGTTTAAGAATTTTGTGGAATTTTTGTGGAATTTTGTGGGGTATTGAGGAGAGTTGAAGAATTTTGTGGGATTTTTCTTAGATTGTGTGGAAATTTGTGGAGATTTCGTGAGATGTTTCTGGAATTTGGTAAGGTTTTGAGAAGTTTTAGGGAATTTGGTGGGAGTTTTCTGCCATTTTATGGGATTTTTGCATCTATTTTGTGCGCTGTTTCTGGAATTACGTGTGGGTTTTGTGGAATTTTGAGGAATATTGAGGAGACTTGAAGAATTTTGAAGGATATTTCTGGAATTTTGAGGAAATTGAAGGAAATTTTTTGGGATGTTTCTGGCATTTGGTAACATTTTTAAGAATTTTTTAGAATTTTGGGGGAATTATTTTAGAATTTTGAGGGATTGTGAGGAGACCTGATGAATTTTGTGGGATTTTTCTTAGATTGTGTGGAAATTTGTGGAGATTTTGTGGGATGTTTCAGGAATTTGGTAGGGTTTTGAGAAGTTTTAGGGAATTTGGTTGGAGTTTTCTGCCATTTTGTGGGATTGTTCCTTAAATTTTGTGGGCTGTTTCTGGAATTACGTGTGGGTTTTGTGGAATTTTGAGGGATATCGAGGAGACAAGAAGAATTTTGAGTCAATTATCTTAGATTCTGTGGAACTTGGTAAAGATTTTGTGGGATATTTCAAATATTTGATATGGTTTTGAGAAGATTTAAGGATTTTTTTGTGACTTTTCTGCAATTTTGTGGGATTTGGCTGCAATTTTGTGGGATTTTTTCTGAATGTTGTGGGATTTTTTGGAATGTTGTGGGATGTTGATGAGACTTGAAGAATTTTGAAGGATATTTGTGGAATTTTGTGGGAATTGGAGGTGATTTTTTGGGATGTTTCTGGAATTTGGTGACATTTTTAAGAATTTTGTGGAATTTTTTCGGAATTTTGTGGGATTCTGAGGAGACTTGAAGAATTTTGTGATTTTTCTTAGATTGTGTGGAAATTTGTGGAGATTTTGTGGGATGTTTCTGGAATCTGGTAGGGTTTTGAGAAGGTGTAGGGAATTTGGTGGGAGTTTTCTGCCATTTTATGGGGTTTTCCTTTAATTTTGTGGGATATTGAGGAGATTTTGTGGGATGTTTCAGGAATTTGGTGACATTTTTAAGAATTTAGTGGAATTTTTGTGGAATTTTGTAAGATTCTGAGGAGTCTTGAAGAATTTTGTGGGATCTTCTCAGATTGTGTGGAAATTTGTGGAGATTTTGTGGGATGTTTCTGGAATCTGGTAGAATTTTGAGAAGTTTTAGGGAATTTGGTGGGAGTTTTCTGCCATTTTGTTGGATTGTTCCTTAAATTTTGTGGGCTGTTTCTGGAATTACGTGGGGGTTTTGTGGAATTTTGGGAGATATTGAGGAGACAAGAAGAATTTTGACTCAATTATCTTAGATTCTGTGGAACTTGGTAAAGATTTTGTGGGATATATCAAATATTTGATATGGTTTTGAGAAGATTTAAGGATTTTTTTGTGACTTTTCTGCAATTTTGTGGGATTTGGCTGCAATTTTGTGGGATTTTTTCTGAATGTTGTGGGATTTTTCTGGAATGTTGTGGGATATTGATGAGACTTGAAGAATTTCGAAGGATATTTCTGGAATTGTGTGGAAATTGGAGGAGATTTTGTGGGATGTTTCTGGAATTTGGTGACATTTTTAAGAATTTTGTGGAATTTTTGTGGAATTTTGTGGGGTATTGAGGAGAGTTGAAGAATTTTGTGGGACTTTTCTTAGATTGTGTGGAAATTTGTGGAGATTTTGTGGGATGTTTCTGGAATTTGGTAAGGTTTTGAGACGTTTTAGGGAATTTGGTGGAGGTTTTCTGCCATTTTATGGGATTTTTGCATCTATTTTGTGCGCTGTTTCTGGAATTACGTGTGGGTTTTGTGGAATTTTGAGGAATATTGAGGAGACTTGAAGAATTTTGAAGGATATTTCTGGAATTTTGAGGAAATTGAAGGAAATTTTTTGGGATGTTTCTGGAATTTGGTAACATTTTTAAGAATTTTTTAGAATTTTGGTGGAATTTTTTTTGAATTTTGAGGGATTCTGAGGAGACCTGAAGAATTTTGTGGGATTTTTCTTAGATTGTGTGGAAATTTGTGGAGATTTCGTGAGATGTTTCTGGAATTTGGTAAGGTTTTGAGAAGTTTTAGGGAATTTGTTGGGAGTTTTCTGCCATTTTATGGGATTTTTGCATCTATTTTGTGGGATGTTTCTGGAATTACGTGTGGGTTTTGTGGAATTTTGAGGGATATTGAGGAGACTTGAAGAATTTTGAGTCAATTTTCTTAGATTCTGTGGAACTTGGTAAAGATTTTGTGGGATATTTCAAATATTTGATATGGTTTTGAGAAGATTTAAGGATTTTTTTGTGACTTTTCTGCAATTTTGTGGGATTTGGCTGCAATTTTGTGGGATTTTTTCTGAATGTTGTGGGATTTTTCTGGAATGTTGTGGGATGTTGATGAGACTTGAAGAATTTTGAAGGATATTTGTGGAATTTTGTGGGAATTGGAGGTGATTTTTTGGGATGTTTCTGGAATTTGGTGACATTTTTAAGAATTTTGTGGAATTTTTTCGGAATTTTGTGGGATTCTGAGGACACTTGAAGAATTTTGTGATTTTTCTTAGATTGTGTGGAAATTTGTGGAGATTTTGTGGGATGTTTCTGGAATCTGGTAGGGTTTTGAGAAGGTGTAGGGAATTTGGTGGGAGTTTTCTGCCATTTTATGGGGTTTTCCTTTAATTTTGTGGGATATTGAGGAGATTTTGTGGGATGTTTCAGGAATTTGGTGACATTTTTAAGAATTTAGTGGAATTTTTGTGGAATTTTGTAAGATTCTGAGGAGATTTGAAGAATTTTGTGGGATCTTCTCAGATTGTGTCTGAAATTTGTGGAGATTTTGTGGGATGTTTCAGGAATTTGGTAGAGTTTTGAGAAGTTTTAGGGAATTTGGTGGGAGTTTTCTGCCATTTTGTGGGATTGTTCCTTAAATTTTGTGGGCTGTTTCTGGAATTACGTGTGGGTTTTGTGGAATTTTGAGGGAAATTGAAGAGACAAGAAGAATTTTGACTCAATTATCTTAGATTCTGTGGAACTTGGTAAAGATTTTGTGGGATATATCAAATATTTGATATGGTTTTGAGAAGATTTAAGGATTTTTTTGTGACTTTTCTGCAATTTTGTGGGATTTGGCTGCAATTTTGTGGGATTTTTTCTGACTGTTGTGGGATTTTTCTGGCATGTTGTGGGATATTGATGAGACTTGAAGAATTTTGAAGGATATTTCTGGAATTGTGTGGAAATTGGAGGAGATTTTGTGGGATGTTTCTGGAATTTGGTGACAAGATTAAGAATTTTGTGGAATTTTTGTGGAATTTTGTGGGGTATTGAGGAGAGTTGAAGAATTTTGTGGGATTTTTCTTAGATTGTGTGGAAATTTGTGGAGATTTCGTGAGATGTTTCTGGAATTTGGTAAGGTTTTGAGAAGTTTTAGGGAATTTGGTGGGAGTTTTCTGCCATTTTATGGGATTTTTGCATCTATTTTGTGCGCTGTTTCTGGAATTACGTGTGGGTTTTCTGGAATTTTGAGGGATATTGAGGAGACTTGAAGAATTTTGAAGGATATTTCTGGAATTTTGAGGAAATTGGAGGAAATTTTTTGGGATGTTTCTGGAATTTGGTAACATTTTTAAGAATTTTTTAGAATTTTGGTGGAATTTTTTTTGAATTTTGAGGGATTCTGAGGAGACCTGAAGAATTTTGTGGGATTTTTCTTAGATTGTGTGGAAATTTGTGGAGATTTTGTGGGATGTATCAGGAATTTGGTAGGGTTTTGAGAAGTTTTAGGGAATTTGGTGGGAGTTTTCTGCCATTTTATGGAATTGTTCCTTAAATTTTGTGGGCTGTTTCTGGAATTACGTGTGGGTTTTGTGGAATTTTGAGGGATATTGAGGAGACAAGAAGAATTTTGAGTCAATTATCTTAGATTCTGTGGAACTTGGTAAAGATTTTGTGGGATATTTCAAATATTTGATATGGTTTTGAGAAGATTTAAGGATTTTTTTGTGACTTTTCTGCAATTTTGTGGGATTTGGCTGCAATTTTGTGGGATTTTTTCTGAATGTTGTGGGATTTTTCTGGAATGTTGTGGGATGTTGATGAGACTTGAAGAATTTTGAAGGATATTTGTGGAATTTTGTGGGAATTGGAGGTGATTTTTTGGGTTGTTTCTGGAATTTGGTGACATTTTTAAGAATTTTGTGGAATTTTTGTGGAATTTTGTGGGATTCTGAGGAGAGTTGAAGAATTTTGTGGATTTTTCTTAGATTGTGTGTAAATTTGTGGAGATTTTGTGGGATGTTTCTGGAATCTGGTAGGGTTTTGAGAAGGTGTAGGGAATTTGGTGGGAGTTTTCTGCCATTTTATGGGGTTTTCCTTTAATTTTGTGGGATATTGAGGAGATTTTGTGGGATGTTTCAGGAATTTGGTGACATTTTTAAGAATTTAGTGGAATTTTTGTGGAATTTTGTAAGATTCTGAGGAGACTTGAAGAATTTTGTGGGATCTTCTCAGATTGACTGGAAATTTGTGGAGATTTTGTGGGATGTTTCTGGAATCTGGTAGGGTTTTGAGAAGGTGTAGGGAATTTGGTTGGAGTTTTCTGCCATTTTGTGGGATTGTTCCTTAAATTTTGTGGGCTGTTTCTGGAATTACGTGTGGGTTTTGTGGAATTTTGAGGGATATTGAGGAGACAAGAAGAATTTTGAGTCAATTATCTTAGATTCTGTGGAACTTGGTAAAGATTTTGTGGGATATTTCAAATATTTGATATGGTTTTGAGAAGATTTAAGGATTTTTTTGTGTCTTTTCTGCAATTTTGTGGGATTTGGCTGCAATTTTGTGGGATTTTTTCTGAATGTTGTGGGATTTTTCTGGAATGTTGTGGGATATTGATGAGACTTGAAGAATTTTGAAGGATATTTCTGGAATTGTGTGGAAATTGGAGGAGATTTTGTGGGATGTTTCAGGAATTTGGTGACATTTTTAAGAATTCTGTGGAATTTTTGTGGAATTTTGTGGGGTATTGAGGAGAGTTGAAGAATTTTGTGGGATTTTTCTTAGATTGTGTGGAAATTTGTGGAGATTTCGTGAGATGTTTCTGGAATTTGGTAAGGTTTTGAGAAGTTTTAGGGAATTTGGTGGGAGTTTTCTGCCATTTTATGGGATTTTTGCATCTATTTTGTGGGATGTTTCTGGAATTACGTGTGGGTTTTGTGGAATTTTGAGGGATATTGAGGAGACAAGAAGAATTTTGAGTCAATTATCTTAGATTCTGTGGAACTTGGTAAAGATTTTGTGGGATATTTCAAATATTTGATATGGTTTTGAGAAGATTTAAGGATTTTTTTGTGACTTTTCTGCAATTTTGTGGGATTTGGCTGCAATTTTGTGGGATTTTTTCTGAATGTTGTGGGATTTTTCTGGAATGTTGTGGGATGTTGATGAGACTTGAAGAATTTTGAAGGATATTTGTGGAATTTTGTGGGAATTGGAGGTGATTTTTTGGGTTGTTTCTGGAATTTGGTGACATTTTTAAGAATTTTGTGGAATTTTTGTGGAATTTTGTGGGATTCTGAGGAGAGTTGAAGAATTTTGTGGATTTTTCTTAGATTGTGTGTAAATTTGTGGAGATTTTGTGGGATGTTTCTGGAATCTGGTAGGGTTTTGAGAAGGTGTAGGGAATTTGGTGGGAGTTTTCTGCCATTTTATGGGGTTTTCCTTTAATTTTGTGGGATATTGAGGAGATTTTGTGGGATGTTTCAGGAATTTGGTGACATTTTTAAGAATTTAGTGGAATTTTTGTGGAATTTTGTAAGATTCTGAGGAGACTTGAAGAATTTTGTGGGATCTTCTCAGATTGACTGGAAATTTGTGGAGATTTTGTGGGATGTTTCTGGAATCTGGTAGGGTTTTGAGAAGGTGTAGGGAATTTGGTTGGAGTTTTCTGCCATTTTGTGGGATTGTTCCTTAAATTTTGTGGGCTGTTTCTGGAATTACGTGTGGGTTTTGTGGAATTTTGAGGGATATTGAGGAGACAAGAAGAATTTTGAGTCAATTATCTTAGATTCTGTGGAACTTGGTAAAGATTTTGTGGGATATTTCAAATATTTGATATGGTTTTGAGAAGATTTAAGGATTTTTTTGTGTCTTTTCTGCAATTTTGTGGGATTTGGCTGCAATTTTGTGGGATTTTTTCTGAATGTTGTGGGATTTTTCTGGAATGTTGTGGGATATTGATGAGACTTGAAGAATTTTGAAGGATATTTCTGGAATTGTGTGGAAATTGGAGGAGATTTTGTGGGATGTTTCAGGAATTTGGTGACATTTTTAAGAATTCTGTGGAATTTTTGTGGAATTTTGTGGGGTATTGAGGAGAGTTGAAGAATTTTGTGGGATTTTTCTTAGATTGTGTGGAAATTTGTGGAGATTTCGTGAGATGTTTCTGGAATTTGGTAAGGTTTTGAGAAGTTTTAGGGAATTTGGTGGGAGTTTTCTGCCATTTTATGGGATTTTTGCATCTATTTTGTGGGATGTTTCTGGAATTACGTGTGGGTTTTGTGGAATTTTGAGGGATATTGAGGAGACAAGAAGAATTTTGAGTCAATTATCTTAGATTCTGTGGAACTTGGTAAAGATTTTGTGGGATATTTCAAATATTTGATATGGTTTTGAGAAGATTTAAGGATTTTTTTGTGACTTTTCTGCAATTTTGTGGGATTTGGCTGCAATTTTGTGGGATTTTTTCTGAATGTTGTGGGATTTTTCTGGAATGTTGTGGGATATTGATGAGACTTGAAGAATTTTGAAGGATATTTCTGGAATTGTGTGGAAATTGGAGGAGATTTTGTGGGATGTTTCTGGAATTTGGTGACAAGTTTAAGAATTTTGTGGAATTTTTGTGGAATTTTGTGGGGTATTGAGGAGAGTTGAAGAATTTTGTGGGATTTTTCTTAGATTGTGTGGAAATTTGTGGAGATTTCGTGAGATGTTTCTGGAATTTGGTAAGGTTTTGAGACGTTTTAGGGAATTTGGTGGGGGTTTTCTGCCATTTTATGGGATTTTTGCATCTATTTTGTGCGCTGTTTCTGGAATTACGTGTGGGTTTTGTGGAATTTTGAGGAATATTGAGGAGACTTGAAGAATTTTGAAGGATATTTCTGGAATTTTGAGGAAATTGGAGGAAATTTTTTGGGATGTTTCTGGAATTTGGTAACATTTTTAAGAATTTTTTAGAATTTTGGTGGAATTTTTTTAGAATTTTGAGGGATTCTGAGGAGACCTGAAGAATTTTGTGGGATTTTTCTTAGATTGTGTGGAAATTTGTGGAGATTTCGTGAGATGTTTCTGGAATTTGGTAAGGTTTTGAGAAGTTTTAGGGAATTTGGTGGGAGTTTTCTGCCATTTTATGGGATTTTTGCATCTATTTTGAGGGATGTTTCTGGAATTACGTGTGTGTTTTGTGGAATTTTGAGGGATATTGAGGAGACTTGAAGAATTTTGAGTCAATTATCTTAGATTCTGTGGAACTTGGTAAAGATTTTGTGGGATATTTCAAATATTTGATATGGTTTTGAGAAGATTTAAGGATTTTTTTGTGACTTTTCTGCAATTTTGTGGGATTTGGCTGCAATTTTGTGGGATTTTTTCTGAATGTTGTGGGATTTTTCTGGAATGTTGTGGGATATTGATGAGACTTGAAGAATTTCGAAGGATATTTCTGGAATTGTGTGGAAATTGGAGGAGATTTTGTGGGATGTTTCTGGAATTTGGTGACATTTTTAAGAATTTTGTGGAATTTTGGTGGAATTTTGTGGGGTATTGAGGAGAGTTGAAGAATTTTGTGGGATTTTTCTTAGATTGTGTGGAAATTTGTGGAGATTTCGTGAGATGTTTCTGGAATTTGGTAAGGTTTTGAGAAGTTTTAGGGAATTTGGTGGGAGTTTTCTGCCATTTTATGGGATTTTTGCATCTATTTTGTGCGCTGTTTCTGGAATTACGTGTGGGTTTTGTGGAATTTTGGGGAATATTGAGGAGACTTGAAGAATTTTGAGTCAATTATCTTAGATTCTGTGGAACTTGGTAAAGATTTTGTGGGATATTTCAAATATTTGATATGGTTTTGAGAAGATTTAAGGATTTTTTTGTGTCTTTTCTGCAATTTTGTGGGATTTGGCTGCAATTTTGTGGGATTTTTTCTGAATGTTGTGGGATTTTTCTGGAATGTTGTGGGATATTGATGAGACTTGAAGAATTTTGAAGGATATTTCTGGAATTGTGTGGAAATTGGAGGAGATTTTGTGGGATGTTTCAGGAATTTGGTGACATTTTTAAGAATTCTGTGGAATTTTTGTGGAATTTTGTGGGGTATTGAGGAGAGTTGAAGAATTTTGTGGGATTTTTCTTAGATTGTGTGGAAATTTGTGGAGATTTCGTGAGATGTTTCTGGAATTTGGTAAGGTTTTGAGAAGTTTTAGGGAATTTGGTGGGAGTTTTCTGCCATTTTATGGGATTTTTGCATCTATTTTGTGGGATGTTTCTGGAATTACGTGTGGGTTTTGTGGAATTTTGAGGGATATTGAGGAGACAAGAAGAATTTTGAGTCAATTATCTTAGATTCTGTGGAACTTGGTAAAGATTTTGTGGGATATTTCAAATATTTGATATGGTTTTGAGAAGATTTAAGGATTTTTTTGTGACTTTTCTGCAATTTTGTGGGATTTGGCTGCAATTTTGTGGGATTTTTTCTGAATGTTGTGGGATTTTTCTGGAATGTTGTGGGATATTGATGAGACTTGAAGAATTTTGAAGGATATTTCTGGAATTGTGTGGAAATTGGAGGAGATTTTGTGGGATGTTTCTGGAATTTGGTGACAAGTTTAAGAATTTTGTGGAATTTTTGTGGAATTTTGTGGGGTATTGAGGAGAGTTGAAGAATTTTGTGGGATTTTTCTTAGATTGTGTGGAAATTTGTGGAGATTTTGTGGGATGTTTCTGGAATTTGGTAAGGTTTTGAGACGTTTTAGGGAATTTGGTGGGGGTTTTCTGCCATTTTATGGGATTTTTGCATCTATTTTGTGCGCTGTTTCTGGAATTACGTGTGGGTTTTGTGGAATTTTGAGGAATATTGCGGAGACTTGAAGAATTTTGAAGGATATTTCTGAAATTTTGAGGAAATTGGAGGAAATTTTTTGGGATGTTTCTGGAATTTGGTAACATTTTTAAGAATTTTTTAGAATTTTGGTGGAATTTTTTTAGAATTTTGAGGGATTCTGAGGAGACCTGAAGAATTTTGTGGGATTTTTCTTAGATTGTGTGGAAATTTGTGGAGATTTCGTGAGATGTTTCTGGAATTTGGTAAGGTTTTGAGAAGTTTTAGGGAATTTGGTGGGAGTTTTCTGCCATTTTATGGGATTTTTGCATCTATTTTGAGGGATGTTTCTGGAATTACGTGTGTGTTTTGTGGAATTTTGAGGGATATTGAGGAGACTTGAAGAATTTTGAGTCAATTATCTTAGATTCTGTGGAACTTGGTAAAGATTTTGTGGGATATTTCAAATATTTGATATGGTTTTGAGAAGATTTAAGGATTTTTTTGTGACTTTTCTGCAATTTTGTGGGATTTGGCTGCAATTTTGTGGGATTTTTTCTGAATGTTGTGGGATTTTTCTGGAATGTTGTGGGATATTGATGAGACTTGAAGAATTTCGAAGGATATTTCTGGAATTGTGTGGAAATTGGAGGAGATTTTGTGGGATGTTTCTGGAATTTGGTGACATTTTTAAGAATTTTGTGGAATTTTTGTGGAATTTTGTGGGGTATTGAGGAGAGTTGAAGAATTTTGTGGGATTTTTCTTAGATTGTGTGGAAATTTGTGGAGATTTCGTGAGATGTTTCTGGAATTTGGTAAGGTTTTGAGAAGTTTTAGGGAATTTGGTGGGAGTTTTCTGCCATTTTATGGGATTTTTGCATCTATTTTGTGCGCTGTTTCTGGAATTACGTGTGGGTTTTGTGGAATTTTGAGGAATATTGAGGAGACTTGAAGAATTTTGAAGGATTTTTCTGGAATTTTGAGGAAATTGGAGGAAATTTTTTGGGATGTTTCTGGCATTTGGTAACATTTTAAAGAATTTTGTAGAATTTTGGTGGAATTTTTTTTAGAATTCTGAGGGATTCTGAAAAGACCTGAAGAATTTTGTGGGATTTTTCTTAGATTGTGTGGAAATTTGTGGAGATTTTGTGGGATGTTTCAGGAATTTGGTAGGGTTTTGAGAAGTTTTAGGGAATTTGGTGGGAGTTTTCTGCCATTTTGTGGGATTGTTCCTTAAATTTTGTGGAATATTTCTGGAATTACGTGTGGGTTTTCTGGAATTTTGAGGGATATTGAGGAGACAAGAAGAATTTTGAGTCAATTATCTTAGATTCTGTGGAACTGGGTAAAGATTTTGTGGGATATTTCAAATATTTGATATGGTTTTGAGAAGATTTAAGGATTTTTTTGTGACTTTTCTGCAATTTTGTGGGATTTGGCTGCAATTTTGTGGGATTTTTTCTGAATGTTGTGGGATTTTTCTGGAATGTTGTGGGATATTGATGAGACTTGAAGAATTTTGAAGGATATTTCTGGAATTTTGTGGAAATTGGAGGAGGTTTTGTGTGATGTTTCTGGAATTTGGTGACAAGTTTAAGAATTCTGTGGAATTTTTGTGGAATTTTGTGGGGTATTGAGGAGAGTTGAAGAATTTTGTGGGATTTTTCTTAGATTGTGTGGAAATTTGTGGAGATTTTGTGGGATGTTTCTTGAATTTGTTCGTGTATAGAGACGATTTAGGGAATTTTGTGGAAGTTTATTGCCATTTTGTTGGATTGTTCCTTAAAATTTGTGGGATATTTCTGGAATTACATGGGGGTTTTGTGGAATTTTGAGGGATATTGATGAGACTTGAAGAATTTTGAAGGATATTTGTGGAATTTTGTGGGAATTGGAGGTGATTTTTTGGGTTGTTTCTGGAATTTGGTGACATTTTTAAGAATTTTGTGGAATTTTTTTGGAATTTTGTGGGATTCTGAGGAGACTTGAAGAATTTTGTGGATTTTTCTTAGATTGTGTGGAAATTTGTGGAGATTTTGTGGGATGTTTCTGGAATCTGGTAGGGTTTTGAGAAGGTGTAGGGAATTTGGTGGGAGTTTTCTGCCATTTTATGGGGTTTTCCTTTAATTTTGTGGGATATTGAGATTTTGTGGGATGTTTCAGGAATTTGGTGACATTTTTAAGAATTTAGTGGAATTTTTGTGGAATTTTGTAAGATTCTGAGGAGACTTGATGAATTTTGTGGGATCTTCTCAGATTGTGTGGAAATTTGTGGAGATTTTGTGGGATGTTTCAGGAATTTGGTAGGGTTTTGAGAAGTTTTAGGGAATTTTATGGGAGTTTTCTGCCATTTTATGGGATTTTTGCATCTATTTTGTGGAATATTTCTGGAATTATGTGTGGGTTTTCTGGAATTTTGAGGGATATTGAGGAGACTTGAAGAATTTTGAAGGATATTTCTGGAATTTTGAGGAAATTGGAGGAATTTTTTGGGATGTTTCTGGAATTTGGTAAAGATTTTAAGAATTTTGTAGAATTTTGGTGGAATTTTTTTTGAATTTTGAGGGATTCTGAGGAAACCTGAAGAATTTTGTGGGATTTTTCTTAGATTGTGTGGAAATTTGTGGAGATTTTGTGGGATGTTTCAGGAATTTGGTAGGGTTTGGAGAAGTTTTAGGGAATTTGGTGGGAGTTTTCTGCCATTTTGTGGGATTGTTCCTTAAATTTTGTGGGCTGTTTCTGGAATTACGTGTGGGTTTTGTGGAATTTTGAGGGATATTGAGGAGACAAGAAGAATTTTGAGTCAATTATCTTAGATTCTGTGGAACTTGGTAAAGATTTTGTGGGATATTTCAAATATTTGATATGGTTTTGAGAAGATTTAAGGATTTTTTTGTGACTTTTCTGCAATTTTGTGGGATTTGGCTGCAATTTTGTGGGATTTTTTCTGAATGTTGTGGGATTTTTCTGGAATGTTGTGGGATATTGATGAGACTTGAAGAATTTCGAAGGATATTTCTGGAATTGTGTGGAAATTGGAGGAGATTTTGTGGGATGTTTCTGGAATTTGGTGACATTTTTAAGAATTTTGTGGAATTTTTGTGGAATTTTGTGGGGTATTGAGGAGAGTTGAAGAATTTTGTGGGATTTTTCTTAGATTGTGTGGAAATTTGTGGAGATTTCGTGAGATGTTTCTGGAATTTGGTAAGGTTTTGAGAAGTTTTAGGGAATTTGGTGGGAGTTTTCTGCCATTTTATGGGATTTTGCATCTATTTTGTGCGCTGTTTCTGGAATTACGTGTGGGTTTTGTGGAATTTTGAGGAATATTGAGGAGACTTGAAGAATTTTGAAGGATTTTTCTGGAATTTTGAGGAAATTGGAGGAAATTTTTTGGGATGTTTCTAGCATTTGGTAACATTTTAAAGAATTTTGTAGAATTTTGGTGGAATTTTTTTTAGAATTCTGAGGGATTCTGAGGAGACCTGAAGAATTTTGTGGGATTTTTCTTAGATTGTGTGGAAATTTGTGGAGATTTTGTGGGATGTTTCAGGAATTTGGTAGGGTTTGGAGAAGTTTTAGGGAATTTGGTGGGAGTTTTCTGCCATTTTGTGGGATTGTTCCTTAAATTTTGTGGAATATTTCTGGAATTACGTGTGGGTTTTCTGGAATTTTGAGGGATATTGAGGAGACAAGAAGAATTTTGAGTCAATTATCTTAGATTCTGTGGAACTTGGTAAAGATTTTGTGGGATATTTCAAATATTTGATATGGTTTTGAGAAGATTTAAGGATTTTTTTGTGACTTTTCTGCAATTTTGTGGGATTTGGCTGCAATTTTGTGGGATTTTTTCTGAATGTTGTGGGATTTTTCTGGAATGTTGTGGGATATTGATGAGACTTGAAGAATTTTGAAGGATATTTCTGGAATTTTGTGGAAATTGGAGGAGGTTTTGTGTGATGTTTCTGGAATTTGGTGACAAGTTTAAGAATTCTGTGGAATTTTTGTGGAATTTTGTGGGGTATTGAGGAGAGTTGAAGAATTTTGTGGGATTTTTCTTAGATTGTGTGTAAATTTGTGGAGATTTTGTGGGATGTTTCTTGAATTTGTTCGTGTATAGAGACGATTTAGGGAATTTTGTGGAAGTTTATTGCCATTTTGTTGGATTGTTCCTTAAAATTTGTGGGATATTTCTGGAATTACATGGGGGTTTTGTGGAATTTTGAGGGATATTGATGAGACTTGAAGAATTTTGAAGGATATTTGTGGAATTTTGTGGGAATTGGAGGTGATTTTTTGGGTTGTTTCTGGAATTTGGTGACATTTTTAAGAATTTTGTGGAATTTTTTTGGAATTTTGTGGGATTCTGAGGAGACTTGAAGAATTTTGTGGATTTTTCTTAGATTGTGTGGAAATTTGTGGAGATTTTGTGGGATGTTTCTGGAATCTGGTAGGGTTTTGAGAAGGTGTAGGGAATTTGGTGGGAGTTTTCTGCCATTTTATGGGGTTTTCCTTTAATTTTGTGGGATATTGAGATTTTGTGGGATGTTTCAGGAATTTGGTGACATTTTTAAGAATTTAGTGGAATTTTTGTGGAATTTTGTAAGATTCTGAGGAGACTTGATGAATTTTGTGGGATCTTCTCAGATTGTGTGGAAATTTGTGGAGATTTTGTGGGATGTTTCAGGAATTTGGTAGGGTTTTGAGAAGTTTTAGGGAATTTTATGGGAGTTTTCTGCCATTTTATGGGATTTTTGCATCTATTTTGTGGAATATTTCTGGAATTACGTGTGGGTTTTCTGGAATTTTGAGGGATATTGAGGAGACTTGAAGAATTTTGAAGGATATTTGTGGAATTTTGAGGAAATTGGAGGAATTTTTTGGGATGTTTCTGGAATTTGGTAAAGATTTTAAGAATTTTGTAGAATTTTGGTGGAATTTTTTTTGAATTTTGAGGGATTCTGAGGAAACCTGAAGAATTTTGTGGGATTTTTCTTAGATTGTGTGGAAATTTGTGGAGATTTTGTGGGATGTTTCAGGAATTTGGTAGGGTTTGGAGAAGTTTTAGGGAATTTGGTTGGAGTTTTCTGCCATTTTGTGGGATTGTTCCTTAAATTTTGTGGGCTGTTTCTGGAATTACGTGTGGGTTTTGTGGAATTTTGAGGGATATTGAGGAGACAAGAAGAATTTTGAGTCAATTATCTTAGATTCTGTGGAACTTGGTAAAGATTTTGTGGGATATTTCAAATATTTGATATGGTTTTGAGAAGATTTAAGGATTTTTTTGTGACTTTTCTGCAATTTTGTGGGATTTGGCTGCAATTTTGTGGGATGTTTTCTGAATGTTGTGGGATTTTTCTGGAATGTTGTGGGATATTGATGAGACTTGAAGAATTTCGAAGGATATTTCTGGAATTGTGTGGAAATTGGAGGAGATTTTGTGGGATGTTTCTGGAATTTGGTGACATTTTTAAGAATTCTGTGGAATTTTTCTGGAATTTTGTGGGGTATTGAGGAGAGTTGAAGAATTTTGTGGGATTTTTCTTAGATTGTGTGGAAATTTGTGGAGATTTCGTGAGATGTTTCTGGAATTTGGTAAGGTTTTGAGAAGTTTTAGGGAATTTGGTGGGAGTTTTCTGCCATTTTATGGGATTTTTGCATCTGTTTTGTGCGCTGTTTCTGGAATTACGTGTGGGTTTTGTGGAATTTTGAGGAATATTGAGGAGACTTGAAGAATTTTGAAGGATTTTTCTGGAATTTTGAGGAAATTGGAGGAAATTTTTTGGGATGTTTCTGGAATTTGGTAACATTTTTAAGAATTTTGAAGAATTTTGGTGGATTTTTTTTTGAATTTTGAGGGATTCTGAGGAGACCTGATGAATTTTGTGGGATATTTCTTAGATTGTGTGGAAATTTGTGGAGATTTTGTGGGATGTTTCAGGAATTTGGTAGGGTTTGGAGAAGTTTTAGGGAATTTGGTGGGAGTTTTCTGCTATTTTGTGGGATTGTTCCTTAAATTTTGTGGGCTGTTTCTGGAATTACGTGTGGGTTTTGTGGAATTTTGAGGGATATTGAGGAGACAAGAAGAATTTTGAGTCAATTATCTTAGATTCTGTGGAACTTGGTAAAGATTTTGTGGGATATTTCAAATATTTGATATGGTTTTGAGAAGATTTAAGGATTTTTTTGTGACTTTTCTGCAATTTTGTGGGATTTGGCTGCAATTTTGTGGGATTTTTTCTGAATGTTGTGGGATTTTTCTGGAATGTTGTGGGATATTGATGAGACTTGAAGAATTTTGAAGGATATTTCTGGAATTTTGTGGAAATTGGAGGAGGTTTTGTGTGATGTTTCTGGAATTTGGTGACAAGTTTAAGAATTCTGTGGAATTTTTGTGGAATTTTGTGGGGTATTGAGGAGAGTTGAAGAATTTTGTGGGATTTTTCTTAGATTGTGTGTAAATTTGTGGAGATTTTGTGGGATGTTTCTT
The DNA here is from genome assembly GCF_971803275.1 of Cyanistes caeruleus. NCBI lineage: Eukaryota > Metazoa > Chordata > Aves > Passeriformes > Paridae > Cyanistes > Cyanistes caeruleus. Next base: position 193,784 of record NW_028255900.1, read on the forward strand.
GAATTTGTTCGTGTATAGAGACGATTTAGGGAATTTTGTGGAAGTTTATTGCCATTTTGTTGGATTGTTCCTTAAAATTTGTGGGATATTTCTGGAATTACATGGGGGTTTTGTGGAATTTTGAGGGATATTGATGAGACTTGAAGAATTTTGAAGGATATTTGTGGAATTTTGTGGGAATTGGAGGTGATTTTTTGGGTTGTTTCTGGAATTTGGTGACATTTTTAAGAATTTTGTGGAATTTTTTTGGAATTTTGTGGGATTCTGAGGAGACTTGAAGAATTTTGTGGATTTTTCTTAGATTGTGTGGAAATTTGTGGAGATTTTGTGGGATGTTTCTGGAATCTGGTAGGGTTTTGAGAAGGTGTAGGGAATTTGGTGGGAGTTTTCTGCCATTTTATGGGGTTTTCCTTTAATTTTGTGGGATATTGAGATTTTGTGGGATGTTTCAGGAATTTGGTGACATTTTTAAGAATTTAGTGGAATTTTTGTGGAATTTTGCAAGATTCTGAGGAGACTTGATGAATTTTGTGGGATCTTCTCAGATTGTGTGGAAATTTGTGGAGATTTTGTGGGATGTTTCAGGAATTTGGTAGGGTTTTGAGAAGTTTTAGGGAATTTTATGGGAGTTTTCTGCCATTTTATGGGATTTTTGCATCTATTTTGTGGAATATTTCTGGAATTACGTGTGGGTTTTCTGGAATTTTGAGGGATATTGAGGAGACTTGAAGAATTTTGAAGGATATTTGTGGAATTTTGAGGAAATTGGAGGAATTTTTTGGGATGTTTCTGGAATTTGGTAAAGATTTTAAGAATTTTGTAGAATTTTGGTGGAATTTTTTTTGAATTTTGAGGGATTCTGAGGAAACCTGAAGAATTTTGTGGGATTTTTCTTAGATTGTGTGGAAATTTGTGGAGATTTTGTGGGATGTTTCAGGAATTTGGTAGGGTTTTGAGAAGTTTTAGGGAATTTGGTTGGAGTTTTCTGCCATTTTGTGGGATTGTTCCTTAAATTTTGTGGGCTGTTTCTGGAATTACGTGTGGGTTTTGTGGAATTTTGAGGGATATTGAGGAGACAAGAAGAATTTTGAGTCAATTATCTTAGATTCTGTGGAACTTGGTAAAGATTTTGTGGGATATTTCAAATATTTGATATGGTTTTGAGAAGATTTAAGGATTTTTTTGTGACTTTTCTGCAATTTTGTGGGATTTGGCTGCAATTTTGTGGGATGTTTTCTGAATGTTGTGGGATTTTTCTGGAATGTTGTGGGATATTGATGAGACTTGAAGAATTTTGAAGGATATTTCTGGAATTGTGTGGAAATTGGAGGAGATTTTGTGGGATGTTTCTGGAATTTGGTGACATTTTTAAGAATTCTGTGGAATTTTTGTGGAATTTTGTGGGGTATTGAGGAGAGTTGAAGAATTTTGTGGGATTTTTCTTAGATTGTGTGGAAATTTGTGGAGATTTCGTGAGATGTTTCTGGAATTTGGTAAGGTTTTGAGAAGTTTTAGGGAATTTGGTGGGAGTTTTCTGCCATTTTATGGGATTTTTGCATCTGTTTTGTGGGCTGTTTCTGGAATTACATGTGGGTTTTGTGGAATTTTGAGGAATATTGAGGAGACTTGAAGAATTTTGAAGGATTTTTCTGGAATTTTGAGGAAATTGGAGGAAATTTTTTGGGATGTTTCTGGAATTTGGTAACATTTTTAAGAATTTTGAAGAATTTTGGTGGATTTTTTTTTGAATTTTGAGGGATTCTGAGGAGACCTGATGAATTTTGTGGGATATTTCTTAGATTGTGTGGAAATTTGTGGAGATTTTGTGGGATGTATCAGGAATTTGGTAGGGTTTTGAGAAGTTTTAGGGAATTTGGTTGGAGTTTTCTGCCATTTTATGGGATTGTTCCTTAAATTTTGTGGGCTGTTTCTGGAATTACATGTGGGTTTTGTGGAATTTTGAGGGATATTGAGGAGACAAGAAGAATTTTGAGTCAATTATCTTAGATTCTGTATAACTTGGTAAAGATTTTGTGGGATATTTCAAATATTTGATATGGTTTTGAGAAGATTTAAGGATTTTTTTGTGACTTTTCTGCAATTTTGTGGGATTTGGCTGCAATTTTGTGGGATTTTTTCTGAATGTTGTGGGATTTTTCTGGAATGTTGTGGGATATTGATGAGACTTGAAGAATTTTGAAGGATATTTCTGGAATTGTGTGGAAATTGGAGGAGATTTTGTGGGATGTTTCTGGAATTTGGTGACATTTTTAAGAATTCTGTGGAATTTTTGTGGAATTTTGTGGGGTATTGAGGAGAGTTGAAGAATTTTGTGGGATTTTTCTTAGATTGTGTGGAAATTTGTGGAGATTTCGTGAGATGTTTCTGGAATTTGATAAGGTTTTGAGAAGTTTTAGGGAATTTGGTGGGAGTTTTCTGCCATTTTATGGGATTTTTGCATCTGTTTTGTGCGCTGTTTCTGGAATTACGTGTGGGTTTTTTGGAATTTTGAGGGATATTGAGGAGACTTGAAGAATTCTGAAGGATTTTTCTGGAATTTTGAGGAAATTGAAGGAAATTTTTTGGGATGTTTCTGGAATTTGGTAACATTTTTAAGAATTTTGTAGAATTTTGGTGGAATTTTTTTTGAATTTTGAGGGATTCTGAGGAGACCTCAAGAATTTTGTGGGATATTTCTTAGATTGTGTGGAAATCTGTGGAGATTTTGTGGGATGTATCAGGAATTTGGTAGGGTTTGGAGAAGTTTTAGGGAATTTGGTGGGAGTTTTCTGCCATTTTGTGGGATTGTTCCTTAAATTTTGTGGGCTGTTTCTGGAATTACGTGTGGGTTTTTTGGAATTTTGAGGGATATTGAGGAGACAAGAAGAATTTTGAGTCAATTATCTTAGATTCTGTGGAACTTGGTAAAGATTTTGTGGGATATTTCAAATATTTGATATGGTTTTGAGAAGATTTAAGGATTTTTTTGTGATTTTTCTGCAATTTTGTGGGATTTGGCTGCAATTTTGTGGGATTTTTTCTGAATGTTGTGGGATTTTTTGGAATGTTGTGGGATGTTGATGAGACTTGAAGAATTTTGAAGGATATTTCTGGAATTGTGTGGAAATTGGAGGAGATTTTGTGGGATGTTTCTGGAATTTGGTGACATTTTTAAGAATTTTGAAGAATTTTTGTGGATATTTTTTGAATTTTGAGGGATTCTGAGGAGACCTGATGAATTTTGTGGGATTTTTCTTAGATTGTGTGGAAATTTGTGGAGATTTTGTGGGATGTATCAGGAATTTGGTAGGGTTTTGAGAAGTTTTAGGGATTTTGGTGGGAGTTTTCTGCCATTTTATGGGATTGTTCCTTAAATTTTGTGGGCTGTTTCTGGAATTACGTGGGGGTTTTGTGGAATTTTGAGGGATATTGAGGAGACAAGAAGAATTTTGAGTCAATTATCTTAGATTCTGTGGAACTTGGTAAAGATTTTGTGGGATATTTCAAATATTTGATATGGTTTTGAGAAGATTTAAGGATTTTTTTGTGACTTCTCTGCAATTTTGTGGGATTTGGCTGCAATTTTGTGGGATTTTTTCTGAATGTTGTGGGATTTTTCTGGAATGTTGTGGGATATTGATGAGACTTGAAGAATTTTGAAGGATATTTCTGGAATTGTGTGGAAATTGGAGGAGATTTTGTGGGATGTTTCTGGAATTTGGTGACAAGTTTAAGAATTTTGTGGAATTTTTGTGTAATTTTGTGGGGTATTGAGGAGAGTTGAAGAATTTTGTGGGATTTTTCTTAGATTGTGTGGAAATTTGTGGAGATTTCGTGAGATGTTTCTGGAATTTGGTAAGGTTTTGAGAAGTTTTAGGGAATTTGGTGGAGGTTTTCTGCCATTTTATGGGATTTTTGCATCTATTTTGTGCGCTGTTTCTGGAATTACGTGTGGGTTTTGTGGAATTTTGAGGAATATTGAGGAGACTTGAAGAATTTTGAAGGATATTTCTGGAATTTTGAGGAAATTGAAGGAAATTTTTTGGGATGTTTCTGGAATTTGGTAACATTTTTAAGAATTTTTTAGAATTTTGGTGGAATTTTTTTTGAATTTTGAGGGATTCTGAGGAGACCTGAAGAATTTTGTGGGATTTTTCTTAGATTGTGTGGAAATTTGTGGAGATTTCGTGAGATGTTTCTGGAATTTGGTAAGGTTTTGAGAAGTTTTAGGGAATTTGGTGGGAGTTTTCTGCCATTTTATGGGATTTTTGCATCTATTTTGTGGGATGTTTCTGGAATTACGTGTGGGTTTTGTGGAATTTTGAGGGATATTGAGGAGACTTGAAGAATTTTGAGTCAATTTTCTTAGATTCTGTGGAACTTGGTAAAGATTTTGTGGGATATTTCAAATATTTGATATGGTTTTGAGAAGATTTAAGGATTTTTTTGTGACTTTTCTGCAATTTTGTGGGATTTGGCTGCAATTTTGTGGGATTTTTTCTGAATGTTGTGGGATTTTTCTGGAATGTTGTGGGATGTTGATGAGACTTGAAGAATTTTGAAGGATATTTCTGGAATTTTGTGGGAATTGGAGGTGATTTTTTGGGATGTTTCTGGAATTTGGTGACATTTTTAAGAATTTTGTGGAATTTTTTCGGAATTTTGTGGGATTCTGAGGACACTTGAAGAATTTTGTGATTTTTCTTAGATTGTGTGGAAATTTGTGTAGATTTTGTGGGATGTTTCTGGAATCTGGTAGGGTTTTGAGAAGGTGTAGGGAATTTGGTGGGAGTTTTCTGCCATTTCATGGGGTTTTCCTTTAATTTTGTGGAATTTTGAGGAGATTTTGTGGGATGTTTCAGGAATTTGGTGACATTTTTAAGAATTTAGTGGAATTTTTGTGGAATTTTGTAAGATTCTGAGGAGATTTGAAGAATTTTGTGGGATCTTCTCAGATTGACTGGAAATTTGTGGAGATTTTGTGGGATGTTTCTGGAATCTGGTAGGGTTTTGAGAAGGTGTAGGGAATTTGGTTGGAGTTTTCTGCCATTTTGTGGGATTGTTCCTTAAATTTTGTGGGCTGTTTCTGGAATTACGTGTGGGTTTTGTGGAATTTTGAGGGATATTGAGGAGACAAGAAGAATTTTGAGTCAATTATCTTAGATTCTGTGGAACTTGGTAAAGATTTTGTGGGATATTTCAAATATTTGATATGGTTTTGAGAAGATTTAAGGATTTTTTTGTGACTTTTCTGCAATTTTGTGGGATTTGGCTGCAATTTTGTGGGATTTTTTCTGAATGTTGTGGGATTTTTCTGGAATGTTGTGGGATGTTGATGAGACTTGAAGAATTTTGAAGGATATTTGTGGAATTTTGTGGGAATTGGAGGTGATTTTTTGGGATGTTTCTGGAATTTGGTGACATTTTTAAGAATTTTGTGGAATTTTTTCGGAATTTTGTGGGATTCTGAGGAGACTTGAAGAATTTTGTGGAATTTTTCTTAGATTGTGTGGAAATTTGTGGAGATTTCGTGAGATGTTTCTGGAATCTGGTAGGGTTTTGAGAAGGTGTAGGGAATTTGGTGGGAGTTTTCTGCCATTTTATGGGGTTTTCCTTTAATTTTGTGGGATATTGAGGAGATTTTGTGGGATGTTTCAGGAATTTGGTGACATTTTTAAGAATTTAGTGGAATTTTTGTGGAATTTTGTAAAATTCTGAGGAGACTTGAAGAATTTTGTGGGATCTTCTCAGATTGTGTGGAAATTTGTGGAGATTTTGTGGGATCTTTCAGGAATTTGGTAGGGTTTTGATAAGTTTTAGGGAATTTGGTGGGAGTTTTCTGCCATTTTGTGGGATTGTTCCTTAAATTTTGTGGGCTGTTTCTGGAATTACGTGTGGGTTTTGTGGAATTTTGAGGGATATTGAGGAGACTTGAAGAATTTTGAGTCAATTATCTTAGATTCTGTGTAACTTGGTAAAGATTTTGTGGGATATTTCAAATATTTGATATGGTTTTGAGAAGATTTAAGGATTTTTTTGTGACTTTTCTGCAATTTTGTGGGATTTGGCTGCAATTTTGTGGGATTTTTTCTGAATGTTGTGGGATTTTTCTGGAATGTTGTGGGATATTGATGAGACTTGAAGAATTTTGAAGGATATTTCTGGAATTGTGTGGAAATTGGAGGAGATTTTGTGGGATGTTTCTGGAATTTGGTAGAGTTTTGAGAAGTTTTAGGGAATTTTGTGGGAGTTTTCTGCCATTTTGTGGCATTTTTCTGCAATTTTGTGGGATTTTTTCGGAATGTTGTGGGATATTGATGAGACGTGAAGAATTTGGAAGGATATTTCTGAAATTGTGTGGATATTGGGGGAGATTTGTTGCCGCCTGTTAGTTTACTTTCAAGTATGTTTGTTCACCTTCTTTGAGTTTAGAGTTGGTTTGTCCCAGTTACTCCCCACTATCCCGATATAGTTGTTCCCAGTTGCCTGTCATTGTAAACCTCTCCCCTCTTTCCAGATTGTTCCCCATCCATCACTTTGGTCCTACCCCCAAGCCCTATCAATCTATGTACCCCACACCTTTTGTTCTGGTTCCTTTCCTGCTCATCATCCCTTACTCGATGCCCTATTGGTTGTATGGCTATCCTCCCTCCCCCAAGTCCCTACCATTGGATTTGTGTATTGTAACCCCTTCCCACAACACCTCCCCTGCTGCCATATTATTGGTTGTTGTATGAGCCGCCCACGGGCTTTAAAACCTGGCGCACAGAGGTGCCCAGGGTCTCGGCTCAGACTTTCTCCTCGAGATCCCAGCCCTGTCCCTCATCGCCTTCTCCCTGCGCCTGCTAGAATAAACTTGTTCCTGGGAAATTGGAGAACTCCGTGCACTCTCTCTCCCTTTACTGCACCTCGTGTCGCCCTGCACACTATAGAGCCCGAGCCCAAAGGAGCTCTAGAGGTTCTAGGTCGAGCCACACAGTGCTCACCTGGTTCCCCACTCCTGCCGCTGACGCTTGGCACGAGCTAGCCGGGGCGTGAAGGGCCGAGCGGGCAGCGACAGCTGGCGCCCAACGTGGGGCCTCTCGTGAGGCGTAGAGACCCGCGGAGAGGTTGGTGGACCTATTTCACAAAGACTGTGAGCGGCAGCTGCTCTGGTAGTAGCAGACTCGTTTTTGCCGAGTTGCGCTCCCAGAGGTCAAGGCGGCAGCTGTCAGACGTGCAGACGGTCGCCTCGGGAGGTGTGGACGTCGCCTGCAACAACTGTCCAGACTTGGGTGAGTGGTTCCTGTGTGTGGGAAAAGGGGGCGCCCAGTGTGTGAAAACTCCCTCGGGGGGAGTGTGTGTGTAGCCCGGTCTGGACCCGTATTTTTATTTTAGTTGATTTGTTGTTTGGTTGCATGGGGCGGTGGGATTGCTGTGCCAGGGTTGACAAGATGGGAGCACGTCTTTCAGCACAGCAAAAGAGAGTTTTTTACCAAATTGTGGGTACCCTTGAGGGGGGGAATAAGAAGTTTTCTCGTGGGAGGGTAAAGAAGTTTGTGAGATGGCTGTTCCTGCATTTCCCAAATGTAACCCCAGACAAAGCAAATTCTGTAGAATTCTGAATGTGGTTGGGTCCAAATTAACGGAAATAGTTAATGGAGGTGATAATTCAGTTGAAAAATTTGTAACATTATTTATTTTAATTCGGTCTGCTGTAATAGAGGAAAAGAAAATGCAGAAGCAGCCGCCACACAATTCCCCAGTTTCCCCAGTTTCCCTATCCCCATGTACCTCTCCCCCTGATCCCGAGTTGAGGGAGACCTGCAGAGCGACCTGCAGGGCAAGTTGTCCTGTTCAGGGATCCCCCAAGGGTAACAGGATCCCTGGCTCCCCACGTCTCTCCCAGAACCCTTGCCCTGGCAGCCCTGGCCAAGCTGCCAGGGTGTCTTCCCATTCCTCAGTTTCCCCAGTTATCAGACCTCAGTTAAACATTTCCCAGGTTACAAGTCCCCAGTTTTTACCCTCAGACCCCCATGCCTCAGTTTCCCCCAGTCTCCAAGGCTCCTCCATATTCCCTGATTCCTCTTCTAACCCCCGTGCCTCAGTTTCCCCCAGTTTCCAATGCTCCCCTATATTCCCTGACCCCACTCCTAACCCTCAAAATGGCCTCCAAAGGGCACAAGATGGCGGGGACCGCATGGTCGGACCCCCCCCTTGTGCTCCTTCTTCCAAGAACCCCTTTCTTCCCTCAATGACCAACCCCTTCCTCCCTAGCCCCTCCCTTCCATCCTACCCTGACTCCTCCCACTTCCCCTTGGGTGGTTCCTCCTCCTCGGAGGCGTGTCTCCAAAGTGTGACCTCCCAAAACCCCACCCCTTCCGGCCGCTGCTCCTCCCTTCAGCCCTCCTCCTCAGTCGGTCCTCCAGCCCCGCCTCTTCCGGCTTCCGGTTCCCACGCCCCTCCTTCCGGTTCCCACGCCCCTCCTCCCGGTTCCCACGCCCCTCCTCCTGGTTCCCACGTCCCTCCTCCCAGCTCCCACACTGTCCCATCCGGTTCCCACGCTTCGGGGACAGGAAGTGACAGGCCTGAGGACCAGAACCCGGAACAGGTAGTGATTCCCTTTGCCGCACCGGTCAGTTTTAGAGGAAGGGGAGGGAGGTACCAAGAATGGGAACCCTTCTCCTTCCAGACAAAGAGGGAGCTGTGCAAAGCCCAGAAAGAGTTCGGCAGGAGAAGTGAATACTTTAAGGGTTTATTAAAAGCCACCTTCTCCGCGAACGAGATGGTCCCCCACGACTTAAAAGAGTTGTTTGCCTGCCTCCTTTCCCCAGCTGATTATAGGCTGTATACACAGAGGTGTAAGAAGTCGTTAGAGGTGGAAAGAGAGGTGGAAGAAGTCGTTAGAGGCCATCCTTCCTGAGCTGTTGCGCAGCGAGGAGTCCGCGGTTGACGCGGATGAAAACCCCCTCTCGATAGATCACTTGTGCGGTGAAGGGAATTGGGGGAAGCCGGAAGAACAGGCAAGGGTTTTATCCCGGCCTGTCTTAGCTAAGATCACGGAGGCCGCAGAGAAGGTATTTAACATCCTGCCAGGGGGGGAACCCCTGACCAACTTCTCAAATATTAAACAGTTCCCCAATGAGCCATTTGCCGTGTTTATTAACCGTTTACAGGAGCAAATAGAAAGACAAGTTGATAAACCTGAGCTACAAGAGCAGCTTGTCTTAGAAATGGCTAAGGCAAACTGTAATGACATCTGCAAACAGGTTATATTTAGTTTGCCCATGTATCCACCGCCAACCTTGGACGTCCTCATTGATGCATGTGAGAAGAAAGTTCCGTTAGTGGGGGCGTCCAGGGTACCACCACCACCACAGGCGGCCAGGAGAACACCAACAGCGGCAGTGACCCAACACCCGTCGGGCCAGTTCATCCTTCCACCAGCAAGAACTACTCAGTGTTACCGATGTGGACAACTGGGTCACATGGCGAGGGACTGTCCCACCGCCCACCTACGCCAGGGGCTCGTGGGAAATGGATCTGGGGAGAGGGTACTGGAGGGAACAGCTAATAAAAAACAAAAAAACTGAGAGCGCGGCGCGAACCTGCCCCGCGCGATGCAAAAAATGGGGCAGGTATCGCGGAGGTGGGGGGAAAGAAACATCGGACGTGGCAAATTTACCGGACACGACACCTTATCACCGTCAAAGACATCCTCTTCCGGTCCCAGCACTGGACGGTGGTAGCTGTGGACCCACTGGAGGAGAACCAGCCGGGGAATGGACACGACTGTAAGTTTATCGCCATTGGGGACACAAGACACACACCCCCAGAGATTGAGATCTCCCCGATCACCTTCCCGGGTGGTCCGGAAGATCTCATCCTCTTAGCGCGCTGCATTCACCCACCATATTTTCTCCCAAAAGGGCAAATCATAGCTCAGTACATTCCTGTCCCAGAGGGAGTCCCGGTAGACGACCACGCACCAGGCGTCTACTGGGCAGAGGTGGTGGGTGAAAATAAACCCATCATCGACTGCAGCATCAAGCAGGGTGCGGAATCTGTCAACTTGAGGGGTCTGCTTGATACAGGGGCAGATGTGACAATCATCCCCCAAAGGAGATGGCCGTCACATTGGGAGTTGCAACCCGTGGCGGGGAAGGTTCAGGGTATAGGGGGTACTCAATTGGCGCAGGTATCTAAGAGCGTAGTACAAATTAAGGGACCGGATGGGCAATTGGCAAATTTACACCCATTTGTTGCGGATTTTCAGGTTCCCTTGTGGAGGAGGGACCTTATGTCACAATGGGGGGTAAAGATTGAAATCCCGAAAACCCCTCGGGATTTTTAATAGCGGCCACTGTAGAGCGCCCCTTCCAGAAGCTCGACTGGACCACTGATGAAGCAATCTGGATTGATCAGTGGCCGCTTCGAAAAGACAAATTAAGGGCGCTCAACGAGCTCGTGGAGGAGCAGTTGTATAAGGGTAACATAGTAGAAACTACCAGCCCTTGGAATTCCCCGGTGTTTGTTATCCGAAAGCCGGGGAAAGACAAGTGGCGACTCCTCCATGACCTTCGTGCCATCAACAAAATCATTGTTGACATGGGGCCCCTTCAACCAGGGATGCCTACCCCGACTATGCTCCCCGGAAACTGGAATCTGGCAATAATCGACATCAAGGACTGCTTCTTTCAAATTCCCCTACATCCTGACGACGCCCCACGGTTTGCCTTCTCGGTGCCAACCCTCAACCGAGAAGCCCCAATGAGGAGGTTCCACTGGCGGGTTTTGCCACAAGGCATGAAGAATTCACCCACCATCTGCCAGTGGTACGTCTCCTCGTTGCTGTCTCCTGTGCACAAAGAGATGGGGGAGGTCATCATCCATCACTACATGGATGATGTCCTAGTGTGCGCCCCCCATGACGATCTACTTACCCGATCACTTGACCAAGTGGTTAAGGTTTTAACATCTGCAGGCTTTCAACTCCAGGAGGATAAAGTTCAACGGATGCCACCCTGGAAGTATCTGGGTCTGCGGATTGCTGAGAGGACTGTTGTGCCTCAAAAATTGGCAATAAACAGCAATCCGAAAACCTTAGCGGACCTTCACTCGCTGTGTGGGACCTTAAACTGGGTCAGGCCTTGGCTGGGCCTTTCCACAGAAGACTTAGCCCCCCTCTTCACACTTTTGAAGGGGGAGAAGGAGCTGAGTTCTCCCAGGACTCTGACCCCAGAGGCGAGGAAAACCCTAGAGAAAGTGGAGGATGCGCTTGTCGAAAGGCAAGCACATCGGTACGAACCGACCCTGCCTTTTGAATTCATCATACTCGGGAGAATGCCACACCTCAGTGGGCTGATTTTTCAGTGGGACCAGGGCTCTAAGGATCCCCTCTTAATCATAGAGTGGGTTTTCTTGAGCCATCAAAGGTCCAAAAGTATCACCCAGCCACAGGAGCTGATGGCTCAGCTCACCGGGAGAGCTCGAGCTCGGCTTCGGGAGATGGCTGGATGTGATTTTGCATGCGTTCGAGTACCAGTCAGCTTGTCTCGGGACAAAGCGTCTCCAGATAGGCTGACAAAAGAAATGTTTAATCAACTACTTTGGGAGAATGAGACACTCCAGATTGCTTTAGATAGTTTTGAAGGCCAAGTTTCGGTCCATGCCCCTGCCCACAAATTTTTCAATTCTAAATTTGAACCGATTCCAAAAGAAATGCGGAGCAGAAAGCCCCTCACAGCTTTGACTGTGTTCACAGACGCATCCGGGGCATCTCACAAGTCTGTAGTGACTTGGCGAGATCCCAAAACTCAGCAGTGGGAAGCAGATATTCAATATGTGGAAGGGTCTCCACAAGTTGCTGAGTTGGATGCAGTCGTCAGAGCCTTTGAGAGGTTTCCTGAACCTTTCAATTTAATCACTGATTCGGCCTATGTTGCAGGGGTAGTTGCCAGAGCAGAGCACGCTGCTCTGAAGGAGGTCTCAAACCCGAAATTGTTTGAATTGCTTTCTAAGCTAATACATGCTGTTTCCCACAGAAAGCAACCATTTTTTGTAATGCATGTAAGGTCACATACGAATCTCCCTGGCCCGGTAGCCGAGGGAAACCAGGTAGCTGATTCCCTCGCTGCCCCTGTTTCCATGGCTCAGCTCCCAGATCTGTTCCAACAAGCTAAGCTGAGCCATCAGATGTTCCATCAAAATGTGCCTGGTCTGGTCCGCCAATTCCACCTGCGGCGAGATCAGGCCAGAGCCATTGTGGCCACATGCCCACATTGCCAGACTACCGCAATGCCCTCTCTGGGGTCAGGGGTGAACCCTCGAGGCCTAGGGAGTTGTGAGGTGTGGCAAATGGACGTGACCCATATTCCTGAATTCGGCAGGTTAAAGTTCGTGCACGTTTCGGTAGACACTTTCTCGGGAGCAGTCTTTGCTTCTGCCCACGCGGGGGAGAAAGCCGAGCATGTCTGTAAACACCTCATGAAAGCTTTCTCTGTGTTGGGGGTCCCCAAGGAGTTAAAAACGGATAATGGCCCAGCATATGCCTCCAGGAAACTGGAGGAATTCCTGCAGAGTTGGGGAGTGACACATAAGAGAGGCATCCCACACTCCCCCACCGGCCAAGCGATCGTGGAGCAAGCCCACCAATCGCTCAAGCGCGTCCTCAAACGTCAGTGGGATTCCATGAAAGGTTGTGCCCTTCAGGACAGACTATCAAAGGCGCTGTTCACCATCAATTTTCTAAACTGCAGTGATAGTAATCCCAACCCTCCGGTGACCCAGCACTTTGCCTCCACCAGCAACTACCAGCTGCAGCACCGCCCTCCAGTGCTGGTTCGGGACCCAGAGACCCAAAAAATCCTGGGTCCATTCGATCTAGTGACCTGGGGGCGAGGATACGCATGTGTTTCCTCGCCCCAGGGACTAAGGTGGATCCCACAAAAGTGGGTGAAACCTTATATCCCAAAACATCCCTCCAGGCCACCGGACGATCAAGATGTCGTCGCGTCTGTGCAGGCCAAATCCGTAACCCCCAGGAGTAATGAGGAGGAGGAAAACCTTGAGCCCCCTTTTCCCTCTATTGATTTTTTGATATCCCTTTATGTTCAGTGAAGTATCTGTTTTCTTTGTTTTCAGAAAGAGCCATCGGAAAGATGACCACCCCGATTGTTGCGCCAACCACTGCGCTCCTGATGATGCTGGTGACCCAGATCAACATGTGGATTGTGCCCCAACCCAAACAAAATGTTTGGGTCATGTTGGCAAAGTCCCTCCAACGGGATGAGCTATGCTTATCCACAGGAGCAGCGGGAAATCCGATGACCACTTGCCTGGTGGGGATCCCGTTAAAGCCTGATGAGTACCCGGATTCCCTGTTGGGTTTGTTCAAAGAAGCTAATAAAGGGAGGCCAGCTCAGCGAGTGGCCCGCTCTGCACCCACTTACAAGATAAAGAGGCCTGTCCAGAACCCCCTCCTACTGTGGAGAGACTGGCTGGCCTTCTTGGAACGGGCAACCGCTGAGCCCCAGGAATTTGATTTGTTAAACTCCTCCCCCGCACCCTATTGTATCCATTTCCGTTACTACCCCTCAGATCCTACTCTTTATTCTAATTTAATAAAAGACAACTAACAGTTTCAAGCAGCCTCCTGGTGCAAGAACATTGCCCATGTTAAGATGCCCTCAACCCTCAGTTCCTATCCTCTTAAGCTGCCTAAGGGCATATTTTTAGTTTGTGGGGACCGAGCGTGAGCTGGCATCCCCTCTCGCCTTCTCGGAGGGCCGTGCACTTTAGGCCGGTTGTCTTTGTTTGCCCCCAATACATCTCAAATTGAAAATTGGGAACAAAAGAATAATTCGGTCATTAGGAAGTGCAGTCTCGAAGATCTTGACCCTGATTGAGACTCTGAAATTTTTCATTGGAATAAACCAAAATGGGTTGCTGTGTCAGTATTTCTGCCATGGTTGGCCGCGGCACAAGCCCTCGGAGAATTAGGCCAATTAGAGTGTTGGGTGGTCAAACAAGCCAATTTAACGTCAACCGCGCTGAGCGACCTCCTCGAAGACGAGGAGATAACCAGGCGAGCAACGCTACAAAATCGCGCTGCTATTGATTTCCTACTGCTCCTCCATAATCATGATTGTAAAGAATTTGAGGGACTTTGCTGCATGAATCTGACCACCAGGAGCACAGACATCAAGAAAACCATCACAGAAATGAAGGGCATGATCCACCAAATACGCCAAGAGACTAATGACTGGGTCACCAGTCTTTTTTCGGGATGGGGGGTCTCCGGATGGCTCTCGTCCATTTTAAAGACTGTTTTATGGATTGTTTTCGTCGTTTTCATTGTTTTAATAGCGTTTGCAGTTTTAAGATGTTTAGTTCAATCAGTTTTACATCTTGTATCCCCCTCCCCTCAAGTCAATTTTGTTAGCGCTCCTTCTCCTCCCTCTTCACCTCCTCCTTCTCCCGTACCCCAAGACTGGTTTGTTGAACCCTCTGCACCTCCTGCCGATGCAACCTCCTCTTTCTAAAAAAGAAAGGGGGAGATGTTGCCGCCTGTTAGTTTACCTTCATTAAGTATGTTTGTTCACCTTCGTTGAGTTTAGAGTTGGTTTGCCCCAGTTACTCCCCACTATCCCAATATGGTTTGTTCCCAGTTGCCTGTCATTGTAAACCTCTCCCCTCTTTCCAGATTGTTCCCCATCCATCACTTTGGTCCTACCCCCAAGCCCTATCAGTCTATGTACACCACACATTTTGTTCTGGTTCCTTCCTTGTTCATCACCCCTTACTCGATGCCCTATTGGTTGTATAGCTATCCTCCCTCCCCCAAGTCCCTACCATTGGATTTGTGTATTGTAACCCCTTCCCACAACACCTCCCCTGCTGCCATATTATTGGTTGTTGTATGAGCCGCCCACGGGCTTTAAAACCTGGCGCACAGAGGTGCCCAGGGTCTCGGCTCGGACTTTCTCCTCGAGATCCCAGCCCTGTCCCTCATCGCCTTCTCCCTGCGCCTGCTGGAATAAACTTGTTCCTGGGAAATTGGAGAACTCCGAGCACTCTCTCTCCCTTTACTGCACCTCGTGTTGCCCTGCATACTATAGAGCCCGAGCCCAAAGGAGCTCTAGAGGTTCCAGGTCGAGCCACACAGTGCTCACCTGGTTCCCCACTCCTGCCGCTGACGCTTGGCACAAGCTAGCCGGGGCGTGAAGGGCCGAGCGGGCAGCGACACAGCAATCCTGAGATATTCAGAATTCATGCTTTTACGTCTGAGCCTGATTCCCAGCAGGCTGGGGCTGGGTGGAGCAGGGTATGCTGAGGGGACCATGACTCCAGTGCTGTTTGGGAATTCCTGTTCAACCCTGCCAGCCTGGCCTGAAGCTGCACACCCCAGTCCTCACATGCTGAAATGAATCAAAATTGTTTAGTCTGCTTTAGTAACCAGCATTCCTGGGGTCAAATAAAAATTCTCTGTGAAGCAGATGGAGCAGTTCAGCCCTAATTGCCCAGCTTGCTTCAGGTTTCCGCAGCTCACTTTTTTGTGCAACATCAGCTTTTGAAAAGTCAGAAAGAGAAAAGAAATAAAAAGATAATAACAAGATTAATAAAAAATCAGCACACTGAAATAACACAATTTTATTCCTGAAAAGTTTATTAAGGATCTGCTGGAGCTTCAGCTGTTTTTCTAGTTAGTCCTACAGAGGATGTGTCCAGTCCCTAACTACGTTAATCTCCTGAAAGAGTGACACAGGGTTTTTCCTGTTTTTAGGACCTGGAAGACTTTGAGGTTTATAAATATATGGGGGAGTAATTGCAAGGCACTGTACTGTATTTATATTGGTCTTTTAATAAGTCATAAAATTACAGATGGACCATGATAGGAGAATAACTTGCTGCAGGAAAAATTCCTCAGGATACCTGGTTATTCCCAGTATCTACTGCTGTCATTTAGCAGGGGAAGACGGACAACAAGCCATGTCTGAATAACAACATGCTAATGTGCTCTCTTCCTGAGTCTGCTCTGAAAAGCTCTGTGATTGATAAAGATGAAGGAATTTGAAGAGTTATTTTGGTTATTTCAGAGAAAGTTTAAAATGGAGAAAGGATTGGGGTGACTAGGAGGCTGTCATTAGCTATCACTTTCAGTGCTGTGTATTGTAGCAAAAATGATAAATGTGCCCTTTTGGTGTTCTGCTGGTGTTTAGATTTTCTGAGTCCCTCAGCTGTGAGTTGGGTTTCCATGCTGGTGGAACTGTCCTGCCTGTTGCTTGCTGGGTGCACTGGAACAAAGAGCTGAGCAGTTTATGAGAATTACCACAAACGAGTTTGTGTGGCTCAGAGTGAAAGAGAGGAAATTCATGTTTAATGTAGAAAATCTTCCCTGTGAGGGTGGTGAGGTCCTGGCACAGGTTGCCCAGAGAAGCATAGTAAATAAAGTTTCAGAATCCTTCATTTCTGCCCCATTCTTTTTCCGTAAGTTCCGGTTTGGTTTTCAGAGTGCCACCTTCTCAGCTGGTTGCCATTTGTGTCCTCCTTTCTCTCCTGCCTTCCTTTGTCTACTCTTTTTCCCTCCCAGTGTCCCTCTTTTCCTGTGGCAGTTCCCAGCCAAAGGCCCTCTCCTGATTTTTGTTTTTCCCCAATCCAGGAGGTAAAGCAGCCCTGGATGAAGTTATGGAGGCTGGCAGTGGAATGTCATTGTAAGATCTTGCTCCACTTGGGTCTCTGCCCTTTGAGAACTTTGCCTTGAAGGGCAGGAACATCTTTTCCTTGCTGGAAGCTGGAATGCCAGCCCATTGCAGTGTGTGCCATGGACCCCAGAGGGCAATTCCCGAGGCTGCCAGGGTGCTGCTCCTGCTGTGCCTCCCAAGGGAGCTGGGCAGGGTCCAGCAGCTGGGTGGGCTCCCAGAGCAGACAGCAAAGGTTGCTTTGCTGCACATTCTCCAGCTGGAAGCGGAGGGAAGAAGGGAAGGGAGTCCTGACAGAATCCTGGAGTGTTTATGACTGGAAGGGACCCTGCCCATGGTTCCACCCAGGGTTAGGATGCCATGAAGGAGAGGTGCCTCTGCCCCAGTGAAGGTGCAAATGAGACCATAGGAGGACAACAAGCAGATTTTATTGAACGTGGGTTTTATTGAGAAAGAAATGGGTGCCAGGGACATAGAAATAGGGAGGAGGTCTCAGAGGCAGAGAGTGCTCAGAAGACGATCAGGTGGAAGTAGGTGCTTTTTAAAGTCCTTCCCTGCATTCTGGGATCCCAGATGTGTATTTTAATTTGATGATCTTCTTCTTCTTCTTCTTCCTATTTACTATTTCTTCATCTAAATCGTCTCTTCTTTCCCTTCTTCTTCTTCTTCTTTCCCTTCTTAATTGCTACTACTATTTTTTCTTCTTCGTCTTACTCTTATTCTTCTTATTCCTAATTTTTATTCCTATTTACTACTACTATTTCTTCTTCATCCTATTCTTCTTATTCTAATTAATCTTATTCACTTATGCTTACTGTAATTCCTATTCTTCTTATATTAATGACTATCTTCATCTTCTTATTCCTATTCATCTTCGTATTCCTATTCCTATTCTTATTCCTAACTACTACTATTTCCTAAACTCAACATTGATTTTTTTGGAAGAATGGTACGAGCCAAAGTTCTGCAGTCACGTCAGTGGAGCAGCACCTCTGGTCTGTGCCCATTCTTCATGGATATAATCCCAAAGGACTGGCGTGGGATCCTTTCATGAGAGGAAATGTCCCGTGATGCCACCAGGGGAAGTTCAGACTCAATATCAGAAGCAGTTTTTCTCTGACAGAGGCGTGAGGCATTAGAAGAAGTTGCCCGGGGAGGTGGTGGAGTGGCTGTCTCTGGAGTGTCGAAGAGTTGTGGCCCTTGGGGATGTGGTTTTGCGGTGATGGCGGTGCTGCCAGGAGGCCAGTGGCACTGGGTGACTGTCGGGGTCTCTTCCCACCTTGATGACTCTGGGATTCACTGCTGAGCGCCCTGGCACCAATGTGCCCCATGGCTGCTGTTTGGGGTTGGCCACAGCGGTGACTCTGGGTGTTGGGGAGATGCCCCTGGCACAGTCCACAGTAGCCATGGCAGCTGAGGCTGCAGGGCCATGTCCAGGGCAAGGTGTGGCTCCCTGGGGCCCTGGGCCAGCTGCCATCTGTAAGCCTGGCACCGGCGCTACTCCTGTGGCTGTGGTGCCCAGCAGGGCCAGCGGAACAGCGCCCGCAGCGCCCGCCGTGCCCGCCTGAGGAAGCCGGGCCGTTTGCTGGAGGGAGACGGCTGCTGCCTGAGGGCCTCAGGGACCTCGAGGCTGTGCAGGGCAGGCCCCAGGCTCTGAGGCCCTGCCTCAGGCCCCTGCTGGGCCATGGAGGCTTGGCCGTGCAGGGAGGAAAGTGAGGCACGGAGTGACTCCGGTGCCTGGACCTCAAGCCAGGCCTCCCGAGGGACAGGCACTGGCAGCCCGTCTGCCGCAAGAGCTGCCAGGCTTTGGGCCCTGCTTTCTGCTTCACACAGCTCGAGGACGCTGACTTTGTCCAAGCTGTCCTCCTCCTGTGGCAGGGGGGTGATCCCAAAGCTGAGGATGCTCACATATTCATAGCTGTCCTGTGTGCTGCTGTTGTCTTCCTCGGTGGAATCGTCTAGGCTGCTGGAGTCCCCGTCCAGGAAGTCTCCATGGCCCAGTTCGCTGCACTCTTCCGAGTCGTACCAGTCCTGGCAGCTGCTGACCTCTTCCTGGGACAGCTCTGGCTCTGCTTGGCACTCCTGGGAAGACTCACTCTGGGTGTATTGTTCCCAGTCTTCATCATACTCAGCTGGGGTCCCCTCCTCACTCCCTTCCTCTGCTAGGAGTGACCTCCCCTCAGCGACAGCCTGCTGCTCACTGGGGCTCTGGGCTCCCGGCAGGCTGGGGGAGCAGCAGGTGCTGTGAGGGGCAGGGCCTGAGCTCTGTACCCCTGCTGATGGCATCTCCTCACTGGGGGCAGGAGAACGTGTCTGGTTCTCCTGGCTGTTCGCACTTCCTTCCCCTTGCTGGGACAGCTTTAGGGCACTCACCTCCTTCTCCCCTTGGGGCAGCTCCTTGACTGTCACCCTTTGTTGCCACTGGTAGAGGTGTTGCTGTGCCACATCTCCCCAGGGCACTCTCACAGCCACCTTCCCCTGGTGCAACTCTTGGTGACTCCCTGCTCCGTAGAGGCGAGGCTCTTGGGCCCGAAGGTCTCCCCACTGGGAAGGCTCGTCATCCACGTCAGGGTTCTTCTCTTCCGTGATGACCAAGGGCCCCTCCTTCTCCTCAGTGCCTGACTGTGGCCAGGCTGAGCCACCCACTGCCCCCACCAAGTGCCCGCTGAGGGCCTGGTCTTGCCCCCAGCTGGGCAGGGGGCTGGGTGGCTGGGAGCATTTGGGTTTTGCCTTGTTCTCCTCCATCTCCGAGATCCTGAAGCACGAATGGATCTCGGGAGCTGCTTCCTTCTGCAAGAGTGGCTCTCACGGGACTGGGCACCTCAGGGTTCTGCGCCGCTTACACACCCTGAGTCGTGGTGGGGCTCTCTGATGTCACAGGGGTCTCTTAGCACCGCTGAGTCACAACGGGCCACACCCAGTACCCCTGCAGGTAGCAGCTAAGCCCACTGGAATCTTCATGGCTGGTGCTTCCCGGGAGGCTCCCGAAGCTCAACAGTGTGAAAGAGTGGCTAGCTAACAAAGGTCGTGTTCCCATGCAGCAATTAGCTGAGAAAGAATTAAACAACAGTAGAGTGTAGTTGGTATGAGATGTTGCAATGTCAGAAAGACCTTAGTGATAACTGTGAATTGAGAACAGGACACTGTGATCAGAAGAATGTGGATTCAGCACAGACGAATGACCACAAGAATGTGGAACTAGGTGGAGTTGTCCTTAAACAAAATATCCAATAATGAGCTTGCTTTTGCACTATGTAGAAGCCTAATTATTGTTGAGAGCCTGACAGAAGAATGGCTAAGAGAAAAAGGACATGATACTGTAAGGTTAGTTAAAGTATGAGACCTCAGGGTCAGTATGCCCCTGAAGAGAGAGTTACATAGATAACAAGATGTCGAAACTGCCAAAATATGCAGAACTGCAAGCTGAAGATTAAGAACTGGTAACTGCAAGGCCAACCACAAAGAGCAATATGCGTCAATAGTAGCAGACCAATAATGAGCTGAGTTTTTGCAATATGTATGAGCTAATTAAAAGCATTATAAGTTGTGCATAAGATTTCAATAAACTGAGACTTGCTGACCATGAAAGCATGAGGCCAGTCTTCCGCGGCTCCGGTAATCCCTGACCTCTAGCAACAAATTATTGATGTTACATAAGGAGTTTGGAGTTGCCAATAAATGAGACTTACTGATCATTCATATTGAGTGCTGCTTGTCTCCCGCCGAACTCATCAAATGGCGCCCGAACAAATGAAACCCTTGGGACCTTTGGGACCTTTGGGACATTAAAAAGCGAAGGCCATGGGAGTCGGCGACAGGGGACGGGTCCTCCGCAGCAAGGACGGTGAAAAGCAACGGTGCCGCGCCCCAGGCGACCTCAGAGGAGAGTCCTGGCCGTAACGTGCTGCCAAACCTTGTAGGGCTGCAACAGCGCTGACGGTAAGATGGAAAGGCAAGCAGCACATGATTTATTTACCTGCTTTTTAGAAAAGCCACAGCTTAAGGGTTTTGATTTGCTCAAGGAGCTTCCTGGACTTCTTGCTTATGGGTATGCTCACACCTTTGCCTCCCACTGCTGGGCAAACACTCCTATCTATGCTGCCCATGGAAAGAGGGAGGGAGAGTCAGAGGGAAGGAAATAATGAGAAAGAAATTCCAGAGCAAACACTGAAACAACAGAATCTGTTCAGTTACGGCAGGATGTGATATATCCTGAACTATTTGCTTCACTTTTGGAGTCATTCTTAACACTACAATCATATTTAAGTTCCAAGTTTACTACCCTAGAAGAAAAGAATCCAAATTTAGATTGGTTTCCACCCGAGCCAGGGGGACATGGGGGAGCACTGAGGTGTGCGCAGAGAGCGGGGGCACCCCTGGGACAGAAGCAGTGCAGAAAAAGTTCCAAGGCCATGCTGAACAATTACAGAAACAGCTGAGCAGAAACAGGTGGCTCAGACAGCTTCAAAAAGAGACAAAATAGCCAAAAATCACAAACTATATGGTATCTAATTCAAACTTCATCACTGTAATTCAAAGCTGATAAGCTGCAATGATCGCCGCTGTTAGCACCTGGCCATGAGAGACTTTTCATGTAACATCGCCTGCTTTTGTGAAAATTGTGCCTCTTTTTTCCTCTATCAGTGAACAAGAGAGATTGAGAGAAACAACTGTATGTGTTAAAGTTAACTTTGTGAGGTTTTTGGGGTTTTTTCCTGCGAGAGTATGTGGAGAATGTGAAGAAAGATAACAGCAGCAGAGAGCAGCAGCAGGGCGGGCAGTCCACCCACCCCCCCTCTAAGAAAAAGCACTGGGATAGTACCCAGTTTGTTAAAAAGTCATGGTTCATGGGTTTTTAAATGTTTTTATATACCCTTTTAGAGTTAATTTTGTGTTTTAAGTAATAATGAATTTATGCAGTTGCAGTTTTTTAGAGTTTTCCTGGAGAAATTATTGTGATTCTTTGAAAGTTTAAAAAGGCCCCTTTTCAAAAAAAAAGGTGTTTAAGGTGAATATTAACAGAAGTTACCTTGCAATAATTAGTTTTAAAACCTAAGGTTAAAATATGGTATAATTTACAGCTACTAAGAAAACCTTCCAATTGATGTTATCTACAAAAGATATTTATGGTTTAAAAAAAAAATAATTAGTTAAGAGAACTTTACTGTACAAGACAAAGTAAGGTTAAAGTATATATTACCCATTTGCTTGTTTTTTCCAAAATTTTAATAAGGTAATTTCAATGTGAGTCCTTTTGTTATATAAAACACATATAACTGCATATATACCAATTTGGATTTTAGATTTTAGTTTAAGAATTAGACTTAATGTTTCTGAAAAGTGCTACAAAAGCTGAATGGCAACTTGCCAAATCCTGTGTTGTTGTGGTTTTTCTCTAGAAATACTGCACTTTAAAATCCTAACCAATTTAAGCAAGGCAAATTCCTATTATGAATAAGTATTTTTAGTACCATTTGCAGTTATTGCAAGTTATTCTCAAAGCTAGATGACATAGTATTGTGATGGATTTGTTACGTTTTTATAATCTTTATAGTGAATCCATGTTACTGTTATATTGTGTTTAAAAGGTATATATCAAACCTTTAGTTGCCTCTTTGTAGTAACAGAATAAGATTAAGTTATGTTTTTATTTAATATAGATTAAGTGTTAATAGAATTAAGAATAGTCAAGTTTTATTATATTTAGGCTTGAATGTTTTTAAGTTTAGTTTTCTAACTTAGATATTCTTTTAAGGTTAAGTTTGTTACTTCCTTTTGTCATAAATCATTATTGTTAGGTTTAAATATTGTTTAATTTAAATTCTTTATATTTTATTGGAGACACTTGTCTAAACTGCAAAGTATAGTTATTTTCCTAGAGAGATGAAGACAGCCACAACTGAAACAGCTGTGACAGAACACTGATGAACACCTGCTTGTGGATAGAAGGGAATGCAGTCTGTGACACCCTTCACTTCATCAGGAGTTCTATTGGTTGTTGCAATCTCTGCAGTTTTTGTTTGTTATAGCATTCTTATTTTTCAGTGTTTCCAGAATTTTAAGAAGATGTACCATTGCTGAGGCACAGCTGCCATGGGAGAGGCTTCAGATTAAACCAACTGCTGCATGGTTTAATTGGTCTGGTACCTGAGGCTTCTGATCATTTGCTTTGTACAAATGCATTTTAACAGTTTGCTGTGCTGTGAGCATCTCCTAGCTGCTACTATTGAGAACCTTGTTTTAGAAATGAGTTAAGAGGCATCTTTCCAGTTTAAAGCCAGGCCCTGGCCAAGCCTTGACTTTACCTGGACAGAATGTTTGCCAGCAGATCCAGATGTTTTCTGTACAAAATCAGTATTTGAGTCACTTTTTGACTCAGCAATTTGACCCTATTAATATGACAGCTGGATCAATTTTGAATTGAGTTTGGAGAATCATTTCCGGAGGTGGTTATCCAATCCTTCACTGATGAATTTTTGTTTCTGTTTGTTTGCTAACTATGGGATGCTGGTGCAGTGTTTTAGTAATTAATAGTAGTTTTATATTACATATCTTATTAATAATGTTTATAATTTGATTGATTTTTAACTGTTATAGGTTCTTATTCATTGTGTATATGGTTTTGTGTTAATGTTGATGTGTATAACAGAAGTACATCTCGTTTTTATTTAAAAAAAAAAATGGGGGAAATTGATGCCCTAAAAGCATTTGATTAGTGTAATTCATTAACTTCAAAGGAAGAAGTGTCTGTGTTTTGTTGGCAGGTTCAAAAAGGTCACCTGTCCATCTGACCAGACTGTCTGCCTCTGAACACACGAGATCCAGTGAACAGAGATGTCACCACACAGCCTTGGTACTCCAGACATGGATCAGAAGTGGAGCTGTCAGGACACAGTTGTGTCTGAACACTACACAGACAGTTTACCAACAGAAATTTTATGTTGTTATTATGATGTTGTGTCTCTACCAATTTTTCAGTTATCCTTTGTTTTAAGATTTAGAAGGATGTGAAGAACAACCTGAACATCAAAGCCCTCAGTCACCGATCAGCTGCCAGCTGACATCAAGGGAGCAGTGAACGTTCCAAGACTGAATCTTGTTAAATCATAGTCTGTTTGTGAAGGAAATTCTGTAGAAGATCTAAGAAAAGTGTAGAGACTCCATCTAACTGTATATAAAGCAAATTGTAGTTGTGTGTTTACCCTTTCAGCAAATTGCTTCCACACTTAGACTACATATATACCAGAGCACGTGTGTTAAAAGTAGTTAGATAATAGTTTAAGAGTTTAGCCTGTGTAGTAATTGTTATGTTAGTATAGAGTATAAGCATTTCCCCCTTCAAGAGGTAGTGTAAGCATCTTTGAAAGTTCATTTAACGTTAAAGTTTAGCTGTGAGTTTGCAAGTATGGTGTCATTTACATGGAACAAACTGCTTATGGTAATTGTGTTGTGTATAGTCCTGACCAACTGTCTGCTAACTAACATCCAAAAGTGACAGAACATATGGGTCACTCTGGCACATTGAACTGGCCAAAGGTCAATGTGTCTGAGCCTAGCCACACCTGGAGATCCTTTTCACACCTGTCTCATAGGAGACCCTGAATGGGATCCTCAAGCAGCATTTAAAGGTTTAATTAGTAATGAGACTCGACTGAATCAATTTGCAATGTTGCAAGAGTGCAATTGCACTGTTGGCTTCACATTAAGACAACTTGAAGCCTGCTGGCAAGCAAAAATTACCAAAGTTCTCAATGTTACCATAGGGCCCCCCAGAAGAATTAGATTTGTTAGGTTCCACCAATACCTCAGGTGGATGGATAATGTTTGAACCCCCAACAAAATGTCATTCTAACAAAGTAATGCAGCACTGGGCTGCAGAAAACCCTATAGCTGATCTCGTTACTACACAGAGTAAAGCCTTTATTAGTGGTGCAATCTCACAGGACAATTACTAAAGCGATTAATTAGTTCCATATTCCTAATCTGTGGAGATAGAGCATGGAATGAGATTCCTGCTAATCCACATAGAAAACCCTGTTATCTTGGGAAACTTACTTTGTTTCCATCCAAGCTTACACCAATTGTAGAATGTAGCTGATAAAATGAAAAACATCAAACAGCCAAAGTGAAGCCTGAATTAAAACTTAGCAACTCTAAAAAGGCTCGCCTGTTAGACTAAGAAGGATTGAACTTAACATCCACAATGTTAAGTGAGCTTTCAGCTGATGTGAGTAGTGTACGTCATGCAGTATTATAAAATCAAGCTGCAATTGACTTTTTGCTCTTAGCACAAGGACATGGTTGTGAGGAGTTTGAAGGCATGTGCTGCTTGAATCTTACTGATCATTCAGCTTCCATCCATGAGCAACTACAACAGCTTCAGGATGGGTTACATGCCCTGAAAGAAGATAGTGACCCCACTGGAAGTTGGTTCGCCAGCTGGGGCATCACTGGATGGTTGAGGTCTCTTGTGCTAGAAGGGGGACGGACTTTACTTATAATGTTAATGGGGATGAGAGTCTAAGTTTTGTGTTATCTTGGCTTCATAAGAGTATAGAATGAGTCACATCCAAAGCCTGGTTTGTGCAAAAAGAGAAAGGGGGAATTGTTGCTATATTTTATATATTAATAAAGGCCTGTCTGCACAAACCAGTCTTTGAAATAATTTGTGATATTAAAGGCTAAAGTCCTTGAAACCCTCCTGCAGAAGAGAGAGTAAAGCAAAACAATATCCTTGTGTACAGGAGAAAAAATGTAAACCTGTGTGTGTTAGCCAATAGTAACTTGCTCTGCCTGCAGGCCCTGTAGAACCCTATAAAAGGTGTGCTAAAGATAGAAATAAACGGGGTTCACGTTTACTTCTATGAAGAGCAGTGAATCACTGGTGGTCCTCCAATAAATTTCTACAAATGAAACATAACAAATGTCATTGGGGTGCAGAGGCATTGGTGAAATTGATGAAACAAAAATTAATCTCGGTACGGATGCTAACAATGGCAAAATCAGTAATGTCAAAATGTGAAATCTGCTTAAAAAACAACTCAGTGACTAGACACAGGCATAGCTAGGGAAGATTAGGATAGGAACAGAATCAGGATGACACTTGGCAAGAAGCCTCTAGTAGAGTGAAATTTGGGTGGGCCCTGGAGTCTTTGCTCGGTCCTATAGCAAACTATCAGAAGAGAGAAATGTTGTACAGACTTACAGGTCAGGTAGATAAATTAGCAAGAGTGACCTGAGAAAGATTTAAAGAATTAAACATACAATTACAATTTACTACTCCTGAAAGAGCATGGAGTGTGTGAGTTTTTTAAAGGGATGGATTGATCATTGCTGTGTCCACACCCCAAATGTGACTGCAGATGTAGAATATGACATCAATCAATTGCAACAAATAGAGCACGAAGCACAGGAAGAGCAAAAGGATTTGTCTACAAGTTGGTTAGGCAAAATCTTCAAAGGGTTAGGGTGGAATGTGAGTTCATGGATTAAATCTATCATTGAGAGTGTGATCATCTTACTAACTGTATTCTTAGCAATTTAGTTAGTTGACAGCATCTTCAAGGGAGAAATACGGAAAAAAATGTCCTGGAACCAGAAAATAATAAAGGCACTGATGTGAGATCCACACCCACCATCTTCTGGTTCTCCAGTTCGTGACAACATCCCGGACAACACTTACATCACTCAAGGATTCGAAGAACATCAAGTATAAACTCAGAAACAAAGGACTGTATCAAGTGAAAACATTTGCACTTCTAGTGAAGTAAAAATGCTTTCAAAGGGGGGAATAATAGTAAAAGGTCTTAAAATCTTAGAAAATTCAGGGACTTAGAAATAAAGTTAGGTTTGGCAAGCCTGGGAAAAGTAGGCTCTGGGAAATGTTAGGCCTTGTCCTTGCTAAAGATCAGGTGAAACTGCACCTGTGTTAGCAGTATATAATAAATGATACAATTGTTAGATATGATTAGATATTATTATTGTTTAAAGAACATGAGGAACAATATTAGGGGTTGTGGAGACTTTTGTGGCAGAATGGTTAGGCGAGAAAGGCCATGACTGTACAAACTTGCTAGAGATAAAACACCACTAGTGCAGAGGCAGTCTCAAGGACGGATTGCCCTTGAGATATGGGGAGGAGAACAAGAATGTGGTAAACAGAACGAGAAAGAAGAACCAGGGACGATCTGGTAACTGCAAGAATGCAGAAGCACATAGCTATGTACCGCAGTAACATAGATAGCAGAATAACCAATGATGAGCTATACTTTTGCAATATGTATGAGCTAATTAAATCATGTATTTAAACACGAGTGTAATGATCAATAAACGAGATTTGCTTGACGACCACCTGGTGTCTGCGTCTCCCTTCTCCGACAAATGGCGACCCCGACGTGGACCCCCTGCTGAGAAGAAAGCGGGGGAGAGAACACGCCACGGTCGGTGAAGTAGTGTTGGGACCCGAGGCACCTGGGTCGGTGCTAAACGACGAAGGGAAAGCACCCTCAAGGACTACATCGGTGGTCTTGAGCCATACGTGCTGCCGGAGCCGGAGAGGTGCAACAGCGCTGACGACAAAAATGGACAGGCAAGCAGCATATGATTTATTTTTGGGGTTATTAGATAAGCTGGGGGTTAGAGACATAAATCCTAGAAAAGACGTACCGGGATTGCTAGCATGGGGTCACGCGAAGGGTTGTTTTTCCAACCCGCACACGGTACATGAATTGAGTGAGTGGCGTAAGTTAGGAGATGTGTTGTGTGAAGCAGTCTTAGAAGAAGATAAAACAGCAAAAAAGTTAGGAAAAATTTGGCGAGTTGTGCATAATACTCTATTGAAACATCAGGCAGAAAAAAGAGCGGCTCAGCAAGCAGTAGAAGCCTATAAAAGGAATGCACGGTATGGAGATCATGAACCTTTAGCGCCAAGTGTCTCTCAAGTAATTATACCTGCTTCTAGCAGTTTGGGCACAGATGATTGTGCTTGGCCCTCGGCGCCCCCTCTCAATGAGTCCACAGAGGACGTTGAAGTGCCTGTCGTAGCCACCTCTGATATTAAGGACCCTTCAGCCCAATCTGTTAAGCCTGGAATGCGTAGTTCACAATCTCCGCCAGAGCCAGATCCTGTCCCTGGGGCAGAGAGTGACCTGTGGGAGGAAATGGCTAGACAGAGGAGAGAAGCATGGAACGCATTGGCTAAGCATGGGCTAGAGAGTGGGGATGAAGTCACCGTGGAGGCGGCGAGGACGTGGGCTCTGCCTGTAGTTTACACCCCGGGGGTAAACCAACAAGGACAAGCTGTTCAGTTAGGGACCTATACACCTCTTGATTGGAAGTTGTTAGCTCAGCTGCGACAGACAGTGAGTCAATTTGGATTTAAGAGTGAACCAGCTAAACAAATGATAGACTACATATTTGATACGCATTTGCTAACTGTCAATGACTGTAGAAGCATTGTGAAACTGATGTTTACTCAACATCAGCAGCTGCTGTTTAACGCACATTGGCAAGCTTTAGTTCAAGAGTCGGTTGGAGTTCAAAGAGGACCCGGTGATCCGTTACAGGGAATTACAGTGGAAGAGATGATGGGATTAGGGAATTATAGAAGAACCGAGGCTCAGATGATTTCCGGACCAGACAAAGTTAGGGAAGCTATGCGTCTGGTTAGAGTTGCTATCAGTCAGGTGAAAGATAGCTCAGGAATTCCCATGTATATGGGAATCAAACAAGGGAGAGAGGAGTCTTTTGGAGACTTTGTTGATAAGGCTGCTACCGCTATAGAACGAGCAGGGGTCCCTGAGTATATGCGAGGGGCTTTGCTTAAACAGTGTGCCTTGCAGAATAGTAACGAGACTACTAAAAGAGTTCTGTCGACCCTGGGGGCTAATTGGACGATTGAGGAAGCCTTAGAAAGAATGGCATTACAACCAACAGGGCAACAAGCATTCCTAGTGAATGCCATTAAAGCATTAGGAGAGGGGTTACAGAAACAGGCAGAAAGTACACAGACACAAGTGTTAGCTGCTCTTGCTCCGCTCCGCGCTCCAGCAGCGGCAACCGCGGTGGCGACCCAGAAGCCCCCTTCCATGAAATGCTACCGCTGTGGAGGAGGAGGGCACATGAGGCGACAATGCCGTGCGACTGGGGTCTGGTGCCAAAATTGTCAAAGCAATACGCACAACTCTTCTGCCTGCCGCCGACGTTCGGGAAACTCACGGCGGAGCACAAATGGCGGCCGCGCCCAGACACAAGTTGCTGCCGCGACGTCAGCGCCACCTCGTGTCTACAACCAGCCACTGCCGGGAGCTTGGGACTTGACTTGGCAGCAGCAATAAAAACAACGCTGATGACAACACACCCTGTTCGAATTCCTACGGGAGTTTACGGCCCAATAAAGATTAGGGGACAAGTATATGGAGGACTTTTATTGGGGCGCTCCTCGATTTCTGTGATGGGCCTATTTGTTTTACCTGGAGTCATAGATGCGGACTATACCGGAGAGATACAAATTATGGCATATACGCTCTACCCTCCAATTACTGTTGAAGCCGGTCAACGCATTGCCCAATTTATACCACTGCCACAAACAACCAAAGGCATTCAAACATTGATGCAAGGCCCTCGGAATAATCAAGGATTTGGATCATCAGGGATAGCCATGCTCACAATGGACTTAAACAGCAGACCAAAAAAGAAAATAACATTGAAATATGCTGAACAATCAGTAGAACTTTGGGGCTTGTTGGACACGGGAGCAGACACCAGCATAGTATCTCCGGAGTATTGGCCTAGCAGTTGGCCATCCAGACAAACCATGGATACAGTGACCGGAGTCGGGGGATACACGCTAGCTAAAAGAACACCCCCTATACAAGTGATCATAGATGGGCAAACATTAGTGGCTGTGTTGTCGGTTGTCCCTTTACCTCCAACAGTACAGTGTTTAATAGGAAGGGACATTTTAGTCCAGCTTGGAGTTGTTCTATCTAATGAGCACCCTTTGGAGTAATTGCCATTGCTTGGACTTTCCCTATTCCACTTACCTGGACAACCGACAAACCAGTGGTGGTTAAGCAATGGCCTCTAAAAAGGGAAAGTTTGTTGCAAGCACATCAACTAGTCAGAGAACAATTTCAACAAGGTCATCTAAAATTGTCTACTAGCCCATGGAATACTCCTATATTTGTGATTAAGAAGAAATCTGGAAAGTATCGTCTTTTGCATGACTTGAGAGCAGTAAATGATCAAATGGAAGCTATGGGAGCATTGCAACCAGGTCTTCCGAATCCAGCTATGCTCCCACAACATTGGGCCCTTCTGATCATCGATTTAAAGGACTGTTTTTTCACTATCGCCCTCCACCCACAAGATACAAAGCGATTTGCCTTTACCTTGCCTGCAATTAACAGAGGGGAACCTGATAAGCGATTTGAATGGACAGTATTGCCTCAGGGCATGCGTAACTCCCCTACCTTGTGTCAACTATATGTCGATGCAGCCCTACAGCCTTTGAGGCAAAAGTGGCCTGAGACCATAATTTATCATTACATGGATGATATTCTTTTTGCTCAAAAGCCCCAATTCACTTCTGATCAATTGAGAGAGATCCAAACTACATTGGCAAAAGCATCTCTTGTGGTTGCTCAAGAAAAAATACAACAGACCGCACCTTGGAAGTACCTGGGATGGACTATTACCAATCAAATTGTGCGTCCACAAAAACTGCAGCTCTCAACAAAAATTGTCACTTTAAATGATGCGCAACGCCTACTTGGTGATCTTCAATGGTTGAAACCCATAGTTGGCATCCCAAACACCTTACTAAACTGCCTTCGCCCACTGTTGAAGGGAACAGATCCCAGTTCGCCTGTCACGATTTCCCCTCAACAGAACAAAGCAATCAAAGATATTCTGCAGTGTATAGAAGTAGGTTTTGTTTCCCGTCGCGATATTGACTTGCCCATTGACCTTACTATATGGAACACCTCAGAACATCTTCTCGGCGCTCTTACACAATTGCAGAAAAAAGCGGGGGAAATGAGGGTCCTGGAATGACTATCTCCACCACTACAAGCAAAAAGGACAATAAGTACAAAAATTGAACAGATGGCCACCCTGTTATGTAAAGGCCGTACCAGGATAATAGAAATTACTGGAACTGAACCTACAACAATTTACATACCTATAAAAAACGAAGACCTAGACTGGTACCTGCATAATTCGGAGGAGTTACAGACAGCATTGCTGGGATCAGGAGCATCTGTTTGTACAGGACCTTTAATACCACGACATTTCCTATGGTTAAAAGATTGGGACTGGGTTGCAAAACCATTGCGGTCAGACCAGCCTATACCAGAAGCCGTTACGGTCTTCACAGATGCCGGGAAAAAGTCAAAGAAAGCAGCCATAACCTGGAAGGAAGGGTCCCAATGGAAACATCACCTGATTGAAGCGGCTCCAGAAGACAGTCTGCAAACATTAGAACTTCTTGCCGTTGTGTGGGCATTAAGAAAACTACAAGGGCCTTTAAATGTAGTCACAGATTCTTACTATGTAGCAGGGGTAGGACAAAGAATAGAAGATGCAGCAGTCAAGGAAGTCCAGAACAAAAGACTATATGAATTGTTGTTGCAACTAAAACGGGCTGTGAGGGCTAGAACAGAACCCTTTTGTGTTATTCACATTCGAAGCCACAAGTGGGATGTAGGATTAGGAGAAGGAAATGCAAGGGCAGATAGATTAGTAATGAATGTAGTTGATGACAAAATAACAGAAGCCAAGGAGTCGCATGCTCGATTCCACCAGAATGCAAAAGGACTGGTGTGAGAATATAGAATAGCAATCCAAGAAGCAAAAGCTATAGTAAGAGCTTGTCCAGTTTGCAGTCATCACAATAGTGGTACAGGGTTGGGTTGTGGTGTAAACCCTAGAAGGTTGAAGAGTAATGACATTTAGCAGATGGATATCACGCACATTTCTGAATTTGGCAGAATGAAGTATGTGCATGTCACCATAGATACATATAGCAAATATATCTGGGCCACAGCTCAATCGGGGGAAAAGGCAAATCAGGTGATTAGGCATTTAACCAGCTGTCTCGCAGTAATGGGACTGCCAAGAGAAATAAAGACTGATAATGGACCTGCATATATTAGTCAGAAGGTCAGTCGATTTATGAGATTGTGGGGAATCAAACATGTTACAGGAATTCCTCACTCACCCACGGGGCAAGCCATAGTTGAAAGAGCAAATGGAACCTTGAAACAGTATCTAAGAAAGCAGGAGCAAGTAACAGATCCGCAGGAAAAATTAGCCAGGACTCTTTTTGTTCTAAATCATTTATGTGTTTTTGGGGATGAAAGTGAACCACCAGCAGTTAAGCATGCAGAAAGGGAAGGACAGAAGGAGAGACAGAGTCTAAAAGCTGTCGTTCGATAAAGAGACCCGAAAACAGGACTATGGAACGGTCCTGCGGAAGTCTTGTATTGGGGCAGAGGTTATGTTTGTGTTTCCACCCCCTCAGGAACACTGTGGATTCCAGCTAGATGGGTGAAGCCCTGGATTGATACAGCCAATGGCCAGTAACCTCCTTGAGTCAGCCCCAGTAGGTGAATGGTTAGACTCCTGGGGTATGAGAGGATGGGTGAAAAATGAACTTATGATGTTGGCTGGACCAGTTTTGCTTGTTGTTATAATTTTGCTTTTTGGACCATGTATTTTACAATGCATTCAGAACCGCTTAATTGCATTAACTACGGCCTTGT
Organism: Cyanistes caeruleus; assembly: GCF_971803275.1. Classification (NCBI taxonomy): domain Eukaryota; kingdom Metazoa; phylum Chordata; class Aves; order Passeriformes; family Paridae; genus Cyanistes; species Cyanistes caeruleus. The sequence continues at coordinate 226,227 of NW_028255900.1, forward strand.
TAGAAAAACACGCTAACCTCGTAATCCAAAAAGAAAACGGGGGAAGTGTGGAGACTTTTGTGGCAGAATGGTTAGGTGAGAAAGGCCATGACTGTACAAACTTGCTAGAGATAAAACACCACTAGTGCAGAGGCAGTCTCAAGGACGGATTGCCCTTGAGATATGGGGAGGAGAACAAGAATGTGGTAAACAGAACGAGAAAGAAGAACCAGGGACGATCTGGTAACTGCAAGAATGCAGAAGCACATAGCTATGTACCGCAGTAACATAGATAGCAGAATAACCAATGATGAGCTATACTTTTGCAATATGTATGAGCTAATTAAATCATGTATTTAAACACGAGTGTAATGATCAATAAACGAGATTTGCTTGACGACCACCTGGTGTCTGCGTCTCCCTTCTCCGACAAGGGGTCTGAGGGGGATCATGAGAAATCTATGCTTGGGTAACATCAATGTATACAATAGAACGATGTTAGTTTAATAATTAATATGTAAGTTTTATAACGATAGAGTAGAAAAACATGTTCAACTCAAAACCAAGTCGGGTCAGATTAGGGTAATGTGTACCCCTGACACCCAGATCTCTTAATAAAGCACCTGCATATAATCATTCATGATTATGTGTGTTCCGGAACGCTAACAATTTCATCAGATTTTACTGGAATTTTGTGAGAAATTTGTGGAATTTTGTGGGATATTTTGTAAAATTTTGTGAGATATTGAGGAGATTTAGGGAATTTTGTGGGAAATTTTCTGGAATTTTGAGAATTTTTCTAGAATTTTGTGGGATTTTGAGGAGACTTGAAGAATTTTTTGGGGATTTTTCTGGAATCTTGTAGGATTGTTCCTTAAATTTTGTGTGATGCTTCTGGAATTTTGTGGGGTTTTATGGAATTTTGAAGGATATTGAGGAGACATGAAGAATTTTCAGGCGTCTTTCTTAGATTTTGTGGGAATTTGTGGAGATTTTGTGGGATGTTTCCAAAATTTGATTCAGTTTGAGAAGATTTAAGGACTTATTTTTTTTTTCCTGAAATTTTCTGGGATTTATATGCAATTTTTTGGGATTTTTTTTTAATTTTGTGGGGTTTTTCTGGAATGTTGTGGGATAATGAGAAGACTTGAAGAATTTTGAGGGATATTTCTGGAATTTTGTGGAAAGTGGAGGAGATCTGTGTGGATGTTTCTGGAATTTTGAGGTAATATTTTGGAATGTTGTAGAAATTGGAAGAGTTTTTTTTTGATGTTTCTGGAATTTGGTGACATTTTGAAGAATTTTGTGGCATTTTTGTGGAATTTTTGTAGAATTTTGTGGGATTTTGAGAAGACTTGAAGAATTTTGTGGGATTTTTCTTAGATTGTGTGGAAATTTGTGGAGATTTTGTGGGATATTTCTGGAATTTGGTAGGCTTATGAGAAGATTTAAGAATTTTTTGGAATTTTGCTGCAATTTTGTAGGATTTTTCTGAAATTTTGTGGTATATTGAGGAAACCTGATGAATTTTGAGGGCTATTTCTAATATTTTCTGGAAATTTGTGGAGATTTTGTGAGATGTTTCTGAAATTTGGTGAAGGGAGAAAATGTAGGTAATTTTGTGGTATTTTTTTCAAATGTTGTGGAACTTCTCTTAAATTTTGTGGAATTTTCTCAAATTTTGAGGGATTTTTGTAGAATTTTGTGGAAATTGTGGAGATTTTCTGGGATGTTTTTGGAATTCGGTAAAGTTTTGAGAAGATTTAGTGAATTTTGTGGTATTTTTTTCTTTAATGTTGTGGGATTTTTTTTAAATTTTGTGGGATATTGAAGAGATTTTTGTGGAAGTTTCTTGAATTTTGTGAGATTTTTTTTGAATTTTGAAAGATTTTGAAGACTCATGAAAAGTTTTTAAGCATTTTTCTTAGATTGTGTGGAAATTTGTGGAGAATTTTGTGGGATATATCTGGAATTTGGTGAGCCTGTGAGAAGATTTAAGGAATTTCGTGATTTTTTTCTAGAATTTTGTGGGATGTTTCTAGAATTTTTAGGATTTTTTTTTTATTGTTTTGGGGTTTTGTGGATCTTTGTAGGATTTTGAGGAGACTTGAAGGATTTTGAGTACATTTTTCTTAGATTTTGTGGAAATTAGTGGAGATTTTGTGGGGTGTTTCTGGAATTTTGTAGGGTTTTCTGAAGTTTTAGGGAATTTTGGGGGATTTTTTTGGAATGTTGTGGTAATTTTCTGGAATTTTGTGTGATTTTAAGCAGCCTTGATGAATTGTGTGGGATTTTTCTTAGATTGTGAGGAAATTTGTGGAGATTTTGTGGGATGTTTCTGGAATTTGGTAGGCTTATGAGAAGATTTTGGGAATTTTGTGGATTTTTTTCAGCAATTTTGTGAGATATTTCTGGAATTTTGTGGGATTTTGAGGAGACTTGAAAAATTTTGAAAGGTTTTTCTTAGATTGCGTGGAAATTTGTGGAGATTTTATGGGATATTTCTAGAATTTGTTTGGCTTATGAGAAGATCCGGGGAATTTTGTGGATTTTTTTCAGGAATTTTGTGAGGTATTTCTGGATTTCGGTGGGATTTCTTTGGAATGTTATGGAATTGTGTGGAATTTTGTGGGATTTTGAGGAGACTTGAAGGATTTTGTGGGATGTATCTAGAATTTTTAGGATTTTTTTTGAATGTTGTGGGGTTTCTGTGGAATTTTGTGGGATATTGAGGTGACGTGAAGAATTTTGAGGTATTTTTCTTAGGTTTGGTGGAAATTTGTAAAGATTATGAGGGATGATTTTGAAATTTGGTAGGGTTTTGAGAAGATTTTGGGAATTTTGTGGATTTTTGTCTGGAATTTTGTGAGGTGTTCCTGGAATTTTTTTGGATTTTGAGGAGACTTGGAGAATTGTGTGTGATTTTTCTTAGATTGCGTGGAAACTTGTGGAGATTTTGTGGGATATTTCTGGAATTTGGTGGGCTTATGAGAAGATTTTGGGAATTTTGTGGGGTTTTTTCAGGAATTTTGTGAGATGTTTCTGGAATTTTGAGGTGTTTCTTTCGGATGTCGTGGAATTGTCTAGAATTTTGTGGGATTTTGAGGAGACTTGAAGGATTTTGTGGGTTGTTTCGTAGATTGCGTGGAAATTAGTGGAGATTTTGTGGGATATTTCTGGAATTTGGTAGGGTTTTGAGAAGATTCGGGAACTTTTGTGGGTGTTTTCTGCCATTTTTTGGGATTTTTCTGGAATTTTGAGGGATGTTTCTAGAATTTTGTGATGTTTTTGTGTAATTTGGGTGATTTTGAGGAGACTTGAAGAATTTTGATGGCCTTTTTCTTAGATTTTGTGGAAATTAGTGGAGATTTTGTGGGGTGTTTCTGGAATTTGGTTGGGTTTTCTGAAGTTTTAGGGAATTTTGTGGCATTTATTGGGAATGTTGTGGTAATTTTCTGGAATTTTGTGGGATTTTGAGGAGACTTGAAGGATTTTGTGGGATTTTTCTTAGATTGTGTGGAAATTAGTGGAGATTTTGTGGGATATTTCTGGAATTTTTGGGTTTATGAGAAGATTTTGGGAATTTTGTGGATTTTTGTCTGGAATTTTGTGAGGTGTTTCTGGAATTTTGTGGGATTTTGAGGAGACTTGGAGAATTGTTTGGGATTTTTCTTATATTGCATGGAAACTTGTGGAGATTTTGGTGGGATATTTCTGGAACTTGGTAGGCTGATGAGAAGATTTTGGGAATTTTGTGGATTTTTTTCAGGAATTTTGTGAGATGTTTCTGGATTTTTGAGGGATTTCTTTGGAATGTTATGGAATTGTCTGGAATTTTGTGGGATTGTGAGAATACTTGAAGAATTGTGTGGGATTTTTCTTAGATGGTGTGCAAATTTGTGGAGATTTTGTGGGATATTTCTGGAATTTGGTGGGGTTTTGAGAAGTTTTAGGGAATTTTGAGGGATTTCTTTGGAATGTTGTGGAATTGTCTGAAATTTTGTGGGATTTTGAGGAGACTCGAAGAATTTTGAGTATATTTTTCTTAGATTGTGTGGAAATTATTGGAGATTTTGTGGGATGTTTCTGAAATTTTGTTGGGTTTTCAGAAGTTTTAGGGAATTTTGTGGGATTTTTTTTGGAATGTTGTGGTAATTTTCTGGAATTTTGTGGGATTTTGAGAAGACTTGAAGAATTGTGTGGGATTTTTCTTAGATTGTGTGGAAATTTGTCGAGATTTTGTGGGATATTTCTGGAATTTGGTAGGCTTATGAGATGTTTTTGCGAATTTTGACGATTTTTTTTCTGGAATTTTTAGGTGTTTCTGGAATTTGGTGGGATTTCTTTGGAACGTTGTGGAATTGTCTGGAATTTTGGGGGATTTTGAGGAGACTTGAAGGATTTTGAGGGGTGTTTCTAGAATTTTTAGGATTATTTTGGAATGTTGTGTGGTTTCTGTGGAATTTTGTGTCATATGGAGGAGACGTGAAGAGTTTTGAGGGATTTTTCTTAGGTTTAGTGGAAATTAGTGGAGATTTTATGGGATGTTTCTTGAATTTGGTGGGGTTTTGAGAAGATTTTGGGAATTTTATGAATTTTTTTCAGGAATTTTGTGAGGTGTTTCTGGAATTTTGAGGGATTTCTTTGGAATGTTGTGGAATTGTCTGAAATTTTGTGGGATTTTGAGGAGACTTGAAGAATTTTGAGTATATTTTTTTTAGATTGTGTGGAAATTATTGGAGATTTTATGGGATGTTTCTGGAATTTGGTTGGGTTTTCAGAAGTTTTAGGGAATTTTGTGGGATTTTTTTTGGAAAGTTGTGGTAATTTTCTTGAATTTTGTGGGATTTTGAGGAGCCTTGAAGAATTTAGAGGGATTTTTCTTAGGTTTGGCGGAAATTTGTAAAGATTATGAGGGATGTTTCCAGAATTTGGTAGGGTTTTGAGAAGATTTTGGGAACTTTTGTGGGAGTTTTCTGCCATTTTTTACGATTTTTCTGGAATATTGAGGGATATTTCTAGAATTTTTGATTTTTTTTTTGAATTTGGGGGATTTTGAGGAGACTTGAAGAATTTTGATGGCCTTTTTCTTAGATTTTGTGGAAATTAGTGGAGATTTTGTGGGGTGTTTCTGGAATTTGGTTAGGTTTTCTGAAGTTTTAGGGAATTTTCTGGCATTTATTGGGAATGTTGTGGTAATTTTCTGGAATTTTGTGGGATTTTGAGGAGTCTTGAAGAGTTTTGAGGGGTTTTTCTTAGATTGTGCGGAAATTTGTGGAGATTATGTGGGATATTTCTGGAATTTGGTAGAGTTTTGAGAAGATTTAGGAATTTTTGTGGGTGTTTGCTGTCATTTTTTGGGATTTTTCTGGAATTTTGAGGGATTTTTCTGGAATTTTGTGATGTTTTTGTGTAATTTGGGTGATTGTCCTGGTTTAGGGTAAATTTGGGAGAAAACCTCCAGTGGGTTCCCCCCGGGAAGCAAACCCACGTGGCCCCTTTCTCCCACCCCCCATCCAGTTCGGGAAGAGATTTCTCTGAGAGGAGTGGAAAAAACCTGTTTATTTCCCAGGCACAGCACTACCCAGCACAAAAATGAACGATATCAAATTACAAAACCTCTCGCCCTTCAGCAGAGATGAGGAACTTCAGAGGGTCTCTTTCCTGGGGGTGTTGGCTCTGTTATCAGTCCCTCTGGCGCTGGAAAATGCCGCTGCCCAGGCCGGGCTCCCGGTAGTCCAGGGGTGCTCCCGGTGCTCCCCCGAGTCCCCAGTCCAGAGCAGCTTCGATTCGTTTCAGGAAAAGGGAAAGAAAACAGTCCAGGAAGACCTCTCTGCTCCGGCTAGCTGGAAAGCCAAGGCGATCTGTGTCTTGTTGTCTGTCTGTGCTGTAGTCAAAACTCCCGATGCGGGGGGAGCAAGTGCAGTCTGATAACAGACTTGGTGCTTCTTTTCCACTCACTTTTACTCTCAGATGGAATTTTAAGAATACAGAACCTGTGTCGGGGTTAGGTGGAAGAATGGGGATACAATTTAACATCATAATCAACCCAGGACACACGCCCACTGTGCTTTCCAGCTGCTTTGCTCCAGCTCCCCCCAAATCACCACGAATTCCACTGAACTGAAACAAATCCAAATCCTCGTGGGTCGGGACAAGGGCAGGGAGAGGTCACTCAGGGATCACCATCAGGGCCACAACAGCCCGACCTGGGGAAATGAACTGAATTTAGGACTGAGCAAATCAGACCAGGAGAATGAGGATTAAAATCAATCTTGAGAAACACCTCCTCCCGCTCCTGAACTTTTCTGTCCGGGCCGCTGCTCGCGGGGCACAGAGAGGGGCCCGGCCTTGTCCCTCCAAACCTCCCTGGGAATCACCCCAGTGCCCTCAGCCTTCCTTGTGCCCATCCCCGGGGCCCCTTGTCCCTCCCAATGGCTCCCGTGGCTCTCCCAGTCCATCCCAGCCTCTCCCAGTCCATCCCAGCCTCTCCCAGTGACCCCGCCTGTCCATCTCGCCTCTCCGCGGATCTGCCGCCCCTCAGCCAATCAGAGCGCGTCTCTCTGGTGACTCATCAGTTGCCGGGCAGATCCACAGAGACGAGAGCCCCGCGCTGGACTCGGCCACCCAGTGCCGCGCACTTCATTCCCAGTCCCTCCCAGTGCCACCACAGTCCCTCCCAGTGCCACCACAGTCCCGCCCAGTGCCACCACAGTCCCTCCCAGTGCCACCACAGTCCCTCCCAGTGCCACCACAGTCCCGCCCAGTGCCACCACAGTCCCTCCCATTGCCACCACAGTCCCTCCCAGTGCCACCACAGTCCCGCCCAATGCCATCACAGTCCCTCCCACTCCTTTTTAGCCATTCCCAGTCTATTCCTAATTCATTCTCACTTCACTCCCAGACCTCCACGCCCTCATCCAGTGTCCCAGTATCCACTCTCATCTCTTTCAGTGCCATCCCAGTCCCTGCCAGTCCATTCCCAGTCCCTCTCAATGCCACACAACTCGTCTCCCATCTCTCCCAGTGCCCATCCCAGCGTGTCCATCTCGCTGGTGCCCTCCAGCTCCCAGCCCGGCCCCGGCCGCCTGCTCTGCTCCCTGATGGATTTCTCCCCTGCCCACATCCAGCTGAGCTGCTCCCAGGGCCAGCAGCAGCTCTCGGGCCACGTGCTGGCCACTGCCGTGCTCCCCAGCGGGGACTGGAGCCAGCAGCTCCTGGTGCTGCTGGAAACCGCCCCCGGCAATGCGGGCTCAGCTCCAGCTGCCAGGTGGAGCACGGCAGCCTGGAGCACCCCCTGAGCCGGCACTGGGGCACGGCCCGGCCCCCACAGCGCCGGGGGCAGCGGGGGAGGCACTGGGGGGGCCCAGAGGGGGATTGGGGTGTGCTGGGAGGAACTGGGAGGGAGTTAGAGATAGACTGGTTTAAACTGGGGAAGGGATTGAGGTGCTTAGGATGGCTGGGAAGGGGTTTGAAGAATGTTGGGGAGGGTGGGATGGGGTTCTGGGGGTGCTGGTGGACACTGGGAGGGAGTTTGGGGGTGCTGGGTGTCACTGGGAGGGATTTGAGTGAGCTTGGAGGAGCTGGAAGGAGATTGGGGATTGGAAAGCAGGGATTGGGATGAGGTTAGTTGTGCTGGGAAGAGACTGGGAGGAGTCTTGATGAGTCCTGGTGGGGCTGGAAGGGACTGGGAGAGGGTCTGGGGGTCCAGGGGCAGAGGGGGGAAATTGGGAGGGGGCTGTGGGATCCTGAGAGGAACAGGAGGGGCTCTGCTGGGTCCTGGGGAGGCTGGGAAGAGACTGGCAGTGATTTACCAAAATAGTGATATTGATCCAGTATCAACATCAATCTGTTAATGGACAAAAAACCACTCCAACAGTTTAAAGTTACAAAGTGGATGTTTAAATCACAGCACTGGGTAAGTGCAGGAGTCACCCCTTAATACGCACTGCAGGCTGACAAAAGATTCCAGTGTCTATTTATGTACAAAAGTCTTAAATATCCAAAATACTAATACATATTAATACCAATACATATGCATAATGCTAACACTTCCCATTCCCCACTTTGGATTAAAATGTACGGTAATGAGTTTAAAAAGTCATTCTGCCTGCGTGATGGGCGCCCCAATTTGAGGAGGAGGTCGTTTTGGCAAGGAGGAGTCATCAAGAGATGAAGGAAAACCGCTCTTCCTCACTCTCACCTTTCTACCTTTACAATGGTTGACATTACAAATGACATTTGGTACAACTCCAGTTTCCTCCCTTGTGACTTGGAAATGGGTTTCCAGATGTAAGGTCTGTGATCTTCCTGAACCCGTTTATCAGTTTCTCTTTTCTCATTATAAGCACAGAAAAACAAACACACAATGAAAAGGAATTTTTTACCTCAGTCCGAGATTCATTATCTCAAATCCTGCTTCTCACTTAATCATTAACTCTAACTACTTCCAGCAAGGCCTGTCTCTAGCTGAGATCTCCAAATTTTCTAAAATACCTAATTTTTTGAAATTAATTAGTCCAAAGGAGGTTTCAGAGGGTCCTGGGTGGGCTGTGGGAGACTGGGAGGGTCCTTGGAGGGGCTTTGGGTGTCTGTAAGAGGTTTTGGAGGGCCTTAACCCTGCAGACACCCAGGGATGCTGTGAAATGCTGCCTTCAGCAAGATGCTGACAGGGATTGGAGCCTCCGTGCTTTGTCTCTCCGTTGGGCTTTGTCTTCCTGGCACTGGGGCTCGGCTTCTGCCTGCGCAGGAAGGTGAGGGGGGATCCCGGGGGTCGTGTCCTCCCTCCCCACAGAGCGTGTGTGCTCCCCTTGGGCCCCTCAAGCTTGGTATCACCTTCTTTTCTCTGCCCACAGAGCTCCTGAGGCAGCAGGAAAAGGTTCTCTAGGATTAAAAGTCAACGAATCCACTCTCCCCAAGGAATTCCCATTGTTGTTCTGTGTCCCAATGGATGTTCCTGTCCCGGTGTTCATCCAGGTGCCCACAGGGAGCCAGGAAGATGTGGAGCCTCCCAGACAGGTGTCTTCCCAACATGGATCACCAGGACCACGGATCACCAGGGCTCTGCCCAACGGGGGTCACTGGGGATCATCCAACGCCCATCCTCCCATGGGGGATGGAGCTGGAGCAGCGCACGAAGCTCTTCCCGCACTCGGGGCACTCGCAGGGCTTCCCTTACTGGTGCCTCCGTTGGTGTTGGGTCAAGTGAGAGCTCTGTGAGAAGCTCTTCCCACACTGGGGACACTCGTAGGGCCTCTCCCCAGTGTGGATGCGCCAGTGGACGGTGAGGGTGGAGTTGTGCTTGAAGCCCTTCCCGCAGTCGGGGCAGCGGAAGGGCCTCTCGTCCGTGTGAATCCGCTCATGTAGGAGGACATGGGAGCTGCGCTGAAACCTCTTCCCACACTGGGGACACTCGTAGGGCCTCTCCCTAGTGTGGATGAGCTGGTGTTTTCTCAGGTAGGAGCTCTACCCAAAGCTCTTCCCACATTCCAAGCAGGTGTAGGGCCGTTCCCCCGTGTGGATCACCTGGTGTATCATCAGGTTAGAGATATCTCTGAAGCTCTTCCCACATTTTCCACACTCATAGGGCTTTTCCCCAGTGTGGATCACCTGGTGCCGGATCAGGTGGCAGCTGTGGCTGAAGCTCTTCCCACATTCCCCACACTCGTAGGGCTTTTCCCCAGTGTGGATCCTCTGGTGCTGGATGAGGTGGGATCTCTTTCTGAAGCCCTTCCCACATTCCAAGCACTTGTGGGGCTTCTCCCCCAGCTCTGAGCTCCGGCTGGATCTCTGGCCGTGTTCCTGGCACTGGGGGGATCTTTCCTCCTCGCAGCTCCCTGGGCTGGGTTTGCAGCCCTTCCTTGTGTGGCACCTCCAGGACTTTTCCTCCTCCTCTTCCATTTAGACACGGTATGAAAATTCCTGATGAGGAGGAAAAAAAGACAGGAGAGAGCCTTGGACTGGGGGTTCCTCCATGCCCAAGTTCATCTCAGAAAGTCATTTGGCATCTTGTGTCTGTAACAAACCAAAACACCAAGATTCAGCCCAGACATCCTCCAAACATCAAAACTAGATCAAAAAGATCAAAAACTAATCAAACACCAAATTCAGGCAAAACCCCCTCCAGCATAGAAAGATTCAGCCCCTGCAAAAAGACAAAGCACCAACATTTAGCCCAATAAAGCTCAGAAACAACAGGATTCAGCCCAGTGAAAATCGTGGATCCCTCTCTCCAGTCACCTGCTGACTGTGGGCAGGGAAACACTCCTGGGACTGCACATACAGGGAGGGAGGAACCTTGTGCTGCTTCCTCTTCCTCCTCCTCCTCCTCCTCCTCCTGTGGCCCAACTCTTGCTCACACCTCTTCCTCCTTCTTCTGTAAAACCCGAGATAGATATTTTGACCATTTTGTTCCTCAACCCAGCTTCTCCTTCCCTTCTCCTCCTGCCCCCAGGCCCAGCACCCACTGCCGCCTCCCTCTTCCCCCCCAGTCCCACAGCATCCCACCGCAGGGGCACGGATGCAGCTGGGCCAGCTCGGCCTGAGGCAGCGCTGGGCTCTCGGCCGCTTCCGCCCGCACTCGCTCCCCACTGCAGCCGCTCCCGCCACCACAGCGCGGGGGGGCCCGGCCTTGGCGCTCCCCCCTCCCACCTCCCCAAATTCCCCTCCAGGGGGGCGCCAAGGCCCGGGGGGGAGGGGCGCAGCTAGGATCCAGGTAGAACCATTGAGGGGACAATATGGAATGCTAGAAGGGCATCCTGGACAAAGGGATGAGGATCCCAAAATATCTCTCAAGAGTCCCTTGGGAGTATGTGGAGGTCGTTTGCACATTCTCCCAGAGCTAACTAGGGACATGGACACCCAGGGGGGCAAGAAGGGAAGTTCAGAAGGGATTTAGACAACAGGGGATGGATGGTGTTGGTGTGCTGGGAAGGGATTGGCTGAAGGGGAGTGTGCAGGAATGTGCTTAAGGCAAGAAGCAGCAGGAGGAATCCATGGGGTAAGAAAAATGATTATATAAAAGAGGAAAAAGAGAAAAATACTGAGGATTGGAAGGATTTTCAGAAGGGTCTTATCCTCAGAATTTGCCAGCTGACTCAGATCCTTTGTATCCCAGTTTTGGAGGAGAGGAAAACAAGGAGGTGAGGATTTCAGGGGGTTTCTCTGAGCTGGGAGCGGCAGGAGCGGGCGCAGAGCTGCGGCACCGGGAGCACGGGCTGGGGGCCTGTGGGGAGCTGTGGGGCCGGGCCGGGGCTGTGGGGCAGCCGGGGCTCAGCGCCGGGCGCTGCCTGAGCCCAGCACCCCCCGGGCAGGGCCGGCAGTGGCCCCCGGCCCCCAGGAGGCTGCGGGACGCCCCGGCCGCTGCCCGGCCCCGTGGAGCTGCCGGCCCTGCCCGCCGGGGGGGCCGCCTTTGGACACTGCGGCAGGACAGGGACCGGCTCTGGGATACGGGCTGGGGAGGGGAGCCTCAGCACAGCCAGCACGAGGAAGGAACAGCTCACAAATGGCGATTAGACCTGCAAGGATCAAGATCAAATATCTGGCAGAGCCATGGCTGAAGTGAACCCACAAGTGTGGGCAGCCCCAGGGAAATTGGCAAAATTAGATATGGAGCCTCTCCACATTTCCCTGAAGCAACCAGGACAAGAGGTGTCCAAAAGCAATCCCCTGTTCCAAGGGAGGGAAGGAAGGGCTCACAGCCTGTCTGGGAGTCCTGCTCAAGGCACGGCTTGGGCAGCCAGGGATGGCTCCCTAGAATGCTCCTGTCCTGCCAAACAAGAAATCCAATGGAATCCACAGAATGCTGCAGGACCCAAGAAGAAGAAATGAGATGATGAAACCGAGGCACCCCACACTCTCAGATCCTTACACCAGCCTCAACCAGGTGGCCTCCTCACACTGCTGCCATTCACAACTTGATGCAAAAAATGCTTTCTGGGGATCTGCCCACTCACAGAGGATGCAAACACAATTCTGCCTTGGGCTGGCAACAAGAGGTAGAAGGGAAAATGCTCAAGACATGAATTTCAGAAATAACATGTCCCAGGACTAAAAAGGAGCTGGAACTATTCTTATAATTAACAGGGAATTGCAGGAGCTGGATTGAGGATTCTCTCTTCTAGCCAGAACATTGTGTGAATTTTTTACTCCCAGATAGCCTCAATGTTATGGGGTGGACATAAGAAAGAGAATAAAACTTGACAAAATGGAAAAAATAAAATGATTGATGCCCCAGCCATGGCTCTTCCAGACTCAGAAATCTGAACTGCAAGGGAATATTAAACAGGCCACCCCTGAGCCTGCACTGAAGGCAACGCAGCAGCAGCCAGGGCTCCCCAGCGGGGGAAGCCCCTGGGCCTGCCCACAGATCCTCTGCTCAAATCCTCGGCCTGGCCACCCTCCTTTGCCATCTCCAGCCACTGCGGGACAATCCTTGCTCTCACTCTTGCAGCTTCAGGCCTTTCTGTGCCTGCCCTCGCCACAGCTGCTGGGGAAGGCACCGGGACAATTCCACTCTGCCTCTCAATTCCACTCACACTCCGCCCTGCCTGGGATGAGCTGCTGGCAAAATAGACCAACTTGAAAACGGCTTCAAATCTAATTTCTCTGCTCACACTTGGTTTGCCTTTGCCTTGGGGAAAGGAATTTTAATGTTTCTTTTCCTCCACTCAGCACAGATGAAATTAACATCTCAACAGACTGGGAATAGCCCAAAAGATTCCCCCCAAGATAACGACCATCAACAAAACATCAACACCCAGCAGCAAACATCAACCAACACCTGCCCCAGACACTGCCCCAGGCACAGCTGGAGACACCTGGTCTGGAAAAGGCTGAGCAGAAAATCCAGGAGTGCCCACCTAATTCCCATCACAGGCACAGAAATCCGGGGGCAACAGGAAACCAAATCCTAACAACTCCACACCTTCAAACCAATGAACATTAAACCAATGGATTTCTATGGGGTCAGAGTGTATGAATTTAGAAAAATCTAGTCAAACTCATGTGTCATGGAATGATTTTCTCTGCACACCCAGCCTAAGTGTGCATGAAATTATTCCTGTTGCACATTCTGGCCAGAATCAAGTAATGCCTTATTTCTCTAAAGACATTGTGGTGAGTTTTTGCTTTTCTCAGTTTCAGTGAAAAGATTACACCATTAGAATACATTTTCATAATAATTTTACTTCTATATTGTGGGTTCTGTTTGGGCCAGTGGTGTGAGAATCAGTTTTTAGTCCTAGGAGAATGAAAAGAAAACACCTGATTGCTTTCTCATTTTTGTTTTATATTTGTACGTGACTCTAAGTGATGACAAAATGATGCTATGAGTTTTTTGATGTTCCCCTTTAAGCTGCACTTTGAAAACTAGAAGAGCTTTAAAGTTGGTGCTTTAACACATAAACAGTTATTAGAATATTGTTTAAAAAAAAACCCAGCAGATCTGTGGGGGGCCACGTGTGAGTCACGGGATGTCTGCCCTGGAAGAGAAGCTTTGTTCCAGGCAGCCAGGAGAGGAGCTTTAGAAATGCAAATTAACACTGATGGGACAAAGCCTGCACAATGGACCAGGGGCTTCCTGCCTGCAGGAGGAATTGGGCTGATTCCAGGAAGGAAAAAACAGAGGCAATGAGTGAATCTGCTTGGAGATAGGGCCAGGGACTTGTACATAAGGCAACAAAGGGAGAAACCATCATTTTCAGAAAATGTTACTAATTGACAAGGACTGCTGCTCAGACCAAGTCCCGATACATTTCTGAACTTCCAGAAGAACAAACACTTCACAGAGGCAGGAATATCGGGTGTTATACAAAAAGGACATGCAGCAGGCGGATCGGGAAGGCTGAACCTTCCAAGCACCTCGGCCAGTGTTGGGCAAAGGGACAGGGACATGCGGCCGGGAAAATCAGGACAAAAACGAGGCCGCGTCCTCCAACACCTGGAGAGAGCGCACGGCAAATGCCCCATGGCCTCTTCCTTTGGGCAGCAATAAAGTCACTTGCACACCGCTCCTCTGGCTCCTTGGGCCACACAAACCTCTGGCGCCGGGAATTTTCCCGCCCGGCCCCGGGCCCAGCGCAGCCACCTCCGGCCTCCCGACGCGAAGCGGGACGAGGCAGCGCTGCTCCGCCACCGCCTCCTGCCGAGGCCCCAGCGGCAAGGAGACCGCGGGCAGCCGCTCCCGCAGCGCCCTCAGCCCAGGGCCAACACGGGCCGGCCACGGCACAAGCCACCCGCCACAGCCCCCTGCCGCCCCCTCCCGGGCCCGCAGCGAGCCCCGAGCCCCCGCAGAACCGAGCGCGGCTCCCACCTGCGATGGCCGGGGCCGCCTCCGAGCTCCGCCGCCGCCTCACCGGGCTCCGGCCGCTGCTGCCGCCGCTGCCGGGCCCGCACAGACGCTCCGGCAATGGCGGCGCTCCTGCCCCACGGCCGCCCTGGGGGCGCCAGCGGGGCCGGGCTTGTTCCCGCTCTGCCCAATCAGCGCGCGCCAGAACCACGAGTGACGGCAGAAGCAGCCAATGGCAGCCAGCGGCGGGCTCTGCACACGGCACGGCCTCGCCTGCCTTGGGCTGATCTCGGCCATTTCTCGGCCCCCTGGGCTGAGGAGCGGCCCCGGCGCTGGGCCCGGCCCGGGCAGGAGGCCAAGGATGCGCCGCTGCGCTGAAGCGCCGGGAGCTCGGGGTGCCCGGGAGCTGAGGGCGCTGCGAGCTGGGGGTGAGTCCGGGATGGAGCAGGGCATGCCGGAGCGAGGCCAAAACTCTGTGACTCTCCTTCCTGTCCCGGGCGGGGAGCAGAACACACAAGGAAAGGCTCGGGGGTCTGGATGAGGGTGGGGACAGTTCAATCCTTGGTCACGGGCACAGCACACCTGACTTGGGGAAATTAATTGAATTTATTGCCAAACGTGTCAGAACAAGAAAACGAGAAGTAAAGTAATTCCTAGGGAAATCCATCTTCCCCCCTGCTGTCCCTCCTTCCCGGGCTTAACTTTGTGCCCCTCTCCGTCCCCCTCCCCGCCCAGAGGCACAGGGATGGGGGTCACAGTCAGGTCATGTCACTGCCTCCCCCTGAGGGCCAGGAATCCTTGTCCTGCTGCAGCCTGGGGTCCCTCGCAGGGGCCAGAGTCCCTCAGGACCAGGCTGCTCCAGCGGGGATGGCCAGGGGGATCCCCGAGTCCGGCCAGGAGCCACTTGCATGGCTGTGCAGGGGCTTCTGCCGGGCTCGGGGCCTCTCTCAGGCACCCCCTGCTCCGGCCCGGCCTCACTGCCCCCCTCACCCCCCATGCAGCGAGTGCCCGGGCAGGGAGATGCACGATTTTCACGGGGCTGAATCTTGGTGTTTCTGAGCTTTATTGGGGTGAATGTTGCTGATTTTTTTTTTTTGTGAGGGCAGAATCTTTGTATTTTGGGGGGATATCAGATTTTTGATGTTTTGGAAGTTTTTGATCCGTCTTTGTTAGCGTTCAGGAACACACATAATCACAGACTGATTGTATGCAGGTGCTTTATTTCTAGCGTGCAGGAACTGGGGGTATCAGCAACCCAAATCTAGCTCCATCGTCTTTGTCCAAAGTGCACATATTTCTACAATTTCAGCTGTAGCAGTAATCACTGTAACAACCTTACAGAATTTGCTTCATTAATATTGCTTCATTAACTTTATCTATATTGCTTCATGAGAGTTAACTCATCCTTGTATGAACATGTCCGAATCTTATCTCTGGGTGGGTATCTTGGAGACCCCAAGTACCAGTTCCCGTTACCATAAACATTTCAGCTTGCTAGTCCATCCCTTATACCCAGCATTCATGTGGCCTACCTCTGCATGATTTTAAGAAACATTTTCAGAAACATTTAACTCCATAGTGACGTAGTTCCCCTCTTTGGAAGTATTTCACTTTACTATAATAAGTGTAATGCTTTCACTATATACAGTCATTTTTTCTGTGTTTATACTTGATGTTCATCTTTGAATGCACGGTTGTCGTAAGCATTGTTACACTCTGGAGGACTTGGAGATGACAAATGCAGATGTGGATCTCTGTCTCATGTCAGTGCCTTTATTATCTTCTGGTTCCAGGATACTCTTTTCTTTCTCTCTCCTTTCAGAACTGCACAGATTAACCAGATTGCTAAGAACACAATCAGTAGGATTATCAGTCTCTCAAGAATAGATTTGATCCCGGAGCTCACATTCCATCCTAACCCTTCAAAAATTTTATCTACCCAACTTGTGGTCAGATCTTCCCTCTCTTTCTGTGCTTCATGTTCTATTTGTTTTAATTGATTAATGTTGTGTTCAACATCTGCAGTTCCATTTGGGCTGTGGATGCAGCAGTGATCAATTTGTCCTTTTAGGTACCCGCATACTCTGTGTTCTTTCAACAATACCATATCTAAAGCCAATCTGTTTTGCAGGGTCATTTTAGTTGTGGCTTGTAATTGTACATTTAGCTCTCTAAATCCCTCTTTGGTAACTCTTGCCAATCTTTCTATCTGGCCTGTAAGTTTGTACAACATCTTTCTATTATCATAATTTGCTATTGGACCAAACAAGGATTCCAGAACCCACTTAAATTTTACACTACTGGAGGGTTCCTGCCATCTTTCTTCATCTTCAGCTTTGTTTTCCTGAACGTCTCGTCCTTATTTGCAGAAGTTCATGCTCTCCCTTGAATGGGGACCTTTTCCAAATTGGGCATAAGGTGGGGAGGCCTAAAGTAATCTCTTTTACTTTTTCACCTACAGGCAAATGTGTTGTCCAGGTGCCATCGCTTGCTGCCCATCCAAATTGCCCTGGACTCTGAACTGTACTTGTGCTCCATATTACCTTTTGGATCACTTGTCCTATCTTGTCATTTATTTCACCTTGTTTATGTTTGATTCCTCTGCAGGCACATCCAATTTGCAGAGCTACCACAAGTGGTGGCATTTGTTTTATTTCTTCATCATCAGAAGTACAGTCCTAAGCTTTGTTCCATACCCACCAATTCACTTTGTCTGCCTCCATTCTACTACTGGTTGCAGTGTACCATACCCCTGGATCTGTTTCATTTTCAGAGCCTTCCCACTTAATGCACCAAGGGCTATCTGCCATAGATTGGAATTTCTGAAGCCCACTCATTGACCATGAACTGTCCCAAGCTTCAGCCCGATCTTTTCCTTCCTGTTCTTCACACTTCCACTTCGATACTGGAATCTTTTCTTTAATGACCTTTGCTATCTTTTCAGAACACCATCCATAATTCCATAATCCCCCATACCAGCCTAGTTTTGGTTCATACTTTCCTCCATTTTCATGGAAATCCCTTGTAGATGAATACTTTGGCTTCACAGCATTTTCAAACACTGTCTTATTTGGGTACTCGTAATCTATATGCAGTACACAGCTCACATTTTCATTTTTATTCTTTTGTATTTCAGGTAATTTTGATGTTATAATTCCCCAATTTATTGTGTCTCCTGCTGCCTTTGGTATTGGCAGACAGGCAGTTATTTTGCTGATGTTTTGCATGTTGGCCAAATCTTGAATTAATCCAATCATCCCATTTTCTGCCTGAATAGTATTAGAGACTTTTATCACTTGTGTTTCTGGCTGCACCCCCACATCCCTCTTCATTCTAAAATGAAGAGTTGTCAGCTGATCCTTTTGCATTTCACATCCCAAGGTAACATTGATTCCTACTGATGGCACTAAAGGCCATGAAATAATCACCATTACAGTCACTAGCAACCTAGACATTTGAAACAATCAAACCCACTTTATCTGCAGCTTTGTTGGCCCTACAGTTTGTGCAGTCCACAGTGCAGGGGAAACCTTCTTCACCCTGGTGTAATGTATGCAGGGATCCAGTCCAGCTCCTTTGACTGCTGTCAAGGTAGTTAACAGTACCTGATAGGGTCCATTCCACCTTTCTTTTAATGGTTCTTCCTTCCAGCTTTTACCGTACACTTCATCTCCCGGGGGGATGTCATGAACTGGATTCTCAAGAGTCAGCGGCCTGTTCCACACAAGGGTGCTCCGAAGTCGAGCTCGAGCTTTTCCAAGAGACAGAACATAATTCTACACCTCTTGCTTCCCTGTAACATGTACATTTGGATTAGGTTCAGGGCATTCATATGGTTTCCCATCCAATATCTCATAAGGACTGACTGACATCCCGCTTCTAGGCTTTATCTGAATCCTCAGCAGTGCTATTGGTAAAGCTTGTGGCTACTGCAATTTAGCCTCTTGGCATATTTTGCTGATTTGCCTCTTCAATGTCTGATTCATCCTCTCTACCTGTCCACTGGATTGGGGTCTCCATGGTGTATGGAGATGCCAAGCTATTCCCAGTAACCTACTCACCTCCCTCACTACTGTGGCTGTGAAATGTTGGCCCCTATCTGATGATATTCCTAGAGGCACCCCAAGTCTTGGAATGATTTCTTGCAGTAACCACTTGACTGTCTCCTTTGATTGATTTGTGTGACAGGGAAGAGCTTCTGGCCATCCTGAAAATGTGTCAACCCTTACCAATAGATATTTGTATCCTCGAGTTCTTGGTAATTCTACAAAATCTACTTGCCAATAATCTCCTGGTTCTACTCCTACCCGAATTTTCCCTAATTGTGCCTGTCATCTAGCCACTGGATTGTTCTTTAAGCAAATTTCACATTTGGACATTACTGATTTTGCCATTGTTAACATCCGTACTGAAATTAAATTTTGTTTTAACAATTTCACCAATGTCTCTGTACTCCAATGACATTTGTTATGTTTAATTTGTAGAAGTTCTCTCATTCTCAAGGGGGGTACCACTACTTGTCCCTGTGTAGTCACATACCACCCTTCTGAATTCTTCTGTGCATTCTGTGAGCGTCCCAATTTCTCATCCTCTATTGAATATTTTGGTTCTGGGGGTAAATTGAATTGAGATACATTAGTTTTTAAAGGTATCAATGCCATTGCAGTTTGCACTTCTCGAGCAGCTTGTCGGGCTGTCCAGTCTGCTTTCCGATTTCCCTCGTGAATTTTGGAGCTTCCTGATTGTTGAGCTTTGCAGTGCATGATTGCTACTTGCTCGGGGTTTTGTACTGCTTTTATTGATTGCAGGACTGCATCTTGATGTTTAATGTGTGTGCCTTGAGGAGACAGCAGTCCTCTTTCTTTCCCCAGTGCTCTGTGTACATGCACTACTCCAAAAGCATACTTTGAGCCAGTCCATATGTTTATCCTTTTCCCTTCACTTAATTCTAGTGTTCTGGTTAAGGCAAGCAGTTCTGCCCTCTGGGCAGATGGATTTGGTGATAATGCTTTTGCCTCCACTATTGTACTGACTGTTGTTGCCTGGGGGGTCCCAGAGCATCTTCCTCTCTGCCTTCTTCTCCTCCATTCCTCTAATGCTTGGGCATGAGAAGTGTGGTTTGGGGAAAAAACAAGGGGTGACCACCTGGGATTCAGGGTTCCTCCTGCCCAAGCCCATCTCTAGAAGTTATCAGGTATCTTGTGTCCATGAAAATCTCCAAAGCATCAGGACTGAGAGGAAAAAATCCCTCCCTGAGGTTTCCCTTTCCTGGGGTCCCCACTTTGGTGTCCCAGGGCTTCCCCCTCTGCAGGCTCATCCCTTCTCCGGGCTGCCCCTTCTCCAGGCTCCCCTCACTCCCGGCTCTCGGGGTCCCCCATCTCCAGGCCCCCATTTCAGGCTCCGGGACTCCCGGGGCTCCCCCCTTTTCGCTGCTCCCCTCCCCCTGCCGGTACCGGGCATCTCAGCTCAGCTTTGGAGTCCTGCAAGATCCAGACATCGCTCTGCCCGGCCCGGCCCCAAAAAAAGGAACAGGGGTCCCCAAAGATACTTCGAGTGAGCTCCAAATATCCCTTCCCCTGTCAACAAATCCTGCCAGGACGGCCCAAGAGCTTCGGGGCGAGGTTCCCGTCCCCGGTGAGCTGCGGGCTGCGGGCCCGATGCTCCCGGCGCGAAGGGGCTGCAGATCCAGAGAGCGATGGACGCACCTGGGTGATTTGCGGAATAAAAGGAACTCTATAACTCACAGAGTAGTTAGTTATAAGAGCAGGTATGAATTAATTCAGCGCTGAGGTGCATGGGGGATATCTCCTCCAAAAAGCATGCACACCCTTTTGATTGGGTTTTCCCGTTTTTATCCTTTACAGAGCAGGTTTACACGATACGGCTAATACATATTAATTTCCTAACCCCGCCTGTCTTCACTTCATATTAAAATTAGCCCTGTGCCCCTTTCAGTCCTTTGGCCGCTTTTTTTTGGGGAGGGGGACTTCAAATCCGTTTCCTCCGGCTTAGGGTCCAGGAATCTCCTTTATCCTGTGGTGCCTTTGTCTTTGCATCTTGTTTGTGTATTCCAGCTCCTTATCTTATCTTGCAGTCTGACTCTTTTTCCTGTTCTTGTGGATTAGGGTGTCAGGGTCTGGTTTTTGTCAGACACCCCTTTTAAACATTTCTTCTTAATTCTTAATTTCTTTGTTTCATGGGGCCTCCTCTGCTGCTCCTCTTGCAGTTCCTGCTCCTCCTCTACCCCTCCTCTTCCTCCCGCTCCTCCGCTTTCCCCTCCTTCCCCTCCTCCTCCTCCATCTCTCGGCTGCTGGTGAGGAGCTCTGGGGTGAGCGGAGCGGGGCCGGGAGCCGGTGGGAAAGGGCTGGGAGAGGGGGATGAGGGGAGCTGGGCCAGGGGGAGAGGGGTTCTCAAGGAGGGGCTGCCAGTTAAGCCCAGGAGCCCCAAATCCCCTCCGTGTCCTGCCAGCCCCTGCCCCCGGCGCTGTGGGGGCCGGGCCGTGCCCCAGTGCCGGCTCAGGGGGTGCTCCAGGCTGCCGTGCTGCACCTGGCAGCTGGAGCTGAGCCCGCATTGCCGGGGGCGGTTTCCAGCAGCACCAGGAGCTGCTGGCTCCAGTCCCCGCTGGGGAGCACGGCAGTGGCCAGCACGTGGCCCGAGAGCTGCTGCTGGCCCTGGGAGCAGCTCAGCTGGATGTGGGCAGGGGAGAAATCCATCAGGGAGCAGAGCAGGCGGCCGGGGCCGGGCTGGGAGCTGGAGGGCACCAGCGAGATGGACACGCTGGGGATGGGCAGGGGGCTTGGGGACCCCCCAGTGCGGATCTTCCTCCCCACAAGCCGCAGGGAATCGCTCCAGGGATCGAGTGCTGCGGGACAGGGAACCACGTTTCTTTCATCCCAAGCCCACCTTTCCCTCTCCTCTCTCCCCTTTCTCATCCTTTCCCCGATCCGCATCCCTTCCCCCCGAATGCAATGTGGGTTTCCCAGCACCCTCCCCCATGCTTTGGGGGTCCCAGCCCTCTCTTTTTCCCACCCTTCCCAATCGTCCCTCCAATCTCCAACCCCCTCCCCCATGCTTGGATTTGGGGGTTCCAGGCCCCTCCTGCTCCGTCTGGGGGTCCCATCCCACCTTTCACTCAATTTGGGGAGATCCTAGCAGATTTTTTTCTGGGAGGAATCCCTGAGTTACAGGATTTTTGGTGTGTAGATTTGAAGGGGGAGAGCTCTGTCTGGCATTTGTTTAACCCATGGTCTGCCAGGGAAGCACAAAAACGTTTCCCATTCCCATCCTTTCCTCATTTGGACTTGTTCATGAGCTGCCTTCTTGTTTCCTTTGGTATCTGTTCTCATCTATTTGTCAACAGCAGTTTGAGTCATTTACTTTTCCAGAAATTCTGTCTCCTTCTGCTAAAAGGTAATCTGATCCCATCCCATAGTGAAATGTTGTGTTCCTCATCTGAGTGGATTTGTTGGGGGGAAGGTCAGGAGCTGGAGCTGTCTGGTTGGGTGTTATTTCAATGGCATCCTGTAATCTAATTATGCCATTGAAATGAGAAATGGTTTCTCTGGTACCTGATGTGAATTCATCAGAGTTCCCGGCTCTGGTCCATGGTGTTTCAGGATTTGTTCTGGTGGTCGTTCATCTTTTCCCCATTTCTGGGTGCTCCCTCCAGCCAGGGCTGCATCAATTGTCAGCTTTTCTCTCATTAAATCATCACATACTTGGATTCTCAACTGATTTCCCTGAACTTGTGGTAGCAAATAAACCCCAGTGGTCTGATACACCCTATATAACATAGACAGAGACAGCACATCTTGGAGTGGGGACAGGGATGATTCTCCCCCACTTGTTTTAGTGAAGTTTTCACAATATTCTCCATTTTCTGTTTTCCTTTGCAGCTGAACCAATTTCTGCTGCAGAGTCAGATATCCTCACAATGGGCTGTGCCTTTAGCTGTGCAAATTCCATCTGTTCAAGCAGGCAGAGCTTGGGCTGAGGGGCAGAGGGAATCAGTCCAATTCCTCCTGCAGGCAGGAAAGCCCTGGGCCATTGTGCAGGCTTTGTCTCTTCAGTGTTAATTTGCATTTCTAAAGCTCCTCTCCTGGCTGCCTGGAACAAAGCTTCTCTTCCAGGGCAGACATCCCGTGACTCACATGTGGCCCCCACAGAATCTGTTATTTTTTTTTTTAAACAATATTTTATTAACTGTTTATGTGTTAAAGCGCCAACTTTTAAGCTCTTCTAGTTTTCAAAGTGCAGCTTAAAGGTGAACATTGAAAAACTCATACCATCATTTTGTCATCACTAAGAGTCACGTTCAAATATAAAACAAAAATGAGAAAGCAATCAAGTGTTTTCTTTTCCTTCTCCTAGGACTAAAAACTGATTCTCACAACATTGTCCCAAACAGAACCAACAATATAGAAGTAAAATAATTACAAAAAATTATTCTAACGGTGTAATCTTTTTTCTGAAACTGTAAAAGCAGAAACTCTTCAACAGTGTCTTTAGAGAAATAAGGTGTTACTTGATTCTGGCCAGAATGTGCAACAGGAATAATTTCATGCACACTTAGGCTGGATGTGCTGAGAAAATCATTCCATGACACATGAGTTTGACTAGATTTTCCTAAATTCATACACTCTGACCCCATAGAAATCCCTTGGTTTAATGTTCATTGGTTTGAAGGTGTGGAGCAGTTAGAATTTGGTTTCCTGTTGCACCTGGATTTCTGTGCCTGTGATGGGAATAAGGTGGGCACACCTGGATTTCCTGCTCAGCCTTTTCCAGACCAGGTGTCTCCAGCTGTGCCTTGGGCAGTCTCTGGGTCAGATGTTGTTTGATGTTAGCTGATGGAATCTTTTGGGCTATTCCCAGTCTGTTGAGATGTAAATTTCACCTCTGATAAGTGGTGGAAAAGAAATATTAAAATTCCTTTAAAAGAAAGATTAAAATTCCTTTCCCCAAGGTAAACGCAAACCAAGTCCCTTTAGAGAAATAAGATTTGAAGCCATTTTCAAGTTGGTCTATTTTGCCAGCAGCTAATCCCAGGCAGGGCAGAGTGTGAGTGGAATTGAGAGGCAGAGTGGAATTGTCCCGGTGCCTTCCCCAGCAGCTGTGGCGAGGGCAGGCACAGAAAGGCCTGAAGCTGCAAGAGTGAGAGCAAGGATTGTCCCGCAGTGGCTGGAGATGGCAAAGGAGGGTGGCCAGGCCGAGGATTTGAGCAGAGGATCTGTGGGCAGGCCCAGGGGCTTCCCCCACTGGGGAGCCCTGGCTGCTGCTGCGTTGCCTTCAGTGCAGGCTCAGGGGTGGCCTGTTTAATATTCCCTTGCAGTTCAGATTTCTGAGTCTGGAAGAGCCATGGCTGGGGCATCAATCATTTTATTTTTTTCATTTTGTTAAGTTTTGTTCTCTTTCTTATGTCCACCCCATAACATTGAGACTATCTGGGGCTAAAGAAGTCACACAATGTTCTGCCTAGAAAAGAGAATCCTCAATCCAGCTCCTGCAATTCCCTGTTAATTTTAGGAATGGTTCCTGCTCCATTTTAGTCCTGGGTCACATTATTTCTGAGATTCCCTGAACCCTCTCAGGGTCAATACAAGACAAAACTTCCATCAACATAGGTCCCAAATATTTAACCATTTTCTCTACCATTTGCCCTTTCTTTTTTTTCAGATACTCAAAGCTGCTTTTTCGCCTGAAAATGAAGCCATTTCAAAGAGGCTTCCTCTACCTCTTCTCCTTGTTTTTCTGACTGGATCAAGTCATCCACATCCTGCATGAAGCCAGTCCCTGGGGGTGAGGTCAATTCCTTTGATATTTCTTGCAAGGCTTGCCCCAATCAGGCCGGTGCTTCCGTGCATCCCTGCAGAAGGACCGTCCATGTCTTGAGCATTTTCCCTTCTAGCTCTTGTTGCCAGCCCAAGGCAGAATTGTGTTTGCATCCTCTGTGAGTGGGCAGATCCCCAGAAAGCATCTTTTGCATCAAGTTGTGAATGGCAACAGTGTGAGGAGGGCACCTGGTTGAGGCTGGTGTAAGGATCTGAGAGTGTGGGGTGCCTCGGTTTCATCATCTCATTTCTTCTTCTTGGGTCCTGCAGCATTCTGTGGATTCCATTGGATTTCTTGTTTGGCAGGATAGGAGCATTCTAGGGAGCCATCCCTGGCTCCCCAAGCCGTGCCTTGAGCAGGACTCCCAGACAGGCTGTGAGCCCTTCCTTCCCTCCCTTGGAACAGGGGATTGCTTTTGGACACCTCTTGTCCTGGTTGCTTCAGGGAAATTTGGAGAGGCTCCATATCTAATTTTGCCAATTTCCCTGGGGCTGCCCACACTTGTGGGTTCACTTCAGCCATGGCTCTGCCAGACATTTGACACAGAGGTACAACAGAACCAGCCTCTGTATCCCCTTTTGCAACATTAATTTGTATTCCCAATTTAGCCATCATATCCCTTTCTTGTAAATTAAAATCACAATTGTGAGCAAATAAAAATTCCTGCATTTTAAACCCATCCCCCACATCTGCTAATAGTGGCTGAATAAAAGACAACAACTCATCTTTCCCACTTTGTGCCTTAATAATTAAAATATTCCCTAACACCTTTAGGTGTAAGATTCCGAGTGGATGGAGAGGCCCCTGTGTCCATCAGGAAAGGTCTCCTCTGGATCCAGAGCCACCCTGGATGTTCCCAAGGGCTGCAGTGTGGTGTGTCCCTGGTGGAATGGGAGCTGTGCCACCGCTAAGAATGCGTGTCCATCAAGGGCTGGACTTGCTGGTGCTGAGGGTGTTGCTGTCTGTGCTTGCAGTGTCCTTGTGCCCTGCAGCTGGAAGGCTGATTCCTTGCCAGGGGCTGTTTGGGTGGGCTGTGCCCTGGCCAGGAGGGCAATGCCTGTGCCAGGTGCTTGTGGCCGAGGGTGTCCCCTGGGTGCTGGGGCCCCCTTGGGCCCTGGGCTTGATCCCTCAGGGGCTGTAGGAACTGTGCCATGGCCTTTGCCTTCAGCTTGGCCTTTTGCTCATCCCTTGCTGCATTCAGCTGCTGAGCCTTTGTGAGCAAGTGCTGCAGGGGCTTCTTCTGTCGCTGCTGCAGCCCCCCTCAGTGCCTGTGGGTGCTCATCGTGTGGCAGCTGCTGAGCTTTCTGCACAATCCTTCCTTTCTCCAGGGACCCACCAGGAAATGCTTAAAAGATCATGTGGATCCTTGCAGGTCTAATCGCCATTTGTGAGCTGTTCCTTCCTCGTGCTGGCTGTGCTGAGGCTCCCCTCCCCAGCCCGTATCCCAGAGCCGGTCCCTGTCCTGCCGCAGTGTCCAAAGGCGGCCCCCCCGGCGGGCAGGGCCGGCAGCTCCACGGGGCCGGGCAGCGGCCGGGGCGTCCCGCAGCCTCCTGGGGGCCGGGGGCCACTGCCGGCCCTGCCCGGGGGGTGCTGGGCTCAGGCAGCGCCCGGCGCTGAGCCCCGGCTGCCCCACAGCCCTGGCCCGGCCCCACAGCTCCCCACAGGCCCCCAGCCCGTGCTCCCGGTGCCGCAGCTCTGCGCCCGCTCCTGCCGCTCCCAGCTCAGAGAAACCCCCTGAAATCCTCACCTCCTTGTTTCCTGTCCTGGAAAACTGGGATACAACGGATCTGGGTTGCCTTCGAAAGGCACGGCGACCTGGTTCAGGGGCGACACGGTGACCAACCCCAGGTCACTCGGTCCATCTGCACACTGACACAAATGTGGTGGACAGCAAAATGGCGTTTATTGGTGAAGAATTTGACACTTTATAACCTAAGTTTCCAATGTTACTCCCATCTGCTTTCATCACAGCTAGGTTCCACTGGCTAATTACAGGTGTAATTACCATAAACTATTCGGGGGGGGGGGAGGGCGGGGTTTTGATTCTGTCTTTCCGTACATCACGATGTCTTCCGACCGCTGACCCCTAAGACCCCACATTTCCCCCCCTCCTTATGCTTAACTAAATTGTCTAGAATATAAGGTGTATTAGTCTTGAAAGTTCTAACATTATTTTGTCTTTATCTGTCTTTAAACATTTTATCTAGTTTACCTATATTATGAAAAGTTTTAAAAGTATATATCATAGACTTGAGTAAAAATATAAGGTGCGCTATACTTAACTAAAAAGGCTAAAAACTTATAAAATAGACACTGCAGCTTTTCATTAACAAACATAAGGCACACTGAGCAGGCAGTGACCAAGTGCATTCTTAGAGCATCTGCTGTCTTTCTACAAACAGGATGTTGACTCTCTCTAGTCAGCTCTTGACAAAAGACACAAGCTTATTTAAAACACATGGTCCAAAGATTAACACTAGTAAGATCATTACGATTGGCCTGATCAGGGTGGACACTGGGGTGGTCAGCCATGGAGGCTGGTTAAACAGCGATTCGAACCACCCTTATTGAACTTCTCTATCTCTCTTTCTCTGCGCTAGTCTTTCTTTCAGTTCAGCTATAGAATCTCTGACCACTCCGGTGTGATCAGCATAAAAGCAACACTCTTCCCTTAAGGCGGCACAGAGGCCTCCTTGCTGCATTAGCAGAAGATCTAGCCCACGTCTATTCTGCAGGACAACTTCAGAGAGTGAGGACAGTGAGTGTTCTAGAAAGGAGATGGATTTTTCAATTATCTGCAAGTCTTCATCAATTCTCATCTGCAGCTGAGACAGTCTCTGTTGTTGGGTCACGAGGGCAGAGACACCTGTGGCAGCACCAGTTGCTCCCAGGCTAAGCAGCATCCCTATGGTCACACCTGTCACCAGTTCTCTTTTCTGAAGTCAGGTGAGTCTGTCCGACTGCAGATTTAACTCCTCATCCGAGTGGTACAGGATCCTGGGAACAATCAACTTGCACACAAAAATCATTAGAAACACTGAAGTCACAAACAGATGGGCATGGGGTAATCATTGTCGGGTCTGTG
This sequence comes from Cyanistes caeruleus, assembly GCF_971803275.1. Classification (NCBI taxonomy): domain Eukaryota; kingdom Metazoa; phylum Chordata; class Aves; order Passeriformes; family Paridae; genus Cyanistes; species Cyanistes caeruleus. The sequence goes on from NW_028255900.1 coordinate 253,409, forward strand.
CCCATTAGCTGCTGCAGACTGGAACCTTGCAATTTAGGGTTTATTGGTGAGTGGATCTTCTGTCCCCCATCTGTCACCTGGACTGGGAACGCCAGCGCAGCTGAAGGGACCCAGCTGGCACATGCAGCTTTTACTTCTCCCCAGTCTGTGAGAGGGCTATCTCCTCTCAGTTCTTTAGTAATGTGGAGGGGGATATTCTTGTTTATCTTGGTTGTCTCCTCCTCTAAGGAGTCGGTCACCGACCACTCATCCCCGCTGGTGTCTCAGTCGGAGTTGGAACTCGACTGGCTAACCATTTCTGGTTTCCCGTGCCTTTTTGTTGGGCTCCGGCCCCACCTACGTCCCTCGTGGGCGAGTCATTCCCTCCCTCCTGGTTCGCCCCTTTCTTTTGGTCTGTCCCTCTGCTTTTCTCCCCCTTTCAGCTCTCCCCCCCACCTTTCTCCTTCACGTTCTCCTGTTCTCGCTGTGCAGCACTCCCACTTCTTATCTCCTTCGCTTCACATTCTCGTTCCCTCCCACGTACTTTATCTTTCTTGTCCTCATTCTTTGCCCATCTACGTACGCTTGTCAATGCCAGCGTTTGTTCCCTGCTCCTACCAAGGACATTTTCACTTTGCTCTTTGTCTTTTTGCTTGGTGCCATCTTGGGGCACATAGGGCGGTGGTCCTTCCCAGGCTTTCCCCGCGGCACCCCTGGCTTCTTCTGTTAACTCCTTCCAGAAAGTTTCTGCTCTCTGCTGACCCTCGGTAAGCGGATCGGGATTTGGGAATTGAGGGGACGTATCGCCCTCTTGTGTCCCCTTTGGCTCAGCAGAGCCGCTCTCATCTGGGACCTGTAATGTCTGTGTAGCCGCCCTGACCCCCAGTTTCGGGGTGGCCAACAAACAGTTTTTTGCTCTCGTATAGCTTTTCGCAGAGCTTTAACAATCTTCCCCCATGACTTAAGATGTTTCCCGGTGCCTGAGGACATGGTTTCCTCGGCTAAAGCTTTGGTACATCTGTCCCACTCCTCAGGGTGGAGAATATCTACTGGCTGGTCTATGACCCCAATATGCAAAAGCCTTGCAAGTGCAAGAGTAAAATCCTTAGGTTTACAATCGATACCCCACTGCTTATGTAATTGCGATACAACCTTCACAAGGGCTTCCATCTCCTTGTTGGTCCAGGAGCATCCTCCCCTCCGGGCTGGTCCAGCGGCTCCGCCCGTCGCCCCCCGTCCAGGCGATTCCCGCTTTCTGGATTTGATTCCCGGGTTTCGGCACCACTTTGTCGCCTTTAAAGGCATGGCGACCTGGTTTAGGGACGGCACGGTGACCAATCCCAGGTCACTCTGTCCATCTGCACACACCACCAATGTGACGGATGGCAAAATGGCGTTTATTGGTGAAGAATTTGACACTTCATAACCTGTGTTCACAGTGTCACTCCCATCTGCTTTCATCACAGCTAGGTGCCATTGGCTAATTATGGGAGTAATTACCATAAACTGTTGAGGAGGGGAGTGATTCCATCTTTCTGTACATCCCAATATCTTCCAACCACCGGACCTTAGCTGCCCACAGAGGCCATGTGACATTTCCCATGGGGTCTCTCCAGTTGTTGACAGACACAGCCTCCTTTTCATCCTAATTTTCTTGGCCACATCTCCCTCTCCCTTTCCCCATTGGCTGAAGTACTGGACAGGTACAGACTGCCCAATACCACTTAATATGAACTCTTTTAGCCATAATTTTGTTTAGCTAACAATATTGATGGCTGTGTTAAGTCTTTGTTGTTCTTCTGGAAGTTCATGAATTTAGGAGAAACTTGGCTGAGCAGCAGTCTGTGTCATCAATTAATAACATTTTGTGCAACTGCTGGCTCCTCCTGTCACTTCCTTATGTCCACGTCCCTGGCCCTATGTGCAATGAGGTTGAGGCGATCAGTTTGTAAAGAGGCTTTGTTGTTGTTCCTTTGCTGGGGTTGCCCCGTTTTGGGGCCATCCCCCCTGGAGCAGGGTGTCTCCCCTTGGCGCAGGCGCAGGGCTCAGGCAGGGCTGAGCCAATCAGAGCGCACGGCGCTGATGACTCATCAGTGTCCAGGCAGAGCCGCAGCTGCCAGCGTTCCCCAGCTGGAGCCCAGCTGCGCCCCTCCCCCCCGGGCCTTGGCGCCCCCCTGGAGGGGAATTTGGGGAGGTGGGAGGGGGGAGCGCCAAGGCCGGGCCCCCCCGCGCTGTGGTGGCGGGAGCGGCTGCAGTGGGGAGCGAGTGCGGGCGGAAGCGGCCGAGAGCCCAGCGCTGCCCCAGGCCGAGCTGGCCCAGCTGCATCCGTGCCCCTGCGGTGGGATGCTGTGGGACTGGGGGGAAAGAGGGAGGCGGCAGTGGGTGCTGGGCCTGGGGGCAGGAGGAGAAGGGAAGGAGAAGCAGGGTTGAAGAGCAAAATGGTGAAATTATGTACCTGGAGTTTTGCAGAAGGAGGAGTGTGAGGTAGAGCAGGGACTCAGGACGAGGAGGAGTAGGAAGAGGAAGCAGCACCAAGTTCATCCCTGAATCTTCAGCTCCCCCACCCCAGGAATGTTGCCTCCCCACGTGCAGCGGGTGACTGGGGAGGGGGATCCACGATTTTCTTGGGGCTGAATCTTGGTGTTTCTAAGCTTTATTGGGCTAAATGTTGGTGCTTTGATTTCTTGTGAGGGCTGAACCTTTCTGTTCTGGAGGGGGTTTTGGCTGAATCTCGTTGTTTGATTAGTTTTTGGAAAACACAATCAGTGTTTTCTTGTTTGGTCTGAATGTTGGTGTTTTAGAGATTCTTACAGACAAAAGATGACCAATGACTTTCTGAGATGAACTTGGGCAAGGAGGAAACCCCAGCCCAAGGCACTCTCTTGTTGTTTATTTCCCCCCAAACAGGAATTTTACGTGACCAAACCATGTCCAGATGGAGCAGGAAGAGGAAAAGCCCTGGAGATGCCGCACAAGGAGGGGCTGCAAACTCAGTCCAGGGAGCTGCAAGGAGGAAAGATCCCCCCAAGTGCCAGGAACACGGCCAGAGATCCAGCCGGAGTTCAGAGCTGGGGGTGAAACCTCATGGTGGGGAGAAGCCCCACAAGTGCTTGGAATGTGGGAAGAGCGTCAGCCGGAGCTCCGACCTGAAGAAACACCAGAGGATCCACACTGGGGAAAAGCCCTATGAGTGTGGGAAATGTGGGCAGAGCTTCAGAAGTACCTCTGACCTGATGAAACACCAGGTGATCCACACAGGGGAACGGCCCTACACCTGCTTGGAATGTGGGAAGAGCTTTGGGTGGAGCTCTGACTTGAGGAAACACCAGCGCATCCACACTGGGGAGAGGCCCTACGAGTGTCCCCAGTGTGGGAAGAGGTTTCAGACCAGCTCCAGTGTCCTCCTACATGAGCGGATTCACACAGATGAGAGGCCCTTCCGCTGCCCCGACTGCGGGATGAGCTTCAACCGCAACTCCACCCTTGTCAGTCACCGGCGCATCCACAGTGGGGAGAGGCCCTACGAGTGTCCCCAGTGTGGGAAGAGCTTCTCCAGGAGCTCTCACTTGACCCGACACCAACGTAGGCACCAGTAAGGGAAGCCCTGCGAGTGCCCCGAGTGCGGGAAGAGCTTCGTGCGCTGCTCCAGCTCCATCCCCCATGGGAGGATGGGCGTTGGATGATCCCCAGTGACCCCCGTTGGGCAGAGCCCTGGTGATCCGTGGTCCTGGTGATGCGTGTTGGGAAGACACCTGTCTGGGAGGCTCCACATCTTCCTGGCTCCCTGTGGGCACCTGCATGAACACCGGGACAGGAAGAACATTGGGACACAGACCAACAATGGGAATTCCTTGTGGGGGGCAGATTTGTTGACTTTCAATCCCAGAAAATCTTTTGCATTCAATCTTATCTTCTGGTGGCATCAAGGAATACTGGATGGTCTTGGAGGTCTTTTCCAACCTCAGTGATTGCACAGTTTTGATTTCCTATTGCCCAAGGGTGTCTTCCACAGCCAAATGGTTATGAAGTGGGGCAAAGATCAATGTTTTGGAGACAGTGGTGTGGAAACCCCTCCCCCCCTTCTTCCCTCCCACTCAATCACAAGGATGCTCAGCCAGCACAAAGAAATCCTTTTGTTTTGGCCTTGATTTTATTTTCATTTCTCTTCTTTCCTTTAAAATATCTAATTTTGGGGTAAAAATAAAGACATTGAATTAAGACATGGGTGAGAACATTGAGGGACATAGACATGGTGGGACATGGAGAGTGACATAGACATGGACAGGGACATGACTATGGATGCTAACTCTGAAATAGAGAGCACGGTGCTTGTGGAAATTGCAGGCCACATAGTTTTCTCAGTCTTGCCTGGGAATTCATAAGGAGGAATTAAAACAATCCTCAGAGATAGAGAACAGCCTTGCAGGTGCTGTTTGTCTGTTCCTTGTTTTCTTGCAAGAGAAGGTCGAGGGGTGGTGTACCCCATTGACCAATGAAGGTGATGTGGTAGTTTACTAACCAGTAAGAGTTTCTTCTCTGTACTTTTCACGTATCGGTCTATAAAAAAGACCTGAGTTAATAAACCAGAGAGAAATTCTCGTGATCGACTCCCAAGAGAGTCTGTGTCGTTCTTCTCGCCATTCCTAATAGAGCAACATCTGGTGACCCCAACGTGATGTGCATCTAGTGACCTCCCGAGGGTCAGTGCAGCCAGCGGTCGACGAGCCAGCTGCTTCCCCCACAGAGGGGTAAGTGAGAATCTCCCGGGCTCCCCTGGAGGGGGCTGGTTTTTTTAGACCAACGGGATAGTGGAGCCCTGCCAGTGAGCGGGCTTGGAACGGCTTATTTTGACGAAGCTAGAATTTAAAGTCCCTGGTTAAGCCACTGCATCTGCATCATTGCATTCGCGGGCTGTCAAGATAGACGGTTCTCACAATGGAGAACTGCAATTGAACTAATGATCAGCTTGTCTTCTCTGCGTGACAAGACACCTTGCCAGGCATGGGACTCCATATTTCTGAAGATGCTATGTGCACTTTGTTCCAGTGAGTAAAAGTGCAAAGTTTGACTGTGACTCTTGATAATGCCTTTAACCTCGAGATTTGGCTGTCAGTGGGAGACCGCCTATGGTCTGAGTTAGCTGCAGGAGATACCGGCGTGTGCAGCTTGGCAGCCACCTGGGGCGTGCTCTTTAAAGTGCTGGAGCGGTGCCGGTCTGAGGACAGTGATGCCGGGATAGAAGATTCGGAAGCCAGGGGTGCCTCTTTTGTACACCATGAGAGACTGGGGGGTGAGACCAAGAACCCGTCACCCGCGGAGTTGGGCGCACAAGCCTCGCCAACAGAGAGGTGACACAGGAATGGAGACTGCCCGTCCCCGCCCACGCCTCCATCTGCGGCGCCTTCACCAGCGCTGCGAGCGCTGCCGCGAGCAGCCGCGGGGGGCCCTTCATTGTCGATGGTGTTCTTCAGCCCCCCCCCGCACCCTCTGCGTTCCTTTCTCCTGTGCTGCAAAGGACAGCACGGACGCCCCCGCTGCAGCCTGCTGGCGCGGCAGGGGGAGCAACACCCCCTGTGTCCATCCGAAGGGCCCGCTGGCACGGCGGGGGGAGATCAGCTTTCAGCCCCCCCACGTCCAGCTGCGAACCCGCGCATGCGTGAACCTCACCGGGACGCCCATCACAGCAGCCCTCATCAGGGGTGTCCCCTCCGGCCTCCGCACCGCCTCTGCACAACCCCCTGACGGCAGCGACACCGCCCACCACGGCAGAGGCAGGCGTGGTTCCTTCCCTCCATGCCCAGCCCAGTGCGGGGGGCAGACAGGTCCACAAGCAGAGCCAGTGCCCCTGCCGGCTACTGCAACGCAATTGTCATGGCAGCCACTGCTGGAAACAACAATAACTGGGCAAAAACTTCAGCGAGTAACAGCAGCAACAACTTTACAATGGAGTCAGCTTTACTCAAACCATGCAAACTTCAAACCGCTCAGCAACACAGCTGCAAAACCCGACGAACAACAACGGCAGCCTGAACCTGACGAAACAACCATCTCCACACTGCAGATAGGTTCCCTGTTTACTTCACTGACTGCAGAGATTCAGGAAGCTTTTAACCACAGCCATGTAAACTCTACAAGTCCCTCAGTCATATTTGAGGGGAAAATCCAATTGACAACAAAAAAAAAAAAAGGGGGGGGGGGTGGGAATCAAAGCATCGTGAATTGCATTGTTGATTGATCTGTAAAAAGTTTATAGATTTTGCATAGTAGAATTGAGTAGACTGGGTTTGGATCTGGGTGTTCTTGAGTTTTGTCACTTTAGTGTTCTTTTAAACTTCCCTGTCGGTGTATGTTAGTTCATTGTTCTAGTCAACCAACAAGTCCTTGCAAAGAAACAATCCTTAAACATCAAAAACGTAAGCCAGAAAATCATTCTAAATCAGTGTCCATTCCAATTTCTATTGAAGGAGACCACTTGTGCTGTGTTTGCTCTCTTTCCTGCAAGGGCCCAGCAGGAGATTACAAATACTGCTTTTTTATTTTAAAACAAAAAGGGGGAATTATGGATGCTAACTCTGAAATAGAGAGCACAGTGCCTGTGGAAATTGCATGCCACATAGCTTTCTCAGTCTTGCCTGAAAAAGTGGCCTGGGAAATCATGGGGAGGAATTAAAACAATCCTCAGAGATAGAGAACAGCCTTGCAGGTGCTGTTTGTCTGTTCCTTGTTTTCTTGCAAGAGAAGGTGAGGGGGTGGTGTACCCCTGTTGAAAGACCCCCGAGCTGTTCACCAGTCTTCACAGAAGTAATTGTGAATGCCGTTTATTTCTATTATTAACACACCTTTTATAGGGTCTACAGGGTTTGCGGGCAGAGCAAGTTACTATTGGCTAACACACACAGGTTTACATTCTTATCCTTGTACACAAGGATATTGTTTTGCTTTACTCTCTCTTCTGCAGGCAAGTTTCAAGGATTTTAGCCCTTAATATCACGTCTTATTTCAAAGGCTGGTTTGTGCATACAGGCCTTTACTAATATATAAAATATAGCAACAATTCCCCCTTTCTCTTTTTGCACAAACCAGGCTTTGGATAAGATAACACACAACTTAGGCTGTCATCCCAATTAACACTATAAGTAAAGTCCGTCCCCCTTCTAGCACAAGAGACCTCAACCATCCAGTGATGCCCCAGCTGGCGAACCAGCTTCCAGTGGGGTCACTATCTTCTTTCAGGGCATGTAACACATCCTGTAGCTGTTGCAGTTGCTTATGGATGGAAGCTGAATGATCAGTAAGATCCAAGCAGCACATGCCTTCAAACTCCCCACAACCACGTCCCTGTGCCAAGAGCAAAAGGTCCATTGCAGCTCGATTTCATAACATTGCATGACATACACTACTCACATCGGCTGAAAGCTCACTTAACATTGTGGATGTTAAGTTCAATCCTTCCTTAGTCCAGCAAGCGAGCCTTTTTAGGGTGGCTAAACTTTAATTCATTCAGACTTCGCTTTGACTGTCCGATGTTCTTCATTCTGCCAGCTATATTCAACAATTGGTGTTAGCTTGGGTGGAACAAGGTTATGTTTCCCAAGATAACAGGGTCCTCTATGTGGACTAGCAGGAATCCTATTCCATGCCCTATCCCCACAGATTAGGAAGATGGAACTAGGTAATCGCTTTGGTAATTGTCCTGTGAGATTGCACCACAAACAAAGGCTTTACTTTCAGTGGTAGTAACGAGATCAGCTATAGGGTTGACTGCAGCTCAGGGCTACATTACTTTGTTAGAATGACTTTTTGTCGGGGGTTCAAACATTATCCATCCACCTGAGGTATTGGTGGAACCTAACAAATCTAATTCTTCTGAGGGTTGTAACATTGAGAACTTTGGTAATTTTTTGCTTGCCAACAGGCTTCAGGTTGTCTTAATGTGAAGCCAACAGTGCAATTGCACTCTTGCAACATTGCCAATCAATTCAGTCGAGTCTCATTACTAATTAAATCTTTAAATGCTGGAGGATCCCATTCAGGGACTCCTACGAGACTGGTGCGAAAGGATCTCCAGGTGTGGCTAGGCTTAGACACATTGACCTTTGGCCAGTTCAGTGTGCCAGTGGCCCACATGTTCTGCCTCTTTTGGATGTTAGTTAGCAGACAGTTGGTTGGGACTATACACAACACAATTACCATAAGCAGTTTGTTCCATGCAAATGACACCATATTTGCAAACTTACAGCTAAAACTCCAATCGTTAAATGAACCTTCAAAGATGCTTACACTAGCTCTTGAAGGGGGAATACTTATACTTTATACCAATATAACAATTACTACACAGGCTAAACTATCTTAACCTATTATATGACTACTTTTAACACACGTGCTTTGGTATATATGCAGTCTAAGCGTGAAAGCAATTTGCTGAAAGGGTAAACACACAACTACAATTTGCTTTATATACAGTTAAATGGAGTCTCTACACTTCTTAGATCTTCTACAGAATTTCTCTAACACGATTCAGTCCTGGAACGTTCACTGCTCCCGTGATGTCAGCTGGCAGCTGATGGGTGACTGAGGGTTTTGATGTTCAAGTTGTTCTTCAGATCCTTCTAAATCTTAAAACAAAGGATACCTGAAAAATTGGTAGAGACATAACATCATAGTAACGACATAAAAGTTCTGTTGGCAACTGTCTGTGTAGTGTTCAGACACAACTGTGTCCTGACAGCTCCACTTCTGATCCATGTCTGGAGTACCAAGGCTGTGTGGTGACATCTCTGTTCACTGGATCTCATGTGTTCAGAGGCAGACAGTCTGGTCAGATGGACAGGTGACCTTTTTGAACCTGCCAACAAAACACAGGCACTTCTCTTCTTGAAGTTAATGAATTACACTAATCAAATGTTTTTAGGGCATCCATTTCCCCCGTTTTCTTAAAAAAAAAAATAAAATGAGATGTACTTCTGTTATAAACATCAACAGCAACACAAAACCATATACACAATTAATAAGAACTTATACCGGTTGAAAATCAATTAAATCATAAACATTATTAATAACATATGTAATATAAAACTACTATTAATTACTAAAACACTGCACCAGCATCCCATAGTTAGCAAACAAACAGAAACAAAACAATCAGTGAAGGATTGGGTAATCACCTCCAGAAATGATTCTCCAAGCCCACTTCAAAACTGATCCAGCTGTCATATCAACAGGGTCAAATTGCTGAGTCAAAAAGTGACTCAAATACTGATTTGGGACAGAAAACATCTGGATCTGATGGCAAACATTCTGTCCAGGTAAAGTCAAGGCTTGGCCAGGGCCTGGCTTTAAACTGGAAAGATGCCTCTTAACTCATTTCTAAAACAAGGTTCTCAATAGTAGCAGCTAGGAGATGCTTACAGCACAGCAAACTGTTAAAATGCATTTGTACAAATCAAATGATCAGAAGCCTCAGGTACCAGACCAATTAAACCATGCAGCAGTTGGTTTAATCTGAAGCCTCTCCTATGGCAGCTGATCCTCAGCAATGATACTTACTTACTTAAAATTCTGGAAACACTGAAAAATAAGAAAGCTATAACAAACAAAACTGCAGAGATTGTAACAACCAATAGAACTCCCGATGAAGTCAAGGGTGTCACAGACTGCATTCACTTCTATCCACAAGCAGGTGTTCATCAGCGTTCTGTCACAGCTGTTTCAGTTGTGGCTATCTTCATCTCTCTAGGAAAATAACTATACTTTGCAGTTTAGACAAGTGTCTCCAATAAAACACAAAACAATTTAAATTAAACAATATTTAAACCTAACAATAATTATATATGATAAAAGGAAATAACAAACTTAACCTTAAAAGAATATCTAAGTTAGAAAACTTAACTTAAAAACATTCAAGCCTAAACATTATAAAACTTAACTATCCTTAATTCTATTAACACTTAATCTATATTAAATAAAATCATAACTTAATATTATTCTGTTAGTACAAAAAAGCAACTAAAAGTTTGATATATACTTTTTAAACACAATATAACAGTAACATGAATTCACTATAAAGATTATAAGAATGTAACAATTACATCACAATTCTATGTCATCTAGCTTTGGGAATAACTCACAATAACTGCAAATGTTACTAAAAATACTTATTCATAACAGGAATTTGCCTAGTATATGCTTAAATTGGCTAGGATTTGAAAGTGCAGTTTTTCTAGAGAAAAACCACAACAACACAGGATTTGGTGAGTTGCCATCTAGCTTTGTAGCACTTTTCAAAAGTACTACATTTACATTTTTTCAGAAACATCAAGTCCAATTCTTAAACTAAAACCCAAAATCCAAATTGGTGTATATGCAGTTATATGTGCTTTATATAACAAAAGGACTCACATTAAAATTACCTTATTAAAATTGTGGAAAAAACAAGCAAATAGATAATATATACTTTAACTTAACTTTGTCTTGTACAGTAAAGTTCTCTTAACTAATTATTTTTTAAACCATAAATCTCTTCTGTAGATAACATTAATTGGAAGGTTTTCCTAGAAGCTGTAAATCATACCATGTTTTAACCTTGGGTTCTAAAACCAATTATTGCAAGGCAACTTCTGTTAAACACTTTTTCTCTCTCTTTTTTTTTTTTTTTTTTTTTTTTTTTTAAACGTTCAAAGAATCACAATAACTTCTCTAGTGAAATCCTAAAAACTGCAATTGCATGAACTCATAATTACTTAAAACACAAAATTAACTCTACAATGGCATATAAAAACATTTTGAAAACCCAATAAATTATAACTTTTTAACAAACTGGGTATTATCTGGGTGCTTCTTCTTAGAGAGGGAGCAAGAGGGAGCCCACCCTGCTGCTGCTGCAGCTCTGCTCTTATCTTCCTTCACATTCTCTACATACTCTTGCAGCGAGGAAAACGGAGAGAAAGGAAAAGAAAAACCTCACAAAGTTAACTTTAACAAATGCAGTTTTTTCTCTCAATCTCTCGTGTTGTTTGCCGATAGAGGAAAAAAGGGCACGATTTTACAAAAGCAGGCGATGTTACACGAAAAGTCTCTCAGGCCAGGTGCCAACAACGGCGATCATTGCAGCTTATCAGCGTGGCCTTGGAACTTTTCTTGCTGCTGCTTCTACCCCCAGGGTGCCTTTGTTCTCTGCACACCTCTGTGCTCCCCCATGTCCCCCTGGTTCGGGTGGAAACCAGACTAAATTTGGCTTCTTTTCTTCCAGGGTGGTAAAGATGGAACATTAATAAGATTGTAATGCTAAAAGTGACTCCAAAAATGAAGCAAATATTTCTGGATGTATCACATCCTGCCATAACTGAACAGATTCTGTTCGTTGTTTCAGCGTTCGCTGTGGAACTTTTTTTTTTTTTTTTCTTCTTTTTTTTTTTTTTTCTTTTTTTTTTCTTCTTTTTTTTTTTTTTTTTATTTTCTTCTCTTTGACTCTCCCTCCCTCTCTCCATGGGCAGCATAGATAGGAGTGCTTGTCCAGCAGTGGGAGGTAAAGGCATCTGCCGCTGTGACGCAGGTAGAATTACGGGGCTCACAGCCTCAGCATATCTCGCCTTTCTGTCTTTTAAGGTATTAATTGCAATCTGCCAAGTTCAACCGAGAGACACAGTGTCCTTGCTCTTTTCTGTAATTGCCATTTCCCATATCAGAGCCGACATATCAGTCCGTTCTTGCACCGCAAAAAGCGGTGTGAGCACTGCAAATGCCCATGACAATTAGCCCATATAATGAGCATATCCAGGTCCTTTTCCTGGGCTGCTTCGCCTCGTTTAACGAGGATGCAGAGAAGCAGTTTTTTAACCGCCGCAAACTCTGCCTCCATGCTGACGGCCACCCGCAAGGGGGAAGGTTGCGACCCTTCTACCACGTCCTTGCCTTCCTGGGCCCCCCCCAGCAGCCTGACTTTCCACGTCCTACCGCTCAGCGTTTCACCGCGCTCAGGCTGCCTATCCGGTGCCGATCCAAGCCCGCGACATCTAATGCCCAGATCCACTCCGCTGACTCCAAAGCCCCTCTGCCCGCAGGGGTGTCCTTGGTCGGAGCGCCAGATGTTGAAAGACCCCCGAGCTGTTCACCAGTCTTCACAGAAGTAATTGTGAATGCCGTTTATTTCTATTATTAACACACCTTTTATAGGGTCTACAGGGTTTGCGGGCAGAGCAAGTTACTATTGGCTAACACACACAGGTTTACATTCTTATCCTTGTACACAAGGATATTGTTTTGCTTTACTCTCTCTTCTGCAGGCAAGTTTCAAGGATTTTAGCCCTTAATATCACGACTTATTCCAAAGGCTGGTTTGTGCAGACAGGCCTTTACTAATATATAAAATATAGCAACATACCCCACTGACCAGTGATGGTGATGTGGTAGTTTACTAACCAATAAGAGTTTCTTTTCTGTACTTTTCACGTATCGGTCTATAAAAAAGACCTGAGGTAATAAACCAGAGAGAAATTCTCCTGATCAACTCCCAAGAGAGTCTGTGTTGTTCTTCTTGCTGTTCCTAATAGAGCGACACGTGGCCATTCATGGGGACATGGGGGGACACGGGCACAGATGGAGACGTGGGGGACAATGCCAGGGGTGGAAACATGGTGGGGACACAGCCCTGGGTGAGGACATGGTGGGACATGGCCAGTGACATATGGGGCCATGGCCATGGCTGCTGCCATGGGGGGAACTTGCAGGGGCTGTGGGGGATGCTGGGTTTGAGGGAGTTGAGGGTTCCTGGCAGGGACCTGGGGCTTGCTGAGGGCTTTGGGGAGCCCTGGCCGAGCAGCTGCGGCTGCGCTGGGAGCCCCTGGCGGAGGTTCTGGGGCAGCTGCTCAAGGACCCCCTGGCCTGGAGCCCCAGCCGGGCATTGGGCTCCTGGAAGGGAATGAACGTCCTTGTGCCCAGGAGGGAAATCCCAGCACCCCCAGGGTGTGGGGGGCAGCTGAGAGGCCACAGCAGACAGCACTGTCTTCCTCTGTGGAGCCCAAAGAACCTGCCAGCTCAGAGATTTTGGCTCTCCCCTGGAGAGCTTCTCCCTAGGTCCCTCACTTTGCTCTCATGGAGAGAAAAAGTGTCACTCCCAGAGGCCTTTGAGTTGAACATGTTAATTTGTTACACCCCATCGGTTTTCCTCCCTATCAATCCACCCTGATACATGTATCCCAGTTTTCCCCGCCCCTCTCCTCTATAAATAGCCCGAGTTTTCCCCTGTTCAGAGAGCTGCTGTCACTGGCTCCCTTCACTGAGGGCCCTGTTATAATAAAGGCCATTTCTCAGTGGAATGCCATACAGCTCCCTAGCCTCTCTCCCTGTCGCCTGCACGCTGCCACTGAGCTGAGACCACTCACTGGGCAGAGGACGTGCCTGTGCCCCTGGACAGTCCTTTTCAGGACGGCTTCTTCAGGGTAGTCGTGGCACCCCTGCCATCGACACCACCGCGGCGTTCCTCCAGAACTGCACCTCATAATTCCCAAACTCTGGGATTCTTCCCAGGAAAAGGCTGCCAGGAGCTGCCAGAATTGAGTGAAAGGCAGGATTTGAGGCTCAGATTGAACAGGAGGGATCTGGAACTCCCAAAACCAAGCAGAGGGGTGGGGTGATGGATTGGGCGGCAGTGGGGCAGGGGTGGAAGTGCAGAGGACAAGGGGCGCATGGGAGCTCCATATTGGGTTTGGATGAGTCTCACTCCTCCTTCTTCTTCATCCCACCACCTTCTCCTCTCCAGCCCTTCTCCCGCTACTTCCTCCTGCCTCCTCCTCCTCCTCCATCTCTTCTGCTCCCCTGAGCCCAGCGCCCAGCCTTGGATCCCCATTTTTCCAATTCCTTCACATCCCATAGGAGGAGCCAGGATGGAGCTGGGGCAGGTTGGGCTGGGGCAGCACTGGGCTCTTGGCATGGTCCAGGTACCACCCATGTGCCCCCTCCCCAAATTTCCCTGGTGGCTTCAGGGGTCCCAGCCCTTTTTAGGGTTTGCTGGGTGGCCATGCTGGAGTTTGGTGTCTCCCAAGGAGTCCCCAGAACAGCGTGACACATGGGGGGGACACACGGGGGTCCTGATCCATCCTGGGGCAGCATCTGTCCCTGACAGGGTACCCCCATGGGGTCTCCCCAAGTCCCTCCCCACTGCCCCCCATAAATGGGACAGGGGCGAACTGGGAAGCTTTACTGGGAACACTGGGAGCAGCCGGCCGGGGGCAGAGTGACAGCAGGGCTGGGGGGGCACACGCCCCCTCCAAAATCAGCCCAGGGTTGGAGCGGGGGATGCTGGCTGGGCCTGAAGCCATGGGGATGGGCTGTGGCTGCCAGCGGCTCAGGAGCTCTGTGGGCAGAGAAAAGGGGGTGACACTGGGCTGGGGGCCCTGGGGGAGCACACACGTTCCGGGAGAGGGAGAATATGACCCCCAGGACCCCCCCTCACCTTCTTGTGCAGGCAGAAGCCAAGCCCCAGTGCCAGGAAGACGAAGCCCAACATGGAGCCCTCGATCCATATCAGCATCTTCCTGCGGGCAGTGTACGGCAGCATCTCTGGGAAGTCTGCAGGGGTCGGGATCCCCCCTAAAACCTCTCACAGACACCCCAAGCCCTTCCAAGCACCCTTCCACTCTCACCCACCCCACCAGGACCTCTGAAACCTCCTCCCAGTCCCTTCCCAGCCTCCCCAGGATCCACCAAAAACCCTCCTGTCCCACTCAGGATCCCACAGTCCCCTCCCAGATGCCCCCCTGGACAATGCCCTGCCCCTGGACCTCCAAACCCTCTCCCAGTTCCTTCCCAGCCCCACCAGGACTCATCAGGATCCCTCTCAGTCTCTTCCCAGCACAACCAACCTCGTCCCAATCCCTGCTTTCCAATCTCCAGTCTCCTTCCAGCCCCTCCAGGCTCACTCAAATCCCTCCCAGTTACACCCAGCACCCCCAAACTCCCTCCCAGTTTCCACCAGGACCCCCTGAACCCCATCCCACCCTCTCCAATAACCTTTAATTCCCTTCTCAGCCATTCTTGGCCCACAAACCCCTCTCCCAGTTTAAATCAGTCTATCTCAAACTCCCTCCCAGTTACTCCCAGTGTCGCTCTATTGGGAACGGTGAGAAGAACAACACAGACTCTCTTGTGAGTTGAACAGGAGAGCTCTTAAGGTTTATTACCTCAGATCTTTTTTTATAGACCGATACATGAAAGTACAGAAAGGTAAAACTGTTATTGGTCAGTGAACTAACACATCACCATCATTGGTCAGTGGTGTACACCACCCCTCGACCTTCTCTTGCAAGCACCTGCAGGGCTGTTCTCTATCTCTGAGGATTGTTTTAATTCCTCCCCATGATTTCCCAGGCCACTTTCTCAGGCGGGACTGAGAAAGTTATGCAGCCTGCTATTCTACAGGCACTGCGCTCCCTACTTTTGCTCATAGTTAACATCCATACTCCCAGCACACCCCAGTCCCCCTCCCAGCCCCTCTACTGCCTCCCCGCTGCCCCCAGCGCTGTGGGGGCCGGGCCGTGCCCCAGTGCCGGCTCAGGGGGTGCTCCAGGCTGCCGTGCTCCACCTGGCAGCTGGAGCTGAGCCCGCATTGCCGGGGGAGTTTCCAGCAGCACCAGGAGCTGCTGGCTTCAGCTCAAGGGCACCAGCGAGATGGACACGCTGGAGGGCACTGGGAGAGAGGGGGACACACTGGGATCAGCTGGGTGTGAAATGGTGCCAAGGCCGGTCAGCTCTTCCTCAGCTCCACGCCAGGAGTGGAACACACCTCAGGAGCAGGATGACCCGAGATGTGGCTTAGAGCAATGCTCTACAGCACTTAACAGCTGTCAGACACAGTGTGGAGGCAAGAATGGGGGGAAGGTCTTTTATATTGGGGTTCAGAGAAAGGTTTAGTCTCCCAAGGGTCCAGGGACAAAAGACACAGAACACAAGTGTACAGCAATTTATATATGGGGAGGGCCCAGGGGTGGATACAATTTCAACCAGTGAGGGATATCCTGGGGAGGGGAATAGGACACATGGACCAATGGGGTGCTGTGGATTAGGGGATTTCCAAAGGGGACGTCCAAGCAGGGGGTTGGCATAAGGCAGGATTGACAGGGGACATTTGGGAACAAGGGGCAGGGTGGACAAGATTGATAGGGAAGGTACTGGAAAAAGGGGTTGGGATACAATGATAGGCAGGGCAGGGGAGGAGATAACTTTGGGTTAAACCAACAAAGCAGGGGGTAACAGAACAAACCACTTATAGAAACAACTTCAAACGTTAAATTAAACAAAAACACACCACAACATCTCCCTCTTTTCTGTTTAAAAGGAAGAGCTGTGGTTTTGGGGGATCCATTCTCATTTTGGATACACATCTCCCCAGCAGGGCTGGTCAGTTGGCACTTCTCCCTGATTGACCTCTGCAGTGGGAGAGCCCTGGGAGGGCTCGCTGAGCCTTGTACAGCGGGGCGTGCCGGGCCAGGCCGGTCCCTGGCTTGGCTGCGGGGGGTACTAGGGTGTGAGGATGGGGGGTTTGGGAGGGTTCCAGTCCTGGATACAGGGGTGCATGGGGGTCCTGCTGCAGCGGAATGGGAGTTCAGGGGGGTCCCTTCCTCTGTTCTGGGGTTCAAGGGGTCCCAGTGCCTGAAAATGGAGGTTCAGGGGGGTCCTGGTGTCCAGAAATGGGGGTTCTGGGAGGTTTCCATTCCCGAGAATGGGGGTTTAAGGGGATTCCAGGTTCCAGATAAGGGGGTGCAGGGTTTTTGGGGCTGGGGAAGGGGGTACCAGGGTGTCCTGGTGCTCCAAAATGAATGTCCAAGGGAGTCTCTGTGCCAAGGAAGGGGGGTTCACCCAGAAATGGAAGTGCAGGGGTTCCCCATTCCCAGTGTAATAAGTGGAATTGATTCGTGCTACTTAAATTGCAACTGTTACTAAAGTTATCATTAGAAACGATCAAGAATCAGTGTTACAAAGCAGATGTACCCCTTTGCAGATGTTACACGTCAAAATTAAGGTACAGGATGTAGTTCAGAAAATAAATGGTCAGAAAAATCAGAAAAAGGAGGAAACTTATGGGAAACATTAATGAATATGTATAAGCATACAGTATATAAGTTTAGCTTGAAGTGCTTTGTTTCGTACGTGAGGTGAGGTGAGAAGCGTCCCCCCTACACCCCGTCAGTTTTACTTATGCCTTAAGCATTTGTAACCACTGGCCAATTATATTCACATATATATATATATATATATATATATATATATATATATATATATATATATATATATATATATATATATAAATATGCATCTGAATATATCTACTAAATTGTATCTCTTTTTTAATAAATTGTATTCTTTTACTAAATTCTATTCTTTTATTATTTTGTATCCAATTTATTAAGCTATGTTATCAATTAATTAAATTTGATTGTTTGGAAATTTGAAAGTCATTTATAACACTACTATATCAAAAGCAGTTAGAAGTGATTACAAACTGTACTATATCAAAATCGTTGTGATTATAATAATTTGCAAAAGCCAGCACATAATAGCAAAGGGCAACAACAACATAGTTCTTTATCACAAACACAGGGCAGGTTTTTCCCTTGCATGGAGCACTTGGGCCTTCCCCGGGCCCCTTCTGCCCTCCCGCAGAACCAGAGGCATTTTCCAGCGCACACAGTTTGTAAGCAAGAGCCGGCTGCAGCCCAGAAGGCTCCAAGCGCCTCCTTCCAGGCTGACTCTGCAGATGCCGAGGCTGCTCTGGGCTCTGCCAGGCTCTGCTGGGGCTCAGCTCTGGGCGAGGCTGGGCCCGCTCTCCCCTCGCAGTGCTCCGGGCAGCTGAGGCACAGCGGGAGAAGGACAGGACACCTCAAGGGATTGAGGTTTAACAGAGATTTTATTCAAATAACTGCCATAACAAACAGGCTGTCCTAACTACCCTAACTAACTAGCAGTCCTAACTAACATAACTAACTACTTTTCCTAACTACTATAATGAAAAGCTCTCGTCAAGGGCTTCATCTCCTCCTGCGCTGCTCCCTCAGTTGCTTTGCTGCAGTGATCAGAGGGGTCAGGCTGGAGAGAGGCTTGGCTGATGACAAAAATGGGTGCTGCCCAAGGGATAAAAAAGAAAGAAATGAACTGTTACTTTCCAGACTCAAGTTCCTCACAGGCTCTGTTGAAACAGGACAAAGGGGAATGGTTTGAAAGTCAAGAGAGGGAAGCAGGCTCAGATTAGATGTAAAGAAGAATTGCTGTAGCAGGAGAGTGGGGAAACACTGAGAGAGGGAGCCCAGAGATGTGGGAGGTGGCTCCTCCCTGGAAACATCCAGGCTCAGGTCAGGCAGGGCTCTGAGCCACCTGATGTGCTTGAAGATGTCCCCGCTCGTGGCGGGGCACCAGCTCCAGATGAGCTCGACAGGAGCCTGCCAAGCCAAAGCAGGCGAGGATTCTGCTGGCTTTGCGTGTGAAAAGCAGCGGGACTGGAGATGATGGGAGGGGGCCCCACAAGAAAAGCCCTCCCTGGCGCTGCCGTTTCCCCCGCAGCCGCTTGGCATTCACCTGCAGCAGCTCCTGGGCAGAGAAGCGCCGCTCCTCGTCCGGCTCCAGGCTGCACTCGAGGAAGTCCCGCAGCAGAGCCGACAGGCGCCTGGGCTCCTGCAGCTGCGGGCTCCCGTTCTGCCGGATCAGAGCGCGGGCCTGCAGGAAAAGCAAACACAGCGCTCTGACAGCTTCCTCCACACCCACACGTGCTCACATCCAGCCCGCTTTCTCTGCCCCAGCTCCCCGGGCACTTTCCTCCCTGGCACAGATGCTGCTGCTCACAGCTCATTCTTCTGGGCCAGCCAAAAAACCCAAACCCTGGTGCAGCCACAGCCATTGCAACATCCAAATGATCTTGCCTTCAGAGCCGATTGCATTGGCTGACTTTGTCAGTAGGAACCTCCATCAGAAATAGCCCATTTTGCTTCTCCAAATACAGACACCAGCTTTACAGGCCATTTTCAAGAGTCAGTGTGGTCTGCCTGTGTTATTTCAAGGGATTCTTATATCAAATGCATCTCTGCAGTGCCACTGACCCTCAAGTTAAAAGCATTCCTGATGCCCCATGCCAGAAACTGCCAGGCAAGGAACAGCAGGTTTGTGTGGCTGAAAGCTCAGGCTTGGTGACACAGAGAAAGTAAAAGGAAGGAAAGAAATATGTTAGAGTGTGGGGATGTTAAACAATCATCTTCATGTTTTAGACAAGTTTCCCAGTGAGAAGAGCCAGGGGGAGTTCATCTCACAAAACCTCTTTTAGAAACTCCTCCAGAAATCTTGTTGGGTTTGGGTGTGGGTGTTGGGGTTGGTTTGGGGTTTTCTGCAAGACAGCATTAGAGCTGATGCACTTGCTTCATGTATTTGGGTGATCCTCACAAGAGCTGCAACAACTTAAATGCCAAAGCAAATTGTTGCTGGAGACTGCAGAATATTTGTCTGTGTTCAGGCTCAGGTGCTGTGGGAATTCCCTTTGCGATGTGCAGAAACCTCCAGCTGCTCCTCCCAGTGCAGGGTCACCCTGTGCTCACAGGCCTCTGCAAAGCCTGGAGAATTTGCCTCTTACCATGGCCCCCGTTTGCTGGAAGTAAGGAGGTTCTCCTTCCACCATCTCGATGGTCACAATGCCAAAGGACCAGATGTCCACCTTGGGGCCGTAAGGAGAACTGGTCACAACTTCTGGGGCCATCCAGTGAGCAGTGCCCACCATGGAGCTGCACTGGTCCTGCTCAGGGCTGAGCTGAGCGCAGAGGCCAAAATCAGCTGAGGACAGAAACAAGCACTGTCAAAGGCAGCTGCAATGAGGAAACCAAGCACAAAGATTCCCCACTCTCAGTCTGGGAATGCAGTGCTGAATCCAGCTGGAAATGTCCTCAGGGCTGTAGCCAAGGAAAGATGGAAGTGGACCCTTAAAGAAGCCCTCAGCTTTCATGCTTGGCTTTACTGATTTCCTTTGAAGCTTTAGATTGCAACTCCTGCCCCTCTGGGAGGGCCATACCCAGAGCAAAGGCACTCCTGACAGCCTGCTCCTCTCCTGAGCTCTCTGCACGGGGCAGCCGCTCTCAGCTGGCAGCAGGGGCTGGGCAGTGCCACCAGCAGCACTTGTGGGGCTCTGGCCCTCACTGGGAAGCAGCCCCACAGCCGCACCCCGGGAACGCCGTGCCTGGCCAGGAACACCCACCCAGCTTGACAGAGCCGTCCATTCCCAGAAGGATGTTGGAGCTCTTCAGATCTCGGTGGATCACCCGGATGGAATGGAGGAAATCCAGGCCCTGCAGACACTGAGAGACAACAAGAAACATGAGGGGAAAAAATCAGAGGCTGGAATATATCACACAAGAAAGGACAGTTTAGAATTCTGCCAGCAGCAACTTTGCTGTGACAGCCCAGGAGTGCAGTGCAGACAAGCTCCAGGCAAAAGGTTCAAGGCAAAGCTGAGAACAGGAAATCAGATCCAAAAAAGACAGAGAGTACCACAACAGCAGGAAAGAAGACAAGAACAGAGTAGAAATGCAGTGATATTTGCCGGCCATTCACTTCAGAGGCTCTTTCCTCTCCAGCTCATAAAACCAACACAGAAACAAAGGCCTGAGCATGGAGCCACTCTGCTCTCACAGCCTCTTTGGAAGGACCATGGTGTCCCAGCCATGGGAAGCACAAGCAGGATCCCTCACCTCCTGACTGACAGCTGCCATCTCTCCTTCAGCCATGCGTGTCTGTCTGACAACGTCCTGCAAAGTTCCTCCATCCATGTATTCCATCACCAGCCAGAGATCTCCATCAACAAGGAAGCTGGAAGAGGAGAACAATGGCACAGAGATGAATGTGCATTGCTCAATTCCCCCAGGGAAAAGCCCAGAGTGGAGTTTTGTTCCCAGGTCACTTGTCAATGAGGACAGAATCAGATGGAGAGACATTCCTGCCAGGCTGCACAGGCCTTGGAATCTGCCCAGTCTAAAGGAGAAGGAGGCACCCGGGAGAAAGGAGAGGCCTTAGATGGCAAGCAGGTGAAAAATGCACTTTAGCAACAGCCCAGCTCAATGTGGAACCACAACACTTGTCCCCAGCTGCTTCAGCATCTGAACTCATCAGTTCCACCATTCCCTCCGGAACAAGGCAACACAACTTCCAGAGTTATCCAGGGGAGGAGGCCGTGCAGCACTTGGGGCAAAAGCAGTCAAATGCTTGGAAAACCTTGCACAAAGTCCCTTCAGAAACAAGCAGGGCCATGGAAAAATGGGCAAATGAGGCATTTCTGGAAACAAGAACCTGGTCTTCCTGGCATCTGCAGCAATGGGACAGGGCTGGGAAGAAGAAGCCAAGGAAAATAATTTCTACCAGGGTTTATCAGCACTTGCTGTAAAACACAGCAAATGGGGTGAAGTTGAAGAAAAAGGCAAAGCAAAGCAACAAAAGCACATGGAAGGAGTGAAGTGCCAGGCTGTTGTTCTGGGAAGATATGGCCGGGTCAGGCATTTTCAGAACAGGCTACAGACTGGGGATGCCAGGAAAGATGAACGCAGGGCCCGTGCACGGGAGAAGACCTGAAGCACTCACCTGTCCAGAGAGTTGACAATGTTGGGGTTCTTCTTGTCCTTCAGGACCACGACCTCATTCACAGCTCGTTCCCTGTTGTGCCCTCTGAGACTCATTTTCTTGATGGCCACCTGAAGGGACATTGCAGACCTTTAACTGGAGCAGTCTGTGGCAGGAGGCCACAGCAAAGACGGAGCGAGTCTTTTTGGAGCGAGCGAGCTGGGCTGTGCCAAACTGCCTTGGGATGGGACACCAGAGCTCAGCAAGTGCCATTCCCACAGCCCATTGCTCTGCTCGCTGGGGCTGTTACAGGACTCATGGCCAGAGACATTTGGCTCTGTAAGCTCTGCAGAAATGCTCCCTCAGCTGTCAGCCTCAAAGCTCTAACAACATTCTCTGCACCTACAGTCTTCTCAAATGGCCTCAACACTCTTAGGATTATTATTCCAACACATTTTGCAAGCAGGAGGTAATTCTGTTTCCGTGCACACAGAGCAAAACAGCCGGGAACCCTTTAGCAATTCTATGGCATTTGGCCATGATTTCAAATGTCCCTGCCCTGTTTGGGATAGCACAACAAAGCAAACGTGCACATCCATTGCTCAGATAATCCCTGTCACAGCTGCCACTGACACCAGACCCAAACACAGCTGCAGGGTTTAGGAGAGAGCTTTGCTCTGCACATCCATCTTCTCATTTCTCTCCTGTCTCTGTGGGAACAGCTGCAGTAAGACTAAAACCCCAAACTGAGCCCAAGCAGGATCTCTCCTTAATTAGGCCTTGAGGTATCCTGATGAAACTCAGGATGATAAAACTGCTAAATAGTGTTCCTGTCCGAGGCTGGGATGAAGGTAAATTGAGCCTCAGTCTCCACCAGCTGATGCATTCACACTTTTAGACATGAAGACCAGGCCAGCGTGTCCTGCTCTGACAGACACCGCTGCCCTCCTTGCCTTCCTTTGGGCACTTGAGAAGGACCAAGTCTGTCTCAGCTGTGCTCTGCAGGCTGACCCTGCTCTGCCTTCAGAGGAGCAGCCTGTGCAGGAAAGCTCTGCTGGGCCCCACAGCTCCAGCCACAGCTCCCAGCAGAGGGGAAAGCCCTCGAGAGCTGCCAGACGTGCTGGGCGTGTTGACACTGACCTCTCCTCCCGTGGCCCTGTCGAGTCCTTTGGAAACGGTTCCAAAAGCCCTGGAGACAAAACAGCAGAGAAGAAAGAAGCAGCGCTTTAGGCCCTGGCAGTGAAAGGCAGCCCAGACAGGAGATCTCTGCTGTCTGCAGCGTTCACAAAACACCCGAGTGCATCCACCCTTCAAACAACAGCACAGCAGCCACCAGCCCTCTGCCATGCAAGGTGCCTTCTGACCACAGTTATCAATTCTGATCAGCACTGAGAGACAGCAGCATCGTACCCCAGTGTCTGAAGGGGTTTGGAGCTCTCCTGACTTCTCACTGCATCCTGCACCAGCAAAATACCTGGGCCCTGCTTGTGCAGAAGTAACTGCCTTGCACTTACCCTTGGCCAATCTGCTCCAGTTCCAGGTATTTCTCGGCAGGCTCCCCCACGCTCACCGTGTTCCCTGAAAGAAACCAGGGGGAAGATGCTCCCTCTCAGATGAAAGCCAGAATGCAGCCCCACTCCCTGGGGCCGGGAGCCCCTTGCTCTCAGCTGGGGAAGGACAATAAATGACCCTGTGCCATTTAGCTGCAGAGCAACCCTGGGTGCAGCTGATGCTGAGACACACACACAGCACCCTGCTCTGGCACACAGGAACAGAGCAGACGTACTCAGCTGCATCAGGCTCCACTCCCCGCTCCCCTCTGGCTGCAGGGCTGTGCTGCTGTCAGAATGTTCAGCCCAGGATCCTGCAGCACAGGGAGCTTCGGTGTCCTCTTCAGGAGCAGAGGGAAGTTCTCCATCCTCTTCCCAAAGCAGTGCAGGTTCCTCATCCTCTTCCCAAAATGCTGCTGGTTCACCCTCCTCTTCCCAAGCCACAGGACGTTCTCTGTCCTCATCCCACACCGGGAGATTGCTGTCATCCTCGTCCCATGCCATGGGAGCTTGGCCATGCTCATCCCACACCAAGGGACATCCACCGTCCTCGTCCCCCACCGGGAGATGTCCACTGTCCTTGTCACACACCGCGGGAGCCTCGCCGTTGTTTTCCCAAACCGCGGGGTGTTTGCCCTCGTCTCCCAGAACAGCGGGAAGTTCACTGCTCTCTTCCTCCTCTTTGGCCTCCTCTTTGCAAGCAGAGGGAGCCAGAGGAGGTGCTGATGCTGCTTTGGTGCCCTGTGGACAGACGGGAGCGTGAGGGACGGGAAGTTCTATCTCAGTTATCACCTTCTTTATCCTCAGCTACACATCCAGCTGCACTAAGCAGAAATAGGGTTCAGAGCTGTTCAAACTAACAATGGGCTAAAGCCCACATTGCCACTTATTGTTGGGAATTCCATATTCCAGCATGGCTAAAGCCAGCAAGCAATCTTCTGCCTGCAAAACCAGTCCTGCAGCTCTTCAAAAGCTCTTCAGCAGAAACAGAGAAAACTGCCAGGGATCTCTTTGCTGCTGCTGCTGCTGCAAAGACACTGACAGGAACTTCCCTTCAGCCTCCCAGGCTGGCACTCGGCTGCCACACGCCGAGCTCACAACTTGCTGCACAATTCTGAACACCAAAGCTTCCTTTGCCACTCACCGAAGGAGGAGCTGCTGGGGATCCACGCATGAGGTGCCCTGCAACGGGAGAGGGAACGTGAACCAGATGTTGTTAGGAAAAAACTGCCTGTGGTGGGAAATGAGCAAGGCAAGCCCGAGAGAGCATTTTGCTTTCACAGCATCCCTCCAGGAGCCACAGGCCCTTCACACAGCAAGCAAGAGAGCAGCACAAAATTCTGGGCTGTGTCAGCTCTTGGCTGGAGCAGCAAACGGAGGGAGTTCCAGGCTCTGCTGCCACAGACTCCCTGCTTGAGGGAACAGAACCCCCCAGGCCTCATTGCAAATGCTGTGCACGCCCCGCTGGCTGCAGACACCCCCTTTTTCAGCTGCAGCTGCTGGCAGGAGCTCTCCCAAACCAACCCTGTCCTCATGGCAATTTGGTTACAGAGTCAACTCCGTTGCAGATGAAGAACAGAAAGCACACAGCAAGCCCAAAGCCACAGAGGCTGCACCGAGGGAAAACCTCAACTTACGTGCCAAGTGGGTTAAAAAATACCCCGAATAAGCCACAGAGAACAGAGTGCCAACTGCAGCAACCACTTGCTGCATCATTTTGGCTGCGCTGCACACGTCTGCAGACTGTACCCCTGCAAGCACCAAAGGACACCCGTCAGGGGCTGGGCTGGCTGCTGAGAATGCCTCGGGCAGGAGGATCCTCTGGCAACGAGCAGGCGCCCAGAGCCGCTCTGGACACTGAGGCCTCCGTGTCCCACAGCAACGGGAACACCACGGGGACGTGGCAATGCTCCTGTGACACCACAGCAGCCGCTCACCCAAAAACCGCCTGGAAGCTTCTCCTGTGTCACAAAGGAGCACAAAGAATCCTCCCAGGGCACGGCCTATTGCCCAAAGGATCCAAGAGGAACTCTGAAAATGCAGCAAACAAGGACACCCCATAGCCCAGTCTGAGCACTGAGGAGGAACGAGGACAGCACCAAACCAAAGCAAAGACGACCTGTAGTCACTGATACTGCTGAATAAAACCAGCAAGGCTTGTTCCATCTGGAATCTTTGTTCTAGTTCTAAAAACAAGCAAAATTCTCCACTGTAAATATACAGAAGGCAGAACTGGGGAGGAGGTGGGATTAGGAAGGAGGAGGAGCAGGAGGAGGGAGAAAGGAAAAGGAGGAGCAGGAACAGGAATAGAAGGAGAAGCTGGAGGTTCCAGTGCCCCCTGTGTCCACAGCACCCCCGGCCACGGGCCCATCGCCCCCACTTCATCCTGCAGGTGAGCAGGGAGGGGGAGCTGGTCCCAAATCTGTCAGGGGGTCCCTGAGAGGGTCTTTTTATTGGGGTGTGTTTGGAACTTGCAGATTGCGGAATTGAGCGCCAAATATTGTCTGACGTCCCTGGGAGGTTTTTTCCCTCTGTGTGTGTAGGTTTGGATCTTGCAGAACCCCAAAGCTGAGCCCCTTGGGGGATCTTTGGGGTCCACGTGGCCATTGCCCAGTATTGGCTGGGGAGGACATTGGTCCTGGGGACCCCTGGGAGAGCAGAGGAGAGGAACCCCTGGGACCCCCAGAATGGGGAGAGCAGAGAGGGGCGATCCCAGAGCTGGGGGATCCTGGCAGCTTGGAGAGGTGGGAGCCTGGAGAGGAGAGACTCCTGGGATCCCTGGGATCTCAAAGCAGAGCATCAGGGGAGAAGGGACCCCATGGACCCCCAAAAGCCCCTGGATCATCGCTAAGGAGGACCCCAGAGAAGGGGGAACCCCTGGAGCCCTTGGACCCCCATCATCCCAGGGAAGGGAAACCTCTGGAATCCCAAATAGGAAAGACAAGAGATGGGGAAATCCTGGGACACTTTTTTGGGGCTGAATCTTGATATTTTGGAGATTTTCATGGCCACAAGACTCCTGCTGAGCTCTAGACATGGACTTGGGTAGGTGGAGCCTCTACTCCAAGGCACTCCCACTTTGGTTTCCGCCAAACCAGGATTTGTCATTCCAAAGCCATGGCCAGATGGAGGAGGAGGAAAATCCCCAGAGATCCTGCATGAGGAGGGGCTGCAAACCCAGCCCAGGGAGCTGCAAGGAGGAAAGATCCCCCCTGTGCCAGGAAGGCATCTGGAGATCCTGCCGGAGCTCAGAGCTGGGGGAGAGAGCTCATGGCAGGGAGAAGCCCCACAAATGCTTGGAATGTGGGAAGAGCTTCAGCTGGAGCTCCAACCTCGGGGCACACCAGTGCATTCTGAGTGTGGGAAGAGATTTCCAAGGAGCTCAGGTCTCATCAATGTCAGTGGATTCACACAGAGGAGAGGCCCTTCCACTGCCCTGACTGTGGGAAGGGCTTCACAAAACTGCACCCTCATCAGGCACCGGCACATCCACACTGGGGTGAGGCCCTATGAGTGTCCCCAGTGTGGGAAGAGCTTCTCACAGAGCTCAATCTTGACCAAACAGATCTTCCTGACTCCCCATGGGCACCTGGATGAACACAGGGGCAGGAACATACATCAGAACACAGACTAACAATGGGAATTGCAGATTGACAGCCCCTGAAGATTCACCAGAATAATGATACACCCAAAGCCCCTGGAGAAGCCCATGCCCGAGCAGGGGAATGCCTGAGATGAGGCTGTGACCCCAGGGGACACCTGTGGACAGAGGGGCCCCCGCTGGAGCCGCCTGTCCTGGAAGGTCTGACCCCGTGGCAGTGACCCACGCTGCAGCACTGTGAGGGGGCTGCTCCCATGGAATGGACTCAGGTTGGAGAAGTTCCTGGAGACCTCTCTGGTGGGAGAGATCCCAGAGTGCAGCAGGGGAAAGACTCCTGTCCCTGAGCAGCAGGAAAAGCCCTGGGAGATGAACTGACCATGCCTCCATTCCCTGTATCCCTGCACTGCCAGGTTAGGATGCAGAGCTGGAAGGAGGGAGGGGTGGAAGGAAGGTGCTTTTAAGGGTCTTCTTATTCTCCTGCTCTGAGCTTATTGGCAATAAATTCAATTCATATCACCTGTTTTGCCCATGACTCTGTTTGATGAGGAAACAGTCTCAGGTCCTTAACTCATGAACCCTTGGTTAAATTTTCTCTCCCTGTGTGGCTGTGGAGGGCAGTGAGAGAGCAGCTGTGGTGGGTGCCTGGACTCGGGCCAGCATCACCCCACAGCAGTGGGACATGTCCTTGTGTGGCCCTGTGCTATGGTGCTACAGGTGCTGTTGCTTTTGTCTCCCTTATGATTTTATCTTTTGCGTTAAATGCTCGTGAAGTGCCCCCGGTGTCCCTCGTATTCCCTCGGCGCCGGTAGCCCCGTCCCTTCCCCTGCTCCCCGTCCCACGTTCGATCCCGGCTGGCGGAGCCTTGGAGCTGCCGTGGGGGCCGTGGGGCTGCCCCGGGGGCTGCGCCCCGAGCCGGGGCCCCTTCCCAGTGCTCCCAGTGTGCCGATCCAGCCTGGAGCAGCCAGCGAGGGCTTCAGCTGGGACGGCAGAGAGGCGCTGCTGGGTGGTCCCGGTTCACTTCGCTTTGGTTTTGGTAATTTTGGGAGTTTTGTGCAAGAAATCTCTCCTCTCCTCCACTCAGCCAAAGGGGATTGGGGGGGGAGGGGGGGGGGGGGGGTGTTCCCTTTTTTGGGGGAAATCACAGCGATGCACTGATGCTCCTAATTAGATGTGCATGAGGCTCCAGAGTTTCCCGCCGAGCCGGAGCCACCCAGCAGCCAGGGCTGGGCAAGGCGGGCCGGGAGGTGCGGAGAACTTTGTTTGTGTTGGGAGCTCAATGGCGGCTCGGGCCGGGCCCGTTCCAGGGCTGTTCCTCATCCCCGCCTTTCCCCTCACGCAGCCCGGGGCGGGCCCTGAGAGCGCGGGGCGGGGCTGTGCCGTGTGCAGAGCCCGCCGCTCGCTGCGATTGGCTGCTTCTGCCGTCACTCGTGGTTCTGGCGCGCGCTGATTGGGCAGAGCGGAGACAAGCCCGGCCCCGCTGGCGCCCCGAGGGCGGCCGTGGGGCAGGAGAGCCGCCATTGCCGGAGCGTCTGTGCGGGCCCGGCAGCGGCGGCAGCAGCGGCCGGAGCCCGGTGAGGCGGCGGCGGAGCTCGGAGGCGGCCCCGGCCATCGCAGGTGGGAGCCGCGCTCGGTTCTGCGGGGGCTCGGGGCTCGCTGCGGGCCCGGGAGGGGGCGGCAGGGGGCTGTGGCGGGTGGCTTGTGCCGTGGCCGGCCCGTGTTGGCCCTGGGCTGAGGGCGCTGCGGGAGCGGCTGCCCGCGGTCTCCTTGCCGCTGGGGCCTCGGCAGGAGGCGGTGGCGGAGCAGCGCTGGCTCGTCCCGCTTCGTGTCGGGAGGCCGGAGGTGGCTGCGCTGGGCCCGGGGCCGGGCGGGAAAATTCCCGGCGCCAGAGGTTTGTGTGGCCCAAGGAGCCAGAGGAGCGGTGTGCAAGTGACTTTATTGCTGCCCAAAGGGAGAGGCCATGGGGCATTTGCCGTGCGCTCTCTCCAGTTGTTGGAGGACGCGGCCTCGTTTTTGTCCTGATTTTCCCGGCCGCATGTCCCTGTCCCTTTGCCCAACACTGGCCGAGGTGCTTGGAAGGTTCAGCCTTCCCGATCCGCCTACTGCATGTCCTTTTTGTATAACACCCGATATTCCTGGCTCTGTGAAGTGTTCGTTCTTCTGGAAGATCAGGAATGTATCGGGACTTGGTCTGAGCAGCAGTCCTTGTCAATTAGTAACATTTTCTGAAAATGATGGTTTCTCCCTTTGTTGCCTTATGTACAAGTCCCTGGCCCTATCTCCAAGCAGATTCACTCATTGCCTCTGTTTTTCCCTTCCTGGAATCAGCCCAATTCCTCCTGCAGGCAGGAAGCCCCTGGTCCATTGTGCAGGCTTTGGGCCATCAGTGTTAATTTGCATTTCTAAAGCTCCTCTCCTGGCTGCCTGGAGCAAAGCTTCTCTTCCAGGGCAGACATCCCATGACTCACACGTGGCCCCCCACAGATCTGCTGTTTATTTTTTTTTAAACAATATTCTACTAATTGTTTATGTGTTAAAGCACCAACTTTAAAGCTCTTCTAGTTTTGAAAGTTCAGTTTAAATGGGAACATCAAAAAACTCATACCATCATTTTGTCATGACTAAGAGTCAAGTACAAATATAAAACAAAAATGAGAAAGCAATCAAGTGTTTTCTTTTCATTCTCCTAGGACTAAAACTGATTCTCATACCACTGGCCCAAACAGAACCGACAATAGAGAAGTAAAATTATTACAAAAAATTACTCTAACTGTGTAATCCTTTCACTGAAACTGAGAAAAGCAAAAACTCTTCAACAATGTCTTTAGAAAAATAAGACATTACTTGATTCTGGCCAGAATGTGCAACAGGAATAATTTCATGCACACTTAGGCTGGGTGTGCAGAGAAAATCATTCCATGACACACGAGTTTGACTAGATTTTCCTAAATTCATACACTCTGACCCCATAGAAATCCATTGGTTTATTGTTCATTGGTTTCAAGGTGTGGAGTTGTTAGGATTTGGTTTCCTGTTGCACCCGGATTTCTGTGCCTGTGATGTGAATTAGGTGGGCACTCCTGGATTTCCTGCTCAGCCTTTTCCAGACCAGGTGTCTCCAGCTGTGCCTGGGGCAGTGTCTGGGGTAAGATGTTGGTTGATGTTTGCTGCTGGGTGTTGATGTTTTGTTGATGGTCGTTATCTTGGGGGGAATCTTTTGGGCTATTCCCAGTCTGTGGAGATGTTAAACACATCTCTGCTGAGTGGTGGAACATCCCTTAAAAAACCCTTTAAAATTCCTTTCCCCAAGGCAAAGGAAAACCAAGGCAAAGGCAAACCAAGTCCCTTTAGAGAAATAAGATTTTAAACCATTTTCAAGTTGGTCTATTTTGCCAGAATTGAATCCCAGGCAGGGCAGAGTGTGAGTGTAATTGAGAGGCAGAGTGGAATTGTCCCGGTGCCTTCCCCAGCAGCTGTGGCGAGGGCAGGCACAGAAAGGCCTGAAGGTGCAAGAGTGAGAGCAAGGATTGTCCCGCAGTGGCTGGAGATGGCAAAGGAGGGTGGCCAGGCCGAGGATTTGAGCAGAGGATCTGTGGGCAGGCGCAGGGGCTTCCCCCGCTGGGGAGCCCTGGCTGCTGCTGCGTTGCCTTCAGTGCAGGCTCAGGGGTGGCCTGTTTAATATTCCCTTGCAATTCAGATTTCTGAGTCTGCAAGAGCTATGGCTGGGGCATCAATCATTTTATTTTTTTAGTTTTGTTAAGTTTTGTTCTCTTTCTTATATCTACACCATAACATTGAGACTATCTGGGGCTAAAGAAGTCACAGAATGTTCTGGCTAAAAGATAGAATACTCAGTCCAGCTCCTACAATTCCCTGTTAATTGTAAGAATTGTTCAAGCTCCATTTTAGTCCTGAGTAACATTACTTCTCAGATTCACTGGACCCTTTCAGAGTCAATACACCACAAGCCTTCAGTCAAAATGGGTCTCAAAATATTTCAACATTTTCTGTAATGTTTGCCCTTTTTTTTCAGCAACTCAAAGCTGCTTTTTCGCCTGAAAATGAAGCCATTTCACAGAGGCTTCCTCTACCTCTTCTCCTTGTTTTTCTGACTGGATCAAGTCCTCCACATCCTGCATGAAGCCAGTCCCTGGGGGTGAGGTCAGTTCCTTTGATATTTCCTGCAAGGCTTGCCCCAATCAGGCCGGTGCTTCCGTGCATCCCTGCAGAAGGACCGTCCATGTCTTGAGCATTTTCCCTTCTAGCTCTTGTTGCCAGCCCAAGGCAGAATTGTGTTTGCATCCTCTGTGAGTGGGTAGATCCCCAGAAAGCATCTTTTGCATCAAGTTGTGAATGGCAGCAGTGTGAGGAGGGCACCTGGTTGAGGCTGGTGTAAGGATCTGAGAGTGTGGGGTGCCTCAGTTTCATCATCTCATTTCTTCTTCTTGGGTCCTGCAGCATTCTGTGGATTCCATTGGATTTCTTGTTTGGCAGGATAGGAGCATTCTAGGGAGCCATCCCTGGCTGCCCAAGCCGTGCCTTGAGCAGGACTCCCAGACAGGCTGTGAGCCCTTCCTTCCCTCCCTTGGAACAGGGGATTGCTTTTGGACACCTCTTGTCCTGGTTGCTTAAGGGAAATTTGGAGAGGCTCCATATCTAATTTTGCCAATTTCCCTGGGGCTGCCCACACTTGTGGGTTCACTTCAGCCTAGGCTCTGCCTGACATTTGACACAGAGGTACAACAGAACCAGCCTCTGTATCACCTTTTCCAACATTAATTTGCATTCCCCGTTTTGCCATCAAATCCCTTCCCAGTAAATTACAATCACAATTGTGAGCAAATAAAAGTTCCTGCATTTTAAACCCATCCCCCACATCTGCTAATAGTGGCTGAATAAAACACACCTACTCATGTTTCCCACTTAGTGCCTTAATAATTAAAATATTCCCTAACACCTTTAGGTGTAAGATTCTGAGTGGATGGAGAGGCCCCTGTGTCCATCAGGAAAGGTCTCCTCTGGATCCAGAGCCACCCTGGATGTTCCCAAGAGCTGCAGTGTGGTGGGTCCCTGGTGGAATGGGAGCTGTGCCACCGCTAAGAATGCGTGTCCATCAAGGGCTGGACTTGCTGGTGCTGAGGCTGCTGCTGTCTGTGCTTGCAGTGTCCTTGTGCCCTGCAGCTGGAAGGCTGATTCCTTGCCAGGGGCTGTTTGGGTGGGCTGTGCCCTGGCCAGGAGGGCAATGCCTGTGCCAGGTGCTTGTGGCCGAGGGTGTCCCCTGGGTGCTGGGGCCCCCTTGGGCCCTGGGCTTGATCCCTCAGGGGCTGTAGGAAGTGTGCCATGGCCTTTGCCTTCAGCTTGGCCTTTTGCTCATCCCTTGCTGCATTCAGCTGCTGAGCCTTTGTGAGCAAGTGCTGCAGGGGCTTCTTCTGTTGCTGCTGCAGCCCCCTCAGTGCCTGTGGGTGCTCATCGTGTGGCAGCTGCTGAGCTTTCTGCAAAACCCTTCCTTTCTCCAGGGACCCACCAGGAAATGCTTAAAGGATCCTCTGGATCCTTGCAGGTCTAATCGCCATTTGTGAGCTGTTCCTTCCTCGTGCTGGCTGTGCTGAGGCTCCCCTCCCCAGCCCGTATCCCAGAGCCGGTCCCTGTCCTGCCGCAGTGTCCAAAGGCGGCCCCCCCGGCGGGCAGGGCCGGCAGCTCCACGGGGCCGGGCAGCGGCCGGGGCGTCCCGCAGCCTCCTGGGGGCCGGGGGCCACTGCCGGCCCTGCCCGGGGGGTGCTGGGCTCAGGCAGCGCCCGGCGCTGAGCCCCGGCTGCCCCACAGCCCCGGCCCGGCCCCACAGCTCCCCACAGCCCCCCAGCCCGTGCTCCCGGTGCCGCAGCTCTGCGCCCGCTCCTGCCGCTCCCAGCTCAGAGAAACGCCCTGAAATCCTCACCTCCTTGTTTTCCTGTCCTCCAAAACTGGGATACAAAGGATCTGAGTCAGCTGGCAAGTGCTGAGGATAAGACCCTTCTGGAAAACATCACAATCCTCAGTATTTTTCTCTTCCAGTTCTTTTCCATCATCCTTTTTCTTACCCCATG
Source organism: Cyanistes caeruleus (assembly GCF_971803275.1). Taxonomy (NCBI): domain Eukaryota; kingdom Metazoa; phylum Chordata; class Aves; order Passeriformes; family Paridae; genus Cyanistes; species Cyanistes caeruleus. Next base: position 286,195 of record NW_028255900.1, read on the forward strand.
GATTCCTCCTGCTGCTTCTTGCCTTAAGCACATTCCTGCACACTCCCCTTCAGCCAATCCCTTCCCAGGACACCAACACCATCCATCCCCTGTTGTCTAAATGCCTTCTGGACTTCCCTTCTTGCCCCCCTGGGTGTCCATGTCCCTAGTTAGCTCTGGGAGAATGTGCAAACGACCTCCACATGCTCCCAAGGGACCCTTGAGAGATATTTTGGGGTCATCATCCCTTTGTCCAGGATGCCCTTCTAGCATTCCATATTGTCCCCTCAATGGTTCTACCTGGATCCCAGCTGCGCCCCTCCCCCCCGGGCCTTGGCGCCCCCCTGGAGGGGAATTTGGGGAGGTGGGAGGGGGGAGCGCCAAGGCCGGGCCCCCCCGCGCTGTGGTGGCGGGAGCGGCTGCAGTGGGGAGCGAGTGCGGGCGGAAGCGGCCGAGAGCCCAGCGCTGCCCCAGGCCGAGCTGGCCCAGCTGCATCCGTGCCCCTGCGGTGGGATGCTGTGGGACTGGGGGGGAAGAGGGAGGCGGCAGTGGGTGCTGGGCCTGGGGGCAGGAGGAGAAGGGAAGGAGAAGCAGGGGTGAGGAACAAAATGGTCAAAATATCTATCTCGGGTTTTACAGAAGGAGGAAGAGGTGTGAGCAAGAGTTGGGCCACAGGAGGAGGAGGAGGAGGAGGAGGAGCAGGAAGAGGAAGCAGCACAAGGTTACTCCCTCCCTGTATGTGCAGTCCCAGGAGTGTTTCCCTGCCCACAGTCAGCAGGTGACTGGAGAGGGGGATTCACGATTTTCACTGGGCTGAATCCTGTTGTTTCTGAGCTTTATTGGGCTAAATGTTGGTGCTTTGTCTTTTTGCAGGGGCTGAATCTTTCTATGCTGGAGGGGGTTTTGCCTGAATTTGGTGTTTGATTAGTTTTTGATCTTTTTGATCTAGTTTTGATGTTTGGAGGATGTCTGGGCTGAATCTTGGTGTTTTGGTTTGTTACAGACACAAGATGCCAAATGACTTTCTGAGATGAACTTGGGCATGGAGGAACCCCCAGTCCAAGGCTCTCTCCTGTCTTTTTTTCCTCCTAATCAGGAATTTTCATACCGTGTCTAAATGGAAAAGGAGGAGGAAAAGTCCTGGAGGTGCCACACAAGGAAGGGCTGCAAACCCAGCCCAGGGAGCTGCGAGGAGGAAAGATCCCCCCAGTGCCAGGAACACGGCCAGAGATCCAGCCAGAGCTCAGAGCTGGGGGAGAAGCCCCACAAGTGCTTGGAGTGTGGGAAGGGCTTCAGAAAGAGCTCCCACCTGATCCGGCACCAGAGGATCCACACTGGGGAAAAGCCCTATGGGTGTGGGGAATGTGGGAAGAGCTTCAGCCACAGCTGCCACCTGATCCGGCACCAGGTGATCCACACTGGGGAAAAGCCGTATGAGTGTGGAAAATGTGGGAAGAGCTTCAGAGATATCTCTAACCTGATGATACACCAGGTGATCCACACGGGGGAACGGCCCTACACCTGCTTGGAATGTGGGAAGAGCTTTGGGTGGAGCTCCTACCTGAGAAAACACCAGCTCATCCACACTGGGGAGAGGCCCTACGAGTGTCCTGAGTGTGGGAAGAGTTTTCGGACCAGCTCCCATGTCCTCCTACATGAGCGGATTCACACAGACGAGAGGCCCTTCCGCTGCCCCGACTGCGGGAAGGGCTTCAAGGACAACTCCAACCTCACCGTCCACCGGCGCATCCACAGTGGGGAGAGGCCCTACGAGTGTCCCCAGTGTGGGAAGAGCTTCTCCACCAGCTCTAACTTGACCCAACACCAACGGAGTCACCAGTAAGGGAAGCCCTGCGAGTGCCCCGAGTGCGGGAAGAGCTTCGTGCGCTGCTCCAGCTCCATCCCCCATGGGAGGATGGGCGTTGGATGATCCCCAGTGACCCCCGTTGGGCAGAGCCCTGGTGATCCGTGGTCCTGGTGATGCGTGTTGGGAAGACACCTGGCTGGGAGGCTCCACATCTTCCTGGCTCCCTGTGGGCACCTGGATGAACACAGGTGCAGGAACATCCACTGGGACACAGAACAACAATGGGAATTCCTTGGGGAGAGTGGATTCGTTGACTTTTAATCCTAGAGAACCTTTTCCTGCTGCCTCAGGAGCTCTGTGGGCAGAGAAAAGAAGGTGATACCAGGCTTGAGGGGCCCAAGGGGAGCACACACACTCTGTGGGGAGGGAGGACACGACCCCCGGGATCCCCCCTCACCTTCCTGCGCAGGCAGAAGCCGAGCCCCAGTGCCAGGAAGACAAAGCCCAACACGGAGACTCCAATCCCTGTCAGCATCTTGCTGCAGGCAGCATTTCACAGCATCCCTGGGTGTCTGCAGGGTTCAGGACCCCCAAAACCTCTTACAGACACCCCAAGCCCCTCCAAGGTCCCTCCCAGTCTCCCACAGCCCACCCAGGACCCTCTGAAACCTCCTTTGGACTAATTAATTTTAAACAATTAGTAATTTTAGAAAAATTAGGGGTCTTGGCTAGAGATAGGCCTTGTTGGAACTAGTTAGAGTTAATGATGAAGTGAGAAGCAGGATTTGAGATAATGAATCTCAGACTGAGGTAAAAAATTCCTTTTCATTGTGTGTTTGTTTTTCTGTGCTTATAATGAGAAAAGAGAAAGTGATAAACGGGTTCAGGAACATCAGAGACCTTACATCTGGAAACCCATTTCAAAGTCACAAGGGAGGAAACTGGAGTTGTACCAAATGTCATTTGTAATGTTAACCATTGTAAAGGTAGAAAGGTGAGAGTGAGGAAGAGCGGTTTTCCTTCATCACTTGATGATTCCTCCTTGCCAAAACGACCCCCTCCTCTAATTAGGGCACCCATCACGCAGGCAGAATGACTTTTTAAATTCATTACCGTACATTTTAATACGAAGTGGGGAATGGGAAATGTTAGCATTATGCATATGTATTGGTATTAATATGTATTAGTATTTTGGATATTTAAGACTTTTGTACATAAATAGACACTGGAATCTTTTGTCAACTTGCAGTGCATATTAAGGGGTGACTCCTGCACTTACCCAGTGCTGGGATTTAAACATCCACTTTGTAACTTTAAACTGTTGGAGAGGTTTTTTGTCCATTAACAGATCGATGTTGATACTGGATCAATATTGCTATTTTGGTAAATCACTGCCAGTCTCTTCCCAGCCTCCCCAGGACCCACCAGAGCCCCTCCTGTTCCTCTCAGGATCCCACAGCCCCCTCCCAATTTCCCCCCTCTGCCCCTGGACCCCCAGACCCTCTCCCAGTCCCTTCCCAGCCCCACCAGGACTCATCAAGTCTCCTCCCAGTCTCTTCCCAGCACAACCAACCTCATCCCAATCCCTGCTTTCCAATCCCCAATCTCCTTCCAGCTCCTTCAGGCTCACTCAAATCCCTCCCAGTGACACCCGGCACCCCCAAACTCCCTCCCAGTTCCTCCCAGCACCCCCCAATCCCCCTCTGGGCCCCCCCAGTGCCTCCCCCGCTGCCCCCGGCGCTGTGGGGGCCGGGCCGTGCCCCAGTGCCGGCTCAGGGGGTGCTCCAGGCTGCCGTGCTCCACCTGGCAGCTGGAGCTGAGCCCGCATTGCCGGGGGCGGTTTCCAGCAGCACCAGGAGCTGCTGGCTCCAGTCCCCGCTGGGGAGCACGGCAGTGGCCAGCACGTGGCCCGAGAGCTGCTGCTGGCCCTGGGAGCAGCTCAGCTGGATGTGGGCAGGGGAGAAATCCATCCGGGAGCAGAGCAGGCGGCCGGGGCCGGGCTGGGAGCTGGAGGGCACCAGCGAGATGGACACGCTGGGGACACTGGGAGAGAGTGGAGAGGAGTGGTGTGGCATTGAGAGGGACTGGGAATGGACAGGGAGGGAGTGGGGTGGCTCTAAAAGAGATGGGAGCAGATACTGGGACACTGGATGAGGGCGTGGAGGTCTGGGAGTGAAGTGACAATGAACTCGGAATAGACTGGGTATGGCTAAAAAGGAGTGTGAGGGACTCTGGGGCCTCTGGGAGGGACTGTGGTGGCACTGGGCGGGACTGTGGTGGCACTGGGCGGGACTGTGGTGGCACTGGGCGGGACTGTGGTGGCACTGGGAGGGACTGTGGTGGCACTGGGCGGGACTGGGAATGAAGTGCGCGGCACTGGGAGGCCGAGACCAGCGCGGGGCTCTCGGCTCTGTGGATCTGCCCGGCAACTGATGAGTCATCAGAGAGGCGCGCTCTGATTGGCTGAGGGGCGGCAGATCCATGGAGGGGCGAGATGGACAGGCGGGGTCACTGGGAGAGGCTGGGAGAGGCTGGGATGGACTGGGAGAGGCTGGGATGGACTGGGAGAGCCACGGGAGCCATTGGGAGGGACAAGGGGCCCCGGGGATGGGCACACGGAAGGCTGAGGGCTCTGGGGTGATTCCCAGGGAGGTTTGGAGGGACACGGCCGGGCCCCTCTCTGTGCCCCGCGAGCAGCGGCCCGGACAGAAAAGTTCAGGAGCGGGAGGAGGTGTTTCTCAAGACTGATTTTAATCCTCATTCTCCTGGTCTGATTTGCTCAGTCCTAAGTTCAGTTCATTTCCCTGTGTCGGGCTGTTGTGCCCCTGATGGTGATCCCTGAGTGACCTCTCCCTGCCCTTGTCCCGACCCACGAGGACTTGGATTTGTTTCAGTTCAGTGGAATTCGTGGTGATTTGGGGGGAGCTGGAGCAAAGCAGCTGGAAAGCACAGTGGGCTTGAGAGGGACTGAGCCAGGGCAGGAGTTGGGGCTGCCTCGAGTGAGCTCTCACAGTGTGAACCTTCATGGGGTCTTTAAGGGAATTTTGTTGAAGTTTGACATTCTTTATTAAAAAGCAGAGTCACAAGTGGAGCTCTGCTTTCAGTTTGAAATGAGGGGATGGAACGTGGGCACTGGGACTTCCATAACCTCAAGATGTTCCTTGATACTGGACACTTTAGCTTTGGCAATCTGAAGCCCTTCAGCAGCAATGTCTCTGCCACCCCCTGGTTTCTGGCTCAGACCCAGCTCGCAGCTTGGACAAGGTCTGGGCTTTGTCCTCTTGAGCTTCGGGAGCCTCCCGGGAAGCACCAGCCCTCCCCAGCCCACCCTTGGTAGCACTTTTTCTTTTCTCTCTCCTGACAATTTTATCCCCAAAACTGCCATGGGAACGTTGTATCCAAGCACATCCTCCAGCGCTGCACTTTCCTCCTGTGAATTCCCTGTGCAGGGAATGTGTCTGTGCTTTTCCCTGCTCTGTTCACTGACAAACAAACCTGAGCCCGTGGGACTGTCAGAGCTCCTTCATGCCATGAAATCAGGTTGTGTTTCTCATGGCGTGTTCTGGAGGAGCTTTTCTTGGTGTGTCTTGTGCTGCTGGAAATGACACAAGAGCCAGGAGGGAACAGAAGCTGCTGCTGCCCGTTGGCTCAGGGCCAGGGAACCAAGTTGTGCTCCCGGGCAGTTGGGCCCTGCTGGAAGCAGAGCCGCGTTTCCCTTGAGCAGCTCAAGCTTGTGACAGCTCCAAACAGGAAACCTCAGCAGAAAACTCTTCCTCCAAACTCAGCTGCTTTCCCTCCTGCAGCTGTTTGGGAAAGAGCCTCAAAGCACAGACTCTGCTGGGAGCCATTGGTGCATTTCCTCCCTCCCGGCAGCAGCAGCTCCTGAGCCCTTCACGGGCTCCTGGCCCTTCCCAAACCCTTCAGCTCCCTTGGAACTCTCAGCACTCACTAACATATGCATTTCTTTCATATTTAAACTGCATTTAAACTTCTCTTTTTCTCTCCTCTCTTATCTTTTTAATCTCCTCTTTATCTCCTTTAATCCTCTGACCACCAGTAGGATGGGGATGGAGTCTTGGGGTGGGTGTGGGATGAACTGAGGATCCAGCAGAGAAGGGCAAGGCAGAGGGGAGAGGACTCAGCCAACCCTTCTCCTGCTCTCTCCTCCCCCAGGCTCCAGCTAAAGCAAGTCAGACTGGAAAGGATCCCACAAATGCTGTGTTCTCCTCCCTCTGAGCTTGGCTGGGGATCCTCAGCTTCAGCCTGGTGCAGTGATGGCTTACATTCGCTAATTTGATTTTTTGGCTAATGCACTAAATTGAAAAAGGTTATTATTACTTAATCACCTTTCACCTTTGCCGAGTTCTGCTGCACTGTGTCTGCTTTTCACCCAATACACTGCTAGCTCACCTACACACTTGTGCTTCTTAGGATAATATTTAGATTCATAACTTACTCTATAAAATCACACAATTACAGTTGAAATCTCTCCACCATCTCACTCATTGCAGTTTTTTATTTACTTATGGCATATTCTTACTTGCAGCTATAGGAACATAAGCTTATGAATTCTCGACTAAACGTCTGTGAACCTTTAGCATTGCATGAACCCAAGCTCCTTCCAAGGCTGTGAATCAAACCCTTCAGTATCTGTGGAAGTTTCTGTCTTTCCATTTCCCACAGCCCACCAAAGGATTTGTGACCCTTTGTGACAGAGGAGAAGCTCCCAGGCAATTTTGTGTTTGCTGTAGGGAAGGTTGGGTTGCTCTGCATCAATTCCCAGAGCAGCGCAGAGCATTGGCTTTGTGATGTCAGGGCATGGATGCCACCTTGTCGTGGTGACATCCCAAGGTTGCCTTGGTGCACGGAAGGCCTCAGGCTCAGAGCAGCTCTTGGGCTTGCTCAGTGCAGGAGCATCCTCCTGCTTGAGGCGTTTGTCAGTGGGCAGCTGCACACTGACAGGAGCCTTGTTTGTTTTTGTGGTGGAGCAGAGTGTGCAAACCGGCACAGCAGTGCTACAGTGATGGAGCAGCTCGCTGCTGCCGTTTGCACCATTTATGGCATCGCCTACGCCAGCTATTACCTCACGAACCTGGCACGTAAGTAGAGGTTTTCCCTGGCTGGAACCTGAGCTGGCTTTTGTAGGTCTCCCTGCTCTTTCTTAGTGACCGGGCTGCTATTGAAACAGAAAGACCATGAGGATGCCCCTGGTTTGGTAAAGCTCCTGTCAACACCTTCAGCAAAACACGGGGTGTCTGTAGCCAGGGGGCTGCGGGCAGCATTTGCAGGGCTTCTGTTCCCTCCACGGGAGAGCCTGTGGCAGCAGAGTCTGGCATTTCCTCACTTTGCTGGCTCAATCTCTTGGGGTGACTTTACTTTTAAGATAGCTCTGAGAGCTGGGGAAGTTGAAACTGCTGGAGGCTGATGGGAGTTTTTTCTCCTGACTAATTCCTGGACATGGGTGAGAATTGGCAGCGGTTTTAACTATTGAGAAGTGAGATCAACCTGTGAACACCACCTGAAGATGTGAGGCCGGGAATTTCTTGCTCTCTTTGGTTTCTGGCTTCTGACGAGGTCACAGGGCTCTGTCTCGGCCTCCTCCCCCCTCCAGGCCGGACAAGGCTGCAGAGGGCGGGGTGGGGGGAGAAACGGAGCCAGCCTGACTTGGTTTGCAGTTTCTGCCATTGAACTGAAACCTGACACCATCAACATCTGCAGCTTGAGCAAGATTTTAACTCTTTTACTACCTGCATGAGACTTGCAGATTAATCCTTTTTTTTCCCAGAGAGAGAGAGAGGGAGTGATCAACCATCAACCCATCAAAGAGAGTGAAGGAACAAATTAAATTGAGAGGGGGAAGAGAAATAAGGAGATGCTTTAATAAGCTGAAATATTTTTCTGTTAAAGCTATGGAGATGGACAGTAGTGTTCTGAAAAAACCTCCTTTAATTCATGACAGAGTATATTGGGAGGAATGGAGTGTTTCACAGTGTGGATTTTGAGCAAATGATGAAGTAGTTGTGACACTGTGAGATGCTGGAACAGAGGGGGAGAAGTAAGAGTTGAAGATTTGTGTCTTTTAAGAAGCAAAAAAGAAAACTTCTGTTTCCAGGAGGGCTCAGAAAAACAGATAAAGAGAACTTTTGCCTTTGAATAACTCATTCATAAAAATGACATCCCTAGACTCATGACCCATAACACACCTCAGAGTGATGGGAAATGGGAGGAGACAACTGATGGCAGATTTCTGGGCAGCTGGCATCAGAGAAATAGAAAGCTATGAAGAAAAATCGTTTTCTTGTGAGAAACTCCATAGATAGCAGAAGAAGACTTCTGTTTCTCTACAAAGACTGATGAAAAGACTCCAGCAGGAATTGGGACTGTTGTAAAGACCAAAGTTCCAAAGTATTTTTGTCTCTATGTTGTCATGTGAACAAGAGAATGGTTGGGTAGTGGGGGAGAAAAGGGTTGTTCTGGAAGTTTTATTCTGGTTTCTTATTCTTGTAGTTTTTGTCAATAAACTTTCTTTATTCCATTTAAGTTTTAAGCCTGTTTTGCTCTTGTTCTAATCCATATCTCACAGCAAGAAATAAGTAAGTTTCCTAGTGATTTTTTAGTTGCTGCTTTAAACCACACCAGTCAAGCAGGACACCTTTGAAAATGCAGACTGGGAGATCTTCTCAGATGCTGCTCTAAATAGGCCACGGTTCTCTCCAGTTTTCTCAAAGAATTTGGTTCCTTTTCCTTGCCCACTGCAGGTCATCTGAGCCGTGTGTTCAGAGGTGCCGATCCTGAGGTGAGTCAGAAAGGAACATTTGATGCTCCTGGTGTTTCAGAATTGTGCAGGGAACTGTGAGCTTGGCCTGTGGCAGTAGAGTGCAGAGGGCCAGCTGGGTGGGCTGAAAGAAGATCCATTTCCATGTTTACAACAGCAATAGCAAAGGCATTGTTGGCTATTTCCTAATTTTCCATTGCAGAGCTTTAAAAGAACTCAAAGCTCAGATTTGCAGAGAGAACGTTGCTTGCTGATAGTAGCCAGGGTGAACTCTCTAATTCAGAACTATTTGCAGCCTGGCTGAATTAACCCATTTTAATTTAGTTGGAGTGACTTAGAATCCCATTGCTGTCAAAGCTGATGATTTGTGCTTGGTAGAGCTGGTTGTAGAAATCGAGCTGAAGAGAAATAAGGTTCTAAATGATAGGGAGCTGCCTGTCCCTAACTCCACCATCTGTCCACAGAGCCCAGAAGCAAGAGCAGACTCTGCTGTGGCTCCCTCTGCTCCTGGAGAAGAGGCCAAAGAGGAGCAAAATGAGCAAAAGGAGCACGAGCCTCACAGCCCAGCCTGACCATGCCCAGACAGTAAGTGCCAGTGCTGGGTGCTGCTGTCTTTAGTGCAAGGCAGAGCTGCAAGTTTCTGAGCAGCCAGCACTTGCTGTTGCTGGCTGAGGATGCTGAGTGCTGGAGTCCTGCCAGCACCCAGCCATTCCCCCATCCCGTGGCAGCTGGAAATTGGGCTTTGAGCCGTCGTGCTGAGGCCCCAAAGCGCTGCTGCCTGCGGGTGAGCAGCTGGCTGCTTGGCTCAGGGAAGCTCTGTCTCTTGGCTTCTGCCAAGCCATGGCCAAGGGCTCATACGGCATTTCTGGGGCTCACAGGGCTTGCTTTGTTTGCTGTCCCTTTTTGGAAACCTCTGCATGACCTGGAGAAGTGTTCTGCAGTTTTCTGGAGTAATTCTTCACTTCTGCAGAGTCTTTTAGGCCACCTGTCTTTTGGCTTTTGATAAGCTGCAAGGAGATGATTGTGTTGTCCATGAAGCTGTGGCCGGCCATTCTTGTCCTGTGTGGCCAAAGAAACAAACTGTGTAGTTCTGAACCCTTCTTCTGAGGCAAAATCCACAAGTGGCAAGTTTCTCTTGATACGTTTTGTGGTGAAGTCTGCAGCTTTGGAAACTGCATTGGAGCCTAGTGTGGGGGCAAAGCTGCAAGTCCTTGAGTGCTGTCTTGTGCTGCTAAGAACCCCTTTAGAGATGGTTGTTTTTTCTCCTCAGAGCTGTTTTCCTCCTCCTGCCTCTTCTGTCCTGACACTCCCTGTTTAACCTCTAAATTTCTGCCTGTCCTAGTGAGGTGGGACAATTCCATGGTTTAGGTGGTTTTTGCTGACTTTGGTCATACATGCATTACATGACCCATGGCTTCCTTCATTGGCATCCCTAGGGGTGTGTCAATTAATTTGTTGGTGGGGCCTTTTGAGGATCTCTGTCAGTGCCACTCAGAATTCTCAGCTGACAAAAGAGGGAGGAGAAACACCTTGGTCCTCTTCCATATCCTGAGGTGGCCATAGAGGCTCTCTGACCTGCAGCAGAGGATCCAATTGCACACATCCTTGTCCCCTGAATGAGCAGGATTTCTAACAAGAGTGTAGATGTCGGAAGGGCAGGAGTGGCAGGGCAGGCCTGAAAAGGGCAGCTCCCAGGCACTTGCTCTCCATTTGTGTGTACAGAACATCGAGGCAGAGCCCCAGGCAGAGCTGCCCGAAGCTCCGAGGGCCATCATGGCAGTGAAGAGGAGGCCTGAGGAAGACAAAAGCATCGAAGAGGAGATGAATCTCCCCTGGCAGAGAGGAAATCAAGAAAACCAGGTGAGTGAAAGTGTGGCAGACACTCCACTCATGGACATTCCTCTCTCTGGTTCTTCACAGGCCTCTGAGGAGGAGCTTCTGGCAGAGCTGCAGGAAACTGAGGCTAGGATCAGGGCAAGGGAGGAGAGGCTGGAGGAAGAAAGAAGAACAATCGAAGAGAAATTCCATCTCCTCGTTCAGCAGCAAGAGGCTCTAGAAAATCGAGTGAGTGAAAGAGCGATAGGCACAGCAGTCACTGCAGTCTGGTGCTTTCTGCCCTTCTTGCCTTTCCTCTGCAGAGCAGCAGGGGGCTGGGCTGATGCCTCTCAGTGCCATCCTGCTGTAGTGTCTATCCCAGCTGCTTGGAAGGACATTTCCTGCTGTGCTCAATCTCAGCTGCTGCCCTGGACAGTGGCACCAGTCATTTGCCCCTTTTGCCAGCACTCATCTCAAGGGATTCCTGCTGGCCTGCTCCTGCTCTCCTTGTTTCTTCAGGGCTTTTTGCAAGTGAACACAGTCCCCCAGACAGATTTGGAATACAAGCTGCAAGCTGTCTGTATCCCTTGGTGAATCTGCTGCTGTCCTGCTCTTTCCCTTTGCTCACAGTCAATGAGCCTTGGCACACAGGGACAAGCTGTGGTCTCTGACTGCTTTGTTCTCTTTGACTTGAGGTGGACGTGTTGATATCTCACCTGGCAGCCTGCGAAGGCTTCCAGCAAATGCCGGCTGATGAAGAGCCCCAAGGTCGGCGGCAGGCACAGGTACTGTCCCAAGCACAAGTGCTGCAGGCTGAGCACCTTCTGAAGATGGTGCAGGAAAAGAGGACTGAGGGGGAGGAGCTCCAACATTAGAACAAGGAGCTGCAAATGTGTCTGCAGCCCTTGGAGGGGGAAAGGGATCCGTGGGAGGAAGTGCAATGGTCGTTGTTGCAGTCATCCTTCAGAAAATCCAGGAAAATGGAATATGAAACTGGCCATCAACTTGATTAAAACCAACCTTGGGTTTTGACCATTTGGTTCCAGAAGTGGGCATCCAAAAAATCCAGCTGATGAGCTTTGCATGTGGCTAACAGCAACTTCCTAAGGGCTTGCATTTGAAAAGGGAACTCGGGGTAATCTCTGCCAGCCAGCTTCCTGACACAAACTCCTTTCTTCTCGCAGATCTACACAGGCTCTTCCATTCAATCTGCTGCAGCAGCAGCAGCAGCAGCAGCATCTAAAGGAGCCTTTGTTGCCCAAGCTGAGCAGTGGAGCCGGGGCAGTTTGTCCATTTCCAGCAGTGACACATCTGCTGCTCAGCTCCAGGAGAGCCAGGGAGACTTCGTGGAGCAACTGAGTACGTCTGGTGTATTTCTTGTCTGAGGGACAGTGTATTGTGTGCACGTGCCAGCAGAGCTGTAGCAAATGATCCTCCTCACTTTGGTGTCCCAGAGACATTTAGGACTCCCCACAGGAACTGCTGTGCTCTGAGGCAGCGAGAGAGCGCTCTGGCTGTTCCTGCTGCCTCTGAGGGCAGCTTGGACTGGCTCGGCTTTGCCTGGCATTCCCTTGCCACTAAAGGCAGAAGCAGGAATTGTTCTTGGATCAGCAGAAGGCTGTGGCCCAGCAAATGATCTATGCAAGTTCTGTGTGCTAGTGGCCAAACTGAACAGAATATTTGATTCCTAAAATCTCCTGATTCTCCAGACTTCCCACCAGTCGTCAGAACCAAAAGACTTCACAGAAACTGATTTGGGATTTTGTCTTTTTGTTGTGGTTGTGTTTTCTGTGTGGTGTTTTTTATAGATTTTTGTTTTGGGTTTGGTGGTTTTTTGGTAGAGTTTTTTTTTTTTCCATCCTGAAAGACCTGTTCTGCCCCGTGTGTCTTACTGGTGTCATTTTTAGGACTGTTTTTATTGCCTCTACTACATCTACAAGGTTTTTATGAGAATGCTGTATTTTTGTCAGTGAGGACTCCTTTGAAAGAACATCAGGTGACAGCAGAAACAGAGAGCAAGAGATGTTTTCATTGGGCCCACAATGAAGAAACAGATACTTGTATAACAACCTGTAATTAATATCCTAGTTTTATTTTTCTAAAGATGTGTCCAAGAGACACATTCACGTGGTGTGATCAGATAAAACAGCACTGCAGGCATTTCTCAGGAGCGAGCCTGCAGCCCCTGTGCTGTGTATTCCTCAGATCCATGGCACTTTTTCATCCCTGATTCCCAGCCATTCCCATGACTCTTAGAATCCTACCTATTGGCCCAAGCCCTGCTCAGATCAGTCTCTGGGAAAACACATCAAGCCCTTTGTGATTCTGCAGCACAACCCATTTAATCTGCTTCTTGCCCATGACAGCTGCCAGTGCTGTGCTCTCAGAAAAGACCTGGTGAGGCTGAGAAAAGATCCCAGCTGATTTGGTGTCTACCTTCACCTGCTGGGACACAAAAGGGCCTTGACCTGCACCTGGCTGTGTCTGATCTCCAAGGCAATGCTGGTGTGTCCTGAACGGGGGCCACAGCTTGTCAGGGGCTCAGGCTGGCTGTGTCTTCTTGCCATTGCTTGTCAGTGCTCATGCTTGGCCTTTGCCAGCCTTGTGCTGTGCCCTGCTGTGCTCTCTGCGCTTCATTTCCTTCCAAGGACTGGGCAAAATCAGTCTCTCTGCTGCCCATTTGTACTGCACAACTGCCTGTCTTGTTGCTGCTGTGCTTGCTGCCCAGCTGACCACAGAGGGTTCAGAGCCCCAGACAGCGGGGCTGCCTTTGGCATCTCCTGCAAGTTGGGATCTCTGCCTGAGAGTCAGCATCTTGCATTTTGTTTCCCTCAGGGAGAATGGTGAACACGGAAAATCCCATCACAAAATACATTGAACTGGAAAGTCTTGGCAGCGGGTGAGTCCAACCACAGTCACTTCTACACAGCCATGGGCCAGGTGTTTCACTGGGGGAATATCCATCAAGTGGGAAGTCAGACAAGTTGTCCACATGTTTAGACAGCGGGCTTAGTCTGCCCCATCTCTCAGTACTGGCCAGAATTTGTCAAGTGTGCTCAGAAGGCATTGTCAAAGACATCTCCATGCTGCCAAGGTCTTGCCTGCAGCAAGGAACAGAACCTGGTAAATCTGCTTGTCTCTCAAGTGTGGGACAGCTCAGGATTCATTTCCTTCGCATTTTTGGATGTCTCCAAATCATCTGGCCACACTAATGAAAGGAGAAGAATCTTGCTTGCCTGAAAGCACAACCTACCCCCAATGAGAGCTGTCAGATAACAGTTCTCAGGAACATTTCTCTCCAAGAGTTTGCTAAAGGAAATACTCTGTGCTCAGGGTTAGAATTGCACAGTTTAGAAGCTGATAGCCGAGATGAAGGAATAAGCTGCCTTTTGGAGCTGAGGCAGTAAATCCCAAGGCTTCAGGAACAGGCCCAGTGCCCAGGCACTTGAGGGGAAAATGCATCATCTGCCTTCTGGCAGACCCCTCCTGCAACCTGCAGCTTTTAGGCATTTACAGCAGAGCTCTCCAGTCTGGACTGGCTTCCACTGCAAGATCTAAATGGCTTCTCCTTTCTTTGCTGCTGTTTTGTTTCTAGGGGTTTTGGAGAGGTTTCCAGAGCACTTGACATTGCAACAGGAGGAGAGGTAAATGTCAACAGCCCCTGCAGCCTCTGCTGCTCTCCAGGCCTTTCCCCACTGCTGACAGCTGTGGCTGGAGCTTTGAGGAGAGCTGTGCTGAAAAGGCACAAGAAGCACAGACTGGAGCCAGCCTGCAAATTGCACTTGGAACAGGCTTTGTGGACAAGGCAAATTGCCAGTGGCCACATGTCCTGTAACTGACCCCCAAGGGAGCAGAGAAATGGGCTGTTGGAATGTCACTTCCTAATTACTCCAGTGATGAGGTCTAATCACAAGGCACTTTGGCACAGCTTGGCTGTGCCATTCCAAAATCACTTGCTCCATGTGTGTTGTTGTCTCATGCTACCAATTTTCTCAAATTACTCCTTTTCAATGTCATTTGAGGTGGCCATCAAGAAAATAAATGTGCAAGGAGTGAGTAGGAAGATACTAACCATGAATGAAATCAGGATCATGGAGAGTAATAGGAGTCCCAGGATCGTGAATTACTTAGCCAGGTGAGTGGTCACGGTCCTATCCCTTGAATGTTTACATACTACAAGCATGAGAGCTTAAAAACCCACTTTGGTCAGTGGCAGGAAATAGAGCTGTTAATGATTATTTCTCTACTTATCTCCAATGGATGGGAAGAGACTGCATTTTGTCTGCATGGCATGTCACCCTGGCAAATGCAGACTGGACATTGTTCAAAAACCTGCATCAGCCCTATCTTAAGAATTCAATACCTTCTAAGTTCATTGCCTCCACAGTTCTTTGGGCTTGAGTTTTTCAAGTTTCTTAAATGCTGATGAACCATCCAAGAGAGGATTGCCCTTGCATTGTTGCCCCTCTTTTCCATTGCTGTGCATGCCAGGAAGACTAGGTGCTTATTTCCAGAAATGCCATGCGTGACAGGTTTTTTATCTGGGCTCTTCCTAAACTGCCTTTCTCCTTGAGACAGCACAGACTGCAAACACTGCACAGCCTAGAGGCAATGTCTATTCCTTTTCTTCTGCCCTTGTCTCCAAGGGACCCAGAAACAAGACTCAAGCAAAAAACCAACCTAGCCGTGCATGTTCACCTGCATGGCCTTGTTTCCTTTTTTCAGCTACCTTGTGCATGAGGAACTCTGGCTGGTGATGGAGTACATGGACGGAGGCACTCTGAGAGATCTCATCGACGAGATTCAAATGTCTGAAGGAGAGATTGCAGCTGTCAGTCGGGAGGTCAGGGATCCCATCTGTGCTTCCAAGGCCTTGAGCTGCATTGTCTGGGAAACAGGGGCTCAGAACAGGAGTGATTCATGGGCCAAGCTTGGTTTCTGTGCTGCTGCTCGGCTATGGGCAAGCAAGAGCATCTCAAGGGAACTGTCTGCCAGTGCCCCTACACTCACTGGACTCACTTCCTGTACTCTTATCCCCTGCTCTTGTATTCTAGCTCTGTCTCTTCCATTGGCATTTGCACTTCTCCACCTTGCCTAGCTAAACTTTTGCCTGTCTGCACTACATTCCTTGTCTCTAAAGCAAAGGTGTACTGGCCGGATTTGAAACCAACAGGAAAGAGAAAAAAGAGAGACATATTTGTTTTAGTTCTCAGCTGAAAAGGGTAGTAGTGCAGCCCAAATGCTGTTTGCTTCTGAGCACATGCACTGCAGCTGCAGTCACCCTGGCTGCTTTGCAGGGGACAGTCTACAACAGCAGTTGCTGGTGCTCTTTCAAAAGCTGACATGCCTTTCCTGAGAAAGGTGCTGCTCTGCTCCTGTTGGAGCAGCAGGCTTTTGCTCTCAATGGCGCTGTGTTCTGCCATTCCTCCCCATTCCCCTGCAAAGGGAACCTTCCACAGCTGTTTCCTTGCTTGTGCGATGAACTCACAGCACTACTTTTTGCCCCCCTGGTTCTGTTTTCTCTCTCAGTGCCTGCAAGGACTGGATTTTCTTCACTCCAACCACGTGATCCATCGAGATGTCAAGAGCAACAACATCCTTCTCAGAACCGACGGCTCTGTCAAGCTGGGTCAGTGTATTCTTGCTCAGCTTCAGCCTTCCAGGAATGGGGGGTGTGGGGCTGCTTTCAGTGACTGCCAGCTCCCCAAAAATGCTGCTGCTGGCAGTGCAGGGGTCCCTCCTGCTGTGGGCTGAAGGCACAGTTGCAGGGTGCACACAGCTATGACAAGGAACCACAAGCAGCCAAGAGTGCTATTGCTCTGTGTGTGTCTGTGTGTGTTCCTTCCAGAGGGAGGGAGCTGCAATCTAAACCTTCAGGGGAACAAAAGGCACTGCTGGAGGAAGTGTAAAAAATGGGGGGATGTTTGAAGTAGCCAATTCATATTTCCTTGGCTAAAGCCCTAAGGAAACAGAGCAGGGAGTGTTGTCCAGGAAATTCAAGTGCACATTCTCAAACTTCCACTGGGGAATTCTTTGCCTTGGTTTCCTAATTGAGAGTATTAAAATTAAAAGAGTATTTTGCTTTCTCCTCAGCTGATTTTGGCCTTTCTGCTCAGCTCACCCCTGAGCAAAATCAGCGGTGCTCGGTGACCGGGACTCCTTGGTGGATGGCACCTGAAGTGGTGAAGCGTCAACCATATGGCCCCAAAGTGGACGTGTGGTCTTTTGGAATTGTGGCAATTGAAATGGCCGAACAAAAAACTCCTTATGACAGTTTCACTGCTCAATCGGTAAGGAGCAAATACTCTCTGATCCCGCTGTCTTTCTCACCTGTCCCGGGTTCTCTGCTCACTGCACAAAATCCCATGGCCATCTGCTGGAAGTACTTCCACCAAGGCCCCTTCTACAAATGGCCCTGCAGCACATCAGCATCTGCTGGAGCTTTGGTTGCAGCACTGGGGGAACTCAAGCCTTACCTCGCCCAAACCATCTCCATTCTCAGGCAGCATTTTGCTTTGCCTTACAAGTCGTTCCAGCTCTTTTGGCTGTGTAGATGGCCCCAAGAATAGGAAACAAGCATCTCAGAGCTGGTGTTATCTTTCCAGAAATGAAGCAAAGAAACTCAAAGCAAACCAAGTTTCTAAAACAGTGCTTTTGAGAGAAGAAGTGCACCCCCATTCTTCTCACAGGGAAACTTGCCTGAAACCTGGAGATGAGGCTGTAAAGCCAGAGTCTCTTCTGCTTCTTGTGCAGTGCTGCTGAGACACTCAGTGACCACCTTCTTTCCTAACCCAAGCCACTTTCTCCATATCACCAAGCTGGAGCCTGGTGACGAGGAGAGCCTGCCAAAACCTCCTGTTTGTTTCCTGGCACTTTCTGGGATGGGCACAGCGTTAATGCATTGACTTGAGAATCCAACCAGCACAGGGTTACCACAGGGATGACACTTCTGATTTCACCATGAATATTTTCCTTTTGCCACCCAAGGGAACATGAAATTTTCAGAGTGCTGAGAGACAGAGCTGCAGGTGGCTCCTGTGTGCCCAAACAGGCATTTTCAACCCACTACAATTGTGGAGGCATCTTTATGTGTCTGTGTTGAAAATGAGATTCCAAATGTTTGTTTCCTTCCCTGAGGAACACCTGCTGCATTTCCTTTCTTTCCTTCCAATTACCATAATTTTCAAGAACAGGACAGAAAGCCTGATGAGTTTTGTTTTATGGCAGCTGTGCTTAAGGGACCAACAAGCACTGCAGAGATTCTTTTCACGTAAGAATCCTTGGAAATAGTACAGTTAGTTAGAATAGCAAAATCCCTCTTCCAAAAAGGCTGCCAAGCTGCTGGGAATCCTCCGAGAAGGAAACATGTATTTGCTGATGTAGTTGCCACTAACTAGAGCAGGCAATGAAATCAGCTGCCAAGGCAAGATCTGCTGGATGTTGGCAAAGCTGCAGCTTTGGGGCTTGGGTTTTTTCATGATACAGGAAAGTCGTCATCCAAATGCTACAGGAAAGTCATCTCTGCCTCTCTGCCAGGGCAAAAACTGCCACTGCAGAGTGGAGCTTAAACAATGGGCTCTGGGAGAGCAGTTCCAGATGGGAAAGAAGCAGGTGGAGCCTTGTGTTTCCTTTTTCCCCAGGCTAAATTCCACATAGCCACAGAAGGGAGCCCACAGCTGCGGCAGCCCGAGCAATTCTCACCTTTGCTGCGTGACTTCCTGAGCTGCTGCCTGCAGAAAGGCGAGGCGCAGCGCTGGTCTGCCAAGGAGCTGCTGCAGGTAAAATGCCAAAAGGGCTGCAGGTGAAACAGCGTCCCAGGGATGGGCTCCTCCTCCACTGAAATCCAAGGCATCAGATGAGCCCCCATCCTCCTCCCTTCCAACCTTGGTGCTGTTCAGCTGACAGTGGGGAGCAATCCTAGACTGGGCTGGGCTGGCAGGGAGTGCTGGGTTTTAGCGCTGGCTAAAATCACCAGGGCACTTACTCATTTCTTGCTGGGAGCTCTGGATTAGGAGAAGGGCAAAACAGGCTTCAAACTTCAAAGGAATAACAAATTTTATTAGCAGGCCCACAAGAATAAGAAAGGTCTCACCTGTGCAGTGAAAGGGTTCAATCTCACCCAGGTCATGGCAGTCACGGTGTTGGATTTCAGGCTGTGCTGGGCCCCTCTCTCTGCCCGGGAGCCGCTGGGAGGGGAGGCTCGGCCTGGAGCCGTCGCTGCACGCCGGGGAGAGGGTTTAGTGTGGGCAAGATGTCAGCAGCCGTGGCCTGGCCCAGCCTGGGGCCGGGGTCCCGCAGCCTCCATCCCCCGCCCGGGAGCCGCTGGGCTCTGGCCCGGCCTCCCCCAGGAGCACAGGCCGTGGGCGAGCAGGGCCGGCCTCACCAGAGCTCCGTTACCTTCGGGCTCCGGAAGCAAAGAGGGCCAGTGCCCGGGCTGGTGGTTTTCAAAATGTGCATCATCACAGAGGCGCATCTCATTTCTAAATGGTGCAAAATGTTGTCAGTTCTCAGAACTAGCCAGCCACTGGCCTGTCTCAGGCACAGAGGAAGCTCCCAGCAGCTTCTCTCAAAGAAATCACTTCCGTGCGGGGTTTCTTATTTCTTTCCCTAAATGTCAATTCATCTCAAACTAACACACAGGGACATGGAAAGGTCATCTAGTCTGTGTCCTGCAATGAGCAGGGACATCTTTCAAGAGATCAGGATACTCACACCTCAGATATTTCCAGGGATGGGCCTCCTACCAGCTCTTGGGGCAACCTGTGCCACTCTTGCCCCATGCTCCTGACCTACTCTGACTCAATCCCCTTTTCATTTAAAAAGTATTCCCCTGCCTTTGAAGCTCTTAGCTTGGAAAATCATACTTTCTGTTGTTTTCTTTTCCTTTCTGCAGCATCAATTTATAACATCGGCCATGCCTGGGTCCAGCCTGGCACCTCTCATCGTTGCAGTGAAAAAGTGGAAGGAGGAGGCAGGAATGCAACAATCAATTTATAAACTGTCTTCTCCATGGCCAACTTAGAGTAGGATTATAGAGTAGGACTACAGAGTAGGATTGTAGAGTAGGATTATAGAGTAGGATTGTAGTGCAGGATGGTAGTGTAGGTTTGTAGTGTAGGATTGTAGAGTAGGATTTTAAATAAAATTTCTAAAATCTCAACTCCTTTGGAATATTTCTCTCCTTCTGACCCTGTGAGAAAGCTCAACATTTCCTCCTGAATTGTCAGTTTTTTCTTAGAGGTGGAAAGGGACATTGATGGCTTCTTTGGTACAGTTTGTAAAGGGGGGAAGGCTCCTCTTCATTCATCCTCCCCAGACCACACTGCCTTTGGAATATGGCCAACTGGACAAGTTTTGCCAGAATGCTGTGACATTTTTATTTGAGGCAGAAACAGCAATGGCATTTGCAGGAAAAACCAAAGGAGGAGCGGTGCAACGCAAACATCCTGTGCAGATGCACGTTGTGCAGATGTGACTCGAGAGTATTTGGGTTCCTGCCACTTGAATTTGTATTCCTAAGAGAAATTTCTTTGGCTGGAGGAGAGTCTGGCTGAAGAGAGAAAGCAGAAAGAGCAGTGAGGGTGCTGTGCAAGGTCTCCTGTGGTGCAGAGCTGTGAGCGACTGTGAGGTGAGAGTGGGCCCGGCCTTGGCCAGGCTGGAGCCCCAGCAGAGCCCTGGCAGAGCCCGGAGAAGCCTGAGCCTCGGCACAGGCAGGCTGGAAGGAGGCCCTTGGAGCTGCAAGAGGCAGCAGCCTGGCCCTGGCTGCCTCTTGCTGGCACCAGGCAAATCCTCCGCTCTCAGAGCCAAGCTGGCAGCTGGCTGCTCCTGAGGGGAAGCGGCGCCGTGCTGGGCACAGCACACACTGGTGCCATGGGCTGTCTGGAGTCTGCACAGGACGAGAGAAAGGCAAAGAGCAGCCCAGGGCTGCTGCCCTGCCTGACCATTGCTGCTCTTCTGCCGCCTGCCCTGGAACTCCTGGCAATGGTCAGCAGTGTGTGCAGCACTCTGGGCACAGGGGGAGGGAGCCGGGCTGCTCCGCAGGCTCCAGCACAGGGCAGTGTCCTTCAGGCACGGCATTTCTGCCAGGGGAACCGAGGCCAGCGTGAGGCACTGACAGCAAGTCAGGGCACATCTGCACGAGCCAGTGCCTCACACAGCTCTGGGACCAAGCGCCTGCAATCCTGGAGCTCTGCACTGAGCCACAGCAAAGGTGTGAAATGCAGAGGGCTTTGCAGAAATATTCAGGGGCACCAGGCCAGCCTGCTTGGTGCTCTCTGGGGCACAGCAAGCACTGTGCAATGCAGCTCGGAGCTGCTGGCAGAGAGGGACTGTGGGCATGTGCCTGAGGCTTGTTCTTGAGTAGTGATTTGGAAGGGAGCAGAAGGGTCTCAGTAGGCAATTGGTGTTTTCTTCATTAATTGCTGAATGAAAGACACAATGTGGCCTCACGCAACAAGAGAACTTGCAGAACTTACTGACTATAAGTTTGTGCTGAATTCCCAGAAAAGGGAAGTGTTGAAGTGTAACAAATAGGGCTTTTGAATTCAGGTAGCTCCTGAGCCTTCATCCAAAACAACCACCAGGAGGCTGACAACTATCTCGTGCAGAGCCCTGCTACAAGGGCTTCCGTAATCACGGAATTAGAAAATATGAAGCTTAGGAAAGTAGAATGTGCCCATCAAGTTAAAAAAGTTTAAAAGCTTGTCCTGTGCAAAGAATGGACAAGTGAGTTTGTGGTTGAGCTTTCCTCCTCACTCCTGGCATTGAATAAACAAATCCCTGCTCTGTAGGCCCTACACTATGGAGTACTGTTTTCTTGATTATGTTTTGCTCATCGTAATCACACTATGCTTTTCATTTTCTTCTTAGAACCTTCTAAGCATGAAGTGAGTAAGACAGTTAGTTGTGTATTGATAGGGCCGAAGAAACATTTCCAAATGCCATCCCGGGAAAGGAAAGGACGTGAAACAGCGCTGGGGAAGAGCGTCCCTCGCACAGCCCTCAGAGCTGCCACCGTGCACAAGATGGCGGCCGGGGCTGAGGCTGTGCCACCATGCACAAGATGGCGGCCGGGGCTGAGGCTGTGCCACCGTGCACAAGATGGCGGCCGGGGCTGAGGCTGTGCCACCGTGCACAAGATGGCGGCCGGGGCTGAGGCTGTGCCACCGTGCACAAGATGCCGGCCGGGGCTGAGGCTGTGCCACCGTGCACAAGATGCCGGCCGGGGCTGAGGCTGTGCCTCTCAGAGCGCTCTGCAGCCTCTGCCAGCCCAGCCCCAGCCCCGGAGCAGCGCAGGGCGGGCAGAGCCCCCTTCCAGCCGTCTGCTTCAATGGACATTGACAGACACCCGGGCCACGCACACAGGCTGACACCTTTGCTCTGTGCACACAAACACGTACCACACACTTGGGAACCTCGGCTGGCAGCATTTTCAGGTGGAAATACAAAGAAACTCCAGGGTTTGAAGGTTTTCAAATAGAATATTTCACTTGCCAATAAAAGGACCAAAAGCAGAAAGGGCCATCCCAGCCTGTTTCTTCCAAGCAGGAATAGTGTCACAGTGACTGTGAGCTGATGAAGACGGAGATGGGATTTAATCCAAAGCAGATTGTACAGTGGGTGCTCACCTGTGATATGTATCCCTCACAGTACCTATTTATTTGGAACACTAGGAAGATTATGAGGCTGGGCAAGATATTAACCCTTTCAATACAGACATGAGACCTACAAACCTTGTTCATCTCTCCAGGGACAGAAAAGGACAGAGTAATAGCACACAAAAAAAACAACAAAAAAACATCAAAGTCAGTAAAAAAAGAAGTCAAACATTAGATAGAAAAGTAATGAAAAAATGGTAATTGAAACAAAAATATTCTTATAGTAAAGCCATAGAAATAAACAATGATATACAAAATAACTCCTTTAATTAATGAAAAATATATAAAAATATATTAAAACTGTAAATCTAAACAAAAGCATCCAGAAGTCCCAGTGCCCACGTTCCATCCCCTCATTTCAAGCTGAAAGCAGAGATCCCCTTGTGACTCTGCCTTTTAATAAAGAATGTCAAACTTCAACAAAATTCCCTTAGAAAGACCCCATGAAGGTTCACAATGTGAGAGCTCACTCGAGGCAGCCCCAACTCCTGCCCTGGTTCAGTCCCTGTCAGGCCCACTGTGCTTTCCAGCTGCTTTGCTCCAGCTCCCCCCAAATCACCACGAATTCCACTGAACTGAAACAAATCCAAATCCTCGTGGGTCGGGACAAGGGCAGGGAGAGGTCACTCAGGGATCACCATCAGGGGCACAACAGCCCGACACGGGGAAATGAACTGAGCTTAGGACTGAGCAAATCAGACCAGGAGAATGAGGATTAAAATCAATCTTGAGAAACACCTCCTCCCGCTCCTGAACTTTTCTGTCCGGGCCGCTGCTCGCGGGGCACAGAGAGGGGCCCGGCCGTGTCCCTCCAGACCTCCCTGGGAATCACCCCAGAGCCCTCAGCCTTCCGTGTGCCCATCCCCGGGGTCCCTTGTCCCTCCCAGTGGCTCCCGTGGCTCTCCCAGTCCATCCCAGCCTCTCCCAGTCCATCCCAGCCTCTCCCAGTGACCCCGCCTGTCCATGTCGCCTTTCCGTGGATCTGCCGCCCCTCAGCCAATCAGAGCGCGCCTCTCTGATGACTCATCAGTTGCCGGGCAGATCCACAGAGCCGAGAGCCCCGCGCTGGCCTCGGCCACCCAGTGCAGCGAACTTCATTCCCAGTCCCTCCCAGTGCCACCACAGTCCCTCCCAGTGCCACCACAGTCCCTCCCAGTGTCACCACAGTCCCGCCCAGTGCCACCACAGTCCCTCCCAGTGCCACCGCAGTCCCGCTCAGTGCCACCACAGTCCCGCCCAGTGCCACCACAGTCCCGCCCAGTGCCACCACAGTCCCGCCCTGAGGACCCAGAGTCCCTCCCACTCCTTTTTAGCCTATTCCCAGTCTACTCCGAGTTCATTCCTACTTTACTCCCAGACCTCCACACTTACTTCCAGTGTCCCAGTATCCACTCTCATCTCTTTCAGTGCCACCCCAGTCCCTCCCTGTCCATTCCCAGTCCCTCCCATTTCCACACCACTCCTCTCCACTCTCTCCCAGTGCCCATCCCAGCGTGTCCATCTCGCTGGTGCCCTCCAGCTCCCAGCCCGGCCCCGGCCGCCTGCTCTGCTCCCTGATGGATTTCTCCCCTGCCCACATCCAGCTGAGCTGCTCCCAGGGCCAGCAGCAGCTCTCGGGCCACGTGCTGGCCACTGCCGTGCTCCCCAGCGGGGACTGGAGCCAGCAGCTCCTGGTGCTGCTGGAAACCGCCCCCGGCAATGCGGGCTCAGCTCCAGCTGCCAGGTGGAGCACGGCAGCCTGGAGCACCCCCTGAGCCGGCACTGGGGCACGGCCCGGCCCCCACAGCGCCGGGGGCAGCGGGGGAGGCACTGGGGGGGCCCAGAGGGGGATTGGGGTGTGCTGGGAGGAACTGGGAGGGAGTTTGAGATAGACTGGTTTAAACTGGGGAAGGGATTGATGTGCTTAGGATGGCTGGGAAGGGGTTTGAAGGATGTTGGGGAGGGTGGGATGGGGTTCTGGGGGTCCTGGTGGACACTGGGAGGGAGTTTGGGGGTGCTGGGTGTCACTGGGAGAGATCTGAGTGAGCCTGGAGGAGCTGGAAGGAGATTGAGGTTTGGAAAGCAGGGATTGAGATGAGGTTGGTTGTGCTGGAAAGAGACTGGGAGGAGTCTTGATGAATCCTGGTGGGGCTGGGAAGGGACTGGGAGAGGGTTTGGGGGTCCAGGGGCAGTGGGGAGAAATTGGGAGGGGGCTGTGGGATCCTGAGAGGAACAGGAGGGGCTCTGCTGGGTCCTGGGGAGGCTGGGAAGAGCCTGGCAGTGATTTACCAAAATAGCAATATTGATCTGGTATCAACATCAATCTGTTAATGGACAAAAACCTCTCCAACAGTTTAAAGTTACAAAGTGGATGTTTAATCACAGCACTGGGCGAGTGCGGGAGTCACCCCTTAATATGCACTGCAAGTTGACAAAAGATTCCAGTGTCTATTTATTTACAAAAGTCTTAAATATCCAGAATACTAATACATATTAATACTAATGCATATGCATAATGCTAGCACCTCCCATGTTCCACTTCGGATTAGAATTCATGGTAATGATTTTAATGTCATTACGCCTGCATGGTTGGCTCCCCAATTTGAGGAGGGGGTCGTTTTGGTGTGGAGGGTTCATCAAGGGATGAAGGAAAACCGCTCTTCCTCACTCTCACCTTTCTACCTTTACAATGGTTGACATTACAAATGACATTTGGTACAACTCCAGTTTCCTCCCTTGTGACTTGGAAATGGGTTTCCTGATGTAAGGTCTGTGATCTTCCTGAACCCGTTTATCAGTTTCTCTTTTCTCATTATAAGCACAGCTGAACAAACATACAATGAAAAGTAATTTTTTATCTAAGTCCGAGATTCATTATCTCAAATCCTGTTTCTCACTTCATCATTAACTCTAACTAGTTCCAGCAAGGCCTATCTCTAGCCAAGACCCCTAATTTTTCTAAAATTCTTAATTGTTTAAAATTAGTGACTCCAAAGGAGGTTTCAGAGGGTCCTGGGTAGGCTGGGGGAGACTGGGAGGGTCCTTGGAGGGGCTTGGGGTGTCTGTGAGAGGTTTTGGGGGTCCTGACCTCTGCAGATGCCCCAGGGATGCCATCAAACGCTGCCCAACGCAAGATGCTGATGGGGATTGGAGTCTCAGTGTTGGGCTTCGTCTTCTTGGCACTGGGGCTTGGCTTCTGCCTGCGCAGGAAGGTGAGGGAGGGTTCTGGGGTCGTGTCTCCCTCACCCAGAGCGTTTGTGCTCCCCTCTGGGCCCCCGAGCCCGGTGTCACCCCCTTTTCTCTGCCCACACAGCTCCTGAGGCAAAAGGTTCCAAGGATTGAAAGTCAACAATTCCCATTGTCATTCTGTATCCTGTTGAATTTTCATTCCCCTGCTTTCATCCAGGTGCCCACAGGGAGCCAGGAAGACGTGGAGCCTCCCAGCCAGGTGTCTTCCCAACACGCATCACCAGGACCACGGATCACCAGGGCTCTGCCCAACGGGGGTCACTGGGGATCATCCAACGCCCATCCTCCCATGGGGGATGGAGCTGGAGCAGCGCACGAAGCTCTTCCTGCACTCGGGGCACTCGCAGGGCTTCCCTTACTGGTGCCTACGTTGGTGTTGGGTCAAGTTAGAGCTCCGTGAGAAGCTCTTCCCACACTGGGGACACTCGTAGGGCCTCTCCCCAGTGTGGATGCGCCGGTGCCTGATGAGGTGGGAGTTGCGTTTGAAGCCCTTCCCGCAGTCGGGGCAGCGGAAGGGCCTCTCCTCTGTGTGAATCCGCTCATGTTTGAGGACATTGGAGCTGGTCCGAAACCTCTTCCCACACTCGGGACACTCGTAGGGTCTCTCCCCAGTGTGGATGCGCTGGTGTTTCCTCAGGTTGGAGCTCCACCCAAAGCTCTTCCCACATTCCAAGCAGGTGTAGGGCCGTTCCCCTGTGTGGATCACCTGGTGTCTCATCAGGTCAGAGATATTTCTGAAGCTCTGCCCACATTTCCCACACTCATAGGGTTGTTCTCTCATGTGGATCTTCTGGTGATTCCTCAGGCTGGAGCTCTGGCTGAAGCTCTTCCCACATTCCCCACACACATAGGGCTTTTCACCAGTGTGGATCACCTGGTGCTCGATCAGGTGGGATCTCTTTCTGAAACCCTTCCCACATTCCAAGCACTTGTGGGGCTTCTCCCCCAGCTCTGAGCTCCGGCTGGATCTCTGGCCGTGTTCCTGGCACTGGGGGGATCTTTCCTCCTCGCAGCTCCCTGGACTGGGTTTCCAGCCCCTCCTCATGCAGGATCTCTGGGGCTTTTTCTCCTCCTCTTCCATCTGGACACAGTTTGGGAATGAAAATTCCTGGTTAGGAGGAAAAGGAGAGGAGAGAGCCTTGGACTGGGGGTTCCTCCATGCCCAAGTTCATCTCAGGAAGTCATTGGGCATCCTGTGTCTGTAACAAAGCAAAGCACCAAGATTCAGCCCAAACAAGAAAACAATGATGAAAAACTACCCAAACACCAAATTCAGGAAAAACCCCCTCCAGAATACAAAGATTCAGCCCCTGCAAAAAAACAAAGCACCAATATTTAGCCCAAAAAAGTTCAGAAACACCAAGATTCAGCCCCATCAAAATCGTGGATCCCCTCCCCAGTCACCTCCAGGGCAACACTTCTGGAACTGCACATACAGGGAGAATGGAACGTTGTCCTGCTTCCTCTTCCTTCTCTCCCACCTCCTCCTGTGGCCCTACTCTTCCTCCCACTCCTCTTCCTCCTACTATTTCTCCTCCTCCTGCACCTGTTCCTCCCACGTGAATCCTTCCACCGTTTTGTTCTTCAACCCTGCTTCTCCTTCCCTTCTCCTCCTGCCCCCAGGCCCAGCACCCACTGCCGCCTCCCTCTTCCCCCCCAGTCCCACAGCATCCCACCGCAGGGGCACCGATGCAGCTGGGCCAGCTTGGCCTGGGGCAGCGCTGGGCTCTCGGCTGCTTCCGCCCGCACTCGCTCCGCACTGCAGCCGCTCCCGCCACCACAGCGCGGGGGGGCCCGGCCTTGGCGCTCCCCCCTCCCACCTCCCCAAATTCCCCTCCAGGGGGGCGCCAAGGCCCGGGGGGGAGGGGCGCAGCTGGGCTCCAGCTGGGGAACGCTGGCAGCTGCGGCTCTGCCTGGACACTGATGAGTCATCAGCGCCGCGCGCTCTGATTGGCTCAGCCCTGCCTGAGCCCTGCGCCTGCACCAAGGGGGGACACCCTGCTCCAGGGGGGATGGCCCCAAAACGGGGCAACCCCAGCAAAGGAACAACAACAAAGCCTCTTTACAAACTGATCCCCTCAACCTCATTGCACATAGGGCCAGGGACGTGGACATAAGGAAGTGACAGGAGGAGCCATCAGCTGCACAAAATGTTATTAATTGATGACACAGACTGCTGTTCAGCCAAGGTCCGGCTAAATTCATCAACTTCCAGAAGAACAACAAAGACTTAACACAGCCATCAATATCCTTAGCTATACAAAAGTGAGGTACATATTAAGGGGGTATGTGGGAGGTGCATTGGGAAGTCTGTGCCTCTCCAGGACTTCAGCCAATGGGGAAAGGGAGAGGGAGATGTGATCAAGAAAATTAGGATGAAAAGGAGGCTGTGTCCTCCAATAATTGGAGAGACCCCATGGGAAATGTCCCATGGCCTCGCCCTATTTTTATGAATGAAATTACTGTTACAGGACTCCTCTGTCTTTCTTGTGGACAGAAACCTCTGGGGATGTCAATTTTTCCACACACCTTGGGGCTCCTCCGCAATTCCTTCCACCGTCCGGGCCGGCGGGCAGTGAGTGCAGCTGAAGGGGCCTCACCCAGTTTGGGGGATCGGCTCCCTCGGCTGGCGGCGGCACCGGGCATTGATTGGGTACCCGAGAGTGAGCAGGAGACAGACGAGTGACGGATCAGGGCGACTCTCAAGAGTCGGCAGGGAGAGAGCACTGAAAATCTCAGCAGTGACTACAGTGGCATCTTTGGGGAGTGAACATGGCAGGGCACCCAGGAAGGGGACAAAAGGGAAAGCCAGAATGGGGTCCCAGCAAAAGGGATGAGGATCCCAAAATATCTCTCAAGGGTCCCTTGGGAGCATGTGGAGGTTGTTTGCACATTCTCCCAGAGCTAACTAGGGATATGGACACACAAGGGGGACAATAAGGGAAGTCCAGAAGGGATTTAGACAACAGGGGATGGATGGTGTTGGTGTGTTGGGAAGGGATTGGCTGAAGGGGAGTGTGCAGGAATGTAGGAATGTGCTTAAGGCAAGAAGCAGCAGGAGGAATCCATGGGATAAGAAAAAGGATAATGGAAAAGAGGAAGAGAAAAATACTGAGGATTG
Source organism: Cyanistes caeruleus (assembly GCF_971803275.1). Classification (NCBI taxonomy): domain Eukaryota; kingdom Metazoa; phylum Chordata; class Aves; order Passeriformes; family Paridae; genus Cyanistes; species Cyanistes caeruleus. Next base: position 314,577 of record NW_028255900.1, read on the forward strand.
GGATGTGTTTCAGAAGGGTCTCATCCTCCAAATTTGCTTGCTTACTCAGATCCTTTGTATCCCAGTTTTCCAGGACAGCAAAACAAGGAGGTGAGGATTTCAGGGGGTTTCTCTGAGCTGGGAGCGGCAGGAGCGGGCGCAGAGCTGCGGCACCGGGAGCACGGGCTGGGGGCCTGTGGGGAGCTGTGGGGCCGGGCCGGGGCTGTGGGGCAGCCGGGGCTCAGCGCCGGGCGCTGCCTGAGCCCAGCACCCCCCGGGCAGGGCCGGCAGTGGCCCCCGGCCCCCAGGAGGCTGCGGGACGCCCCGGCCGCTGCCCGGCCCCGTGGAGCTGCCGGCCCTGCCCGCCGGGGGGGCCGCCTTTGGACACTGCGGCAGGACAGGGACCGGCTCGGGGATACGGGCTGGGGAGGGGAGCCTCAGCACAGCCAGCACGAGGAAGGAACAGCTCACAAATGGCGATTAGACCTGCAAGGATCCACATGATCTTTTAAGCATTTCCTGCTGGGTCCCTGGAGAAAGGAAGGGTTTTGCAGAAAGCTCAGCAGCTGCCACACGATGAGCACCCACAGGCACTGAGGGGGCTGCAGCAGCGACAGAAGAAGCCCCTGCAGCACTTGCTCACAAAGGCTCAGCAGCTGAATGCAGCAAGGGATGAGCAAAAGGCCAAGCTGAAGGCAAAGGCCATGGCACACTTCCTACAGCCCCTGAGGGATCAAGCCCAGGGCCCAAGGGGGCCCCAGCACCCAGGGGACACCCTCGGCCACAAGCACCTGGCACAGGCATTGCCCTCCTGGCCAGGGCACAGCCCACCCAAACAGCCCCTGGCAAGGAATCAGCCTTCCAGCTGCAGGGCACAAGGACACTGCAAGCACAGACAGCAGCACCCTCAGCACCAGCAAGTCCAGCCCTTGATGGACACGCATTCTTAGCGGTGGCACAGCTCCCATTCCACCAGGGACCCACCACACTGCAGCCCTTGGGAACATCCAGGGTGGCTCTGGATCCAGAGGAGACCTTTCCTGATGGACACAGGGGCCTCTCCATCCACTCAGAACCTCACACCTAAGGGGGAAAATTGTTAAGGTATATTTTAATTAATAAGGCACTAAGTGAGAAAGATGAGTGGTTGACTTTTATTCAGCCACTATTAGCAGATGTGGAGGATGGGTTTAAAATGCAGGAATTTTTCTTTGCTCACAGTTGTGATTGTAATTTACTGGGAAGGGATTTGATGGCTAAACGGGGAATGCAAATTAATGTTGCAAAAGGTGAAACAGAGGCTGGTTCTGTTGTACCTCTGTGTCAAATGTCTGGCAGAGCCATGGCTGAAGTGAACCCAGAAGTTTGGGCAGCCCCAGGGAAATTGGCAAAATTAGATATGGAGCCTCTCCAAATTTCCCTGAAGCAACCAGGACAAGAGGTGTCAAAAAGCAATCCCCTGTTCCAAGGGAGGGAAGGAAGGGCTCACAGCCTGTCTGGGAGTCCTGCTCAAGGCACGGCTTGGGCAGCCAGGGATGGCTCCCTAGAATGCTCCTATCCTGCCAAACAAGAAATCCAATGGAATCCACAGAATGCTGCAGGACCCAAGAAGAAGAAATGAGATGATGAAACCGAGGCACCCCACACTCTCAGATCCTTACACCAGCCTCAACCAGGTGCCCTCCTCACACTGCTGCCAGTCAGAACTTGATGCAAAAGATGCTTTCTGGGGATCTGCCCACTTCCAGAGGATGCAAACACAATTCTGCCTTGGGCTGGCAACAAGAGGTAGAAGGGAAAATGCTCAAGACATGGACGGTCCTTCTGCAGGGATGCACGGAAGCACCGGCCTGATTGGGGCAAGCCTTGCAGGAAATACCAAAGGAATTGACCTCACCCCCAGGGACTGGCTTAATGCAGGATGTGGATGACTTGATCCAGTCAGGAGGACAAAGAGAAGAGGCAGAGGAAGCCTCTGTGAAATGGCTTCATTTTCAGGCGAAAAAGCAGCTTTGAGTTGCTGAAAAAAAAGAAATGGCAAATGGTAGAGAAAATAGTTAAATATTTGGGACCTATATTGACAGAAGCTTTGTCTTGTATTGACGCTGAATGGGTCCAGGAAATCTCAGAAATAATGTTTCCCTGGACTAAAAAGGAGCTGCAGCAATTCTTACAATTAACAGGGAATTGCAGGAGCTGGATTGAGGATTCTCTCTTCTAGCCAGAACATTGTGTGAACTTTTAATCCCCAGATAGCCTCAATGTTATGGGGTGGACATAAGAAAGAGAACAAAACTTAACGAAACGAAAAAAATAAAATGATTGATGCCCCAGCCATGGCTCTTCCACACTCAGAAATCTGAATTGCAAGGGAATATTAAACAGGCCACCCCTGAGCTTGCACTGAAGGCAACGCAGCAGCAGCCAGGGCTCCCCAGCGGGGGAAGCCCCTGCGCCTGCCCACAGATCCTCTGCTCAAATCCTCGGCCTGGCCACCCTCCTTTGCCATCTCCAGCCACTGCGGGACAATCCTTGCTCTCACTCTTGCAGCTTCAGGCCTTTCTGTGCCTGCCCTCGCCACAGCTGCTGGGGAAGGCACCGGGACAATTCCACTCTGCCTCTCAATTACACTCACACTCTGCCCTGCCTGGGATTAGCTGCTGGAAAAATAGACCAACTTGAAAATGGCTTCAAATCTTATTTCTCTGCTCACACTTGGTTTGCCTTTGCCTTGGGGAAAGGAATTTTAGAGTTTTTTTTAAGGGATGTTCCACCACTCATCAGAGATGAAATTAACATCTCAACAGACTGGGAATAGCCCAAAAGATTCCCCCCAAGATAACGACCATCAACAAAACATCAACACCCAGCAGCAAACATCAACCAACATCTTACCCCAGACACTGCCCCAGGCACAGCTGGAGACACCTGGTCTGGAAAAGGCTGAGCATAAATCCAAGAGTGCCCACCTAATTCCCATCACAGGCACAGAAATCCGGGGGCAACAGGAAACCAAATCCTAACAACTCCACACCTTCAAACCAATGAACAATAAACCAAGGGATTTCTATGGTGTCAGAGTGTATAAATTTAGAAAAATCTAGTCAAACTCGTGTGTCATGGAATGATTTTCTCTGCACACCCAGCCTAAGTGTGCATGAAATTATTCCTGTTGCACATTCTGGCCAGAATCAAGTAATGTCTTATTTTTCTAAAGACATTGTTGAAGAGTTTTTGCTTTTCTCAGTTTCAGTGAAAGGATTACACCGTTTGAGTAATTTTTTGTAATAATTTTACTTCTATATTGTCGGTTCTGTTTGGGCCAGTGGTGTGAGAATCAGTTTTAGTCCTAGGAGAATGAAAACACTTGATTGCTTTCTCATTTTTGTTTTATATTTGTACTTGACTCTTAGTCATGACAAAATGATGGTATGAGTTTTTTGATGTTCCCCTTTAAGCTGCACTTTGAAAACTAGAAGAGCTTTAAAGTTGGTGCTTTAACACATAAACAGTTATTAGAATATTGTTTAAAAAAAAAAAAATAGCAGATCTGTGGGGGGCCACGTGTGAGTCACGGGATGTCTGCCCTGGAAGAGAAGCTTTGTTCCAGGCAGCCAGGAGAGGAGCTTTAGAAATGCAAATTAACACTGATGGGACAAAGCCTGCACAATGGACCAGGGGCTTCCTGCCTGCGGGAGGAATTGGGCTGATTCCAGGAAGAAAAAACAGAGGCAATGAGTGAATCTGCTTGGAGATAGGGCCCGGGACTTGTACATAAGGCAACAAAGGGAGAAACCATCATTTTCAGAAAATGTTACTAATTGACAAGGACTGCTGCTCAGACCAAGTCCCGCTACATTCCTGAACTTCCAGAAGATCAAACACTTCACAGAGCCAGGAATATCGGGTGTTATACAAAAAGGACATGCAGCAGGCGGATCGGGAAGGCTGAACCTTCCAAGCACCTCGGCCAGTGCTGGGCAAAGGGACAGGGACATGCGGCCGGGAAAATCAGGACAAAAACGAGGCCGCGTCCTCCAACACCTGGAGAGAGCGCACGGCAAATGCCCCATGGCCTCTCCCTTTGGGCAGCAATAAAGTCACTTGCACACCACTCCTCTGGCTCCTTGGGCCACACAAACCTCTGGCGCCGGGAATTTTCCCGCCCGGCCCCGGGCCCAGCGCAGCCACCTCCGGCCTCCCGACACGAAGCGGGACGAGCCAGCGCTGCTCCGCCACCGCCTCCTGCCGAGGCCCCAGCGGCAAGGAGACCGCGGGCAGCCGCTCCCGCAGCGCCCTCAGCCCAGGGCCAACACGGGCCGGCCACGGCACAAGCCACCCGCCACAGCCCCCTGCCGCCCCCTCCCGGGCCCGCAGCGAGCCCCGAGCCCCCGCAGAACCGAGCGCGGCTCCCACCTGCGATGGCCGGGGCCGCCTCCGAGCTCCGCCGCCGCCTCACCGGGCTCCGGCCGCTGCTGCCGCCGCTGCCGGGCCCGCACAGACGCTCCGGCAATGGCGGCTCTCCTGCCTCACGGCCGCCCTGGGGGCGCCAGCGGGGCCGGGCTTGTCCCCGCTCTGCCCAATCAGCGCGCGCCAGAGCTACGAGTGACGGCAGCAGCAGCCAATCGCAGCCAGCGGCGGGCTCTGCACACGGCACAGCCCCGCCCTGCGCTCTCAGGGCCCGCCCCGGGCTGCGTGAGGGGAAAGGCGGGGATGAGGAACAGCCCTGGAACGGGCCCGGCCCGAGCCGCCATTGAGCTCCCGACACAAACAAAGTTCTCCGCACCTCCCGGCCCGCCTTGCCCAGCCCTGGCTGCTGGGTGGCTCCGGCTCAGCGGGAAGCCCTGGAGCCTCATGCACATCTAATTAGGAGCATCAGTGCATCGCTTTGATTTCCCCCAAATAAGGGAACCCCCCCCGCCCCTTTGGTTGAGTGGAGGAGAGGAGAGATTTCTTGCACTAAACTCCCAAAATTACCAAAACCAAAGCGAAGTGAACCGGGACCCCCCAGCAGCGCCTCTCTGCCGTCCCAGCTGAAGCCCTCGCTGGCTGCTCCAGGCTGGATCGGCACACTGGGAGCAGTGGGAAGGGGCCCCGGCTCGGGGCGCAGCCCCCGGGGCAGCCCCACGGCCCCCACGGCAGCTCCAAGGCTCCGCCAGCCGGGATGGAACGTGGGACGGGGAGCAGGGGAAGGGACGGGGATACCGGAGCCGAGGGAATACGAGGGACACCGGGGGCACTTCACGAGCATTTAACGCAAAAGATAAAATCATAAGGGAGACAAAAGCAACAGCACCTGTAGCACCATAGCACAGGGCCACACAAGGACATGTCCCACTGCTGTGGGGTGATGCTGGCCCGAGTCCAGGCACCCACCACAGCTGCTCTCTCACTGCCCTCCACAGCCACACAGGGAGAGAAAATTTAACTAAGGGTTCATGAGTTAAGGACCTGGGACTTTCCTCATTAAACAGAGTCATGGGCAAAACAGGAAATATGAATTGAATTTATTGCCAATAAGCTCAGAGCAGGAGAATAAGAAGACCCTTAAAAGCACCGTCCTTCCACCCCTCCCTCCTTCCAACTCTGCATCCTAACCTGGCAGTGCAGGGATACAGGGAATGGAGCCATGGTCAGTTCATCTCCCAGGGCTTTTCCTGCTGCTCAGGGACAGGAGTCGTTCCCCTGCTGCACTCTGGGATTTCTCCCACCAGAGAGGTCTCCATGAACTTCTCCAACCTGAGTCCATTCCATGGGGAGCAGCCCCCTCACAGTGCTGCAGCGTGGGTCACTCTGCCACGGGGTCAGACCTTCCAGGACAGGCGGCTCCAGCAGGGACCCCTCTGTCCACAGGTGTCCCCCGGGGTCACAGCCTCATCTCAGGCATTCCCCTGCTCGGGCATGGGCTTCTCCAGGGACTGCAGGGGTATCTCTGCATTCTGGTGAATCTCCAGGGGCAGTCAATCTGCAATTCCCATTGTTGCTCTGTGTTCTGATGGATATTCCTGCCCCTGTGTTCATCCAGGTGCCCACAGGGAATCAGGAAGATCTGTTTGGTCAAGGTTGAGCTCTGTGAGAAGCTCTTCCCACACTGGGGACACTCGTAGGGCCTCACCCCAGTGTGGATGTGTCGGTGCCTGATGAGGGTGCAGTTTTGTGAAGCCCTTCCCACAGTCAGGGAAGCAGAAGGGCCTCTCCTCTGTGTGAATCCACTGATGTTTAATGAGACCTGAGCCCCTTGGAAATCTCTTCCCACACTCAGGATGCACCGGTGTGCCCCGAGGTTGCAGCTCCAGCTGAAGCCCTTTCCACACTCCCCACACGTGTAGGGCTTTTCCCCTGTGTGTATCTTCTGGTGACAAATCAGATTGGACATCTCAATGAAGCTCTCCCCACATTCCTCACACTCGCTGGGGCATTCTCCTGTGTGGATGTTCTGGTGCCAGATCAGGTGGGAGCTGCGACTGAAGCTCTTCCCACATTCCAAGCACTTTCCAGGCTTTTCCCCTGTGTGGATCCTATGGTGGTTAATCAGGACAGAGATCTTCCTGAACCTCTTCCCACACTCCCCACACTCCTAGGGGCTCTCCCCAGTGTGAATCACCTGGTGCCAGATCAGATGGGACCTGTTCTTGAAGCCCTTCCCACACTCCCCAGACTCACAGAGCCATTCCCCAGGATGGATCCTCTGGTGTTCCCTCAGCTTGAAGCTCCAGCTGAAGCTCTTCCCACATTCCAAGCACTTGTGGGGCTTCTCCCTGCCATGAGCTCTCTCCCCCAGCTCTGAGCTCTGGCAGGATCTCCAGATGCCTTCCTGGACCAGGGGGGATCTTTCCTACTTGCAGCTCCCTCGGCTGAGTTTGCAGCCCCTACTCATGCAGGATCTCTGGGGATTTTCCTCCTCCTCCATCTGGCCATGGCTTGGAAATGACAAATCCTGGTTTGGGGGTAACCAAAGTGGGAGTGCCTTGGAGTAGAGGCTCCTCCTGCCCAAGTCCGTGTCTAGAGATCAGCAGGAGTCTTGTGTCCATGATAATCTCCAAAATATCAAGATTCAGCCTGAAAAAAACTCTCCCGGGAGTTCCCCATCTCTTGTCTTTACACTTTTGGGCTTCCAGAGGTTTCAGTTCCCTGGGATGATGGGGGTCCAAGGGCTCCAGGGGTTCCCCCTCCTCTGGGGTCCTCCTCAGCGATGATCCAGGGGCTTTTGGGGGTCCATCGAGTCTCTTCTCCCCTGATCTCTGCTTTGAGATCCCAGGGATCCCAGGAGTCTCTCCTCTCCAGGCTCCCACCTCTCCAAGCTGCCAGGATCCCCCAGCTCTGGGATCGCCCCTCTCTGCTCTCCCCACTCTGGGGGTCCCAGGGGTTCCTCTCCTCTGCGCTCCCAGGGGTCCCCAGGACCAATGTCCTCCCCCAGCCAATACTGGGCAATGGCCATGTGAACCCCAAAGATCCCCCAAGGGGCTCAGCTTTGGGGTCCTGCAAGATCCAAACCTACACACACAGAGAAAAAAACCTCCCAGGGACGCCAGACAATATTTGGGGCTCAATTCCTCAATCTGCGAGTTCCAAACACACCCCAATAAAAAGACCCTCTCAGGGTCCCCCTGACAGATTTGGGACCAGCTCCCCCTCCCTGCTCACCTGCAGGATGAGATGGGGGCGATGGGCCCGTGGCCGGGGGTGCTGCGGACACAGAGGGCACTGGAACCTCCAGCTTCTCCTTCTATTCCTGTTCCTGCTCCTCCTTTTCCTTTCTCCCTCCTCCTGCTCCTCCTCCTTCCTAATCCCACCTCCTCCCCAGTTCTGCCTTCTGTATATTTAAAGTGGAGAACCTTGCTTGTTTTTAGAACTAGAACAAAGATTCAAGATGGAACAAGCCTTGCTGGTTTTATTCAGCAGTATCAGTGACTACAGGTCGTGTTTGCTTTGGTTTGGTGCTGTCCTCGTTCCTCCTCAGTGCTCAGGCTGGGCTATGGGGTGTCCTTGTTTGCTGCATTTTCAGAGTTCCTCTTGGATCCTTTGGGCAATAGGCCGTGCCCTGGGAGGATTCTTTGTGCTCCTTTGTGACACAGGAGAAGCTTCCAGGCGGTTTTTGCGTGAGCGGCTGCTGTGGTGTCACAGGAACGCTGCCACGTCCCCGTGGTGTTCCCGTTGCTGTGGGACACGGAGGCCTCAGTGTCCAGAGCGGCTCTGGGCGCCTGCTCGTTGCCAGAGGATCCTCCTGCCCGAGGCATTCTCAGCAGCCAGCCCAGCCCCTGACGGGTGTCCTTCTGTGCTTGCAGGGGTACAGTCTGCAGACGTGTGCAGCGCAGCCAAAATGATGCAGCAAGTGGTTGCTGCAGTTGGCACTCTGTTCTCTGTGGCTTATTCGGGGTATTTTTTAACCCACTTGGCACGTAAGTTGAGGTTTTCCCTCGGTGCAGCCTCTGTGGCTTTGGGCTTGCTGTGTGCTTTCTGTTCTTCCACTGGAACGGAGTTGACTCTGTAACCAAATTGCCCTGAGGACACGGTTGGTTTGGGAGAGCTCCTGCCAGAAGCTGCAGCTGAAAAAGGGGGTGTCTGCAGCCAGCGGGGCGTGCACAGCATTTGCAATGAGGCCTGGGGGGGTTCTGTTCCCTCAAGCGGGGAGTCTGTGGCAGCGGAGCCTGGAACTCCCTCCGTTTGCTGCTCCAGCCAAGAGCTGACACAGCCCAGTATTTTGTGCTGCTCTCTTGCTTGCTGTGTGAAGGGCCTGTGGCTCCTGGAGGGATGCTGTGAAAGCAAAATGCTCTCTCGGGCTTGCCTTGCTCATTTCCCACCACAGGCAGTTTTTTCCTAACAACATCTGGTTCACGTTCCCTCTCCCGTTGCAGGGCACCTCACGCGTGGATCCCCAGCAGCTCCTCCTTCGGTGAGTGGCAAAGGAAGCTTTGGTGTTCAGAATTGTGCAGCAAGTTGTGAGCTCGGCGTGTGGCAGCCGAGTGCCAGCCTGGGAGGCTGAAGGAAAGTTCCTGTCAGTGTCTTTCCAGCAGCAGCAGCAGCAAAGAGATCCCTGGCAGTTTTCTCTGTTTCTGCTGAAGAGCTTTTGAAGAGCTGCAGGACTGGTTTTGCAGGCAGAAGATTGCTTGCTGGCTTTAGCCATGGTGGAATATGGAATTCCCAACAATAAGTGGCAATGTCGGCTTTAGCCCATTGTTAGTTTGAACAGCTCTGAACCCTATTTCTGCTTAGTGCAGCTGGATGTGTAGCTGAGGATAAAGAAGGTGATAACTGAGATAGAACTTCCCGTCCCTCACGCTCCCGTCTGTCCACAGGGCACCAAAGCAGCATCAGCACCTCCTCTGGCTCCCTCTGCTTGCAAAGAGGAGGCCAAAGAGGAGGAAGAGAGCAGTGAACTTCCCGCTGTTCTGGGAGACGAGGGCGAACACCCCGCGGTTTGGGAATACAACGGCGAGGCTCCCGCGGTGTGGGACAAGGACAGTGGACATCTCCCGGTGGGGGACGAGGACGGTGGATGTCCCCTGGTGTGGGATGAGCATGGCCAAGCTCCCATGGCGTGTGACGAGGATGACAGCAATCTCCCGGTGTGGGATGAGGACAGAGAACATCCTGTGGCTTGGGAAGAGGAGGGTGAACCAGCAGCATTTTGGGAAGAGGATGAGGAACCTGCACTGCTTTGGGAAGAGGATGAGGAACGTCCCTCTGCTCCTGAAGAGGACACTGAAGCTCCCTGTGCTGCAGGATCCTGGGCTGAACATTCTGACAGCAGCACAGCCCTGCAGCCAGAGGGGAGCGGGGAGTGGAGCCTGATGCAGCTGAGTACGTCTGCTCTGTTCCTGTGTGCCAGAGCAGGGTGCTGTGTGTGTGTCTCAGCATCAGCTGCACCCAGGGTTGCTCTGCAGCTGAATGGCACAGGGTCATTTATTGTCCTTCCCCAGCTGAGAGCAAGGGGCTCCCGGCCCCAGGGAGTGGGGCTGCATTCTGGCTCTCATCTGAGAGTGAGCATCTTCCACCTGGTTTCTTTCAGGGAACACCGTGAGCGTGGGGGAGCCTGCCGAGAAATACCTGGAACTGGAGCAGATTGGCCAAGGGTAAGGGCAAGGCAGTTACTTCTGCACAAGCAGGGCCCAGGTATTTTGCTGGTGCAGGATGCAGTGAGAAGTCAGGAGAGCTCCAAACCCCTTCAGACACTGGGGTACGATGCTGCTGCCTCTCAGTGCTGATCAGAATTGATAACTGTGGTCAGAAGGCACCTTGCATGGCAGAGGGCTGGTGGCTGCTGTGCTGTTGTTTGAAGGGTGGATGCACTCGGGCGTTTTGTGAACGCTGCAGGCAGCAGAGATCTCCTGTCTGGGCTGGCTTTCACTGCCAGGGCCTAAAGCGCTGCTTCTTTCTTCTCTGCTGTTTTTGTCTCCAGGGCTTTTGGAACCGTTTCCAAAGGACTCGACAGGGCCACGGGAGGAGAGGTCAGTGTCAACACGCCCAGCACGTCTGGCAGCTCTCGAGGGCTTTCCCCTCTGCTGGGAGCTGTGGCTGGAGCTGTGGGGCCCAGCAGAGCTTTCCTGCACAGGCTGCTCCTCTGAAGGCAGAGCAGGGTCAGCCTGCAGAGCACAGCTGGGACAGACTTGGTCCTTCTCAAGTGCCCAAAGGAAGGCAAGGGGGGCAGCGGTGTCTGTCAGAGCAGGACACACTGGCCTGGTCTTCATGTCTAAAAGTGTGAATGCATCAGCTGGTGGAGACTGAGGCCCAATTTACCTTCATCCCAGCCTCGGACAGGAACACTGTTTATCAATTTTATCATCCTGAGTTTCATCAGGATACCTCAAGGCCTAATTAAGGAGAGATCCTGCTTGGGCTCAGTTTGGGGTTTTAGTCCTACTGCAGCTGTCCCCACAGAGACAGGAGAGAAATGAGAAGATGGATGTCCAGAGCAAAGCTCTCTCCTAAACCCTGCAGCTGTGTTTGGGTCTGGTGTCAGTGGCAGCTGGGACAGGGATTATCTGAGCAATGGATGTGCACGTTTGCTTTGTTGTGCTATCCCAAACAGGGCAGGGACATTTGAAATCCTGGCCAAATGCCATAGAATTGCTAAAGGGTTCCCGGCGGTTTTGCTCTGTGTGCACAGAAACAGAATTACCTCCTGCTTGCAAAATGTGTTGGAATAATAATCCTAAGAGTGCTGAGGCCATTTGAGAAGACTGTAGGTGCAGAGAATGTTGTTAGAGCTTGGAGGCTGACAGCTGAGGGAGCATTTCTGCAGAGCTTACAGAGCCAAATGTCTCTGGCCATGAGTCCTGTAACAGCCCCAGCGAGCAGAGCAATGGGCTGTGGGAATGGCACTTGCTGAGCTCTGGTGTCCCATCCCAAGGCAGTTTGGCACAGCCCGGCTCGCTCGCTCCAAAAAGACTCGCTCCGTGTTTGCTGTGGCCTCCTGCCACAGACTGCTCCAGTTAAAGGTCTGCAATGTCCCTTCAGGTGGCCATCAAGAAAATGAGTCTCAGAGGGCACAACAGGGAACGAGCTGTGAATGAGGTCGTGGTCCTGAAGGACAAGAAGAACCCCAACATTGTCAACTCTCTGGACAGGTGAGTGCTTCAGGTCTTCTCCCATACACGGGCCCTGCGTTCATCTTTCCTGGCATCCCCAGTCTGTAGCCTGTTCTGAAAATGCCTGACCCGGCCATATCTTCCCAGAACAACAGCCTGGCACTTCACTCCTTCCATGTGCTTTTGTTGCTTTGCTTTGCCTTTTTCTTCAAGTTGACCCCATTTGCTGTGTTTTACAGCAAGTGCTGATAAACCCTGGTAGAAATTATTTTCCTTGGCTTCTTCTTCCCAGCCCTTTCCCATTGCTGCAGGTGACAGGAAGACCAGGTTCCTGTTTCCAGAAATGCCTGATTTTCCCATTTTTCAATGGCCTTGCCTATTTCTGAAGGGACTTTGTGCAAGGTTTTCCAAGCATTTGACTGCTTTTGCCCCAAGTGCTGCACGGCCTCCTCCCCTGGATAACTCTGGAAGTTGTGTTGCCTTGTTCCGGAGGGAATGGTGGAACTGATGAGTTCAGATGCTGAAGCAGCTGGGGACAAGTGTTGTGGTTCCACATTGAGCTGGGATGTTGCTAAAGTGCATTTTTCACCTGCTTGCCATCTAAGGCCTCTCCTTTCTCCCGGGTGCCTCCTTCTCCTTTAGCCTGGGCAGATTCCAAGGACTGTGCAGCCTGGCAGGAATGTCTCTCCATCTGATTCTGTCCTCACTGACAAGTGACCTGGGAACAAAACTCCACTCCAGGCTTTTCCCTGGGGGAATTGAGCAATGCACATTCATCTCTGTGCCATTGTTCTCCTCTTCCAGCTTCCTTGTTGATGGAGATCTCTGGCTGGTGATGGAATACATGGATGGAGGAACTTTGCAGGACATTGTCAGACAGACACGCATGGCTGAAGGAGAGATGGCAGCTGTCAGTCAGGAGGTGAGGGATCCTGCTTGTGCTTCCCATGGCTGGGACACCATGGTCCTTCCAAAGAGGCTGTGAGAGCAGAGTGGCTCCATGCTCAGGCCTTTGTTTCTGTGTTGTTTTTATGAGCTGGAGAGGAAAGAGCCTCTGAAGTGAATGGCCAGCAAATATCACTGCATTTCTACTCTGTTCTTGTCTTCTTTCCTGCTGTTGTGGTACTCTCTGTCTTTTTTGGATCTGATTTCCTGTTCTCAGCTTTGCCTTGAACCTTTTGCCTGGAGCTTGTCTGCACTGCACTCCTGGGCTGTCACAGCAAAGTTGCTGCTGGCAGAATTCTAAACTGTCCTTTCTTGTATGATATATTCTGGCCTCTGATTTTTTCCCTCGTGTTTCTTGTTGTCTCTCAGTGTCTGCAGGGCCTGGATTTCCTCCATTCCAACCGGGTGATCCACAGAGATCTGAAGAGCTCCAACATCCTTCTGGGAATGGACGGCTCTGTCAAGCTGGGTGGGTGTTCCTGGCCAGGCACGGCGCTCCCGGGGTGCGGCTGTGGGGCTGCTTCCCAGTGAGGGCCAGAGCCCCACAAGTGCTGCTGGTGGCACTGCCCGGCCCCTGCTGCCAGCTGAGAGTGGCTGCCCCGTGCAGAGAGCTCAGGAGTGCAGAGAGCAGGCTGTCAGGAGTGCCTTTGCTCTGGGTATGGCCCTCCCAGAGGGGCAGGAGTTGCAATCTAAAGCTTCAAAGGAAATCAGTAAAGCCAAGCATGAAAGCTGAGGGCTTCTTTCAGGGTCCAGTTCCATCTTTCCTTGGCTACAGCCCTGAGGACATTTCCAGCTGGATTCAGCACTGCATTCCCAGACTGAGAGTGGGGAATCTTTGTGCTTGGTTTCCTCATTGCAGCTGCCTTTGACAGTGCTTGTTTCTGTCCTCAGCTGATTTTGGCCTCTGCGCTCAGCTCAGCCCTGAGCAGGACCAGTGCAGCTCCATGGTGGGCACTGCTCACTGGATGGCCCCAGAAGTTGTGACCAGTTCTCCTTACGGCCCCAAGGTGGACATCTGGTCCTTTGGCATTGTGACCATCGAGATGGTGGAAGGAGAACCTCCTTACTTCCAGCAAACGGGGGCCATGGTAAGAGGCAAATTCTCCAGGCTTTGCAGAGGCCTGTGAGCACAGGGTGACCCTGCACTGGGAGGAGCAGCTGGAGGTTTCTGCACATCGCAAAGGGAATTCCCACAGCACCTGAGCCTGAACACAGACAAATATTCTGCAGTCTCCAGCAACAATTTGCTTTGGCATTTAAGTTGTTGCAGCTCTTGTGAGGATGACCCAAATACATGAAGCAAGTGCATCAGCTCTAATGTTGTCTTGCAGAAAACCCCAAACAAACCCCAACCCCCACACCCAAACCCAACAAGTTTTCTGAAGGAGTTTCTAAAAGAAGTTTTGTGAGATGAACTCCCCCTGGCTCTTCTCACTGGGAAACTTGTCTAAAACATGAAGATGATTGTTTAACATCCCCACAGTCTAACACATTTCTTTCCTAGTCCAAGCTACTTTCTCTGTGTCACCAAGCCTGAGCCTTCAGCCACACAAACCTGCTGTTCCTTGCCTGGCAGTTTCTGGCATGGGGCATCAGGAATACTTTTAACTTCAGTGTCAGTGGCACTGCAGAGATGCATTTGATGTAAGAATCCCTTGAAATAACACAGGCAGACCACACTGACTCTTGAAAATGGCCTGTAAAGCTGGTGTGTGTATTTGGAGAAGCAAAATGGGCTATTTCTGATGGAGGTTCCTACTGACAAAGTCAGCCAGTGCAATCAGCTCTGAAGGCAAGATCATTTGGATGTTGCAATGGCTGTGGCTGCACCAGGGTTTGGGTTTTTTGGCTGGCCCAGAAGAATGAGCTGTGAGCAGCAGCATCTGTGCCAGGGAGGAAAGTGCCCGGGGAGCTGGGGCAGAGAAAGCGGGCTGGATGTGAGCACCTGTGGGTGTGGAGGAAGCTGTCAGAGCGCTGTGTTTGCTTTTCCTGCAGGCCCGCGCTCTGATCCGGCAGAATGGGAGCCCGCAGCTGCAGGAGCCCAGGCGCCTGTCGGCTCTGCTGCGGGACTTCCTCGAGTGCAGCCTGGAGCCGGACGAGGAGCGGCGCTTCTCTGCCCAGGAGCTGCTGCAGGTGAATGCCAAGCGGCTGCGGGGGAAACGGCAGCGCCAGGGAGGGCTTTTCTTGTGGAGCCCCCTCCCATCATCTCCAGTCCCGCTGCTTTTCACACGCAAAGCCAGCAGAATCCTCGCCTGCTTTGGCTTGGCAGGCTCCTGTCGAGCTCATCTGGAGCTGGTGCCCCGCCACGAGCGGGGACATCTTCAAGCACATCAGGTGGCTCAGAGCCCTGCCTGACCTGAGCCTGGATGTTTCCAGGGAGGAGCCACCTCCCACATCTCTGGGCTCCCTCTCTCAGTGTTTCCCCACTCTCCTGCTAGAGCAATTCTTCTTTACATCTAATCTGAGCCTGCTTCCCTCTCTTGACTTTCAAACCATTCCCCTTTGTCCCGTTGCAACAGAGCCTGTGAGGAACTTGACTCTGGAAAGTAACAGTTCATTTCTTTCTTTTTTATCCCTTGGGCAGCACCCATTTTTGTCATCAGCCAAGCCTCTCTCCAGCCTGACCCCTCTGATCACTGCAGCAAAGCAACTGAGGGAGCAGCGCAGGAGGAGATGAAGCACAGGAGGCCAATTTTCATTACAGTAGTTAGAACAAGTAGTTAGTTAGGGTAGTTAGGACTGCTAGTTAGTTAGAATAGTTAGGACAGCCTGCTTGTTATGGCAGTTATTTGAATAAAATCTCTGTTAAACCTCAATCCCTTGAGGTGTCCTGTCCTTCTCCCGCTGTGACTCAGCTGCCCGGAGCACTGCGAGGGGAGAGCGGGCCCAGCCTCGCCCAGAGCTGAGCCCCAGCAGAGCCTGGCAGAGCCCAGAGCAGCCTCGGCATCTGCAGAGTCAGCCTGGAAGGAGGCACTTGGAGCCTTCTGGGCTGCAGCCGGCTCTTGCTTACAAACTGTGTGCGCTGGAAAATGCCTCTGGTTCTGCGGGAGGGCAGAAGGGGCCCGGGGAAGGCCCAAGTGCTCCATGCAAGGGAAAAACCTGCCCTGTGTTTGTGATAAAGAACTATGTTGTTGTTGCCCTTTGCTATTATGTGCTGGCTTTTGCAAATTATTATAATCACAACGATTTTGATATAGCACAGTTTGTAATCACTTTTAACTGCTTTTGATATAGTAGTGTTATAAATGACTTTCAAATTTCCAAACAATCAAATTTAATTAATTGATAACATAGCTTAATAAATTGGATACAAAATAATAAAAGAATAGAATTTAGTAAAAAAGAGATACAATTTAGTAGATATATTCAGATACATATTTATATATATATATATATGTGAATATAATTGGCCAGTGGTTACAAATGCTTAAGGCATAAGCAAAACCGACTGGGGTGTGGGGGGTTCTTCTCACCTCACCTCACGTACGAAACAAAGCACTTCAAGCTAAACTTATATACTGTATGCTTATACATATTCATTAATGTTTCCCATAAGTTTCCTCCTTTTTCTGATTTTACTGACCATTTATTTTCTAAACTACATCCTGTACCTTAATTTTGACGTGTAACATCTGCAAAGGGGTACATCTGCTTTGTAACACTAATTCTTGATCGTTTCTAATGATAACTTTAGTAACAGTTGCAATTTAAGTAGCACGAATCAATTCCATTTATTACACTGGGAATGGGGAACCCCTGCACTTCCATTTCCGGGCAAACCCCCCTTCCTGGGCACAGAGACCCCCTTGAACTTTCATTTCGGGGCACTGGGAACCCTGGAACTCCCTTACCCACCCCCAAAAACCCCTGCACCCCCTTATCTGGAACCTGGAATCCCCTGAACACCCATTCTCGGGAATGGAAACCTCCCAGAACCCCCATTTCTGGGCACCAGAACCCCCATGAACCTCCATTTTCAGGCACCAGGACCCCTTGAACCCCAGAACAGAGGAAGGGATCCCCCTGAACTCCCATTCCGCTGCAGCAGGACCCCCGTGCACCCCTGTATCCAGGACTGGAACCCTCCCAAACCCCCCATCCTCACACCCTGGGACCCCCCTGCAGCCAAGCCAGGCTGTTACCCCCCTGCTTTGTTGGTATAACCCAAAGTTATCTCCTCCCCTGCCCTGCCTATCATTGTATCCCAACCCCTTTTTCCAGCACCTTCCCTATCAATCTTGTCCACCCTGCCCCTTGTTCCCAAATGTCCCCTGTCAATCCTGCCTTATGCCAACCCCCTGCTTGGACGTCCCCTTTGGAAATCCCCTAATCCACAGCACCCCATTGGTCCATGTGTCCTATTCCCCTCCCCAGGATATCCCTCACTGGTTGAAATTGTATCCACCCCTGGGCCCTCCCCATATATAAATTGCTGTACACTTGTATTCTGTGTCTTTTGTCCCTGGACCCTTGGGAGACTAAATCTTTCTCTGAACCCCAATATAAAAGACCTTCCCCCCATTCTTGCCTCCACACTGTGCCTGACAGCTGTTAAGTGCTGTAGAGCATTGCTCTAAGCCACATCTCGGGTCATCCTGCTCCTGAGGTGTGTTCCACTCCTGGCGTGGAGCTGAGGAAGAGCTGACCGGCCTTGGCACCATTTCACACCCAGCTGATCCCAGTGTGCCCAATCTCTCCAAGCGCCCACCCCAGCGTGTCCATCTCGCTGGTGCCCTTGAGCTGAAGCCAGCAGCTCCTGGTGCTGCTGGATACTCCCCCGGCAATGCGGGCTCAGCTCCAGCTGCCAGGTGGAGCACGTCAGCCTGGAGCACCCCCTGAGCCGGCACTGGGGCATGGCCCGGCCCCCACAGCGTCGGGGACAGAAGGGGAGGCACTGGGGGGGCCCAGAGGGGGATTAGGGTGTGCTGGGAGGAACTGGGAGGGAGTTTGAGATAGACTGGTTTAAACTGGGGAAGGGATTGAGGTGCTTAGGATGGCTGGGAAGGGGTTTGAAGGATGTTGGGGAGGGTGGGATGGGGTTCTGGGGGTCCTGGTGGACACTGGGAGGGAGTTTGGGGGTGCTGGGTGTCACTGGGAGGGATTTGAGTGAGCCTGGAGGGACTGGAAGGAGATTGGGCATTGGAAAACAGGGATTAGGATGAGGTTGGTTGTGCTGGGAAGAGACTGGAAGGAGTCTTGATGAGTCCTGGTGGGGCTGGGAAGGGACTGGGAGAGGGTCTGGGGGTCCTGGGGAAGTGGGGAGAAATTGGGAGGGGGCTGAGGGATCCTGAGAGGAACAGGAGGGACTCTGCTGGGTCCTGAGGAGGCTGGGAAGAGACTGGCAGTGATTTACCAAAATAGTGATACTGATCTGGTATCAACACCAATCTGTTAATGGACAAAAAAACCTCTCCAACAGTTTAAAGTTACAAAGTGGATGTTTAATCACAGCACTGGGTGAGTGTGGGACTCACGCCTTAATATGCACTGCAAGTTGACAAAAGATTCCAGTGTCTATTTATTTACAGAAGTCTTAAAATATCTAAAATACTAATACATATTAATACTAATGCATATGCATAATGCTAACACTTCCCATTCCCCAGGTTTGATTAAAATGCACGGTAATGATTTAAAAAGTCATTATGCCTGCATGGTGGGCTCCTTAATTTGAGGAGGGGGTCATTTTGGCATGTAGTGGTCATCAAGAGATGAAGGAAAACCACTCTTCCTCACTCTCACCTTTCTACCTTTACAATGGTTGACATTACAAATAACATTTGGTACAATTCCAATTTCCTTCCTTGTGACTTTTAAATGGGTTTCCAGATGTAAGGTCTGTGATCTTCCTGAACCCGTTTATCAGTTTCTCTTTTCACATTATAAGCACAGCTGACCAAACATACAATGACAAGTAATTTTTTACCTAAGTTCAAGATTCATTAACTCAAATCCTGCTTCTCACTTAAATCATTAACTCTAACTAGTTCCAGCAAGGCCTATCTCTAGCCATAATCTCTAATTTTTCTCTAATTCTTAATTGTTTAAAATTAGTGACTCCAAAAGAGGTTTCAGAGGGTCCTGCGTGGGCTGGGAGAGACTGGGAGGGTCCTTGGAAAGGCTTGGGATGTCTGTGAGAGGTTTTGGGGGTCCTGACCCCGGCAGTTGCCCCAGGGATGCGTGAAATGCCACCCGCAGCAAGATGCTGACGGGGACCGGGGGCTCCACGTTGGCCTTCATCTTCCTGGCACTGGGGCTCGGCTTCTGCCTGTGCAGGAAGGTGAGGTGGGGTCACGGGGGTCGTGTCCTCCCCTCCACAGAGTGTGTGTGCTCCCCTCTGGGCCCCCAAGCCCGGTGTCACCCCCTTTTCTCTGCCCACACAGCTCCTGAGGCAAAAAGTTCTTGAAGATTCAAAGTCAACAATTCCCACTGTCATTCTGTATCCTGTTGGATTTTCATTCCCCTGCTTTCATCCAGGTGCCCATAGGGAGCCAGGAAGATGTGGAGCCTCCCAGCCAGGTGTCTTCCCAACACGCATCACCAGGACCACGGATCACCAGGGCTCTGCCCAACGGGGGTCACTGGGGATCATCCAACGCCCATCCTCCCATGGGGGATGGAGCTGGAGCAGCGCACAAAGCTCTTCCCGCACTCGGGGCACTCGCAGGGCTTCCCTTACTGGTGACTCCATTGGTGTCAAGGTTGAGCTGGTGGAGAAAGCTCTTCCCACACTGGGGACACTCGTAGGGCCTCTCCCCAGTGTGGATGCGCCGGTGAACGGTGAGGTGGCCATTGTACTGGAAGCTCTTCCCGCAGTCGGGGCAGCGGAAGGGCCTCTCGTCTGTGTGAATCCGCTCATGTTTGAGAACATCAGAGCTGCGCTGAAACCTCTTCCCACACTCGGGACACTCGAAGGGCCTCTCCCCAGTGTGGATGAGCTGGTGTGCCCTCAGGTAGGAGCTCCACCCAAAGCTCTTCCCACATTCCAAGCAGGTGTAGGGCCGTTCCCCTGTGTGGATCACCTGGTGTGTCATCAGGTCAGAGATACTTCTGAAGCTCTGCCCACATTTCCCACACTCATATGGCCGTTCCCCAGTGTGGATCACCTGGTGTTTCATCAGGTAAGATGTGTTGGTGAAGCTCTTCCCGCATTTCCCACACTCGTAGGGCTTTTCCCCAGTGTGAATCACCTGGTGCTGGATCAGTTGGGAGCTCCACCTGAAGCCCTTCCCACATTCCAAGCACTTGTGGGGCTTTTCCTCCTGCTCTGAGCTCCGGCTGGATCTCTGGCCGTGTTCCTGGCACTGGGGGGATCTTTCCTCCTCGGAGCTCCCTGGACTGGATTTGCAGACCCTCCTTGTGCGGCATCTCTGGGGCTTTTTCTTCTCTTCCATCTCAACATAGTTTGGTGTTGAAAGACCCCCGAGCTGTTCACCAGTCTTAACAGAAGTAATTGTGAATGCCATTTATTTCTATTATTAACACACCTTTTATAGGGTTCTACAGGGTCTGCGGGCAGAGCAAGTTACTATTGGCAAACACACACAGGTTTACATTCTTATCCTTGTACACAAGGATATTGTTTTGCTTTACTCTCTCTTCTGCAGGCAAGTTTCAAGGATTTCAGCCCTTAATATCACGACTTATTTCAAAGACTGGTTTGTGCAGACAGGCCTTTACTAATATATAAAATATAGCAACAATTCCCCCTTTCTCTTTTTGCACAAACCAGGCTTTGGATGTGACTCATTCTATACTCTTATGAAGACAAGATAACACACAACTTAGACTTTCATCCCCATTAACATTATAAGTAAAGTCTGTCTCCCTTCTAGCACAAGAGACCTCAACCATCCAGTGATGCCGCAGCTGGAGAACCAACTTCCAGTGGGGTCACTATCTTCTTTCAGGGCATGTAACCCATCCTGTAGCTGTTGTAGTTGCCCATGGATGGAAACGGAATGATCAGTAAGATTCAGACAGCACATGCCTTCAAACTCCCCACAACCATGTCCTTGTGCTAAGAGCAAAAAGTCAATTGTGGCTCGATTTTGTAATACTGCATGACATACACTACTCACATCGGCTGAAAGCTCACTTAACATTGTGGATGTTAAGTTCAATTTTTTCTTAGTCTAACAAGTGAGCCTTTTTAGAGTTGCTAAGCTTTAATTCATTCAGGCTTCACTTTGACTGACTGATGTTTTTTATTTTATCAACTACATTCAGCAATTGGTGTAAGCTTGGATGGAAACAAAGTAAGTTTCCCAAAATAACAGAGTTTTCTATGTGGATTAGCAGGAATCTCATTCTATGCTCTATCTCCACAGATTAGGAATATGGAACTAATTAATCGCTTTGGTAATTGTTCTGTGAGATTGCACCACTAATAAAGGCTTTACTTTCAATGGTAGTAACGAGATCAGCTACAGGGTTGTCTGCAGCCCAGTGCTGCATTACTTTGTTAGAATGACGTTTTGTCAGGGGTTCAAACATTATCCATCCACCTGAGGTATTGGTGGAACCTAACAAATCTAATTCTTTTGGGGGGCCCTATGGTAACATTGAGAACTTTGGTAATTTTTGCTTGCCAGCAGGCTTCAAGTTGTCTTAATGTGAAGCCAACAGTGCAATTGCACTCTTGCAACATTGCAAATTGATTCAGTCAAGTCTCATTTCTAACTAAACCTTTAAATGCTGGAGGATCCCATTCAGGGATTCCTATGAGACAGGTGTGAAAAGGATCTCCAGGTGTGGCTAGGCTCAGACACATTGACCTTTGGCCAGTTCAGTGTGCCAGAGTGACCCATATGTTCTGTCACTTTTGGATGTTAGTTAGCAGACAGTTGGTCAGGACTATACACAACACAATTACCATAAGCAGTTTGTTCCATGTAAATGACACCATACTTGCAAACTCACAGCTAAACTTTAATGTTAAATGAACTTTCAAAGATGCTTACACTACCTCTTGAAGGGGGGAAATGCTTATACTTTATACTAATATAACAATTACTACACAGGCTAAACTCTTAATCTTAAACTATTATCTAACTACTTTTACCACACATGCTCTGGTATATATGTAGTCTAAGTGTGGAAGCAATTTGCTGAAAGGGTAAACACACAACTACAATTTGCTTTATATACAGTTAGATGGAGTCTCTACACTTTTCTTAGATCTTCTACAGAATTTCCTTCACAAACAGATCATGATTTAACACAATTCAGTCTTGGAACGTTCACTGCTCCCTTGATGTCAGCTGGCAGCTGATCAGTGACTGAGGGCTTTGATGTTCAGGTTGTTCTTCACATCCTTCTAAATCTTAAAACAAAGGATAACTGAAAAATTGGTAGAGACACAACATCATAATAACAACATAAAATTTCTGTTGGCAACTGTCTGTGTAGTGCTCAGACACAACTGTGTCCTGACAGCTCCACTTCTGATCCATGTCTGGAGTACCAAGGCTGTGTGGTGACTTCTCTGTTCACTGGATCTCGTGTGTTCAGAGGCAGACAGTCTGGTCAGATGGACAGGTGACCTTTTTGAACCTGTCAACAAAACACAGACACTTCTTCCTTTGAAGTTAATGAATTACACTAATCAAAATGCTTTTAGGATATCAATTTTCCCTGTTTTCTTAAAAAAAAAAAAAATGAGATGTACTTCTGTTATAAACATCAACATAAACACAAACCCATATATACAAGGATTAAGAACCTATAGCAGTTAAAAAATCAATTAAATCATAAACATTATTAATAACATATGTAATATAAAACTACTATTAATTACTAAAACACTGCACCAGCATCCCATAGTTAGCAAACCAACAGAAACAAAAAATCATCAGTGAAGGATTGGATAACCACCTCCGGAAATGATTCTCCAAGCCCACTTCAAAATTGATCCAGCTGTCATATTAATAGGGTCAAATTGCTGAGTCAAAAAGTGACTCAAATACTGATTTGGTACAGAAAACATCTGGATCTGCTGGCAAACATTCTGTCCAGGTAAAGTCAAGGCTTGGCCAGGGCCTGGCTTTAAACTGGAAAGATGCCTCTTAACTCATTTCTAAAACAAGGTTCTCAATAGCAGCAGCTAGGAGATGCTTACAGCACAGCAAACTGTTAAAATGCATTTGTACAAAGCAAATGATCAGAAGCCTCAGGTACCAGACCAATTAAACCATGCAGCAAAATGCATTTGTACAAAGCAAATGATCAGAAGCCTCAGGTTCCAGACCAATTAAACCATGCAGCAGTTGGTTTAATCTGAAGCCTCTCCCATGGCAGCTGATTCTCAGCAATGGTACATCTTCTTAAAATTCTGGAAACACTGAAAAATAAGAAAACTATGGCAAACAAAAACTGCAGAGATTGCAACAACCAATAGAACTCCTGATGAAGTCAAGGGTGTCACAGACTGCATTCCCTTCTATCCACAAGCAGGTGTTCATCAGTGTTCTGTCACAGCTTTCTCAGTTGTGGCTATCTTCATCTCTCTAGGAAAATAACTATACTTTGCAGTTTAGACAAGTGTCTCCAATAAAACATAAACAATTTAAATTAAACAATATTTAAACCTAACAATAATGATTTATGACAAAAGGAAGTAACAAACTTAACCTTAAAAGAATATCTAAGTTATAAAACTTAACTTAAAAACATTCAAGCCTAAATATAATAAAACTTGACTATTCTTAATTCTATTAACATTTAATCTATATTAAATAAAAACATAACTTAATCTTATTCTGTTACTACAAAGAGGCAACTAAAGGTTTGATATACACCTTTTAAACACAATATAACAGTAACATAGATTCACTATAAAGATTATAAAAACATAACAAATCCATCACAATACTATGTCATCTAGCTTTGAGAATAACTCACAATAACTGTAAATGGTACTAAAAATACTTATTCATAATAGGAATTTGCCTTGCTTAAATTGGTTAGGATTTTAAAGTGCAGTTTTTCTAGAGAAAAACCACAACACAGGATTTGGCAAGTTGCCATTCAGCTTTTGTAGCACTTTTCAGAAACATTAAGTCTAATTCTTAAACTAAAATCCAAAATCCAAATTGGTATATATGCAGTTATATGTGTTTTATATAACAAAAGGACTCACATTGAAATTACCTTATTAAAATTGTGGAAAAAACAAGCAAATGGGTAATATATACTTTAACTTAACTTTGTCTTGTACAGTAAAGTTCTCTTAACTAATTATTTTTTTTTTAAACCACAAATCTCTTTTGTAGATAACATTAACTGGAAGGTTTTTTTTAGAAGCTGTAAATCATACCATATTTTAACCTTAGGTTCTAAAACTAATTATTGCAAGGTAACTTCTGTTAATATTCACCTTAAACACCTTTTTTTTTTGAAAAGGGTCCTTTTTAAACTTTCAAAGAAACACAATAATTTCTCCAGTAAAACTGTAAAAAACTGCAACTGCATAAATTCATTATTACTTAAAACACAAAATTAACTCTAAAAGGGTATATAAAAACATTTTAAAAAACCCATGAATCATGACTTTTTAACAAGCTGGGTACTATCCCGGTGCTTTTTCTTAGAGAGGGAGCGGGGGGGTGGACTGCCCGCCCTGCTGCTGCTCTCTGCTGCTGTTATCTTTCTTCACATTCTCCACATACCCTTGCAGAAAAAAAAAACCCGAAAAAACATCTCACAAAGTTAAGTTTAACACATACAGTTGTTTCTCTCAATCTGTCTTGTTCACTGAGAGAGGAAAAAAGGGGCATAATTTTTACAAAAGCAAGCGATGTTACACGAAAATCTCTCATGGCCAGGTGGTAACAACGGTAACCATTCCAGCTTATCAACTTCTAATTACAGTGATGAAGTTTGAATTAGATACCATATAGTTTGTGACTTTTTGGCTATTTTGTCTCTTTCTGAAGCTGTCTGAGCCACCTGTTTCTGCTCAGCTGTTTCTGTAATTGTTCAGTGTGGCCTTGGAACTTTTTCTGCACTGCTTCTGCCCCAGGGGTGCCCCCGCTCTCTGCGCACACCTCAGTGCTCCCCCATGTCCCCCTGGTTCGGGTGGAAACCAATCTAAATTTGGATTCTTTTCTTCCAGGGTAGCAAAGTTGGAACTTAAATAAGATTGTAATGTTAAGAGTGACTCCAAAAGTGAAGCAAATAGCTCAGGATATATCACATCCTGCCGTAACTGAACAGATTCTGTTCGTTGTTTCAGCGTTGCTGTGGAATTTCTTTCTCATTATTTCCTTCTCTCTGACTCTCCCTCCCTCTTTCCATGGGCAGCACAGATAGGAGTGTTTGCCCAGCAGTGGGAGGCAAAGGAATGAGCATACCCATAAGCAAGAAGTCCAGGGAGCTCCTTGCGCAAATCAAAACCCTTAAGCTGTGGCTTTTCTAAAAAGCAGGTAAATAAATCATGTGCTGCTTGCCTTTCCATCTTACCGTCAGCGCTGTTGCAGCCCTACAAGGTTCGGCAGCACGTTACGGCCAGGACTCTCCTCTGAGGTCGCCTGGGGCGCGGCACCGTTGCTTTTCGCCGTCCTTGCTGCGGAGGACCCGTCCCCTGTCGCCGACTCCCGTGGCCTTCGCTTTTTAATGTCCCAAAGGTCCCAAAGGTCCCAAGGGTCCCATTTGTTCGGGCGCCATTTGATGAGTTCGGCGGGAGACAAGCAGCACTCAATATGAATGATCAGCAAGTCTCATTTATTGGCAACTCCAAACTCCCTATCTAACATCAATAATTAGGCTCATACATAGTGCAAAAGCAAGCTCATTATTGGATATTTCATTTAAGGACAACTCCACCTAGTTCCACATTCTTGTGGTTGTTCATCTGTGCTGAATCCACATTCTTCTGATCACAGTGTCCTGTTCTCAGTTCACAGTTATCACTAAGGTCTTTCTGACATTGCAACATCTCATACCAACTACACTCTACTGTTGTTTAATTCTTTCTCAGCTAATTGCTGCATGGGAACACGACCTTTGTTAGCTAGCCACTCTTTCACACTGTTGAGCTTCGGGAGCCTCCCGGGAAGCACCAGCCATGAAGATTCCAGTGGGCTCAGCTGCTACCTGCAGGGGTACTGGGTGTGGCCCGTTGTGACTCAGCGGTGCTAAGAGACCCCTGTGACATCAGAGAGCCCCACCACGACTCAGGGTGTGTAAGCGAACCCTGAGGTGCCCAGTCCCGTGAGAGCCACTCTTGCAGAAGGAAGCAGCTCCCGGGATCCATTCGCGCTTCAGGATCTCAGAGATGGAGGAGAACAAGGCAAAACCCAAATGCTCCCAGCCACCCAGCCCCCTGCCCAGCTGGGGGCAAGACCAGGCCCTCAGCGGGCACTTGGTGGGGGCAGTGGGTGGCTCAGCCTGGCCACAGTCAGGCACTGAGGAGAAGGAGGGGCCCTTGGTCATCACGGAAGAGAAGAACCCTGACGTGGATGACGAGCCTTCCCAGTGGGGAGACCTTCGGGCCCAAGAGCCTCGCCTCTACGGAGCA
Source organism: Cyanistes caeruleus (assembly GCF_971803275.1). Classification (NCBI taxonomy): domain Eukaryota; kingdom Metazoa; phylum Chordata; class Aves; order Passeriformes; family Paridae; genus Cyanistes; species Cyanistes caeruleus. The sequence goes on from NW_028255900.1 coordinate 340,548, forward strand.
GGGAGTCACCAAGAGTTGCACCAGGGGAAGGTGGCTGTGAGAGTGCCCTGGGGAGATGTGGCACAGCAACACCTCTACCAGTGGCAACAAAGGGTGACAGTCAAGGAGCTGCCCCAAGGGGAGAAGGAGGTGAGTGACCTAAAGCTGTCCCAGCAAGGGGAAGGAAGTGCGAACAGCCAGGAGAAGCAGACACATTCTCCTGCCCCCAGTGAGGAGATGCCATCAGCAGGGGTACAGAGCTCAGGCCCTGCCCCTCACAGCACCTGCTGCTCCCCCAGCCTGCCGGGAGCCCAGAGCCCCAGTGAGCAGCAGGCTGTCGCTGAGGGGAGGTCACTCCTAGCAGAGGAAGGGAGTGAGGAGGGGACCCCAGCTGAGTATGATGAAGACTGGGAACAATACACCCAGAGTGAGTCTTCCCAGGAGTGCCAAGCAGAGCCAGAGCTGTCCCAGGAAGAAGTCAGCAGCTCCCAGGACTGGTACGATTCGGAAGAGTGCAGCGAACTGGGCCATGGAGACTTCCTGGACGGGGACTCCAGCAGCCTAGACGATTCCACCGAGGAAGACAACAGCAGCACACAGGACAGCTATGAATATGTGAGCATCCTCAGCTTTGGGATCACCCCCCTGCCACAGGAGGAGGACAGCTTGGACAAAGTCAGCGTCCTCGAGCTGTGTGAAGCAGAAAGCAGGGCCCAAAGCCTGGCAGCTCTTGCGGCAGACGGGCTGCCAGTGCCTGTCCCTCGGGAGGCCTGGCTTGAGGTCCAGGCACCGGAGTCACTCCGTGCCTCACTTTCCTCCCTGCACGGCCAAGCCTCCATGGCCCAGCAGGGGCCTGAGGCAGGGCCTCAGAGCCTGGGGCCTGCCCTGCACAGCCTCGAGGTCCCCGAGGCCCTCAGGCAGCAGCCGTCTCCCTCCAGCAAACGGCCCGGCTTCCTCAGGCGGGCACGGCGGGCGCTGCGGGCGCTGTTCCGCTGGCCCTGCTGGACACCACAGCCACAGGAGTAGCGCCGGTGCCAGGCTTACAGATGGCCGCTGGCCCAGGGCCCCAGGGAGCCACACCTTGCCCTGGACATGGCCCTGCAGCCTCAGCTGCCATGGCTACTGTGGACTGTGCCAGGGGCATCTCCCCAACACCCAGAGTCACCGCTGTGGCCAACCCCAAACAGCAGCCATGGGGCACATTGGTGCCAGGGCGCTCAGCACTGAATCCCAGAGTCATCAAGGTGGGAAGAGACCCCGACAGTCACCCAGTGCCACTGGCCTCCTGGCAGCACCGCCATCACCACAAAACCACATCCCCAAGGGCCACAACTCTTCGACACTCCAGAGACAGCCACTCCACCACCTCCCCGGGCAACTTCTTCTAATGCCTCACGCCTCTGTCAGAGAAAAACTGCTTCTGATATTGAGTCTGAACTTCCCCTGGTGGCATCACGGGACATTTCCTCTCATGAAAGGATCCCACGCCAGTCCTTTGGGATTATATCCATGAAGAATGGGCACAGACCAGAGGTGCTGCTCCACTGACGTGACTGCAGAACTCTGACTCATTCTTCCAAAAAAATCAACGTTGAGTTTAGGAAATAGTAGTAGTTAGGAATAAGAATAGGAATAGGAATAAGAAGATGAATAGGAATAAGAAGATGAAGATAGTCATTAATATAAGAAGAATAGGAATTACAGGAAGCATAACAAATGAATAAGATTTAGAATAAGAAGAATAGGATGAAGAAGAAATAGTAGTAGTAAATAGGAATAAAAATTAGGAATAAGAAGAATAAGAGTAAGATGAAGAAGAAAAAATAGTAGTAGCAATTAAGAAGGGAAAGAAGAAGAAGAAGAAGAAGGGAAAGAAGAAGACGATTTAGATGAAGAAATAGTAAATAGTAAGAAGAAGAAGAAGATCATCAAATTAAAATACACATCTGGGATCCCAGAATGCAGGGAAGGACTTTAAAAAGCACCTACTTCCACCTGATCGTCTTCTGAGCACTCTCTGCCTCTGAGACCTCCTCCCTATTTCTATGTCCCTGGCACCCATTTCTTTCTCAATAAAACCCACGTTCAATAAAATCTGCTTGTTGTCCTCCTATGGTCTCATTTGCACCTTCACTGGGGCAGAGGCACCTCTCCTGCATGGCATCCTAACCCTGGGTGGAACCATGGGCAGGGTCCCTTCCAGTCATGAACACTCCAGGATTCTGTCAGGACTCCCTTCCCTTCTTCCCTCCGCTTCCAGCTGGAGAATGTGCAGCAAAGCAACCTTTGCTGTCTGCTCTGGGAGCCCAGCCAGCTGCTGGACCCTGCCCAGCTCCCTTGGGAGGCACAGCAGGAGCAGCACCCTGGCAGCCTCGGGAATTGCCCTCTGGGGTCCATGGCACACACTGCAATGGGCTGGCATTCCAGCTTCCAGCAAGGAAAAGATGTTCCTGCCCTTCAAGGCAAAGTTCTCAAAGGGCAGAGACCCAAGTGGAGCAAGATCTTACAATGACATTCCACTGCCAGCCTCCATAACTTCATCCAGGGCTGCTTTACCTCCTGGATTGGGGAAAAACAAAAATCAGGAGAGGGTCTTTGGCTGGGAACTGCCACAGGAAAAGAGGGACACTGGGAGGGAAAAAGAGCAGACAAAGGAAGGCAGGAGAGAAAGGAGGACACAAATGGCAACCAGCTGAGAAGGTGGCACTCTGAAAACCAAACCGGAACTTACAGAAAAAGAATGGGGCAGAAATGAAGGATTCTGAAACTTTATTTACTATGCTTCTCTGGGCAACCTGTGCCAGGACCTCACCACCCTCACAGGGAAGATTTTCTACATTAAACATGAATTTCCTCTCTTTCACTCTGAGCCACACAAACTCGTTTGTGGTAATTCTCATAAACTGCTCAGCTCTTTGTTCCAGTGCACCCAGCAAGCAACAGGCAGGACAGTTCCACCAGCATGGAAACCCAACTCACAGCTGAGGGACTCAGAAAATCTAAACACCAGCAGAACACCAAAAGGGCACATTTATCATTTTTGCTACAATACACAGCACTGAAAGTGATAGCTAATGACAGCCTCCTAGTCACCCCAATCCTTTCTCCATTTTAAACTTTCTCTGAAATAACCAAAATAACTCTTCAAATTCCTTCATCTTTATCAATCACAGATCTTTTCAGAGCAGACTCAGGAAGAGAGCACATTAGCATGTTGTTATTCAGACATGGCTTGTTGTCCCTCTTCCCCTGCTAAATGACAGCAGTAGATACTGGGAATAAGCAGGTATCCTGAGGAATTTTTCCTGCAGCAAGTGATTTTCCTATCATGGTCCATCTGTAATTTTATGACTTATTAAAAGACCAATATAAATACAGTACAGTGCCTTGCAATTACTCCCCCATATATTTATAAACCTCAAAGTCTTCCAGGTCCTAAAAACAGGAAAAACCCTGTGTCACTCTTTCAGGAGATTAACGTAGTTAGGGACTGGACACATCCTCTGTAGGACTAACTAGAAAAACAGCTGAAGCTCCAGCAGATCCTTAATAAACTTTTCAGGAATAAAATTGTGTTATTTCAGTGTGCTGATTTTTTATTAATCTAGTTATTATCTTTTTATTTCTTTTCTCTTTCTGGCTTTTCAAAAGCTGATGTTGCACAGAAAAGTGAGCTGTGGAAACCTGAAGCAAGCTGGGCAATTAGGGCTGAACTGCTCCATCTGCTTCACAGAGAATTTTTATTTGACCCCAGGAATGCTGGTTACTCAAGCAGACTAAACAATTTTGATTCATTTCAGCATGCGAGGACTGGGGTGTGCAGCTTCAGGCCAGGCTGGCAGGGTTGAACAGGAATTCCCAAACAGCACTGGAGTCATGGTCCCCTCAGCATACCCTGCTCCACCCAGCCCCAGCCTGCTGGGAATCAGGCTCAGACGTAAAAGCATGAATTCTGAATATCTCAGGATTGCTGTGTCGCTGCCCGCTCGGCCCTTCACGCCCCGGCTAGCTCGTGCCAAGCGTCAGCGGCAGGAGTGGGGAACCAGGTGAGCACTGTGTGGCTCGACCTGGAACCTCTAGAGCTCCTTTGGGCTCGGGCTCTATAGTATGCAGGGCGACACGAGGTGCAGTAAAGGGAGAGAGAGTGCTCGGAGTCCTCCAATTTCCCAGGAACAAGTTTATTCCAGCAGGTGCAGGGAGAAGGCAATGAGGGACAGGGCTGGGATCTCGAGGAGAAAGTCCGAGCCGAGACCCTGGGCACCTCTGTGCGCCAGGTTTTAAAGCCCGTGGGCGGCTCATACAACAACCAATAATATTGCAGCAGGGGAGGTGTTGTGGGAAGGGGTTACAATAGTCAAATCCAATGGTAGGGACTTGGGGGAGGGAGGATAGCTATACAACCAATAGGGCATCGAGTAAGGGGTGATGAACAAGGAAGGAACCAGAACAAAAGGTGTGGTGTACATAGATTGATAGGGCTTGGGGGTAGGACCAAAGTGATGGATGGGGAACAATCTGGAAAGAGGGGAGAGGTTTACAATGACAGGCAACTGGGAACAAACCATATCGGGATAGTGGGGAGTAACTGGGGCAAACCAACTCTAAACTCAACGAAGGTGAACAAACATACTTAATGAAGGTAAACTAACAGGCGGCAACATCTCCCCCTTTCTTTTTTAGAAAGAGGAGGTTGCATCGGCAGGAGGTGCAGAGGGTTCAACAAACCAGTCTTGGGGTACGGGAGAAGGAGGAGGTGAAGAGGGAGGAGAAGGAGCGCTAACAAAATTGACTTGAGGGGAGGGGGATACAAGATTTAAAACTGATTGAACTAAACATCTTCTTAAAACTGCAAACGCTATTAAAACGATGAAAACGACGAAAACAATCCATAAAACAGTCTTTAAAATGGATGAGAGCCATCCGGAGACCCCCCATCCCGAAAAAAGACTGGTGACCCAGTCATTAGTCTCTTGGCGTATTTGGTGGATCATGCCCTTCATTTCTGTGATGGTTTTCTTGATGTCTGTGCTCCTGGTGGTCAGATTCATGCAGCAAAATCCCTCAAATTCTTTACAATCATGATTATGGAGGAGCAGTAGGAAATCAATAGCAGCGCGATTTTGTAGCGTTGCTCGCCTGGTTATCTCCTCGTCTTCGAGGAGGTCGCTCAGCGCGGTTGACGTTAAATTGGCTTGCTTGACCACCCAACACTCTAATTGGCCTAATTCTCCGAGGGCTTGTGCCGCAGCCAACCATGGCAGAAATACTGACACAGCAACCCGTTTTGGTTTATTCCAATGAAAAATTTCAGAGTCGCAATCAGGGTCAAGATCTTCGAGACTGCGCTTCTTAATGACCGAATTATTCTTTCGTTCCCAATTTTCAATTTGAGATGTATTGGGCGCAAACAAAGACAACCGGCCTAAAGTGCACAGCCCTCCGAGAAGGCGAGAGGGGATGCCAGCCCACGCTCGGTCCCCACAAACTAAAAATATGCCCTTAGGCAACTTAAGAGGGTAGGAACTGAGGGTTGAGGGCATCTTAACATGGGCGATGTTCTTGCACCAGGAGGCTGCTTGAAACTGTTTGTTGTCCTGCATTAAATTAGAATAAGGAGTAGGATCTGAGGGGTAGTAACGGAAATGGATACAATAGGGTGCGGAGGAGGAGTTTAACAAATCAAATTCTTGGGGCTCAGCGGTTGCCCTTTCCAAGAAGACCAGCCAGTCTCTCCATAGTAGGAGAGGGTTCTGGACAGGCCTCTTAATCTTGTAGGTGAGTGCAGAGCGGGCCACTCGCTGAGCTGGCCTCCCTTTATTAACTTCGCTGAACAAACTCAACAGGGAATCCGGGCATTCATTAGGCTTTAACGGGATCCCCACCAGGCAAGTGGTCATCGGATTTCCTGCTGCTCCTGTGGATAGGCATAGCTCATCCCGTTGGAGGGACTTTGCCAACATGACCCAAACATTTTGTTTGGGTTGGGGCACGATGCACATGTTGATCTGGGTCACCAGCATCATCAGGAGTGCAGTGGTTGGTGCAACGATCGGGGTGGTCATCTTTCCGATGGCTCTTTCTGAAAACAAAACATACGAAAAACATAACTTTAACTGAAAAGAAAGGTAGGTTGACATAACAAAAAGGGGCTTGGGTTGTTTCCTCCTCCTCCTCGGGATGGGGGATGGCTCATCCGGACACGACGTCATTGACATCCTCGACCCTATCTGGTGGCCTGCTTGGATGTCTGGGGACATAAGGTTTCACCCATCTTTGTGGGATCCACCTTAGTCCCTGGGGCAAGGATATGCAAGCGTACCCCCGCCCCCAGGTCACCAGATCGAAAGGACCCAAGATCTTCTGGGTCTCAGGGTCCCGGACCAGCACTGGAGGGCGCTGCTGCAACTGGTAGTTCTTGTTGGTCTTGAAATGCCGGGCCACTGGAGGGTTAGGGTCCTGTTCGGAACAATTGAGAAAGTTTAGCGTGTAAAGGGCTTTGCACAACCGCTCTTGTGGCGTGCAGCCCTTCACAGTCTCCCTTTGATGAGAAAGGACACGCTTGAGCGACTGATGGGCTCGCTCAACGATCGCTTGGCCGGTGGGGGAGTGTGGGATGCCTCTCTTATGTTCCACTCCCCACTCCTGCAGGAATTCCTCCAGTTTCCTGGAGGTGTATGCTGGGCCATTGTCTGTTTTTATTTCTTTGGGGACCCCCAGTACAGAGAAAGCCTGCATTAGGTGTTTACAGACATGCTCGGCTTTCTCTCCTGTGTGGGCAGAAGCAAAGACAGCACCTGAGAAGGTATCGATGGAAAGGTGTACGAACCGAGACCTGCCAAACTCAGGGACGTGTGTTACGTCCATCTGCCACACTTCGCAGCTCTCCAGACCTCGAGGGTTGACCCCCGATCCCAAGGAGGGCATTGCGGTGGATTGGCAGTGCGGGCATGTGGCCACAATGGCTCTGGCCTGATCTCGCCGCAGGTGGAATTGGCGGACCAGACCAGGCACATTTTGATGGAACATCTGATGGCTCAGCTTAGCTTGTTGGAACAGATCTGGGAGCTGAGCCATGGAAACAGGGGCAGCGAGGGAATCAGCTACCTGGTTTCCCTCGGCTACCGGGCCAGGGAGATCCATATGTGACCTTACATGCATTACAAAAAATGGTTGCTTTCTGTGGGAAACAGCATGTATTAGCTTAGAAAGCAACTCAAACAATTTCGGGTTTGAGACCTTCAGAGCAGCGTGCTCTGCTCTGGCAACTACCCCTGCAACATAGGCCGAATCAGTGATTAAATTGAAAGGTTCAGGAAACGTCTCAAAGGCTCTGACGACTGCATCCAACTCAGCAACTTGTGGAGACCCTTCCACATATTGAATATCTGCTTCGCACTGCTGAGTTTCGGGATCTCGCCAAGTCACTACAGACTTGTGAGATGCCCCGGATGCGTCTGTGAACACAGTCAAAGCTTTGAGGGGCTTTCTGCTCCGCATTTCTTTTGGAATCGGTTCAAATTTAGAATTGAAAAATTTGTGGGCAGGGGCATGGACCGAAACTTGGCCTTCAAAACTATCTAAAGCAATCTGGAGTGTCTCATTCTCCCAAAGTAGTTGATTAAACATTTCTTTTGTCAGCCTATCTGGAGACGCTTTGTCCCGAGACAAGCTGACTGGTACTCGAACGCATGCAAAATCACATCCAGCCATCTCCCAAAGCCGAGCTCGAGCTCTCCCGATGAGCTGAGCCATCAGCTCCTGTGGCCGGGTGATACTTTTGGACCTTTGATGGCTCAAGAAAACCCACTCTATGATTAAGAGGGGATCCTTAGAGCCCTGGTCCCACTGAAAAATCAGCCCACTGAGGTGTGGCATTCTCCCGAGTATGATGAATTCAAAAGGCAGGGTCGGTTCGTACCGATGTGCTTGCCTTTCGACAAGCGCATCCTCCACTTTCTCTAGGGCTTTCCTCGCCTCTGGGGTCAGAGTCCTGGGAGAACTCAGCTCCTTCTCCCCCTTCAAAAGTGTGAAGAGGGGGGCTAGGTCTTCTGTGGAAAGGCCCAGCCAAGGCCTGACCCAGTTTAAGGTCCCACACAGCGAGTGAAGGTCCGCTAAGGTTTTCGGATTGCTGTTTATTGCCAATTTTTGAGGCACAACAGTCCTCTCAGCAATCCGCAGACCCAGATACTTCCAGGGTGGCATCCGTTGAACTTTATCCTCCTGGAGTTGAAAGCCTGCAGATGTTAAAACCTTAACCACTCGGTCAAGTGATCGGGTAAGTAGATCGTCATGGGGGGCGCACACTAGGACATCATCCATATAGTGATGGATGATGACCTCCCCCATCTCTTTGCGCACAGGAGACAGCAACGAGGAGACGTACCACTGGCAGATGGTGGGTGAATTCTTCATGCCTTGTGGCAAAACCCACCAGTGGAACCTCCTCATTGGGGCTTCTCGGTTGAGGGTTGGCACTGAGAAGGCAAATCGTGGGGCGTCGTCAGGATGTAGGGGAATTTGAAAGAAACAGTCCTTGATGTCGATTATGGCCAGATTCCAATTTCGGGGGAGCATAGTCGGGGTAGGCATCCCTGGTTGAAGGGGCCCCATGTCAACAATGATTTTGTTGATGGCACGAAGGTCGTGGAGGAGTCGCCACTTGTCTTTCCCCGGCTTTCGGATAACAAACACCGGGGAATTCCAAGGGCTGGTAGTTTCTACTATGTTACCCTTATACAACTGCTCCTCCACGAGCTCGTTGAGCGCCCTTAATTTGTCTTTTCGAAGCGGCCACTGATCAATCCAGATTGCTTCATCAGTGGTCCAATCGAGCTTCTGGAAGGGGCGCTCTACAGTGGCCGCTATTAAAAAACCCGAGGGGTTTTCGGGATTTCAATCTTTACCCCCCATTGTGACATAAGGTCCCTCCCTGTGAGGGGAACCTGAAAATCCGCAACAAATGGGCGTAAATTTGCCAATTGCCCATCCGGTCCCTTAATTTGTACTACGCTCTTAGATACTTGCGCCAATTGAGTACCCCCTATACCCTGAACCTTCCCTGCCACGGGTTGCAACTCCCAATGTGACGGCCATCTCCTTTGGGGGATGCCCCTGTATCAAGCAGACCCCTCAAGTTGACAGATTCCACACCCTGCTTGATGCTGCAGTCGATGATGGGTTTATTTTCACCCACCACCTCTGCCCTGTAGACGCCTGGTGCGTGGTCGTCTACCGGGACTCCCTCTGGGACAGGAATGTACTGAGCTATGATTTGCCCTTTTGGGAGAAAATATGGTGGGTGAATGCAGCGCGCTAAGAGGATGAGATCTTCCGGACCACCCGGGAAGGTGATCGGGGAGATCTCAATCTCTGGGGGTGTGTGTCTTGTGTCCCCGATGGCGATAAACTTACAGTCGTGTCCATTCCCTGGCTGGTTCTCCTCCAGTGGGTCCACAGCTACCACCGTCCAGTGCTGGGACCGGAAGAGGATGTCTTTGACGGTGATAAGGTGTCGCGTCCGGTAAATTTGCCACGTCCGATGTTTCTTTCCCCCCACCTCCGTGATACCTGCCCCATTTTTTGCATCGCGCGGGGCAGGTTCGCGCCGCGCTCTCAGTTTTTTTGTTTTTTATTAGTTGTTCCCTCCAGTACTCTCCCCCCAGATCCATTTCCCACGAGCCCCTGGCGTGGGTGGGCGGTGGGACAGTCCCTCGCCATGTGACCCAGTTGTCCACATCGGTAACACTGAGTAGTTCTTGCTGGTGGAAGGATGAACTGGCCCGATGGGTGTTGGGTCACTGCCGCTGTTGGTGTTCTCCTGGCCGCCTGTGGTGGTGGTGGTACCCTGGACGCCCCCACTAACGGAACTTTCTTCTCACATGCATCAATGAGGACGTCCAAGGTTGGCAGTGGATACATGGGCAAACTAAATATAACCTGTTTGCAGATGTCATTACAGTTTGCCTTAGCCATTTCTAAGACAAGCTGCTCTTGTAGCTCAGGTTTATCAACTTGTCTTTCTATTTGCTCCTGTAAACGGTTAATAAACACGGTAAATGGCTCATCGGGGAACTGTTTAATATTTGAGAAGTTGGTCAGGGGTTCCCCCCCTGGCAGGATGTTAAATACCTTCTCTGCGGCCTCCGTGATCTTAGCTAAGACAGGCCGTGGTAAAACCCTTGCCTGTTCTTCCGGCTTCCCCCAGTTCCCTTCACCGCACAAGTGATCTATCGAGAGGGGGTTTTCATCCGCGTCAACCGCGGACTCCTCGCTGCGCAACAGCTCAGGAAGGATGGCCTCTAACGACTTCTTCCACCTCTGTTTCCACAGCCTATAATCAGCTGGGGAAAGGAGGCAGGCAAACAACTCTTTTAAGTCGTGGGGGACCATCTCGTTCGCGGAGAAGGTGGCTTTTAATAAACCCTTAAAGTGTTCACTTCTCCTGCCGAACTCTTTCTGGGCTTTGCACAGCTCCCTCTTTGTCTGGAAGGAGAAGGGTTCCCATTCTCGGTACCTCCCTCCCCTTCCTCTAAAACTGACCGGTGCGGCAAAGGGAATCACTACCTGTTCCGGGTTCTGGTCTTCAGGCCTGTCACTTCCTGTCCCCGAAGCGTGGGAACCGGATGGGACAGTGTGGGAGCTGGGAGGAGGGACGTGGGAACCAGGAGGAGGGACGTGGGAACTGTGAGGAGGGGCGTGGGAACCGGGAGGAGGGGCGTGGGAACCGGAAGGAGGGGCGTGGGAACCGGAAGCCGGAAGAGGCGGGGCTGGAGGACCGACTGAGGAGGAGGGCTGAAGGGAGGAGCAGCGGCCGGAAGGGGTGGGGTTTTGGGAGGTCACACTTTGGAGACATGCCCCCGAGGAGGAGGAACCACCCAAGGGGAAGTGGGAGGAGTCAGGGTAGGATGGAAGGGAGGGGCTAGGGAGGAAGGGGTTGTTCATTGAGGGAAGAAAGGGGTTCTTGGAAGAGGGAGCACAAGGGGGGGGTCCGACCATGCGGTCCCCGCCATCTTGTGCCCTTTGGAGGCCATTTTGAGGGTTAGGAGAGGGGTCAGGGAATATAGGGGAGCATTGGAAACTGGGGGAAACTGAGGCACGGGGGTTAGAAGAGGAATCAGGGAACATGGAGGAGCCTTGGAGACTGGGGGAAACTGAGGCATGGGGGTCTGAGGGTAAAAACTGGGGACTTGTAACCTGGGAAACGTTTAACTGAGGGCTGATAACTGGGGAAACTGAGGAATGGGAAGACACTCTGGCAGCTTGGCCAGGGCTGCCAGGGCAAGGGTTCTGGGAGAGACGTGGGGAGCCAGGGATCCTGTTACCCTTGGGGGATCCCTGAACAGGACAACTTGCCCTGCAGGTCGCTCTGCAGGTCTCCCTCAACTCAGGATCAGGGGGAGAGGTACATGGGGATAGGGAAACTGGGGAAACTGGGGAATTGTGTGGTGGCTGCTTCTGCATTTTCTTTTCCTCTATTATAACAGACCGAATTAAAATAAATAATGTTACAAATTTTTCCACTGAATTATCACCTCCATTAACTATTTCCGTTAATTTGGACCCAACCACATTCCAGAATTCTACAGAATTTGCTTTGTCTGGGGTTACATTTGGGAAATGCAGGAACAGCCATCTCACAAACTTCTTTACCCTCCCACGAGAAAACTTCTTATTCCCCCCCTCAAGGGTGCCCACAATTTGGTAAAAAACTCTCTTTTGCTGTGCTGAAAGACGTGCTCCCATCTTGTCAACCCTGGCACAGCAATCCCACCGCTCCCTGCAACCAAACAACAAATAAACTAAAATAAAAATACGGGTCCAGACCGGGCTACACACACATTCCCCCCGAGGGAGTTTTCACACACTGGGCGCCCCCTTTTCCCACACACAGGGACCACTCACCCAAGTCCGGACAGTTGTTGCAGGCGACGTCCACACCTCACGAGGCGACCGTCTGCACGTCTGACAGCTGCCGCCTCGACCTCTGGGAGCGCAACTCGGCAAAAATGAGTCTGCTACTACCAGAGCAGCTGCCGCACACGGTCTTTGTGAAATAGGTCCACCAACCTCTCCGGGGGTCTTTACGCCTCGTGAGAGGCCCCACGTTGGGCGCCAGCTGTCGCTGCCCGCTCGGCCCTTCACGCCCCGGCTAGCTTGTGCCAAGCGTCAGCGGCAGGAGTGGGGAACCAGGTGAGCACTGTGTGGCTCAACCTGGAACCTCTAGAGCTCCTTTGGGCTCGGGCTCTATAGTGTGCAGGGCAACACGAGGTGCAGTAAAGGGAGAGAGAGTGCTCGGAGTTCTCCAATTTCCCAGGAACAAGTTTATTCCAGCAGGTGCAGGTAGAAGGCAATGAGGGACAGGGCTGGGATCTCGAGGAGAAAGTCCGAGCCGAGACCCTGGGCACCTCTGTGCGCCAGGTTTTAAAGCCTGTGGGCGGCTCATACAACAACCAATAATATTGCAGCAGGGGAGGTGTTGTGGGAAGGGGTTACAATACACAAATCCAATGGTAGGGACTTGGGGGAGGGAGGATAGCCATACAACCAATAGGGCATCAAGTAAGGGATGATGAGCAGGGAAGGAACCAGAACAAAAGGTGTGGGGTACATAGATTGATAGGGCTTGGAAGTAAGACCAAAGTGATGGATGGGGAACAATCTGGAAAGAGGGGAGAGGTTTACAATGACAGACAACTGGGAACAATTATATTGGGATAGTGGGGGAGTAACTGGGACAAACCAACTCTAAACTCAAAGAAGGTGAACAAACATACTTAATGAAAGTAAACTAACAGGCGGCAACAGATCTCCTCCAATATCCACACAATTTCAGAAATATCCTTCCAAATTCTTCACGTCTCATCAATATCCCACAACATTCCGAAAAAATCCCACAAAATTGCAGAAAAATGCCACAAAATGGCAGAAAACTCCCACCAAATTCCCTAAAACTTCTCAAAACTCTACCAAATTCCAGAAACATCCCACAAAATCTCCTCCAATTTCCACAAATTTCCAGAAATATCCTTCAAAATTCTTCAAGTCTCATCAACATCCCTCAAAATTCCACAAAACCCCCACGTAATTCCAGAAATATCCCACAAAATTTAAGGAACAATCCCACAAAATGACAGAAAATTCCCACCAAATTCCCTAAAACTTCTCAAAACTCTACCAAATTCCTGAAACATCCCACAAAATCTCCACAAATTTCCACACAATCTAAGAAAATTCCACAAAATTCTTCAAGTCTCCTCAGAATCCCAAAAAATTCCACAAAAATTTCACAAAATTCTTAAAAATGTCACCAAATTCCAGAAACATCCCACAAAATCTCCACAAATTTCCACAAATTTCCAGAAAAATCCCACAAAATTCTTCAAGTCTCATCAACATCCCTCAAAATTCCGCAAAATCCCCACGTAATTCCAGAAATATCCCACAAAATTTAAGGAACAATCCAACAAAATGGCAATAAACTTCCACAAAATTCCCTAAATTGTCTCTATACCCGAACAAATTCCAGAAACATCCCACAAAATCTCCACAAATTTCCACACAATCTAAGAAAAATCCCACAAAATTCTTCAACTCTCCTCAATACCCCACAAAATTCCACAAAAATTCCACAAAATTCTTAAACTTGTCAACAAATTCCAGAAGCATCCCACAAAACCTCCTCTAATATCCACACAATTCCAGAAATATCCTTCAAAATTCTTCAAGTCTCATCAATATCCCACAACATTCCCGAAAAATTTCACAACATTCAGAAAACATCCCACAAAATTGCAGCCAAATCCCACAAAATTGCAGAAAAGTCACAAAAAAATCCTTAAATCTTCTCAAAACCATATCAAATATTTGAAATATCCCAAAAAATCTTGACCAAGTTCCACAGAATCTAAGATAATTGACTCAAAATTCTTCTTGTCTCCTCAATATCTCCCAAAATTCCACAAAACCCCCACGCAATTCCAGAAACAGCCCACAAAATTTAAGGAACAATCCCACAAAATGGCAGAAAACTCCCACCAAATTCCCTACATCTTCTCAAAATCCTACCAGATTCCAGAAACATCCCACAAAATCTCCACAAATTTCCACACAATCTAAGAAAACTCCACAAAATTCTTCAAGTCTCATCAGAATTCCAAAAAATTCCACAAAAATTCTACAAAATTCTTAAAAATGTCACCAAATTCCAGAAACATCCCACAAAATCTCCTCCAATTTCCACAAATTTCCAGAAAAATCCCACAAAATTCTTCAAGTCTCCTCAATATCCCTCAAAATTCCACAAAACCCCCACGTAATTCCAGAAATATCCCACAAAATTTAAGGAACAATCCCACAAAATGACAGAAAACTCCCACCAAATTCCCTAAAACTTCTCAAAACTCTACCAAATTCCTGAAACATCCCACAAAATCTCCACAAATTTCCACACAATCTAAGAAAATTCCCACAAAATTCTTCAAGACTCCTCAATACCCCAAAAAATTCCACAAAAATTCCACAAAATTCTTAAAAATGTCACCAAATTCCAGAAACATCCCACAAAACCTCCTCTAATTTCCACACAATTCCAGAAATATCCTTCAAAATTCTTCAAGTCTCATCAATATCCCACAACATTCCCGAAAAATCCCACAACATTCAGAAAACATCCCACAAAATTGCAGCCAAATCCCACAAAATTGCAGAAAAGTCACAAAAAAATCCTTAAATCTTCTCAAAACCATATCAAATATTTGAAATATCCCACAAAATCTTTACCAAGTTCCACAGAATCTAAGATAATTGACTCAAAATTCTTCTTGTCTCCTCAATATCTCCCAAAATTCCACAAAACCCCCACGTAATTCCAGAAACAGCCCACAAAATTTAAGGAACAATCCCACAAAACGGCAGAAAACTCCCACCAAATTCCATAAAACTTCTCAAAACTCTACCAAATTCCTGAAACATCCCACAAAATCTCCTCCATATCCAACAAAATTAAAAGAAAACCCCATAAAATGGCAGAATACTCCCACAAAATTCCCTAAATAATCTCTAAACTCGACCAAATTCCAGAAACATCCCACAAAATCTCCATCAATTTCCACACAATTCCAGAAATGTCCTTCAAAATTCTTCAATTCTCATCAATATCCCACAACACTCCAGAAAAATCCCATAAAATGGCAGAAAACTCCCACCAAATTCCCTAAAACTTCTCAAAACTCTACCAAATTCCTGAAACATCCCACAAAATCTCCACAAATTTCCACACAACCTAAGAAAAACCCCACAAAATTCTTCAACTCTCCTCAATACCCCACAAAATTCCACAGAAATTCCACAAAATTTTTAAACTTGTCACCAAATTCCAGAAACATCCCACAAAATCTCCACAAATTTCCACACAATTCCAGAAATATCCTTCAACATTTTTCAATTCTTATTAATATCCCACAACATTCCAGAAAAATCCCATAAAATGGCAGAAAACTCCCACCAAATTCCATAAAACTTCTCAAAACCCTACCAAATTCCTGAAACATCCCACAAAATCTCCACAAATTTCCACACAATCTAAGAAAATTCCCACAAAATTCTTCAAGTCTCCTCAGCATCTTACAAAATTGCACAAAAATTCCACAAAATTCTTAAAAATGTCACCAAATTCCAGAAACATCCCATAAAATCTCCTCCAATTTCCACACAATTCCAGAAATATCCTTCAACATTTTTCAATTCTTATCAATATCCCACAACATTCCAGAGAAATCCCATAAATTGACAGAAAACTCCCGCCAAATTCCTTACATTTTCTCAAAACCCTACCAGATTCCAGAAACTTCCCACAAAATCTCCACAAATTTCCACACAATCTAAGAAAATTCCGCAAAATTCTTCAAGTCTCCTCAGAATCCCAAAAAATTCCACAAAAATTCCACAAAATTCTTAAAAATGTCACCAAATTCCAGAAACATCCCACAAAATCTCCACAAATTTCCACAAATTTCCAGAAAAATCCCACAAAATTCTTCAAGTCTCATCAACATCCCTCAAAATTCCACAAAACCCCCAGGTAATTCCAGGAATATCCCACAAAATTTAAGGAACAATCCAACAAAATGGCAATAAACTTCCACAAAATTCCCTAAATTGTCTCTATACCCGAACAAATTCCAGAAACATCCCACAAAATCTCCACAAATTTCCACACAATCTAAGAAAAATCCCACAAAATTCTTCAACTCTCCTCAATACCCCACAAAATTCCACAAATATTCCACAAAATTCTTAAACTTGTCACCAAATTCCAGAAACATCCCACAAAACCTCCTCCAATTTCCACACAATTCCAGAAATATCCTTCAAAATTCTTCAAGTCCCATCAATATCCCACAACATTCCTGAAAAATTTCACAACATTCAGAAAAAATCCCACAAAATTGCAGCCAAATCCCACAAAATTGCAGAAAAGTCACAAAAAAATCCTTAAATCTTCTCAAAACCATATCAAATATTTGAAATATCCCACAAAATCTTTACCAAGTTCCACAGAATCTAAGATAACTGACTCAAAATTCTTCTTGTCTCCTCAATATCTCCCAAAATTCCACAAAACCTCCACGTAATTACAGAAAAATCCCACAAAATTTAAGGGACAATCCCACAAAATGGCAGAAAACTTCCACCAAATTCCCTAAAATTTCTCAAAACTCGACCAAATTCCAGAAACATCCCACAAAATCTCCATCAATTTCCACACAATTCCAGAAATGTCCTTCAAAATTCTTCAATTCTCATCAATATCCCACAACATTCCAGAAAAATCCCATAAAATGGCAGAAAACTCCCACCAAATTCCCTAAAACTTCTCAAAACTCTACCAAATTCCTGAAACATCCCACAAAATCTCCACAAATTTCCACACAATCTAAGAAAATTCCCACAAAATTCTTCAAGTCTCCTCAGAATCCCACAAAATTGCACAAAAATTCCACAAAATTCTTAAAAATGTCACCAAATTCCAGAAACATCCCATAAAATCTCCTCCAATTTCCACACAATTCCAGAAATATCCTTCAACATTTTTCAATTCTTATCAATATCCCACAACATTCCAGAGAAATCCCATAAAATGACAGAAAACTCCCACCAAATTCCCTACACCTTCTCAAAACCCTACCAGATTCCAGAAACATCCCACAAAATCTCCACAAATTTCCACACAATCTAAGAAAATTCCACAAAATTCTTCAAGTCTCCTCAGAATCCAAAAAAATTCCACAAAAATTCCACAAAATTCTTAAAAATGTCACCAAATTCCAGAAACATCCCACAAAATCTCCTCCAATTTCCACAAATTTCCAGAAATATCCTTCAAAATTCTTCAAGTCTCATCAACATCCCTCAAAATTCCACAAAACTCCCACGTAATTCCAGAAATATCCCACAAAATTTAAGGAACAATCCCACAAAATGACAGAAAACTCCCACAAAATTCCCTAAATTGTCTCTATACCCGAACAAATTCCAGAAACATCCCACAAAATCTCCACAAATTTCCACACAATCTAAGAAAATTCCACAAAATTCTTCAAGTCTCCTCAGAATCCCAAAAAATTCCACAAAAATTCCACAAAATTCTTAAAAATGTCACCAAATTCCAGAAACATCCCACAAAATCTCCACAAATTTCCACAAATTTCCAGAAAAATCCCACAAAATTCTTCAAGTCTCATCAACATCCCTCAAAATTCCACAAAACCCCCACGTAATTCCAGGAATATCCCACAAAATTTAAGGAACAATCCAACAAAATGGCAATAAACTTCCACAAAATTCCCTAAATTGTCTCTATACCCGAACAAATTCCAGAAACATCCCACAAAATCTCCACAAATTTCCACACAATCTAAGAAAAATCCCACAAAATTCTTCAACTCTCCTCAATACCCCACAAAATTCCACAAATATTCCACAAAATTCTTAAACTTGACACCAAATTCCAGAAACATCCCACAAAACCTCGTCCAATTTCCACACAATTCCAGAAATATCCTTCAAAATTCTTCAAGTCCCATCAATATCCCACAACATTCCTGAAAAATTTCACAACATTCAGAAAAAATCCCACAAAATTGCAGCCAAATCCCACAAAATTGCAGAAAAGTCACAAAAAAATCCTTAAATCTTCTCAAAACCATATCAAATATTTGAAATATCCCACAAAATCTTTACCAAGTTCCACAGAATCTAAGATAATTGACTCAAAATTCTTCTTGTCTCCTCAATATCTCCCAAAATTCCACAAAACCCCCACGTAATTCCAGAAACAGCCCACAAAATTTAAGGAACAATCCCACAAAATGGCAGAAAACTCCCACCAAATTCCCTAAAACTTCTCAAAACCCTACCAAATTCCAGAAACATCCCACAAAATCTCCACAAATTTCCACACAATCTGAGAAGATCCCACAAAATTCTTCAAGTCTCCTCAGAATCTTACAAAATTCCACAAAAATTCCACAAAATTCTTACAAATGTCACGAAATTCCTGAAACATCCCACAAAATCTCCTCCATATCCAACAAAATAAAAAGAAAACCTCATAAAATGGCAGACAACTCCCACAAAATTCCCTAAATAATCTCTAAACTCGACCAAATTCCAGAAACATCCCACAAAATCTCCATCAATTTCCACACAATTCCAGAAATGTCCTTCAAAATTCTTCAATTCTCATCTATATCCCACAACACTCCAGAAAAATCCCATAAAATGGCAGAAAACTCCCACCAAATTCCCTACACCTTCTCAAAACCCTACCAGATTCCAGAAACATCCCACAAAATCTCCACAAATTTCCACACAATCTAAGAAAATTTCACAAAATTCTTCAACTCTCCTCAATACCCCACAAAATTCCACAAAAATTCCACAAAATTCTTAAAAATATTATCAAATTCCAGAAACATCCCATAAAATCTTCACCAATTTCCACACAATTCCAGAAATGTCCTTCAAAATTCTTCAATTCTCATCAATATCCCACAACACTCCAGAAAAATCCCATAAAATGGCAGAAAACTCCCACAAAATTCCCTACATCTTCCCAAAACCCTACCAGATTCCAGAAACATCCCACAAAATCTCCACAAATTTCCACACAATCTAAGAAAATTCCACAAAATTCTTCAAGTCTCCTCAGAATCCCACAAAATTCCACAAAAATTCCACAAAATTCTTAAAAATGTCACCAAATTCCAGAAACATCCCACAAAACCTCCTCCAATTTCCACACAATTCCAGAAATATCCTTCAAAATTCTTCAAGTCTCATCAATATCCCACAACATTCCAGAAAAATCCCACAACATTCAGAAAAAATCCCACAAAATTGCAGCCAAATCCCACAAAATTGCAGAAAAGTCACAAAAAAATCCTTAAATCTTCTCAAAACCATATCAAATATTTGAAATATCCCACAAAATCTTGACCAAGTTCCACAGAATCTAAGATAATTGACTCAAAATTCTTCTTGTCTCCTCAATATCTCCCAAAATTTCACAAAACCCCCACGCAATTCCAGAAACAGCCCACAAAATTTAAGGAACAATCCCACAAAATGGCAGAAAACTCCCACCAAATTCCCTACATCTTCTCAAAACCCTACCAGATTCCAGAAACATCCCACAAAATCTCCACAAATTTCCACACAATCTAAGAAAACTCCACAAAATTCTTCAAGTCTCCTCAGAATCCCAAAAAATTCCACAAATATTCCACAAAATTCTTAAAAATGTCACCAAATTCCAGAAACATCCCACAAAATCTCCTCCAATTTCCACAAATTTCCAGAAAAATCCCACAAAATTCTTCAAGTCTCCTCAATATCCCTCAAAATTCCACAAAACCCCCACGTAATTCCAGAAATATCCCACAAAATTTAAGGAACAATCCCACAAAATGACAGAAAACTCCCACCAAATTCCCTAAAACTTCTCAAAACTCTACAAAATTCCTGAAACATCCCACAAAATCTCCACAAATTTCCACACAATCTAAGAAAATTCCCACAAAATTCTTCAAGACTCCTCAATACCCAAAAAAATTCCACAAAAATTCCACAAAATTCTTAAAAATGTCACCAAATTCCAGAAACATCCCACAAAACCTCCTCTAATTTCCACACAATTCCAGAAATATCCTTCAAAATTCTTCAAGTCTCATCAATATCCCACAACATTCCCGAAAAATCCCACAACATTCAGAAAACATCCCACATAATTGCAGCCAAATCCCACAAAATTGCAGAAAAGTCACAAAAAAATCCTTAAATCTTCTCAAAACCATATCAAATATTTGAAATATCCCACAAAATCTTTACCAAGTTCCACAGAATCTAAGATAATTGACTCAAAATTCTTCTTGTCTCCTCAATATCTCCCAAAATTCCACAAAACCCCCACGTAATTCCAGAAACAGCCCACAAAATTTAAGGAACAATCCCACAAAATGGCAGAAAACTCCCACCAAATTCCATAAAACTTCTCAAAACCCTACCAAATTCCTGAAACATCCCACAAAATCTCCACAAATTTCCACACAATCTAAGAAAATTCCCACAAAATTCTTCAAGTCTCCTCAGCATCTTACAAAATTGCACAAAAATTCCACAAAATTCTTAAAAATGTCACCAAATTCCAGAAACATCCCATAAAATCTCCTCCAATTTCCACACAATTCCAGAAATATCCTTCAACATTTTTCAATTCTTATCAATATCCCACAACATTCCAGAGAAATCCCATAAATTGACAGAAAACTCCCGCCAAATTCCTTACATTTTCTCAAAACCCTACCAGATTCCAGAAACATCCCACAAAATCTCCACAAATTTCCACACAATCTAAGAAAATTCCGCAAAATTCTTCAAGTCTCCTCAGAATCCCAAAAAATTCCACAAAAATTCCACAAAATTCTTAAAAATGTCACCAAATTCCAGAAACATCCCACAAAATCTCCACAAATTTCCACAAATTTCCAGAAAAATCCCACAAAATTCTTCAAGTCTCATCAACATCCCTCAAAATTCCACAAAACCCCCAGGTAATTCCAGGAATATCCCACAAAATTTAAGGAACAATCCAACAAAATGGCAATAAACTTCCACAAAATTCCCTAAATTGTCTCTATACCCGAACAAATTCCAGAAACATCCCACAAAATCTCCACAAATTTCCACACAATCTAAGAAAAATCCCACAAAATTCTTCAACTCTCCTCAATACCCCACAAAATTCCACAAATATTCCACAAAATTCTTAAACTTGTCACCAAATTCCAGAAACATCCCACAAAACCTCCTCCAATTTCCACACAATTCCAGAAATATCCTTCAAAATTCTTCAAGTCCCATCAATATCCCACAACATTCCTGAAAAATTTCACAACATTCAGAAAAAATCCCACAAAATTGCAGCCAAATCCCACAAAATTGCAGAAAAGTCACAAAAAAATCCTTAAATCTTCTCAAAACCATATCAAATATTTGAAATATCCCACAAAATCTTTACCAAGTTCCACAGAATCTAAGATAACTGACTCAAAATTTTTCTTGTCTCCTCAATATCTCCCAAAATTCCACAAAACCCCCACGTAATTACAGAAAAATCCCACAAAATTTAAGGGACAATCCCACAAAATGGCAGAAAACTTCCACCAAATTCCCTAAAATTTCTCAAAACTCGACCAAATTCCAGAAACATCCCACAAAATCTCCATCAATTTCCACACAATTCCAGAAATGTCCTTCAAAATTCTTCAATTCTCATCAATATCCCACAACATTCCAGAAAAATCCCATAAAATGGCAGAAAACTCCCACCAAATTCCCTAAAACTTCTCAAAACTCTACCAAATTCCTGAAACATCCCACAAAATCTCCACAAATTTCCACACAATCTAAGAAAATTCCCACAAAATTCTTCAAGTCTCCTCAGAATCCCACAAAATTGCACAAAAATTCCACAAAATTCTTAAAAATGTCACCAAATTCCAGAAACATCCCATAAAATCTCCTCCAATTTCCACACAATTCCAGAAATATCCTTCAACATTTTTCAATTCTTATCAATATCCCACAACATTCCAGAGAAATCCCATAAAATGACAGAAAACTCCCACCAAATTCCCTACACCTTCTCAAAACCCTACCAGATTCCAGAAACATCCCACAAAATCTCCACAAATTTCCACACAATCTAAGAAAATTCCACAAAATTCTTCAAGTCTCCTCAGAATCCAAAAAAATTCCACAAAAATTCCACAAAATTCTTAAAAATGTCACCAAATTCCAGAAACATCCCACAAAATCTCCTCCAATTTCCACAAATTTCCAGAAATATCCTTCAAAATTCTTCAAGTCTCATCAACATCCCTCAAAATTCCACAAAACTCCCACGTAATTCCAGAAATATCCCACAAAATTTAAGGAACAATCCCACAAAATGACAGAAAACTCCCACAAAATTCCCTAAATTGTCTCTATACCCGAACAAATTCCAGAAACATCCCACAAAATCTCCACAAATTTCCACACAATCTAAGAAAATTCCACAAAATTCTTCAAGTCTCCTCAGAATCCCAAAAAATTCCACAAAAATTCCACAAAATTCTTAAAAATGTCACCAAATTCCAGAAACATCCCACAAAATCTCCACAAATTTCCACAAATTTCCAGAAAAATCCCACAAAATTCTTCAAGTCTCATCAACATCCCTCAAAATTCCACAAAACCCCCACGTAATTCCAGGAATATCCCACAAAATTTAAGGAACAATCCAACAAAATGGCAATAAACTTCCACAAAATTCCCTAAATTGTCTCTATACCCGAACAAATTCCAGAAACATCCCACAAAATCTCCACAAATTTCCACACAATCTAAGAAAAATCCCAGAAAATTCTTCAACTCTCCTCAATACCCCACAAAATTCCACAAATATTCCACAAAATTCTTAAACTTGTCACCAAATTCCAGAAACATCCCACAAAACCTCGTCCAATTTCCACACAATTCCAGAAATATCCTTCAAAATTCTTCAAGTCCCATCAATATCCCACAACATTCCTGAAAAATTTCACAACATTCAGAAAAAATCCCACAAAATTGCAGCCAAATCCCACAAAATTGCAGAAAAGTCACAAAAAAATCCTTAAATCTTCTCAAAACCATATCAAATATTTGAAATATCCCACAAAATCTTTACCAAGTTCCACAGAATCTAAGATAATTGACTCAAAATTCTTCTTGTCTCCTCAATATCTCCCAAAATTCCACAAAACCCCCACGTAATTCCAGAAACAGCCCACAAAATTTAAGGAACAATCCCACAAAATGGCAGAAAACTCCCACCAAATTCCCTAAAACTTCTCAAAACCCTACCAAATTCCAGAAACATCCCACAAAATCTCCACAAATTTCCACACAATCTGAGAAGATCCCACAAAATTCTTCAAGTCTCCTCAGAATCTTACAAAATTCCACAAAAATTCCACAAAATTCTTACAAATGTCACGAAATTCCTGAAACATCCCACAAAATCTCCTCCATATCCAACAAAATAAAAAGAAAACCTCATAAAATGGCAGACAACTCCCACAAAATTCCCTAAATAATCTCTAAACTCGACCAAATTCCAGAAACATCCCACAAAATCTCCATCAATTTCCACACAATTCCAGAAATGTCCTTCAAAATTCTTCAATTCTCATCTATATCCCACAACACTCCAGAAAAATCCCATAAAATGGCAGAAAACTCCCACCAAATTCCCTACACCTTCTCAAAACCCTACCAGATTCCAGAAACATCCCACAAAATCTCCACAAATTTCCACACAATCTAAGAAAATTTCACAAAATTCTTCAACTCTCCTCAATACCCCACAAAATTCCACAAAAATTCCACAAAATTCTTAAAAATATTATCAAATTCCAGAAACATCCCATAAAATCTTCACCAATTTCCACACAATTCCAGAAATGTCCTTCAAAATTCTTCAATTCTCATCAATATCCCACAACACTCCAGAAAAATCCCATAAAATGGCAGAAAACTCCCACAAAATTCCCTACATCTTCCCAAAACCCTACCAGATTCCAGAAACATCCCGCAAAATCTCCACAAATTTCCACACAATCTAAGAAAATTCCACAAAATTCTTCAAGTCTCCTCAGAATCCCACAAAATTCCACAAAAATTCCACAAAATTCTTAAAAATGTCACCAAATTCCAGAAACATCCCACAAAACCTCCTCCAATTTCCACACAATTCCAGAAATATCCTTCAAAATTCTTCAAGTCTCATCAATATCCCACAACATTCCCGAAAAATTTCACAACATTCAGAAAAAATCCCACAAAATTGCAGCCAAATCCCACAAAATTGCAGAAAAGTCACAAAAAAATCCTTAAATCTTCTCAAAACCATATCAAATATTTGAAATATCCCACAAAATCTTGACCAAGTTCCACAGAATCTAAGATAATTGACTCAAAATTCTTCTTGTCTCCTCAATATCTCCCAAAATTTCACAAAACCCCCACGCAATTCCAGAAACAGCCCACAAAATTTAAGGAACAATCCCACAAAATGGCAGAAAACTCCCACCAAATTCCCTACATCTTCTCAAAACCCTACCAGATTCCAGAAACATCCCACAAAATCTCCACAAATTTCCACACAATCTAAGAAAACTCCACAAAATTCTTCAAGTCTCCTCAGAATCCCAAAAAATTCCACAAATATTCCACAAAATTCTTAAAAATGTCACCAAATTCCAGAAACATCCCACAAAATCTCCTCCAATTTCCACAAATTTCCAGAAAAATCCCACAAAATTCTTCAAGTCTCCTCAATATCCCTCAAAATTCCACAAAACCCCCACGTAATTCCAGAAATATCCCACAAAATTTAAGGAACAATCCCACAAAATGACAGAAAACTCCCACCAAATTCCCTAAAACTTCTCAAAACTCTACAAAATTCCTGAAACATCCCACAAAATCTCCACAAATTTCCACACAATCTAAGAAAATTCCCACAAAATTCTTCAAGTCTCCTCAGCATCTTACAAAATTGCACAAAAATTCCACAAAATTCTTAAAAATGTCACCAAATTCCAGAAACATCCCATAAAATCTCCTCCAATTTCCACACAATTCCAGAAATATCCTTCAACATTTTTCAATTCTTATCAATATCCCACAACATTCCAGAGAAATCCCATAAATTGACAGAAAACTCCCGCCAAATTCCTTACATTTTCTCAAAACCCTACCAGATTCCAGAAACATCCCACAAAATCTCCACAAATTTCCACACAATCTAAGAAAATTCCGCAAAATTCTTCAAGTCTCCTCAGAATCCCAAAAAATTCCACAAAAATTCCACAAAATTCTTAAAAATGTCACCAAATTCCAGAAACATCCCACAAAATCTCCACAAATTTCCACAAATTTCCAGAAAAATCCCACAAAATTCTTCAAGTCTCATCAACATCCCTCAAAATTCCACAAAACCCCCAGGTAATTCCAGGAATATCCCACAAAATTTAAGGAACAATCCAACAAAATGGCAATAAACTTCCACAAAATTCCCTAAATTGTCTCTATACCCGAACAAATTCCAGAAACATCCCACAAAATCTCCACAAATTTCCACACAATCTAAGAAAATTCCCACAAAATTCTTCAACTCTCCTCAATACCCCACAAAATTCCACAAATATTCCACAAAATTCTTAAACTTGTCACCAAATTCCAGAAACATCCCACAAAACCTCCTCCAATTTCCACACAATTCCAGAAATATCCTTCAAAATTCTTCAAGTCCCATCAATATCCCACAACATTCCTGAAAAATTTCACAACATTCAGAAAAAATCCCACAAAATTGCAGCCAAATCCCACAAAATTGCAGAAAAGTCACAAAAAAATCCTTAAATCTTCTCAAAACCATATCAAATATTTGAAATATCCCACAAAATCTTTACCAAGTTCCACAGAATCTAAGATAACTGACTCAAAATTCTTCTTGTCTCCTCAATATCTCCCAAAATTCCACAAAACCCCCACGTAATTACAGAAAAATCCCACAAAATTTAAGGGACAATCCCACAAAATGGCAGAAAACTTCCACCAAATTCCCTAAAATTTCTCAAACCTCGACCAAATTCCAGAAACATCCCACAAAATCTCCATCAATTTCCACACAATTCCAGAAATGTCCTTCAAAATTCTTCAATTCTCATCAATATCCCACAACATTCCAGAAAAATCCCATAAAATGGCAGAAAACTCCCACCAAATTCCCTAAAACTTCTCAAAACTCTACCAAATTCCTGAAACATCCCACAAAATCTCCACAAATTTCCACACAATCTAAGAAAATTCCCACAAAATTCTTCAAGTCTCCTCAGAATCCCACAAAATTGCACAAAAATTCCACAAAATTCTTAAAAATGTCACCAAATTCCAGAAACATCCCATAAAATCTCCTCCAATTTCCACACAATTCCAGAAATATCCTTCAACATTTTTCAATTCTTATCAATATCCCACAACATTCCAGAGAAATCCCATAAAATGACAGAAAACTCCCACCAAATTCCCTACACCTTCTCAAAACCCTACCAGATTCCAGAAACATCCCACAAAATCTCCACAAATTTCCACACAATCTAAGAAAATTCCACAAAATTCTTCAAGTCTCCTCAGAATCCAAAAAAATTCCACAAAAATTCCACAAAATTCTTAAAAATGTCACCAAATTCCAGAAACATCCCACAAAATCTCCTCCAATTTCCACAAATTTCCAGAAATATCCTTCAAAATTCTTCAAGTCTCATCAACATCCCTCAAAATTCCACAAAACTCCCACGTAATTCCAGAAATATCCCACAAAATTTAAGGAACAATCCCACAAAATGACAGAAAACTCCCACAAAATTCCCTAAATTGTCTCTATACCCGAACAAATTCCAGAAACATCCCACAAAATCTCCACAAATTTCCACACAATCTAAGAAAATTCCACAAAATTCTTCAACTCTCCTCAGAATCCCAAAAAATTCCACAAAAATTCCACAAAATTCTTAAAAATGTCACCAAATTCCAGAAACATCCCACAAAATCTCCACAAATTTCCACAAATTTCCAGAAAAATCCCACAAAATTCTTCAAGTCTCATCAACATCCCTCAAAATTCCACAAAACCCCCACGTAATTCCAGGAATATCCCACAAAATTTAAGGAACAATCCAACAAAATGGCAATAAACTTCCACAAAATTCCCTAAATTGTCTCTATACCCGAACAAATTCCAGAAACATCCCACAAAATCTCCACAAATTTCCACACAATCTAAGAAAAATCCCAGAAAATTCTTCAACTCTCCTCAATACCCCACAAAATTCCACAAATATTCCACAAAATTCTTAAACTTGTCACCAAATTCCAGAAACATCCCACAAAACCTCGTCCAATTTCCACACAATTCCAGAAATATCCTTCAAAATTCTTCAAGTCCCATCAATATCCCACAACATTCCTGAAAAATTTCACAACATTCAGAAAAAATCCCACAAAATTGCAGCCAAATCCCACAAAATTGCAGAAAAGTCACAAAAAAATCCTTAAATCTTCTCAAAACCATATCAAATATTTGAAATATCCCACAAAATCTTTACCAAGTTCCACAGAATCTAAGATAATTGACTCAAAATTCTTCTTGTCTCCTCAATATCTCCCAAAATTCCACAAAACCCCCACGTAATTCCAGAAACAGCCCACAAAATTTAAGGAACAATCCCACAAAATGGCAGAAAACTCCCACCAAATTCCCTAAAACTTCTCAAAACCCTACCAAATTCCAGAAACATCCCACAAAATCTCCACAAATTTCCACACAATCTGAGAAGATCCCACAAAATTCTTCAAGTCTCCTCAGAATCTTACAAAATTCCACAAAAATTCCACAAAATTCTTACAAATGTCACGAAATTCCTGAAACATCCCACAAAATCTCCTCCATATCCAACAAAATAAAAAGAAAACCTCATAAAATGGCAGACAACTCCCACAAAATTCCCTAAATAATCTCTAAACTCGACCAAATTCCAGAAACATCCCACAAAATCTCCATCAATTTCCACACAATTCCAGAAATGTCCTTCAAAATTCTTCAATTCTCATCTATATCCCACAACACTCCAGAAAAATCCCATAAAATGGCAGAAAACTCCCACCAAATTCCCTACACCTTCTCAAAACCCTACCAGATTCCAGAAACATCCCACAAAATCTCCACAAATTTCCACACAATCTAAGAAAATTTCACAAAATTCTTCAACTCTCCTCAATACCCCACAAAATTCCACAAAAATTCCACAAAATTCTTAAAAATATTATCAAATTCCAGAAACATCCCATAAAATCTTCACCAATTTCCACACAATTCCAGAAATGTCCTTCAAAATTCTTCAATTCTCATCAATATCCCACAACACTCCAGAAAAATCCCATAAAATGGCAGAAAACTCCCACAAAATTCCCTACATCTTCCCAAAACCCTACCAGATTCCAGAAACATCCCGCAAAATCTCCACAAATTTCCACACAATCTAAGAAAATTCCACAAAATTCTTCAAGTCTCCTCAGAATCCCACAAAATTCCACAAAAATTCCACAAAATTCTTAAAAATGTCACCAAATTCCAGAAACATCCCACAAAACCTCCTCCAATTTCCACACAATTCCAGAAATATCCTTCAAAATTCTTCAAGTCTCATCAATATCCCACAACATTCCAGAAAAATCCCACAACATTCAGAAAAAATCCCACAAAATTGCAGCCAAATCCCACAAAATTGCAGAAAAGTCACAAAAAAATCCTTAAATCTTCTCAAAACCATATCAAATATTTGAAATATCCCACAAAATCTTGACCAAGTTCCACAGAATCTAAGATAATTGACTCAAAATTCTTCTTGTCTCCTCAATATCTCCCAAAATTTCACAAAACCCCCACGCAATTCCAGAAACAGCCCACAAAATTTAAGGAACAATCCCACAAAATGGCAGAAAACTCCCACCAAATTCCCTACATCTTCTCAAAACCCTACCAGATTCCAGAAACATCCCACAAAATCTCCACAAATTTCCACACAATCTAAGAAAACTCCACAAAATTCTTCAAGTCTCCTCAGAATCCCAAAAAATTCCACAAATATTCCACAAAATTCTTAAAAATGTCACCAAATTCCAGAAACATCCCACAAAATCTCCTCCAATTTCCACAAATTTCCAGAAAAATCCCACAAAATTCTTCAAGTCTCCTCAATATCCCTCAAAATTCCACAAAACCCCCACGTAATTCCAGAAATATCCCACAAAATTTAAGGAACAATCCCACAAAATGACAGAAAACTCCCACCAAATTCCCTAAAACTTCTCAAAACTCTACAAAATTCCTGAAACATCCCACAAAATCTCCACAAATTTCCACACAATCTAAGAAAATTCCCACAAAATTCTTCAAGACTCCTCAATACCCAAAAAAATTCCACAAAAATTCCACAAAATTCTTAAAAATGTCACCAAATTCCAGAAACATCCCACAAAACCTCCTCTAATTTCCACACAATTCCAGAAATATCCTTCAAAATTCTTCAAGTCTCATCAATATCCCACAACATTCCCGAAAAATCCCACAACATTCAGAAAACATCCCACATAATTGCAGCCAAATCCCACAAAATTGCAGAAAAGTCACAAAAAAATCCTTAAATCTTCTCAAAACCATATCAAATATTTGAAATATCCCACAAAATCTTTACCAAGTTCCACAGAATCTAAGATAATTGACTCAAAATTCTTCTTGTCTCCTCAATATCTCCCAAAATTCCACAAAACCCCCACGTAATTCCAGAAACAGCCCACAAAATTTAAGGAACAATCCCACAAAATGGCAGAAAACTCCCACCAAATTCCATAAAACTTCTCAAAACCCTACCAAATTCCTGAAACATCCCACAAAATCTCCACAAATTTCCACACAATCTAAGAAAATTCCCACAAAATTCTTCAAGTCTCCTCAGCATCTTACAAAATTGCACAAAAATTCCACAAAATTCTTAAAAATGTCACCAAATTCCAGAAACATCCCATAAAATCTCCTCCAATTTCCACACAATTCCAGAAATATCCTTCAACATTTTTCAATTCTTATCAATATCCCACAACATTCCAGAGAAATCACATAAAATGACAGAAAACTCCCGCCAAATTCCTTACATTTTCTCAAAACCCTACCAGATTCCAGAAACATCCCACAAAATCTCCACAAATTTCCACACAATCTAAGAAAATTCCGCAAAATTCTTCCAGTCTCCTCAGAATCCCAAAAAATTCCACAAAAATTCCACAAAATTCTTAAAAATGTCACCAAATTCCAGAAACATCCCACAAAATCTCCACAAATTTCCACAAATTTCCAGAAAAATCCCACAAAATTCTTCAAGTCTCATCAACATCCCTCAAAATTCCACAAAACCCCCAGGTAATTCCAGGAATATCCCACAAAATTTAAGGAACAATCCAACAAAATGGCAATAAACTTCCACAAAATTCCCTAAATTGTCTCTATACCCGAACAAATTCCAGAAACATCCCACAAAATCTCCACAAATTTCCACACAATCTAAGAAAAATCCCACAAAATTCTTCAACTCTCCTCAATACCCCACAAAATTCCACAAATATTCCACAAAATTCTTAAACTTGTCACCAAATTCCAGAAACATCCCACAAAACCTCCTCCAATTTCCACACAATTCCAGAAATATCCTTCAAAATTCTTCAAGTCCCATCAATATCCCACAACATTCCTGAAAAATTTCACAACATTCAGAAAAAATCCCACAAAATTGCAGCCAAATCCCACAAAATTGCAGAAAAGTCACAAAAAAATCCTTAAATCTTCTCAAAACCATATCAAATATTTGAAATATCCCACAAAATCTTTACCAAGTTCCACAGAATCTAAGATAACTGACTCAAAATTCTTCTTGTCTCCTCAATATCTCCCAAAATTCCACAAAACCCCCACGTAATTACAGAAAAATCCCACAAAATTTAAGGGACAATCCCACAAAATGGCAGAAAACTTCCACCAAATTCCCTAAAATTTCTCAAACCTCGACCAAATTCCAGAAACATCCCACAAAATCTCCATCAATTTCCACACAATTCCAGAAATGTCCTTCAAAATTCTTCAATTCTCATCAATATCCCACAACATTCCAGAAAAATCCCATAAAATGGCAGAAAACTCCCACCAAATTCCCTAAAACTTCTCAAAACTCTACCAAATTCCTGAAACATCCCACAAAATCTCCACAAATTTCCACACAATCTAAGAAAATTCCCACAAAATTCTTCAAGTCTCCTCAGAATCCCACAAAATTGCACAAAAATTCCACAAAATTCTTAAAAATGTCACCAAATTCCAGAAACATCCCATAAAATCTCCTCCAATTTCCACACAATTC
The DNA here is from genome assembly GCF_971803275.1 of Cyanistes caeruleus. NCBI lineage: Eukaryota > Metazoa > Chordata > Aves > Passeriformes > Paridae > Cyanistes > Cyanistes caeruleus. The sequence goes on from NW_028255900.1 coordinate 372,143, forward strand.
CAGAAATATCCTTCAACATTTTTCAATTCTTATCAATATCCCACAACATTCCAGAGAAATCCCATAAAATGACAGAAAACTCCCACCAAATTCCCTACACCTTCTCAAAACCCTACCAGATTCCAGAAACATCCCACAAAATCTCCACAAATTTCCACACAATCTAAGAAAATTCCACAAAATTCTTCAAGTCTCCTCAGAATCCAAAAAAATTCCACAAAAATTCCACAAAATTCTTAAAAATGTCACCAAATTCCAGAAACATCCCACAAAATCTCCTCCAATTTCCACAAATTTCCAGAAATATCCTTCAAAATTCTTCAAGTCTCATCAACATCCCTCAAAATTCCACAAAACTCCCACGTAATTCCAGAAATATCCCACAAAATTTAAGGAACAATCCCACAAAATGACAGAAAACTCCCACAAAATTCCCTAAATTGTCTCTATACCCGAACAAATTCCAGAAACATCCCACAAAATCTCCACAAATTTCCACACAATCTAAGAAAATTCCACAAAATTCTTCAACTCTCCTCAGAATCCCAAAAAATTCCACAAAAATTCCACAAAATTCTTAAAAATGTCACCAAATTCCAGAAACATCCCACAAAATCTCCACAAATTTCCACAAATTTCCAGAAAAATCCCACAAAATTCTTCAAGTCTCATCAACATCCCTCAAAATTCCACAAAACCCCCACGTAATTCCAGGAATATCCCACAAAATTTAAGGAACAATCCAACAAAATGGCAATAAACTTCCACAAAATTCCCTAAATTGTCTCTATACCCGAACAAATTCCAGAAACATCCCACAAAATATCCACAAATTTCCACACAATCTAAGAAAAATCCCACAAAATTCTTCAACTCTCCTCAATACCCCACAAAATTCCACAAATATTCCACAAAATTCTTAAACTTGTCACCAAATTCCAGAAACATCCCACAAAACCTCGTCCAATTTCCACACAATTCCAGAAATATCCTTCAAAATTCTTCAAGTCCCATCAATATCCCACAACATTCCTGAAAAATTTCACAACATTCAGAAAAAATCCCACAAAATTGCAGCCAAATCCCACAAAATTGCAGAAAAGTCACAAAAAAATCCTTAAATCTTCTCAAAACCATATCAAATATTTGAAATATCCCACAAAATCTTTACCAAGTTCCACAGAATCTAAGATAATTGACTCAAAATTCTTCTTGTCTCCTCAATATCTCCCAAAATTCCACAAAACCCCCACGTAATTCCAGAAACAGCCCACAAAATTTAAGGAACAATCCCATAAAATGGCAGAAAACTCCCACCAAATTCCATAAAACTTCTCAAAACCCTACCAAATTCCAGAAACATCCCACAAAATCTCCACAAATTTCCACACAATCTGAGAAGATCCCACAAAATTCTTCAAGTCTCCTCAGAATCTTACAAAATTCCACAAAAATTCCACAAAATTCTTAAAAATGTCACGAAATTCCTGAAACATCCCACAAAATCTCCATCAATTTCCACACAATTCCAGAAATGTCCTTCAAAATTCTTCAATTCTCATCAATATCCCACAACACTCCAGAAAAATCCCATAAAATGGCAGAAAACTCCCACAAAATTCCCTACATCTTCCCAAAACCCTACCAGATTCCAGAAACATCCCGCAAAATCTCCACAAATTTCCACACAATCTAAGAAAAATCCCACAAAATTCTTCAACTCTCCTCATAATTCCACAAAATTCCACAAAAATTCCACAAAATTCTTAAAAATGTTATCAAATTCCAGAAACATCCCATAAAATCTTCACCAATTTCCACACAATTCCAGAAATGTCCTTCAAAATTCTTCAATTCTCATCAATATCCCACAACACTCCAGAAAAATCCCATAAAATGGCAGAAAACTCCCACCAAATTCCCTACATCTTCCCAAAACCCTACCAGATTCCAGAAACATCCCGCAAAATCTCCACAAATTTCCACACAATCTAAGAAAATTCCACAAAATTCTTCAAGTCTCCTCAGAATCCCACAAAATTCCACAAAAATTCCACAAAATTCTTAAAAATGTCACCAAATTCCAGAAACATCCCACAAAACCTCCTCCAATTTCCACACAATTCCAGAAATATCCTTCAAAATTCTTCAAGTCTCATCAATATCCCACAACATTCCAGAAAAATCCCACAACATTCAGAAAAAATCCCACAAAATTGCAGCCAAATCCCACAAAATTGCAGAAAAGTCACAAAAAAATCCTTAAATCTTCTCAAAACCATATCAAATATTTGAAATATCCCACAAAATCTTGACCAAGTTCCACAGAATCTAAGATAATTGACTCAAAATTCTTCTTGTCTCCTCAATATCTCCCAAAATTTCACAAAACCCCCACGCAATTCCAGAAACAGCCCACAAAATTTAAGGAACAATCCCACAAAATGGCAGAAAACTCCCACCAAATTCCCTACATCTTCTCAAAACCCTACCAGATTCCAGAAACATCCCACAAAATCTCCACAAATTTCCACACAATCTAAGAAAACTCCACAAAATTCTTCAAGTCTCCTCAGAATCCCAAAAAATTCCACAAATATTCCACAAAATTCTTAAAAATGTCACCAAATTCCAGAAACATCCCACAAAATCTCCTCCAATTTCCACAAATTTCCAGAAAAATCCCACAAAATTCTTCAAGTCTCCTCAATATCCCTCAAAATTCCACAAAACCCCCACGTAATTCCAGAAATATCCCACAAAATTTAAGGAACAATCCCACAAAATGACAGAAAACTCCCACCAAATTCCCTAAAACTTCTCAAAACTCTACAAAATTCCTGAAACATCCCACAAAATCTCCACAAATTTCCACACAATCTAAGAAAATTCCCACAAAATTCTTCAAGACTCCTCAATACCCAAAAAAATTCCACAAAAATTCCACAAAATTCTTAAAAATGTCACCAAATTCCAGAAACATCCCACAAAACCTCCTCTAATTTCCACACAATTCCAGAAATATCCTTCAAAATTCTTCAAGTCTCATCAATATCCCACAACATTCCCGAAAAATCCCACAACATTCAGAAAACATCCCACATAATTGCAGCCAAATCCCACAAAATTGCAGAAAAGTCACAAAAAAATCCTTAAATCTTCTCAAAACCATATCAAATATTTGAAATATCCCACAAAATCTTTACCAAGTTCCACAGAATCTAAGATAATTGACTCAAAATTCTTCTTGTCTCCTCAATATCTCCCAAAATTCCACAAAACCCCCACGTAATTCCAGAAACAGCCCACAAAATTTAAGGAACAATCCCACAAAATGGCAGAAAACTCCCACCAAATTCCCTACACCTTCTCAAAACCCTACCAGATTCCAGAAACATCCCACAAAATCTCCACAAATTTCCACACAATCTAAGAAAATTCCCACAAAATTCTTCAAGTCTCCTCAGCATCTTACAAAATTGCACAAAAATTCCACAAAATTCTTAAAAATGTCACCAAATTCCAGAAACATCCCATAAAATCTCCTCCAATTTCCACACAATTCCAGAAATATTCTTCAACATTTTTCAATTCTTATCAATATCCCACAACATTCCAGAGAAATCCCATAAAATGACAGAAAACTCCCGCCAAATTCCTTACATCTTCTCAAAACCCTACCAGATTCCAGAAACATCCCACAAAATCTCCACAAATTTCCACACAATCTAAGAAAATTCCACAAAATTCTTCAACTCTCCTCAGAATCCAAAAAAATTCCACAAAAATTCCACAAAATTCTTAAAAATGTCACCAAATTCCAGAAACATCCCACAAAATCTCCACAAATTTCCACAAATTTCCAGAAAAATCCCACAAAATTCTTCAAGTCTCATCAACATCCCTCAAAATTCCACAAAACCCCCAGGTAATTCCAGGAATATCCCACAAAATTTAAGGAACAATCCAACAAAATGGCAATAAACTTCCACAAAATTCCCTAAATTGTCTCTATACCCGAACAAATTCCAGAAACATCCCACAAAATCTCCACAAATTTCCACACAATCTAAGAAAAATCCCAGAAAATTCTTCAACTCTCCTCAATACCCCACAAAATTCCACAAATATTCCACAAAATTCTTAAACTTGTCACCAAATTCCAGAAACATCCCACAAAACCTCGTCCAATTTCCACACAATTCCAGAAATATCCTTCAAAATTCTTCAAGTCCCATCAATATCCCACAACATTCCTGAAAAATTTCACAACATTCAGAAAAAATCTCCACAAAATTGCAGCCAAATCCCACAAAATTGCAGAAAAGTCACAAAAAAATCCTTAAATCTTCTCAAAACCATATCAAATATTTGAAATATCCCACAAAATCTTTACCAAGTTCCACAGAATCTAAGATAATTGACTCAAAATTCTTCTTGTCTCCTCAATATCTCCCAAAATTCCACAAAACCCCCACGTAATTCCAGAAACAGCCCACAAAATTTAAGGAACAATCCCACAAAATGGCAGAAAACTCCCACCAAATTCCCTAAAACTTCTCAAAACCCTACCAAATTCCAGAAACATCCCACAAAATCTCCACAAATTTCCACACAATCTGAGAAGATCCCACAAAATTCTTCAAGTCTCCTCAGAATCTTACAAAATTCCACAAAAATTCCACAAAATTCTTAAAAATGTCACGAAATTCCTGAAACATCCCACAAAATCTCCTCCATATCCAACAAAATAAAAAGAAAACCTCATAAAATGGCAGACAACTCCCACAAAATTCCCTAAATAATCTCTAAACTCGACCAAATTCCAGAAACATCCCACAAAATCTCCATCAATTTCCACACAATTCCAGAAATGTCCTTCAAAATTCTTCAATTCTCATCTATATCCCACAACACTCCAGAAAAATCCCATAAAATGGCAGAAAACTCCCACCAAATTCCCTACACCTTCTCAAAACCCTACCAGATTCCAGAAACATCCCACAAAATCTCCACAAATTTCCACACAATCTAAGAAAATTCCACAAAATTCTTCAACTCTCCTCAATACCCCACAAAATTCCACAAAAATTCCACAAAATTCTTAAAAATGTTATCAAATTCCAGAAACATCCCATAAAATCTTCACCAATTTCCACACAATTCCAGAAATGTCCTTCAAAATTCTTCAATTCTCATCAATATCCCACAACACTCCAGAAAAATCCCATAAAATGGCAGAAAACTCCCACAAAATTCCCTACATCTTCCCAAAACCCTACCAGATTCCTGAAACATCCCACAAAATCTCCACAAATTTCCACACAATCTAAGAAAATTCCACAAAATTCTTCAAGTCTCCACAGAATCCCACAAAATTCCACAAAAATTCCACAAAATTCTTAAAAATGTCACCAAATTCCAGAAACATCCCACAATACCTCCTCCAATTTCCACACAATTCCAGAAATATCCTTCAAAATTCTTCAAGTCCCATCAATATCCCACAACATTCCAGAAAAATCCCACAACATTCAGAAAAAATCCCACAAAATTGCAGCCAAATCCCACAAAATTGCAGAAAAGTCACAAAAAAATCCTTAAATCTTCTCAAAACCATATCAAATATTTGAAATATCCCACAAAATCTTGACCAAGTTCCACAGAATCTAAGATAATTGACTCAAAATTCTTCTTGTCTCCTCAATATCTCCCAAAATTTCACAAAACCCCCACGCAATTCCAGAAACAGCCCACAAAATTTAAGGAACAATCCCACAAAATGGCAGAAAACTCCCACCAAATTCCCTACACCTTCTCAAAACCCTACCAGATTCCAGAAACATCCCACAAAATCTCCACAAATTTCCACACAATCTAAGAAAACTCCACAAAATTCTTCAAGTCTCCTCAGAATCCCAAAAAATTCCACAAATATTCCACAAAATTCTTAAAAATGTCACCAAATTCCAGAAACATCCCACAAAATCTCCTCCAATTTCCACAAATTTCCAGAAAAATCCCACAAAATTCTTCAAGTCTCCTCAATATCCCTCAAAATTCCACAAAACCCCCACGTAATTCCAGAAATATCCCACAAAATTTAAGGAACAATCCCACAAAATGACAGAAAACTCCCACCAAATTCCCTAAAACTTCTCAAAACTCTACCAAATTCCAGAAACATCCCACAAAATCTCCACAAATTTCCACACAATCTAAGAAAATTCCGCAAAATTCAAGTCTCCTCATAATTCCACAAAATTCCACAAAAATTCCACAAAATTCTTAAAAATGTCACCAAATTCCAGAAACATCCCACAAAATCTCCTCCAATTTCCACACAATTCCAGAAATATCCTTCAAAATTCTTCCAGTCTCATCAATATCCCACAACATTCCCGAAAAATTTCACAACATTCAGAAAAAATCCCACAAAATTGCAGCCAAATCCCACAAAATTGCAGAAAAGTCACAAAAAAATCCTTAAATCTTCTCAAAACCATATCAAATATTTGAAATATCCCACAAAATCTTTACCAAGTTCCACAGAATCTAAGATAATTGACTCAAAATTCTTCTTGTCTCCTCAATATCTCCCAAAATTCCACAAAACCCCCACGTAATTCCAGAAACAGCCCACAAAATTTAAGGAACAATCCCACAAAATGGCAGAAAATTCCCACCAAATTCCCTAAAACTTCTCAAAACCCTACCAGATTCCAGAAACATCCCACAAAATCTCCACAAATTTCCACACAATCTAAGAAAATCCCACAAAATTCTTCAAGTCTCCTCAGAATCCAAAAAAATTCCACAAAAATTCCACAAAATTTTTAAAAATGTCACCAAATTCCAGAAACATCCCACAAAATCTCCTCCAATTTCCACACAATTCCAGAAATATCCTTCAACATTTTTCAATTCTTATCAATATCCCACAACATTCCAGAGAAATCCCATAAAATGACAGAAAACTCCCGCCAAATTCCTTACATCTTCTCAAAACCCTACCAGATTCCAGAAACATCCCACAAAATCTCCACAAATTTCCACACAATCTAAGAAAATTCCACAAAATTCTTCAAGTCTCCTCAGAATCCCAAAAAATTCCACAAAAATTCCACAAAATTCTTAAAAATGTCACCAAATTCCAGAAACATCCCACAAAATCTCCACAAATTTCCACAAATTTCCAGAAAAATCCCACAAAATTCTTCAAGTCTCATCAACATCCCTCAAAATTCCACAAAACCCCCAGGTAATTCCAGGAATATCCCACAAAATTTAAGGAACAATCCAACAAAATGGCAATAAACTTCCACAAAATTCCCTAAATTGTCTCTATACCCGAACAAATTCCAGAAACATCCCACAAAATCTCCACAAATTTCCACACAATCTAAGAAAAATCCCACAAAATTCTTCAACTCTCCTCAATACCCCACAAAATTCCACAAAAATTCCACACAATTCTTAAACTTGTCACCAAATTCCAGAAACATCCCACAAAACCTCCTCCAATTTCCACACAATTCCAGAAATAGCCTTCAAAATTCTTCAAGTCCCATCAATATCCCACAACATTCCTGAAAAATTTCACAACATTCAGAAAAAATCCCACAAAATTGCAGCCAAATCCCACAAAATTGCAGAAAAGTCACAAAAAAATCCTTAAATCTTCTCAAAACCATATCAAATATTTGAAATATGCCACAAAATCTTTACCAAGTTCCACAGAATCTAAGATAATTGACTCAAAATTCTTCTTGTCTCCTCAATATCTCCCAAAATTCCACAAAACCCCCACGTAATTCCAGAAACAGCCCACAAAATTTAAGGAACAATCCCACAAAATGGCAGAAAACTCCCACCAAATTCCCTAAAACTTCTCAAAACCCTACCAAATTCCAGAAACATCCCACAAAATCTCCATCAATTTCCACACAATTCCAGAAATGTCCTTCAAAATTCTTCAATTCTCATCAATATCCCACAACATTCCAGAAAAATCCCATAAAATGGCAGAAAACTCCCACCAAATTCCCTAAAACTTCTCAAAACTCTACCAAATTCCTGAAACATCCCACAAAATCTCCACAAATTTCCACACAATCTAAGAAAATTCCCACACAATTCTTCAAGTCTCCTCAGAATCCCAAAAAATTGCACAAAAATTCCACAAAATTCTTAAAAATGTCACCAAATTCCAGAAACATCCCATAAAATCTCCTCCAATTTCCACACAATTCCAGAAATATCCTTCAACATTTTTCAATTCTTATCAATATCCCACAACATTCCAGAAAAATCCCATAAAATGGCACAAAACTCCCACAAAATTCCCTAAGTAGTCTCTAAACTCGACCAAATTCCAGAAACATCCCACAAAATCTCCACAAATTTCCACACAATCTAAGAAAATTCCGCAAAATTCAAGTCTCCTCATAATTCTACAAAATTCCACAAAAATTCCACAAAATTCTTAAAAATGTCACCAAATTCCAGAAACATCCCACAAAATCTCCTCCAATTTCCACACAATTCCAGAAATATCCTTCAAAATTCTTCCAGTCTCATCAATATCCCACAACATTCCCGAAAAATTTCACAACATTCAGAAAAAATCCCACAAAATTGCAGCCAAATCCCACAAAATTGCAGAAAAGTCACAAAAAAATCCTTAAATCTTCTCAAAACCATATCAAATATTTGAAATATCCCACAAAATCTTTACCAAGTTCCACAGAATCTAAGATAATTGACTCAAAATTCTTCTTGTCTCCTCAATATCTCCCAAAATTCCACAAAACCCCCACGTAATTCCAGAAACAGCCCACAAAATTTAAGGAACAATCCCACAAAATGGCAGAAAATTCCCACCAAATTCCCTAAAACTTCTCAAAACCCTACCAGATTCCAGAAACATCCCACAAAATCTCCACAAATTTCCACACAATCTAAGAAAATTCCACAAAATTCTTCAAGTCTCCTCAGAATCCAAAAAAATTCCACAAAAATTCCACAAAATTCTTAAAAATGTCACCAAATTCCAGAAACATCCCACAAAATCTCCTCCAATTTCCACACAATTCCAGAAATATCCTTCAACATTTTTCAATTCTTATCAATATCCCACAACATTCCAGAGAAATCCCATAAAATGACAGAAAACTCCCGCCAAATTCCCTACATCTTCTCAAAACCCTACCAGATTCCAGAAACATCCCACAAAATCTCCGCAAATTTCCACACAATCTAAGAAAATTCCACAAAATTCTTCAAGTCTCCTCAGAATCCCAAAAAATTCCACAAAAATTCCACAAAATTCTTAAAAATGTCACCAAATTCCAGAAACATCCCACAAAATCTCCTCCAATTTCCACAAATTTCCAGAAAAATCCCACAAAATTCTTCAAGTCTCATCAACATCCCTCAAAATTCCACAAAACCCCCACGTAATTCCAGGAATATCCCACAAAATTTAAGGAACAATCCAACAAAATGGCAATAAACTTCCACAAAATTCCCTAAATTGTCTCTATACCCGAACAAATTCCAGAAACATCCCACAAAATCTCCACAAATTTCCACACAATCTAAGAAAAATCCCACAAAATTCTTCAACTCTCCTCAATACCCCACAAAATTCCACAAATATTCCACAAAATTCTTAAACTTGTCACCAAATTCCAGAAACATCCCACAAAACCTCCTCCAATTTCCACACAATTCCAGAAATAGCCTTCAAAATTCTTCAAGTCCCATCAATATCCCACAACATTCCTGAAAAATTTCACAACATTCAGAAAAAATCCCACAAAATTGCAGCCAAATCCCACAAAATTGCAGAAAAGTCACAAAAAAATCCTTAAATCTTCTCAAAACCATATCAAATATTTGAAATATCCCACAAAATCTTTACCAAGTTCCACAGAATCTAAGATAATTGACTCAAAATTCTTCTTGTCTCCTCAATATCTCCCAAAATTCCACAAAACCCCCACGTAATTCCAGAAACAGCCCACAAAATTTAAGGAACAATCCCACAAAATGGCAGAAAACTCCCAACAAATTCCCTAAAACTTCTCAAAACCCTACCAAATTCCTGAAACATCCCACAAAATCTCCACAAATTTCCACACAATCTGAGAAGATCCCACAAAATTCTTCAAGCCTCCACAGAATCCCACAAAATTCCAAAAAAGTTCCACAAAATTCTTAAAAATGTCACCAAATTCCAGAAACATCCCAAAAAATCACCACCAATTCCAACAAAATTCCACAAATATCCTTCAAAATTCTTCAACTCTCCTCATAATTCCACAAAATTCCACAAAAATTCCACTAAATTCTTAAAAATGTCACCAAATTTCAGAAACATCCCACAAAACCTCCTCCAATTTCCACACAATTCCAGAAATATCCTTCAAAATTCTTCAAGTCTCATCAATATCCCACAACATTCCCGAAAAATCCCACAACATTCAGAAAAAATCCCACAAAATTGCAGCCGAATCCCACAAAATTGCAGAAAAGTCACAAAAAAATCCTTAAATCTTCTCAAAACCATATCAAATATTTGAAATATGCCACAAAATCTTTACCAAGTTCCACAGAATCTAAGATAATTGACTCAAAATTCTTCTTGTCTCCTCAATATCTCCCAAAATTCCACAAAACCCCCACGTAATTCCAGAAACAGCCCACAAAATTTAAGGAACAATCCCACAAAATGGCAGAAAACTCCCACCAAATTCCCTAAAACTTCTCAAAACCCTACCGAATTCCTGAAACATCCCACAAAATCTCCACAAATTTCCACACAATCTAAGAAAATTCCCACACAATTCTTCAAGTCTCCTCAGAATCCCACAAAATTGCACAAAAATTCCACAAAATTCTTAAAAATGTCACCAAATTCCAGAAACATCCCATAAAATCTCCACCAATTTCCACACAATTCCAGAAATATCCTTCAACATTTTTCAATTCTTATCAATATCCCACAACATTCCAGAAAAATCCCATAAAATGGCAGAAAACTCCCACCAAATTCCCTACATCTTCTCAAAACCCTACCAGATTCCAGAAACATCCCACAAAATCTCCACAAATTTCCACACAATCTAAGAAAACTCCACAAAATTCTTCAAGTCTCCTCAGAATCCCAAAAAATTCCACAAATATTCCACAAAATTCTTAAAAATGTCACCAAATTCCAGAAACATCCCACAAAATCGCCTCCAATTTCCACAAATTTCCAGAAATATCCTTCAAAATTCTTCAAGTCTCATCAACATCCCTCAAAATTCCACAAAACTCCCACGTAATTCCAGAAATATCCCACAAAATTTAAGGAACAATCCCACAAAATGACAGAAAACTCCCACAAAATTCCCTAAATTGTCTCTATACCCGAACAAATTCCAGAAACATCCCACAAAATCTCCACAAATTTCCACACAATCTAAGAAAATTCCACAAAATTCTTCAAGTCTCCTCAGAATCCCAAAAAATTCCACAAAAATTCCACAAAATTCTTAAAACTGTCACCAAATTCCAGAAACATCCCACAAAATCTCCACAAATTTCCACAAATTTCCAGAAAAATCCCACAAAATTCTTCAAGTCTCATCAACATCCCTCAAAATTCCACAAAACCCCCACGTAATTCCAGGAATATCCCACAAAATTTAAGGAACAATCCAACAAAATGGCAATAAACTTCCACAAAATTCCCTAAATTGTCTCTATACCCGAACAAATTCCAGAAACATCCCACAAAATCTCCACAAATTTCCACACAATCTAAGAAAAATCCCAGAAAATTCTTCAACTCTCCTCAATACCCCACAAAATTCCACAAAAATTCCACAAAATTCTTAAACTTGTCACCAAATTCCAGAAACATCCCACAAAACCTCCTCCAATTTCCACACAATTCCAGAAATAGCCTTCAAAATTCTTCAAGTCCCATCAATATCCCACAACATTCCTGAAAAATTTCACAACATTCAGAAAAAATCCCACAAAATTGCAGCCAAATCCCACAAAATTGCAGAAAAGTCAAAAAAAATCCTTAAATCTTCTCAAAACCATATCAAATATTTGAAATATCCCACAAAATCTTTACCAAGTTCCACAGAATCTAAGATAACTGACTCAAAATTCTTCTTGTCTCCTCAATATCTCCCAAAATTCCACAAAACCCCCACGTAATTCCAGAAAAATCCCACAAAATTTAAGGGACAATCCCACAAAATGGCAGAAAACTTCCACCAAATTCCCTAAAATTTCTCAAAACTCGACCAAATTCCAGAAACATCCCACAAAATCTCCATCAATTTCCACACAATTCCAGAAATGTCCTTCAAAATTCTTCAATTCCCATCAATATCCCACAACATTCCAGAAAAATCCCATAAAATGGCAGAAAACTCCCACCAAATTCCCTAAAACTTCTCAAAACTCTACCAAATTCCTGAAACATCCCACAAAATCTCCACAAATTTCCACACAATCTAAGAAAATTCCCACACAATTCTTCAAGTCTCCTCAGAATCCCACAAAATTGCACAAAAATTCCACAAAATTCTTAAAAATGTCACCAAATTCCAGAAACATCCCATAAAATCTCCTCCAATTTCCACACAATTCCAGAAATATCCTTCAACATTTTTCAATTCTTATCAATATCCCACAACATTCCAGAGAAATCCCATAAAATGACAGAAAACTCCCACCAAATTCCCTACACCTTCTCAAAACCCTACCAGATTCCAGAAACATCCCACAAAATCTCCACAAATTTCCACACAATCTAAGAAAATTCCCACAAAATTCTTCAAGTCTCCTCAGAATCCAAAAAAATTCCACAAAAATTCCACAAAATTCTTAAAAATGTCACCAAATTCCAGAAACATCCCACAAAATCTCCTCCAATTTCCACAAATTTCCAGAAATATCCTTCAAAATTCTTCAAGTCTCATCAACATCCCTCAAAATTCCACAAAACTCCCACGTAATTCCAGAAATATCCCACAAAATTTAAGGAACAATCCCACAAAATGACAGAAAACTCCCACAAAATTCCCTAAATTGTCTCTATACCCGAACAAATTCCAGAAACATCCCACAAAATCTCCACAAATTTCCACACAATCTAAGAAAAATCCCAGAAAATTCTTCAACTCTCCTCAATACCCCACAAAATTCCACAAAAATTCCACACAATTCTTAAACTTGTCACCAAATTCCAGAAACATCCCACAAAACCTCCTCCAATTTCCACACAATTCCAGAAATATCCTTCAAAATTCTTCAAGTCCCATCAATATCCCACAACATTCCTGAAAAATTTCACAACATTCAGAAAAAATCCCACAAAATTGCAGCCAAATCCCACAAAATTGCAGAAAAGTCACAAAAAAATCCTTAAATCTTCTCAAAACCATATCAAATATTTGAAATATCCCACAAAATCTTGACCAAGTTCCACAGAATCTAAGATAATTGACTCAAAATTCTTCTTTTCTCCTCAATATCTCCCAAAATTTCACAAAACCCCCACGTAATTCCAGAAACAGCCCACAAAATTTAAGGAACAATCCCACAAAATGGCAGAAAACTCCCACCAAATTCCCTAAAACTTCTCAAAACCCTACCGAATTCCTGAAACATCCCACAAAATCTCCACAAATTTCCACACAATCTAAGAAAATTCCCACACAATTCTTCAAGTCTCCTCAGAATCCCACAAAATTGCACAAAAATTCCACAAAATTCTTAAAAATGTCACCAAATTCCAGAAACATCCCATAAAATCTCCACCAATTTCCACACAATTCCAGAAATATCCTTCAACATTTTTCAATTCTTATCAATATCCCACAACATTCCAGAAAAATCCCATAAAATGGCAGAAAACTCCCACCAAATTCCCTACATCTTCTCAAAACCCTACCAGATTCCAGAAACATCCCACAAAATCTCCACAAATTTCCACACAATCTAAGAAAACTCCACAAAATTCTTCAAGTCTCCTCAGAATCCCAAAAAATTCCACAAATATTCCACAAAATTCTTAAAAATGTCACCAAATTCCAGAAACATCCCACAAAATCGCCTCCAATTTCCACAAATTTCCAGAAATATCCTTCAAAATTCTTCAAGTCTCATCAACATCCCTCAAAATTCCACAAAACTCCCACGTAATTCCAGAAATATCCCACAAAATTTAAGGAACAATCCCACAAAATGACAGAAAACTCCCACAAAATTCCCTAAATTGTCTCTATACCCGAACAAATTCCAGAAACATCCCACAAAATCTCCACAAATTTCCACACAATCTAAGAAAATTCCACAAAATTCTTCAAGTCTCCTCAGAATCCCAAAAAATTCCACAAAAATTCCACAAAATTCTTAAAACTGTCACCAAATTCCAGAAACATCCCACAAAATCTCCACAAATTTCCACAAATTTCCAGAAAAATCCCACAAAATTCTTCAAGTCTCATCAACATCCCTCAAAATTCCACAAAACCCCCACGTAATTCCAGGAATATCCCACAAAATTTAAGGAACAATCCAACAAAATGGCAATAAACTTCCACAAAATTCCCTAAATTGTCTCTATACCCGAACAAATTCCAGAAACATCCCACAAAATCTCCACAAATTTCCACACAATCTAAGAAAAATCCCAGAAAATTCTTCAACTCTCCTCAATACCCCACAAAATTCCACAAAAATTCCACAAAATTCTTAAACTTGTCACCAAATTCCAGAAACATCCCACAAAACCTCCTCCAATTTCCACACAATTCCAGAAATAGCCTTCAAAATTCTTCAAGTCCCATCAATATCCCACAACATTCCTGAAAAATTTCACAACATTCAGAAAAAATCCCACAAAATTGCAGCCAAATCCCACAAAATTGCAGAAAAGTCAAAAAAAATCCTTAAATCTTCTCAAAACCATATCAAATATTTGAAATATCCCACAAAATCTTTACCAAGTTCCACAGAATCTAAGATAACTGACTCAAAATTCTTCTTGTCTCCTCAATATCTCCCAAAATTCCACAAAACCCCCACGTAATTCCAGAAAAATCCCACAAAATTTAAGGGACAATCCCACAAAATGGCAGAAAACTTCCACCAAATTCCCTAAAATTTCTCAAAACTCGACCAAATTCCAGAAACATCCCACAAAATCTCCATCAATTTCCACACAATTCCAGAAATGTCCTTCAAAATTCTTCAATTCTCATCAATATCCCACAACATTCCAGAAAAATCCCATAAAATGGCAGAAAACTCCCACCAAATTCCCTAAAACTTCTCAAAACTCTACCAAATTCCTGAAACATCCCACAAAATCTCCACAAATTTCCACACAATCTAAGAAAATTCCCACACAATTCTTCAAGTCTCCTCAGAATCCCACAAAATTGCACAAAAATTCCACAAAATTCTTAAAAATGTCACCAAATTCCAGAAACATCCCATAAAATCTCCTCCAATTTCCACACAATTCCAGAAATATCCTTCAACATTTTTCAATTCTTATCAATATCCCACAACATTCCAGAGAAATCCCATAAAATGACAGAAAACTCCCACCAAATTCCCTACACCTTCTCAAAACCCTACCAGATTCCAGAAACATCCCACAAAATCTCCACAAATTTCCACACAATCTAAGAAAATTCCCACAAAATTCTTCAAGTCTCCTCAGAATCCAAAAAAATTCCACAAAAATTCCACAAAATTCTTAAAAATGTCACCAAATTCCAGAAACATCCCACAAAATCTCCTCCAATTTCCACAAATTTCCAGAAATATCCTTCAAAATTCTTCAAGTCTCATCAACATCCCTCAAAATTCCACAAAACTCCCACGTAATTCCAGAAATATCCCACAAAATTTAAGGAACAATCCCACAAAATGACAGAAAACTCCCACAAAATTCCCTAAATTGTCTCTATACCCGAACAAATTCCAGAAACATCCCACAAAATCTCCACAAATTTCCACACAATCTAAGAAAAATCCCAGAAAATTCTTCAACTCTCCTCAATACCCCACAAAATTCCACAAAAATTCCACACAATTCTTAAACTTGTCACCAAATTCCAGAAACATCCCACAAAACCTCCTCCAATTTCCACACAATTCCAGAAATATCCTTCAAAATTCTTCAAGTCCCATCAATATCCCACAACATTCCTGAAAAATTTCACAACATTCAGAAAAAATCCCACAAAATTGCAGCCAAATCCCACAAAATTGCAGAAAAGTCACAAAGAAATCCTTAAATCTTCTCAAAACCATATCAAATATTTGAAATATCCCACAAAATCTTGACCAAGTTCCACAGAATCTAAGATAATTGACTCAAAATTCTTCTTGTCTCCTCAATATCTCCCAAAATTTCACAAAACCCCCACGCAATTCCAGAAACAGCCCACAAAATTTAAGGAACAATCCCACAAAATGGCAGAAAACTCCCACCAAATTCCCTACATCTTCTCAAAACCCTACCAGATTCCAGAAACATCCCACAAAATCTCCACAAATTTCCACACAATCTAAGAAAACTCCACAAAATTCACAAGTCTCCTCAGAATCCCAAAAAATTCCACAAATATTCCACAAAATTCTTAAAAATGTCACCAAATTCCAGAAACATCCCACAAAATCGCCTCCAATTTCCACAAATTTCCAGAAATATCCTTCAAAATTCTTCAAGTCTCATCAACATCCCTCAAAATTCCACAAAACTCCCACGTAATTCCAGAAATATCCCACAAAATTTAAGGAACAATCCCACAAAATGACAGAAAACTCCCACAAAATTCCCTAAATTGTCTCTATACCCGAACAAATTCCAGAAACATCCCACAAAATCTCCACAAATTTCCACACAATCTAAGAAAATTCCACAAAATTCTTCAAGTCTCCTCAGAATCCCAAAAAATTCCACAAAAATTCCACAAAATTCTTAAAAATGTCACCAAATTCCAGAAACATCCCACAAAATCTCCACAAATTTCCACAAATTTCCAGAAAAATCCCACAAAATTCTTCAAGTCTCATCAACATCCCTCAAAATTCCACAAAACCCCCAGGTAATTCCAGGAATATCCCACAAAATTTAAGGAACAATCCAACAAAATGGCAATAAACTTCCACAAAATTCCCTAAATTGTCTCTATACCCGAACAAATTCCAGAAACATCCCACAAAATCTCCACAAATTTCCACACAATCTAAGAAAAATCCCAGAAAATTCTTCAACTCTCCTCAATACCCCACAAAATTCCACAAATATTCCACAAAATTCTTAAACTTGTCACCAAATTCCAGAAACATCCCACAAAACCTCGTCCAATTTCCACACAATTCCAGAAATATCCTTCAAAATTCTTCAAGTCCCATCAATATCCCACAACATTCCTGAAAAATTTCACAACATTCAGAAAAAATCTCCACAAAATTGCAGCCAAATCCCACAAAATTGCAGAAAAGTCACAAAAAAATCCTTAAATCTTCTCAAAACCATATCAAATATTTGAAATATCCCACAAAATCTTTACCAAGTTCCACAGAATCTAAGATAATTGACTCAAAATTCTTCTTGTCTCCTCAATATCTCCCAAAATTCCACAAAACCCCCACGTAATTCCAGAAACAGCCCACAAAATTTAAGGAACAATCCCACAAAATGGCAGAAAACTCCCACCAAATTCCCTAAAACTTCTCAAAACCCTACCAAATTCCAGAAACATCCCACAAAATCTCCACAAATTTCCACACAATCTGAGAAGATCCCACAAAATTCTTCAAGTCTCCTCAGAATCTTACAAAATTCCACAAAAATTCCACAAAATTCTTAAAAATGTCACCAAATTCCTGAAACATCCCACAAAATCTCCTCCATATCCAACAAAATAAAAAGAAAACCTCATAAAATGGCAGACAACTCCCACAAAATTCCCTAAATAATCTCTAAACTCGACCAAATTCCAGAAACATCCCACAAAATCTCCATCAATTTCCACACAATTCCAGAAATGTCCTTCAAAATTCTTCAATTCTCATCTATATCCCACAACACTCCAGAAAAATCCCATAAAATGGCAGAAAACTCCCACCAAATTCCCTACACCTTCTCAAAACCCTACCAGATTCCAGAAACATCCCACAAAATCTCCACAAATTTCCACACAATCTAAGAAAATTCCACAAAATTCTTCAACTCTCCTCAATACCCCACAAAATTCCACAAAAATTCCACAAAATTCTTAAAAATGTTATCAAATTCCAGAAACATCCCATAAAATCTTCACCAATTTCCACACAATTCCAGAAATGTCCTTCAAAATTCTTCAATTCTCATCAATATCCCACAACACTCCAGAAAAATCCCATAAAATGGCAGAAAACTCCCACAAAATTCCCTACATCTTCCCAAAACCCTACCAGATTCCAGAAACATCCCACAAAATCTCCACAAATTTCCACACAATCTAAGAAAATTCCACAAAATTCTTCAAGTCTCCACAGAATCCCACAAAATTCCACAAAAATTCCACAAAATTCTTAAAAATGTCACCAAATTCCAGAAACATCCCACAATACCTCCTCCAATTTCCACACAATTCCAGAAATATCCTTCAAAATTCTTCAAGTCTCATCAATATCCCACAACATTCCAGAAAAATCCCACAACATTCAGAAAAAATCCCACAAAATTGCAGCCAAATCCCACAAAATTGCAGAAAAGTCACAAAAAAATCCTTAAATCTTCTCAAAACCATATCAAATATTTGAAATATCCCACAAAATCTTGACCAAGTTCCACAGAATCTAAGATAATTGACTCAAAATTCTTCTTGTCTCCTCAATATCTCCCAAAATTTCACAAAACCCCCACGCAATTCCAGAAACAGCCCACAAAATTTAAGGAACAATCCCACAAAATGGCAGAAAACTCCCACCAAATTCCCTACACCTTCTCAAAACCCCACCAGATTCCAGAAACATCCCACAAAATCTCCACAAATTTCCACACAATCTAAGAAAACTCCACAAAATTCTTCAAGTCTCCTCAGAATCCCAAAAAATTCCACAAATATTCCACAAAATTCTTAAAAATGTCACCAAATTCCAGAAACATCCCACAAAATCTCCTCCAATTTCCACAAATTTCCAGAAAAATCCCACAAAATTCTTCAAGTCTCCTCAATATCCCTCAAAATTCCACAAAACCCCCACGTAATTCCAGAAATATCCCACAAAATTTAAGGAACAATCCCACAAAATGACAGAAAACTCCCACCAAATTCCCTAAAACTTCTCAAAACTCTACCAAATTCCTGAAACATCCCACAAAATCTCCACAAATTTCCACACAATCTAAGAAAATTCCCACAAAATTCTTCAAGACTCCTCAATACCCCAAAAAATTCCACAAAAATTCCACAAAATTCTTAAAAATGTTACCAAATTCCAGAAACATCCCATAAAATCTCCTCCAATTTCCACACAATTCCAGAAATATCCTTCAACATTTTTCAATTCTTATCAATATCCCACAACATTCCAGAAAAATCCCATAAAATGGCACAAAACTCCCACAAAATTCCCTAAGTAGTCTCTAAACTCGACCAAATTCCAGAAACATCCCACAAAATCTCCACAAATTTCCACACAATCTAAGAAAATTCCGCAAAATTCAAGTCTCCTCATAATTCCACAAAATTCCACAAAAATTCCACAAAATTCTTAAAAATGTCACCAAATTCCAGAAACATCCCACAAAATCTCCTCCAATTTCCACACAATTCCAGAAATATCCTTCAAAATTCTTCCAGTCTCATCAATATCCCACAACATTCCCGAAAAATTTCACAACATTCAGAAAAAATCCCACAAAATTGCAGCCAAATCCCACAAAATTGCAGAAAAGTCACAAAAAAATCCTTAAATCTTCTCAAAACCATATCAAATATTTGAAATATCCCACAAAATCTTTACCAAGTTCCACAGAATCTAAGATAATTGACTCAAAATTCTTCTTGTCTCCTCAATATCTCCCAAAATTCCACAAAACCCCCACGTAATTCCAGAAACAGCCCACAAAATTTAAGGAACAATCCCACAAAATGGCAGAAAATTCCCACCAAATTCCCTAAAACTTCTCAAAACCCTACCAGATTCCAGAAACATCCCACAAAATCTCCACAAATTTCCACACAATCTAAGAAAATCCCACAAAATTCTTCAAGTCTCCTCAGAATCCAAAAAAATTCCACAAAAATTCCACAAAATTCTTAAAAATGTCACCAAATTCCAGAAACATCCCACAAAATCTCCTCCAATTTCCACACAATTCCAGAAATATCCTTCAACATTTTTCAATTCTTATCAATATCCCACAACATTCCAGAGAAATCCCATAAAATGACAGAAAACTCCCGCCAAATTCCTTACATCTTCTCAAAACCCTACCAGATTCCAGAAACATCCCACAAAATCTCCACAAATTTCCACACAATCTAAGAAAATTCCACAAAATTCTTCAAGTCTCCTCAGAATCCCAAAAAATTCCACAAAAATTCCACAAAATTCTTAAAAATGTCACCAAATTCCAGAAACATCCCACAAAATCTCCACAAATTTCCACAAATTTCCAGAAAAATCCCACAAAATTCTTCAAGTCTCATCAACATCCCTCAAAATTCCACAAAACCCCCAGGTAATTCCAGGAATATCCCACAAAATTTAAGGAACAATCCAACAAAATGGCAATAAACTTCCACAAAATTCCCTAAATTGTCTCTATACCCGAACAAATTCCAGAAACATCCCACAAAATCTCCACAAATTTCCACACAATCTAAGAAAAATCCCACAAAATTCTTCAACTCTCCTCAATACCCCACAAAATTCCACAAAAATTCCACACAATTCTTAAACTTGTCACCAAATTCCAGAAACATCCCACAAAACCTCCTCCAATTTCCACACAATTCCAGAAATAGCCTTCAAAATTCTTCAAGTCCCATCAATATCCCACAACATTCCTGAAAAATTTCACAACATTCAGAAAAAATCCCACAAAATTGCAGCCAAATCCCACAAAATTGCAGAAAAGTCACAAAAAAATCCTTAAATCTTCTCAAAACCATATCAAATATTTGAAATATCCCACAAAATCTTTACCAAGTTCCACAGAATCTAAGATAATTGACTCAAAATTCTTCTTGTCTCCTCAATATCTCCCAAAATTCCACAAAACCCCCACGTAATTCCAGAAACAGCCCACAAAATTTAAGGAACAATCCCACAAAATGGCAGAAAACTCCCACCAAATTCCCTAAAACTTCTCAAAACCCTACCAAATTCCAGAAACATCCCACAAAATCTCCATCAATTTCCACACAATTCCAGAAATGTCCTTCAAAATTCTTCAATTCTCATCAATATCCCACAACATTCCAGAAAAATCCCATAAAATGGCAGAAAACTCCCACCAAATTCCCTAAAACTTCTCAAAACTCTACCAAATTCCTGAAACATCCCACAAAATCTCCACAAATTTCCACACAATCTAAGAAAATTCCCACACAATTCTTCAAGTCTCCTCAGAATCCCAAAAAATTGCACAAAAATTCCACAAAATTCTTAAAAATGTCACCAAATTCCAGAAACATCCCATAAAATCTCCTCCAATTTCCACACAATTCCAGAAATATCCTTCAACATTTTTCAATTCTTATCAATATCCCACAACATTCCAGAAAAATCCCATAAAATGGCACAAAACTCCCACAAAATTCCCTAAGTAGTCTCTAAACTCGACCAAATTCCAGAAACATCCCACAAAATCTCCACAAATTTCCACACAATCTAAGAAAATTCCGCAAAATTCAAGTCTCCTCATAATTCCACAAAATTCCACAAAAATTCCACAAAATTCTTAAAAATGTCACCAAATTCCAGAAACATCCCACAAAATCTCCTCCAATTTCCACACAATTCCAGAAATATCCTTCAAAATTCTTCCAGTCTCATCAATATCCCACAACATTCCCGAAAAATTTCACAACATTCAGAAAAAATCCCACAAAATTGCAGCCAAATCCCACAAAATTGCAGAAAAGTCACAAAAAAATCCTTAAATCTTCTCAAAACCATATCAAATATTTGAAATATCCCACAAAATCTTTACCAAGTTCCACAGAATCTAAGATAATTGACTCAAAATTCTTCTTGTCTCCTCAATATCTCCCAAAATTCCACAAAACCCCCACGTAATTCCAGAAACAGCCCACAAAATTTAAGGAACAATCCCACAAAATGGCAGAAAATTCCCACCAAATTCCCTAAAACTTCTCAAAACCCTACCAGATTCCAGAAACATCCCACAAAATCTCCACAAATTTCCACACAATCTAAGAAAATTCCACAAAATTCTTCAAGTCTCCCCAGAATCCAAAAAAATTCCACAAAAATTCCACAAAATTCTTAAAAATGTCACCAAATTCCAGAAACATCCCACAAAATCTCCTCCAATTTCCACACAATTCCAGAAATATCCTTCAACATTTTTCAATTCTTATCAATATCCCACAACATTCCAGAGAAATCCCATAAAATGACAGAAAACTCCCGCCAAATTCCCTACATCTTCTCAAAACCCTACCAGATTCCAGAAACATCCCACAAAATCTCCGCAAATTTCCACACAATCTAAGAAAATTCCACAAAATTCTTCAAGTCTCCTCAGAATCCCAAAAAATTCCACAAAAATTCCACAAAATTCTTAAAAATGTCACCAAATTCCAGAAACATCCCACAAAATCTCCTCCAATTTCCACAAATTTCCAGAAAAATCCCACAAAATTCTTCAAGTCTCATCAACATCCCTCAAAATTCCACAAAACCCCCACGTAATTCCAGGAATATCCCACAAAATTTAAGGAACAATCCAACAAAATGGCAATAAACTTCCACAAAATTCCCTAAATTGTCTCTATACCCGAACAAATTCCAGAAACATCCCACAAAATCTCCACAAATTTCCACACAATCTAAGAAAAATCCCACAAAATTCTTCAACTCTCCTCAATACCCCACAAAATTCCACAAATATTCCACAAAATTCTTAAAAATGTCACCAAATTCCAGAAACATCCCACAAAACCTCCTCCAATTTCCACACAATTCCAGAAATAGCCTTCAAAATTCTTCAAGTCCCATCAATATCCCACAACATTCCTGAAAAATTTCACAACATTCAGAAAAAATCCCACAAAATTGCAGCCAAATCCCACAAAATTGCAGAAAAGTCACAAAAAAATCCTTAAATCTTCTCAAAACCATATCAAATATTTGAAATATCCCACAAAATCTTTACCAAGTTCCACAGAATCTAAGATAATTGACTCAAAATTCTTCTTGTCTCCTCAATATCTCCCAAAATTCCACAAAACCCCCACGTAATTCCAGAAACAGCCCACAAAATTTAAGGAACAATCCCACAAAATGGCAGAAAACTCCCACCAAATTCCCTAAAACTTCTCAAAACCCTACCAAATTCCTGAAACATCCCACAAAATCTCCACAAATTTCCACACAATCTGAGAAGATCCCACAAAATTCTTCAAGCCTCCACAGAATCCCACAAAATTCCAAAAAAGTTCCACAAAATTCTTAAAAATGTCACCAAATTCCAGAAACATCCCAAAAAATCACC
The DNA here is from genome assembly GCF_971803275.1 of Cyanistes caeruleus. Taxonomy (NCBI): domain Eukaryota; kingdom Metazoa; phylum Chordata; class Aves; order Passeriformes; family Paridae; genus Cyanistes; species Cyanistes caeruleus. The sequence goes on from NW_028255900.1 coordinate 395,916, forward strand.
ACCAATTCCAACAAAATTCCACAAATATCCTTCAAAATTCTTCAACTCTCCTCATAATTCCACAAAATTCCACAAAAATTCCACAAAATTCTTAAAAATGTCACCAAATTTCAGAAACATCCCACAAAACCTCCTCCAATTTCCACACAATTCCAGAAATATCCTTCAAAATTCTTCAAGTCTCATCAATATCCCACAACATTCCCGAAAAATCCCACAACATTCAGAAAAAATCCCACAAAATTGCAGCCGAATCCCACAAAATTGCAGAAAAGTCACAAAAAAATCCTTAAATCTTCTCAAAACCATATCAAATATTTGAAATATCCCACAAAATCTTTACCAAGTTCCACAGAATCTAAGATAATTGACTCAAAATTCTTCTTGTCTCCTCAATATCTCCCAAAATTCCACAAAACCCCCACGTAATTCCAGAAACAGCCCACAAAATTTAAGGAACAATCCCACAAAATGGCAGAAAACTCCCACCAAATTCCCTAAAACTTCTCAAAACCCTACCGAATTCCTGAAACATCCCACAAAATCTCCACAAATTTCCACACAATCTAAGAAAATTCCCACACAATTCTTCAAGTCTCCTCAGAATCCCACAAAATTGCACAAAAATTCCACAAAATTCTTAAAAATGTCACCAAATTCCAGAAACATCCCATAAAATCTCCACCAATTTCCACACAATTCCAGAAATATCCTTCAACATTTTTCAATTCTTATCAATATCCCACAACATTCCAGAAAAATCCCATAAAATGGCAGAAAACTCCCACCAAATTCCCTACATCTTCTCAAAACCCTACCAGATTCCAAAAACATCCCACAAAATCTCCTCAAATTTCCACACAATCTAAGAAAATTCCACAAAATTCTTCAACTCTCCTCAGAATCCCAAAAAATTCCACAAAAATTCCACAAAATTCTTAAAAATGTCACCAAATCCCAGAAACATCCCACAAAATCTCCTCCAATTTCCACACAATTCCAGAAATATACTTCAACATTTTTCAATTCTTATCAATATCCCACAACATTCCCGAAAAATTTCACAACATTCAGAAAAAATCCCACAAAATTGCAGCCAATCCCACAAAATTACAGAAAAGTCACAAAAAAATCCTTAAATCTTCTCAAAAACATATCAAATATTTGAAATATCCCACAAAATCTTTACCAAGTTCCACAGAATCTAAGATAATTGACTCAAAATTCTTCTTGTCTCCTCAATATCTCCCAAAATTCCACAAAACCCCCACGTATTTCCTGAAACAGCCCATAAAATTTAAGGAAAAATCCCATAAAATGGCAGAAAACTCCCACCAAATTCCCTAAAACTTCTCAAAACCCTACTAAATACCTGAAACATCCCACAAAATCTCCACAAATTTCCACACAATCTAAGAAAATTCCCACAAATTTCTTCAAGTCTCCTCAGAATCCCAAAAAATTCCAAAAAAATTCCACAAAATTCTTAAAAATGTCACCAAATCCCAGAAACATCCCACAAAATCTCCTCCAATTTCCACAAATTTCCAGAAAAATCCCACAAAATTCTTCAAGTCTCATCAACATCCCTCAAAATTCCACAAAACCCCAACGTAATTCCAGAAATATCCAACAATATTTACGGAACAATCCAACAAAATGGCAATAAACTTCCACAAAATTCCCTAAATTGTATCTATACCCGAACAAATTCCAGAAACATCCCACAAAATCTCCACAAATTTCAACACAATCTAAGAAAATTCCACAAAATTCTTCGTCTCTCAGAATCTCAAAAATTCCACAAGTATTGCACAAAATTCTTAAAAATGTCAACAAATTCCAGAAACATCCCACAAAACCGCCTCAATATCCCACAAAATTAAAAGAAAACCCCATAAAATGGCAGAAAACTCCCACCAAATTCCCTACACCTTCTCAAAACCCTACCAAATTCCTGAAACATCCCATAAAACCTCCACAAATTTCCACACAATCTAAGAAAATTCCACAAAATTCTTCAAGTCTCCTCAGAATCCCACAAAATTCCAAAAAAATTCCACAAAATTCTTAAAAATGTCACCAAATTCCAGAAACATCCCAAAAAATCACCACCAATTCCCACAAAATTCCACAAATATCCTTCAAAATTCTTCAAGTCTCATCAATATCCCACAACATTCCCGAAAAATTTCACAACATTCAGAAAACATCCCACAAAATTGCAGCCAAATCCCACAAAATTGCAGAAAAGTCACAAAAAAATCCTTAAATCTTCTCAAAACCATATCAAATATTTGAAATATCCCACAAAATCTTTACCAAGTTCCACAGAATCTAAGATAATTGACTCAAAATTCTTCTTGTCTCCTCAATATCTCCCAAAAAATATCTTCCACAAAACCCCCATGTAATTCCAGATAACAGCCCACAAAATTTAAGGAAAAATCCCACAAAATGGCAGAAAACTCCCACCAAATTCCCTAAAACTTCTCAAAACCCTACCAAATTCCTGAAACATCCCACAAAATCTCCACAAATTTCCACACAATCTAAGAAAATTCCCACAAAATTCTTCAAGTCTCCTCAGCATCTTACAAAATTGCACAAAAATTCCACAAAATTCTTAAAAATGTCACCAAATTCCAGAAACATCCCATAAAATCTCCACCAATTTCCACACAATTCCAGAAATATCTTTCAACATTTTTCAATTCTTATCAATATCCCACCACATTCCAGAGAAATCCCATAAAATGACAGAAAACTCTAACCAAATTCCCTAAAACTTCTCAAAACTCTACCAAATTCCTGAAACATCCCGCAAAATCTCCAAAAATTTCCACACAATCTAAGAAAATTCCACAAAATTCTTCAAGTCTCCTCAGAATCCCAAAAAATTCCACAAAAATTCCACAAAATTCTTAAAAATGTCACCAAATTCCAGAAACATCCCACAAAATCGCCTCCAATTTCCACAAATTTCCAGAAAAATCCCACAAAATTCTTCAAGTCTCATCAACATCCCTCAAAATTCCACAAAACCCCCACGTAATTCCAGAAATATCCCACAAAATTTAAGGAACAATCCAACAAAATGGCAATAAACTTCCACAAAATTCCCTAAATTGTCTCTATACCAGAACAAATTCCAGAAACATCCCACAAAATCTCCACAAATTTCCACACAATCTAAGAAAAATCCCACAAAATTCTTCAACACTCCTCAATACCCCACAAAATTCCACAAATATTCCACAAAATTCTTAAACTTGTCACCAAATTCCAGAAACATCCCACAAAACCTCCTCTAATTTCCACACAATTCCAGAAATGTCCTTCAAAATTCTTCAATTCTCATCAATATCCCACAACACTCCAAAAAATCCCATAAAATGGCAGAAAACTCCCACAAAATTCCCTACATCTTCCCAAAACCCTACCAGAATCCAGAAACATCCCACAAAATCTCCACAAATTTCCACACAATCTAAGAAAATTCCACAAAATTCTTCAAGTCTCCACAGAATCCCACAAAATTCCAAAAAAGTTCCACAAAATTCTTAAAAATGTCACCAAATTCCAGAAACATCCCAAAAAATCACCACCAATTCCCACAAAATTCCACAAATATCCTTCAAAATTCTTCAACTCTCCTCATAATTCCACAAAATTCCACAAAAATTCCACAAAATTCTTAAACTTGTCACCAAATTTCAGAAACATCCCACAAAACCTCCTCCAATTTCCACACAATTCCAGAAATATCCTTCAAAATTCTTCAAGTCTCATCAATATCCCACAACATTCCCGAAAAATCCCACAACATTCAGAAAAAATCCCACAAAATTGCAGAAAAGTCACAAAAAAATCCTTAAATCTTCTCAAAACCATATCAAATATTTGAAATATGCCACAAAATCTTTACCAAGTTCCACAGAATCTAAGATAATTGACTCAAAATTCTTCCTGTCTCCTCAATATCTCCCAAAATTCCACAAAACCCCCACGTATTTCCAGAAACAGCCCACAAAATTTAAGGAACAATCCCACAAAATGGCAGAAAACTCCCACCAAATTCCGTAAAACTTCTCAAAACCCTACCAAATTCCAGAAACATCCCACAAAATCTCCACAAATTTCCACACAATCTAAGAAAATTCCCACAAAATTCTTCAGGTCTCCTCAGAATCTTACAAAATTGCACAAAAATTCCACAAAATTCTTAAAAATGTCACCAAATTCCAGAAACATCCCATAAAATCTCCTCCAATTTCCACACAATTCCAAAAATATCCTTCAACATTTTTCAATTCTTATCAATATCCCACAACATTCCAGAAAAATCCCATAAAATGGCAGAAAACTCCCACCAAATTCCCTACATCTTCTCAAAACCCTACCAGATTCCAAAAACATCCCACAAAATCTCCTCCAATTTCCACAAATTTCCAGAAATATCCTTCAAAATTCTTCAAGTCTCATCAACATCCCTCAAAATTCCACAAAACTCCCACGTAATTCCAGAAATATCCCACAAAATTTAAGGAACAATCCCACAAAATGACAGAAAACTCCCACAAAATTCCCTAAATTGTCTCTATACCCGAACAAATTCCAGAAACATCCCACAAAATCTCCACAAATTTCCACACAATCTGAGAAGATCCCACAAAATTCTTCAAGTCTCCTCAGAATCTTACAAAATTCCACAAAAATTACACAAAAAATTCTTAAAAATGTCAACAAATTCCTGAAACATCTCACAAAATCTCCTCAATATCCCACAAAATTAAAAGAAAACCCCATAAAATGGCAGAAAACTCCCACAAAATTCCCTAAATAGTCTCTAAACTCGACCAAATTCCAGAAACATCCCACAAAATCTCCACAGATTTCCACACAATCTAAGAAAATTCCACAAAATTCTTCAAGTCTCCTCAATACCCCACAAAATTCCATAAAAATTCCACAAAATTCTTAAACATGTTACCAAATTCCAGAAACATCCCATAAAATCTCCACCAATTTCCACAGAATTCCAGAAATGTCCTTCAAAATTCTTCAATTCTCATCAATATCCCACAACACTCCAGAAAAATCCCATAAAATGGCAGAAAACTCCCACAAAATTCCCTACATCTTCCCAAAACCCAACCAGAATCCAGAAACATCCCACAAAATCTCCACAAATTTCCACACAATCTAAGAAAATTCCACAAAATTCTTCAAGTCTCCTCAGAATCCCACAAAATTTTACAAAAATTCCACAAAATTCTTAAAAATGTCACCAAATTGCAGAAACATCCCAAAAAATCACCTCCAATTCCCACAAAATTCCACAAATATCCTTCAAAATTCTTCAACTCTCCTCATAATTACACAAAATTCCACAAAAATTCCACAAAATTCTTAAACTTGTCACCAAATTCCAGAAACATCCCACAAAACCTCCTCCAATTTCCACACAATTCCAGAAATATCCTTCAAAATTCTTCAAGTCTCATCAATATCCCACAACATTCCCGAAAAATCCCACAACATTCAGAAAAAATCCCACAAAATTGCAGCCAAATCCCACAAAATTGCAGAAAAGTCACGAAAAAATCCTTAAATCTTCTCAAAAACATATCAAATATTTGAAATATCCCCCAAAATCTTTACCAAGTTCCACAGAATCTAAGATAATTGACTCAAAATTCTTCTTGTCTCCTCAATATCTCCCAAAATTCCACAAAACCCCCACGTAATTCCAGAAACAGCCCACAAAATTTAAGGAACAATCCCACAAAATGGCAGAAAACTCCCACCAAATTCCCTAAAACTTCTCAAAACTTTACCAAATTCCTCAAACATCCCACAAAATCTCCACAAATTTCCACACAATCTAAGAAAATTCCCACAAAATTCTTCAAGTCTCCTCAGCATCTTACAAAATTGCACAAAAATTCCACAAAATTCTTAAAAATGTCACCAAATTCCAGAAACATCCCATAAAATCTCCTCCAATTTCCACACAATTCCAGAAATATCCTTCAACATTTTTCAATTCTTATCAATATCCCACAACATTCCAGAAAAATTCCATAAAATGGCAGAAAACTCCCACAAAATTATTTAAAACTTCTCAAAACCTGACCTAATTCTACAAAAATTCCACAAAATTCTTAAAAATGTCACCAAATTCCTGAAACATCCCACAAAATCACCAGAATGTTGCACAAAATTCCAAAAAAATACACAAGATTCCAGAAAAATTTCCACAAAATTCCCTAAATCTCCTCAATATCCCAAAAAATTTTACAGAAAATCCCACAAAATTCCAGTAAAATCTGATGAAATTGTTATCGTTCAAGAACACAGACAATCACGGAATGATTATATGAAGGTGCTTTATTGTAGAGATTTGGGATTTATGGGTACACATACCCAAATCTGACCCGACTTGGTTTTGAGTTGAACATGTTTTTGTATTCTATCGTTATATAACTTACATATTACTTGTTAAACTTACATTGTTCTATTGTATACATTGAAGTTACCCAAGCATGGATTTCTCGTGATCCCCCCCAGCCCCCTAACATTGTTCCTCATGTTCTTTAAACAATAATTATATCTAATCACATCCAACAATTGTATCATTTATCATCTACTGACTACACAGGTGCAGTTTCACCTGATCTTTAGCAAGGACAAGGCCTAACATTTTCCATGGCCTACTTTTCCCAGGCTTGCCAAACCTAACTTTCTTTCTAAGTTCCCGAATTTTCTATGATTTCAAAGCCTTTTACTATCGTTCTCCCCTTTGAAAGGATTTTCACTTCACTAGAAGTGCAAATGTTTTCACTTGATACAGTCCTTTGTTTCTGAGTTTATACTTGATGTTCTTCGAATCCTTGATTTATGTAAGCGTTGTCCTGGATGTTGTCATGAACTGGAGAACCAGAAGATGGTGGGGGTGAGGATCTCACATCAGTGCCTTTATTATTTTCTGGTTCCAGGACGTTTTCTTCTGTATTTCTCCCTTGAAGATGCTGTCAACTAACCAAATTGCTAAGAATACAGTTAGTAAGATGATCACACTCTCAATGATAGATTTAATCCATGAACTCACATTCCACCCTAACCCTTTGAAGATTTTGCCTAACCAACTTGTAGACAAATCCTTTTGCTCTTCCTGTGCTTCGTGCTCTATTTGTTGCAATTGATTGATGTCATATTCTACATGTGCAGTTACATTTGCGGTGTGGACACAGCAATGATCAATCCATCCCTTTAAAAAAACTCACACACTCCATGCTCTTTCAGGAGTAGTAAATTGTAATTGTATGTTTAGTTCTTTAAATCTTTCTCAGGTCACTCTTGCTAATTTATCTACCTGACCTGTAAGTCTGTACAACATTTCTTTATTCTGATAGTTTGCTATAGGACCGAGCAAAGACTCCAGGGCCCACCCAAATTTCACTCTACTAGAGGATTTTGCCAAGTGTCATCCTGATTCTGTTCCTATCCTAATCTTCCCCAGCTATGCCTGTGTCTAGTCACTGAGTTGTTTTTTAAGCAGATTTCACATTTTGACATTACTGATTTTGCCATTGTTAGCATCCGTACCGAGATTAATTTTTGTTTCATCAATTTCACCAATGCCTCTGCACCCCAATGACATTTGTTATGTTTCATTTGTAGAACTTCATTGGAGGACCGCCAGCAACTCACCACTGTTCACAGAAGTAAACGTGAACGGCGTTTATTTCTATCTTTAGCACACCTTTTATAGGGTTCTACAGGGCCTGCGGGCAGAGCAAGTTACTATTGGCTAACACACACAGGTTTACATTTTTTCTCCTACACACAAGGATTTTGTTTTGCTTTACTCTCTCTTCTGCAGGAGGGTTTCAAGGACTTTAGCCCTTAATATCACGACTTATTTCAAAGGCTGGTTTGTGCAGACAGGCCTTTACTAATATATAAAATATAGCAACAATTCCCCCTTTCTCTTTTTGCACAAACCAGGCTTTGGATGTGACTCATTCTATACTCTTATGAAAACAAGATAACACACAACTTAGACTTTCATCCCCATTAACATTATAAGTAAAGTCCGTCCCCCTTCTAGCACAAGAGACCTCAACCATCCGGTGATGCCCCAGCTGGAGAACCAACTTCCAGTGGGGTCACTATCTTCTTTCAGGGCATGTAAACCATCCTGTAGCTGTTGCAGTTGCCCATGGATGGAAACTGAATGATCAGTAAGATTCAAGCAGCACATGCCTTCAAACTCCTCACAACCATGTCCTTGTGCTAACAGCAAAAAGTCAATTGCAGCTCAGTTTTGTAATACTGCATGATGTACACTACTCACATCGGCTGAAAGCTCACTTAACATTGTGGATGTTAAGTTTAATCCTTCTTAGTCTAACAAGCGAGCCTTTTTTGAGTTGCTAAGTTTTAATTCGTTCAGGCTTCACTTTTAGAAAAAAATTTTAGAATTTTCTGACTGATGTTTTTTATTTTATCAACTACATTCAGCAATTGGTGTAAGCTTGGATGGAAACAAAGTAAGTTTCTCAAGATAACAGGGTCTTCTATGTGGATTAGCAGGAATCTCATTCCATGCTCTATGTCCACAAATTAGGAATATGGAACTAAGTAATCGCTTTGGTAATTGTTCTGTGAGATTGCACCACTAATAAAGGCTTTACTTTCAATGGTAGTAAAGAGATCAGCTATAGGGCTGTCTGCAGCCTAGTGCTGCATTACTTTGTTGGAATGACGTTTTGTCAGGGGTTCAAACATTATCCAGCCACCTGAGGTATGGGTGGAACCTAACAAATCTAATTCTTCTGAGGGCTGCATGGTAACATTGAGAACTTTGATAATTTTTGCTTGCCAGCAGGCTTCAAGTTGTCTTAATGTGAAGCCAACAGTGCAATTGCGCTCCTGCAACATTGCCAATCTATTCAGTCGAGTCTCATTACTTATTAAACCTTTAAATGCTGCTTGAGGATCCCATTCAGGGACTCCTATGAGACAGGTGTGAAAAGGATCTCCAGGTGTGGCTAGGCTCAGACACATTGACCTTTGGCCAGTTCAGTGTGCCAGAGTGACCCATATGTTCTGTCACTTTTGGATGTTAGTTAGCAGACAGTTGGTCAGGACTATACACAACACAATTACCATAAGCAGTTTGTTCCATGTAAATGACACCATACTTACAAACTCACAGCTAAACTTTAACGTTAAATGAACTTTCACAGATGCTAGCTCTTGAAGGGGGAAATGCTTATACTTTATACTAATTTATACTAATATAACTACTGCTATACAGGCTAAACTCTTTATCTTAAACTATCTAACTACTTTTATCACATGTGCTCTGGTATATATGTAGTCTAAGCATGAAAGCAATTTGCTGAAAGGGTAAACACACAACTACAGTTTGCTTTATATACAGTTAGATGGAGTCTCTACACTTTTCTTAGATCTTCTACAGAATTTCCTTCACAAACAGATCATGATTTAACACGATTCAGTCTTGGAACGTTCACTGCTCCCGTGATGTCAGCTGGCAGCTGATCGGTGACTGAGGGCTTTGATGTTCAGGTTGTTCTTCACATCCTTCTAAATCTTAAAACAAAAGATAACTGAAAAATTGGTAGAGACACAACATCATAATAACAACATAAAATTTCTGTTGGCAACTGTCTGTGTAGTGCTCAGACACAACTGTGTCCTGACAGCTCCACTTCTGATCCATGTCTGGAGTACCAAGGCTGTGTGGTGACTTCTCTGTTCACTGGATCTCGTGTGTTCAGAGGCAGACAGTCTGGTCAGATGGACAGGTGACCTTTTTGAACCTGTCAACAAAACACAGACACTTCTTCCTTTGAAGTTAATGAATTACACTAATCAAATGCTATTAGGGCATCAATTTCCCCCATTTGTTTTTTTTTTTTTAAATAAAAATGAGATGTACTTCTGTTATACACATCAACATTAACACAAAACCATATACAATTAGTAAGAACCTATAGCAGTTAAAAATCAATTAAATCATAAACATTATTAATAACATATGTAATATAAAACTACTATTAATTACTAAAACACTGCACCAGCATCCCATAGTTAGCAAACAAACAGAAACAAAAAATCATCAGTGAAGGATTGGATCACCACCTCCGGAAATGATTCTCCAAGCCCACTTCAAAATTGATCCAGCTGTCATATTAATAGGGTCAAATTGCTGAGTCAAAAAGTGACTCAAATACTGATTTGGGACAGAAAACATCTGGATCTGCTGGCAAACTTTCCGTCCAGGTAAAGTCAAGGCTTGGCCAGGGCCTGGCTTTAAACTGGAAAGATGCCTCTTAACTCATTTCTAAAACAAGGTTCTCAATAGCAGCAGCTAGGAGATGCTCACAGCACAGCAAACTGTTAAAATGCATTTGTACAAAGCAAATAATCAGAAGCTTTAGGTACCAGACCAATTAAACCATGCAGCAGTTGGTTTAATCTGAAGCCTCTCCCATGGCAGCTGATCCTCAGCAATGGTACATCTTCTTAAAATTCTGGAAACACTGAAAAATAAGAAAGCTATAACAAACAAAAACTGCAGAGATTGCAACAACCAATAGAACTCCTGGTGAAGTGAAGGGTGTCACAGACTGCATTCACTTCTATCCACAAGCAGGTGTTCATCAGTGTTCTATCACAGCTGTTTCAGTTGTGGCTATCTTCATCTCTCTAGGAAAATAACTACTCTTTGCAGTTTAGACAAGTGTCTCCAATAAGACATAAAACAATTTAAATTAAACAGTATTTAAAATTAATAAAATTAATTATGGCAAAAGGAAATAACAAAACTTAACCTTAAAAGAATATCTAAGTTATAAAACTTAACTTAAAAACATTCAAGCCTAAACATAATAAAACTTGACTTCTCTTAATTCTATTAACACTTAATCTATATTAAATAAAAACATAACAATCTTATTCTGTTACTACAAAGAGGCAACTAAAGGTTTGATATATACCTTTTAAACACATTATAACAGTAACATGGATTCACTATAAAGATTATAAAAATGTAACAAATCCACCACAATTCTATGTCATCTAGCCTTGAGAATAACTCACAATAACTGCAAATGTTACTAAAAATACTTATTCATAATAGGAATTTGCCTAGTATATGTTTAAATTGGTTAGGATTTTAAAGTGCAGTTTTTCTAGAGAAAAACCACAACAACACAGGATTTGGCAAGTTGCCATTCAGCTTTTGTAGCACTTTTCAGAAACATTAAGTCTAATTCTTAAACTAAAATCCAAAATCCAAATTGGTATATATGCAGTTATATGTGTTTTATATAACAAAAGGACTCACATTGAAATTACCTTATTAAAATTGTGGAAAAAACAAGCAAATGGGTAATATATACTTTAACTTAACTTTGTCTTGTACAGTAAAGTTCTCTTAACTAATTAATTTTTTTAAACCACAAATCTCATTTTTAGATAACATCAATTGGAAGGTTTTCTTAGTAGCTGTAAATCATACCATATTTTAACCTTAGGTTTTAAAACTAATTATTGCAAGGCAACTTCTGTTAATATTCACCTTAAACACCTTTTTTTTGAAAAGGGACCTATTTAAACTTTCAAAGAATCACAATAACTTCTCCAGGAAAACTCTAAAAACTACAACTAATACTTACTTACATAATTACTTAAAACACAAAATTAACTCCAAAAGGGTATATAAAAACATTCAAAAAACCCATGAATCATGACTTTTTAACAAACTGGGTACTATCCCGGTGCTTTTTCTTAGAGGGGGGGGGGGTGGACTGCCTGCCCTGCTGCTGCTCTCTGCTGCTGTTATCTTTCTTCACATTCTCCACATACTCTCGCAGGAAAAAAACCCCAAAAACCTCACAAAGTTAACTTTAACACATACAGTTGTTTCTCTCAATCTCTCTTGTTCACTGAGAGGAAAAAAGGGGCACAATTTTTACAAAAGCAGGCGATGCAAAGACACAAAAGTCTCTTAGGACCAGGTGGTAACAACGGTGACCATTGCAGCTTATCAACTTCTAATTACAGTGATGAAGTTTGAATTAGATACCATATAGTTTGTGATTTTTTGGCTATTTTGTCTCTTTTTGAAGCTGTCTGAGCCACCTGTTTCTGCTCAGCTGTTTCTGTAATTGTTCAGCATGGCCTTGGAACTTTTTCTGCACTGCTTCTGCCCCGGGGGTGCCCCCGCTCTCTGCGCACACCTCAGTGCTCCCCCATGTCCCCCTGGTTCGGGTGGAAACCAATCTAAATTTGGATTCTTTTCCTCCAGGGTAGCAAAGTTGGAACTTAAATAAGATTGTAGTGTTAAGAGTGACTCCAAAAGTGAAGCAAATAGTTCAGGATATATCACATCCTGCCGTAACTGAACAGATTCTGTTCGTTGTTTCAGCGTTTCCTCTGGAATTTCTTTCTCATTATTTCCTTCTCTCTGACTCTCCCTCCCTCTTTCCATGGGCAGCACGGATAGGAGTGTTTGCCCAGCAGTGGGAGGTAAAGGAATGAGCATACCCATAAGCAATAAGTCCAGAGAGCTCCTTGCACAAATCAAAACCCTTAAGCTGTGGCTTTTCTAAAAAGCAGGTAAATAAATCATGTGCTGCTTGCCTTTCCATCTTACCGTCAGCGCTGTTGCAGCCCTACAAGGTTTGGCAGCACGTTACGGCCAGGACTCTCCTCTGAGGTCGCCTGGGGCGCGGCACCGTTGCTTTTCGCCGTCCTTGCTGCGGAGGACCCGTCCCCTGTCGCCGACTCCCATGGCCTTCGCTTTTTAATGTCCCAAAGGTCCCAAAGGTCCCAAGGGTCCCATTTGTTCGGGCGCCATTTGATGAGTTCGGCGGGAGACAAGCAGCACTCAATATGAATGATCAGCAAGTCTCATTTATTGGCAACTCCAAACTCCCTATATAACATCAATAATTAGGCTCACACATAGTGCAAAAGCAAGCTCATTATTGGGTATTTTGTTTAAGGACAACTCCACCTAGTTCCACATTCTTGTGGTCGTTCATCTGTGCTGAATCCACATTCTTCTGATCACAGTGTCCTGTTCTCAGTTCACAGTTATCACTAAGGTCTTTCTGATATTGCAACATCTCATACCAACTTCACTCCACTGTTGTTTAATTCTTTCTCAGCTAATTGCTGCATGGGAACACGACCTTTGTTAGCTAGCCACTCTTCCACACTGTTGAGCTTCGGGAGCCTCCCGGGAAGCACCAGCCCTCCCCAGCCCACCCTTGGTAGGACTTTTCTTTTTCTCTCTGCTGACGATTTTATCCCCAAAACTGCCGTGGGAACGTTGTATCCAAGCACATCCTCCAGCCCTGCACTTTCCTCCTGTGAATTCCCTGTGCAGGGAATGTGGCTGTGCTTTTCCCTGCTCTGTTCACTGACAAACAAACCTGAGCCTGTGGGACTGTCAGAGCTCCTTCATGCAACGAAATCAGGTTGTGTTTCTCATGGCATGTTCTGGAGGAGCTTTTCTTGGTGTGTCTTGTGCTGCTGGAAATGACACAAGAGCCAGGAGGGAACAGAAGCTGCTGCTGCCCGTTGGCTCAGGGCCAGGGAACCAAGTTGTGCTCCCGGGCAGTTGGGCCCTGCTGGAAGCAGAGCCGCGTTTCCCTTGAGCAGCTCAAGCTTGTGACAGCTCCAAATAGGAAACCTCAGCAGAAAACTCTTCCTCCAAACTCAGCTGCTTTCCCTCCTGCAGCTGTTTGGGAAAGAGCCTCAAAGCACAGACTCTGCTGGGAGCCATTGGTGCATTTCCTCCCTCCCGGCAGCAGCAGCTCCTGAGCCCTTCACGGGCTCCTGGCCCTTCCCAAACCCTTCAGCTCCCTTTCAACTCTCAGCAGTCACTAACATGTGCATTTCTTTCATATTTAAACTGCATTTAAACTTCTCTTTTTCTCTCCTCTCTATCTTTTTAATCTCCTCTTTATCTCCTTTAATCCCGTCAGCACCAGTAGGATGGGGATGGAGTCTTGGGGTGGGTGTGGGATGAACTGAGGATCCAGCAGAGAAGGGCAAGGCAGAGGGGAGAGGACTCAGCCAACCCTTCTCCTGCTCTCTCCTCCCCCAGGCTCCAGCTAAAGCAAGTCAGACTGGAAAGGATCCCACAAATGCTGTGTTCTCCTCCCTCTGAGCTTGGCTGGGGATCCTCAGCTTCAGCCTGGTGCAGTGATGGCTTAGATTCTCTAATTTGAGTTTTTTGGCTAATGCACTAAATAATGTGGTGGGTTTAGCACTGGCTGAAATCTCCAGGGCACTTACTCATTTCTCACTGTGAGATATGGATTAGGAGAAGGGCAAACCAGGCTTAAAACTTAGAACATATAAAGAAACTTTATTAACAGGACTACAAGAATGAGAAACCAGAATAAAACCTCCAGAAACCTTTTCTCTCCCTGAATAACTTTTTTTTTGTTTTGTTTTAACAGATAATGTAGAGATAAAACATGGGGTTTTTAGACAGTATTAATTATAAAATAGTTTTTATTAGATTTTGTTATGTCATGGAAACATTTTTACAAGAAACAGGTTTTTTGTGGTTTTTTATTTTTACAGATCCTAGCTGCCTGGGAAGAAGTTTTGCTATCGTGACATTTTTTGTCATTTTTACAGCCCTCCTAGAGGTGTGTCTATGGGTTATGAATTCATGGGGTGTTATTTTAAGGACAAGTTGTTTGAAAGCAAAGGTTCTCTTCATTTGTTTTTGTGATCATCATTGGAAACAGAAGTTTTCTTCTCTCCCTGGGGGCAAAGGGCATTTTATTATTTTTATTTGTTTTTCTGTTCAAACTTTTATGGGATAACAGTTACTTTAACATGTGTTTGGTTTCTTTAATGGATGCTTTTGGTTAGATTTACAGTTTGAATATTATTTTATACTTTTTTCATTAATTAAAGGAGTTATTTTGTATATCATTGTTTATTTCTATGGCTTTACTATAAGAATATTTTTGTTTCAATTGCCAGTTTTTAATTTCTTTTCTATCTAAGATTTGACTTTTTTTTTAACTCACTTTGATGTTTTTATGTTGTTTTTTGGTGTGTTGCTACTCTGTCCTTTTCTGTCCCTGGAGAGATGAACAAGGTTTGTAGGTCTCATGTCTGTATTGAAAGGGTTAATATCTTGCCCAGGCTCATAATCTTCCTAGTGTTCCAAATAAATAGGTACTGTGAGGGATACATATCACAGGTGAGCACCCACTGCACAATCTGCTTTGGATTAAATCCCATCTCCGTCTTCATCAGCTCACAGTCACTGTGACACTATTCCTGCATGGAAGAAACAGGCTGGGATGGCCCTTTCTGCTTTTGGTCCTTTTATTGGCAAATGAAATATTCTATTTGAAAACCTTCAAACCCTGGAGTTTCTTTGTATTTTCACCTGAAAATGGTGCCAGCCGAGGTTCCCAAGTGTGTGGTACGTGTTTGTGTGCACAGAGCAAAGGTGTCAGCCTGTGTGCGTGGCCCGGGTGTCTGTCAATGTCCATTGAAGCAGACGGCTGGAAGGGGGCTCTGCCCGCCCTGCGCTGCTCCGGGGCTGGGGCTGGGCTGGCAGAGGCTGCAGAGCGCTCTGAGAGGCACAGCCTCAGCCCCGGCCGGCATCTTGTGCACGGTGGCACAGCCTCAGCCCCGGCCGGCATCTTGTGCATGGTGGCACAGCCTCAGCCCCGGCCGCCATCTTGTGCATGGTGGCACAGCCTCAGCCCCGGCCGCCATCTTGTGCACGGTGGCACAGCCTCAGCCCCGGCCGCCATCTTGTGCACGGTGGCACAGCCTCAGCCCCGGCCGCCATCTTGTGCACGGTGGCAGCTCTGAGGGCTGTGCGAGGGACGCTCTTCCCCAGCGCTGTTTCACGTCCTTTCCTTTCCCGGGATGGCATTTGGAAATATTTCTTTGGCCCTATCAATACACAACTCACTGTCTTACTCACTTCATGCTTAGAAGGTTCTAAGAAGAAAATGAAAAGCATAGTGTGATTACGATGAGCAAAACGTAATCAAGAAAACAGTACTCCATAGTGTAGGGCCTACAGAGCAGGGATTTGTTTATTCAATGCCAGGAGTGAGGAGGAAAGCTCCACCACAAACTCACTTGTCCATTCTTTGCACAGGACAAGCTTTTAAACTTTTTTAACTTAATGGGCACATTCTATTTTCCTAAGCTTCATATTTTCTAATTCCGTGATTATGGAAGCCCTTGCAGCAGGGCTCTGCACGAGATAGTTGTCAGCCTCCTGGTGGTTGTTTTGGATGAAGGCTCAGGAGCTACCTGAATTCAAAAGCCCTGTTTGTTACACTTCAACACTTCCCTTTTCTGGGAATTCAGCACAAACTTATAGTCAGTAAGTTCTGCAAGTTCTCTTGCTGCGTGAGGCCACATTGTGTCTTTCATTCAGCAATTCATGAAGAAAACACAAATTGCCTACTGAGACCCTTCTGCTCCCTTCCAAATCACTACTCAAGAACAAGCCTCAGGCACATGCCCATCGTCCCTCTCTGCCAGCAGCTCCAAGCTGCATTGCACAGTGCTTGCTGTGCCCCAGAGAGCACCAAGCAGGCTGGCCTGGTGCCCCTGAATATTTCTGCAAAACCCTCTGCATTTCACACCTTTGCTGTGGCTCAGTGCAGAGCTCCAGGATTGCAGGCGCTTGGTCCCAGAGCTGTGTGAGGCACTGGCTCGTGCAGATGTGCCCTGACTTGCTGTCAGTGCCTCACGCTGGCCTCGGTTCCCCTGGCAGAAATGCCGTGCCTGAAGGACACTGCCCTGTGCTGGAGCCTGCAGAGCAGCCCGGCTCCCTCCCCCTGTGCCCAGAGTGCTGCACACACTGCTGACCATTGCCAGGAGTTCCAGGGCAGGCGGCAGAAGAGCAGCAATGGTCAGGCAGGGCAGCAGCCCTGGGCTGCTCTTTGCCTTTCTCTCGTCCTGTGCAGACTCCAGACAGCCCATGGCACCAGTGTGTGCTGTGCCCAGCACGGCGCCGCTTCCCCTCAGGAGCAGCCAGCTGCCAGCTTGGCTCTGAGAGCGGAGGATTTGCCTGGTGCCAGCAAGAGGCAGCCAGGGCCAGGCTGCTGCCTCTTGCAGCTCCAAGGGCCTCCTTCCAGCCTGCCTCTGCCGAGGCTCAGGCTTCTCTGGGCTCTGTCAGGGCTCTGCTGGGGCTCCAGCCTGGCCAAGGCCGGGCCCGCTCTCACCTCACAGTCGCTCACAGCTCTGCACCAGAGGAGACCTTGCACAGCACCCTCACTGCTCTTTCTGCTTTCTCTCTTCAGCCAGACTCTCCTCCAGCCAAAGAGATTTCTCTTAGGGATACAAATCCAAGTGGCAGGAACCCAAATGTTCTCGAGTCACATCTGCACAGCCTGCATCTGCACAGGATGTTTGCGTTGCACCGCTCCTCCTTTGGTTTTTCCTGCAAATGCCATTGCTGTTTCTGCCTCAAATAGAAATGCCAGAGCTGGGCAAAACTTGGCCAGTTGGCCATATTCCAAAGGCAGTGTGGTCTGGAGAGGATGAATGAAGAGGAGCCTTCTCCCCTTACAAACTGTACCAAAGAAGCCATCAATGTCACTTTCCACCTCTAAGAAAAAACTGACAGTTCAGAAGGAAATGTTGAGCTTTCTCACAGGGTCAGAAGGAGAGAAATGTTCCAAAGGAGTTGAGATTTGAGAAATTTTATTTAAAATCCTACTCTACAATCCTACACTACAAACCTACACTACCATCCTGCACTACAATCCTACTCTATAATCCTATTCTACAATCCTACTCTGCAATCCTACTCTATAATCCTACTCTAAGTTTTTCATGGAGAAGACAGTTTATAAATTGATTGTTGCATTCCTGCCTCCTCCTTCCACTTCTTCACGGCAACGATGAGAGGTGCCAAGCTGGACCCAGGCATGGCCGATGTTATAAATTGATGCTGCAGAAAGGAAAATAAAACAACAAGAAAGCATGATTTTCCAAGCTAAGAGCTTCAAAGGCAGGGGAATACTTTTTAAATGGAAAGGGGATTGAGTCAGAGTAGGTCAGGGGCATGGGGCAAGAGTGGCACAGGTTGCCCCAAGAGCTGGTAGGTGGCCCACCCCTGGAAATATCTGAGGTGTGAGTATCCTGATCTCTTGAAAGATGTCCCTGCTCATTGCAGGACACAGACTAGATGACCTTTCCATGTCCCTGTGTGTTAGTTTGAGATGAATTGACATTTAGGGAAAGAAGTAAGAAACCCCGCACGGAAGTGATTTCTTTGAGAGAAGCTGCTGGGAGCTTCCTCTGTGCCTGAGACAGGCCAATGGCTGGCTAGTTCTGAGAACTGACAACATTTTGCACCATTTAGAAATGAGATGTGCCTCTGTGATGATGCACATTTTGAAAACCACCAGCCCGGGCACTGGCCCTCTTTGCTTCCGGAGCCCGAAGGTAACGGAGCTCTGGTGAGGCCGGCCCTGCTCGCCCACGGCCTGTGCTCCTGGGGGAGGCCGGGCCAGAGCCCAGCGGCTCCCGGGCGGGGGATGGAGGCTGCGGGACCCCGGCCCCAGGCTGGGCCAGGCTACGGCTGCTGACATCTTGCCCACACTAAACCCTCTCCCCGGCGTGCAGCGACGGCTCCAGGCCAAGCCTCCCCTCCCAGCGGCTCCCGGGCAGAGAGAGGGGCCCAGCACAGCCTGAAATCCAACACCGTGACTGCCATGACCTGGGTGAGATTGAACCCTTTCACTGCACAGGTGAGACCTTTCTTATTCTTGTGGGCCTGCTAATAAAATTTGTTATTCCTTTGAAGTTTGAAGCCTGTTTTGCCCTTCTCCTAATCCAGAGCTCCCAGCAAGAAATGAGTAAGTGCCCTGGTGATTTTAGCCAGCGCTAAAACCCAGCACTCCCTGCCAGCCCAGCCCAGTCTAGGATTGCTCCCCACTGTCAGCTGAACAGCACCAAGGTTGGAAGGGAGGAGGATGGGGGCTCATCTGATGCCTTGGATTTCAGTGGAGGAGGAGCCCATCCCTGTTTCACCTGCAGCCCTTTTGGCATTTTACCTGCAGCAGCTCCTTGGCAGACCAGCGCTGCGCCTCGCCTTTCTGCAGGCAGCAGCTCAGGAAGTCTCGCAGCAAAGGCGAGAATTGCTCGGGCTGCCGCAGCTGTGGGCTCCCTTCTGTGGCTATGTGGAATTTAGCCTGGAGAAAAAGGAAACACAAGGCTCCACCTGCTTCTTTCCCATCTGGAACTGCTCTCCCAGAGCCCATTGTTTAAGCTCCACTCTGCAGTGGCAGTTTTTGCCCTGGCAGAGAGGCAGACATGACTTTCCTGTAGCATTTGGATGACGACTTTCCTGTATCATGAAAAAACCCAAGCCCCAAAGCCACAGCTTTGCTAACATCCAGCAGATCTTGCCTTGGCAGCTGATTTCATTGCCTGATCTAGTTAGTGGCAACTACATCAGCAAATACATGTTTCCTTCTCGGAGGATTCCCAGCAGCTTGGCAGCCTTTTTGGAAGAGGGATTTTGCTATTCTAACTAACTGTACTATTTCCAAGGATTCTTACATGAAAAGAATCTCTGCAGTGCTTGTTGGTCCCTTAAGCACAGCTGCCATAAAACAAAACTCATCCAGCTTATTGTCTTGTTCTTGAAAATGATGGTAATTGGAAGAAAAGAAAGGAAATGCAGCAGGTGTTCCTCAGGGAAGGAAACAAACCTTTGGAATCTCATTTTCAACACAGACACATTAAGATGCCTCCACAATTGTATTGGGTTGAAAATGCCTGTTTGGGCACACAGGAGCCACCTGCAGCTCTGTCTCTCAGCACTCTGAAAATTTCAGGTTCCCTTACGTGGCAAAAGGAAAATATTCATGGTGAAATCAGAAGTGTCACCCCTGTGGTAAGCCTGTGCTCGTTGGATTCTCAAGTCAATGCATTAACGCTGTGCCCATCCCAGAAAGTGCCAGGAAACAAACAGGAGGTTTTGGCAGGCTCTCCCCGTCACCAGGCTCCAGCTTGGTGATATGGAGAAAGTGGCTTGGGTTATGAAAGAAGGTGGTCACTGAGTGTCTCAGCAGCATTGCACAAGAAGCAGAAGAGACTCTGGCTTTACAGCCTCATCTCTGGGTTTCAGACAAGTTTCCCTGTGAGAAGAATGGGGCTGCACTTCTTCTCTCAAAAGCACTGTTTTAGAAACTTGGTTTGGTTTGAGTTTCTTTGCTTCATTTCTGGAAAGATAACACCAGCTCTGAGATGCTTGTTTCCTATTCTTGGGGCCATCTACACAGCCACAAGAGCTGGAACGACTTCTAAGGCAAAGCAAAATGCTGCCTGAGAATGGAGATGGTTTGGGCGAGGTAAGGCTTGAGTTCCCCCAGTGCTGCAACCAAAGCTCCAGCAGATGCTGATGTGCTGCAGGGCCATTTGTAGAAGGGGCCTTGGTGGAAGTACTTCCAGCAGATGGCCATGGGATTTTGTGCAGTGAGCAGAGAACACGGGACAGGTGAGAAAGACAGCGGGATCAGAGAGTATTTGCTCCTTACCGATCGAGCAGTGAAACTGTCATAAGGAGTTTTTTGTTCGGCCATTTCAATTGCCACAATTCCAAAAGACCACACGTCCACTTTGGGGCCATATGGTTGACGCTTCACCACTTCAGGTGCCATCCACCAAGGAGTCCCGGTCACCGAGCACCGCTGATTTTGCTCAGGGGTGAGCTGAGCAGAAAGGCCAAAATCAGCTGAGGAGAAAGCAAAATACTCTTTTAATTTTAATACTCTCAATTAGGAAACCAAGGCAAAGAATTCCCCAGTGGAAGTTTGAGAATGTGCACTTGAATTTCCTGGACAACACTCCCTGCTCTGTTTCCTTAGGGCTTTAGCCAAGGAAATATGAATTGGCTACTTCAAACATCCCCCCATTTTTTACACTTCCTCCAGCAGTGCCTTTTGTTCCCCTGAAGGTTTAGATTGCAGCTCCCTCCCTCTGGAAGGAACACACACAGACACACACAGAGCAATAGCACTCTTGGCTGCTTGTGGTTCCTTGTCATAGCTGTGTGCACCCTGCAACTGTGCCTTCAGCCCACAGCAGGGGGGACCCCTGCACTGCCAGCAGCAGCATTTTTGGGGAGCTGGCAGTCACTGAAAGCAGCCCCACACCCCCCATTCCTGGAAGGCTGAAGCTGAGCAAGAATACACTGACCCAGCTTGACAGAGCCGTCGGTTCTGAGAAGGATGTTGTTGCTCTTGACATCTCGATGGATCACGTGGTTGGAGTGAAGAAAATCCAGTCCTTGCAGGCACTGAGAGAGAAAAGAGAACCAGGGGGGCAAAAAGTAGTGCTGTGAGTTCATCGCACAAGCAAGGAAACAGCTGTGGAAGGTTCCCTTTGCAGGGGAATGGGGAGGAATGGCAGAACACAGCGCCATTGAGAGCAAAAGCCTGCTGGTCCAACAGGAGCAGAGCAGCACCTTTCTCAGTGCAGAACTGCAAATGCCAATGCAAGAGACAGAGATAGAATACAAGAGCAGGGGATAAGAGTACAGGAAGTGAGTCCAGTGAGTGTAGGGGCACTGGCAGACAGTTCCCTTGAGATGCTCTTGCTTGCCCATAGCCGAGCAGCAGCACAGAAACCAAGCTTGGCCCATGAAATCACTCCCATTCTGAGCCCCTGTTTCCCAGACAATGCAGCTCAAGGCCTTGGAAGCACAGATGGGATCCCTGACCTCCCGACTGACAGCTGCAATCTCTCCTTCAGACATTTGAATCTCGTCGATGAGATCTCTCAGAGTGCCTCCATCCATGTACTCCATCACCAGCCAGAGTTCCTCATGCACAAGGTAGCTGAAAAAAGGAAACAAGGCCATGCAGGTGAACATGCACGGCTAGGTTGGTTTTTTGCTTGAGTCTTGTTTCTGGGTCCCTTGGAGACAAGGGCAGAAGTAAAGGCATAGACATTGCCTCTAGGCTGTGCAGTGTTTGCAGTCTGTGCTGTCTCAAGGAGAAAGGCAGTTTAGGAAGAGCCCAGATAAAAAACCTGTCACGCATGGCATTTCTGGAAATAAGCACCTAGTCTTCCTGGCATGCACAGCAATGGAAAAGAGGGGCAACAATGCAAGGGCAATCCTCTCTTGGATGGTTCATCAGCATTTAAGAAACTTGAAAAACTGAGTCCCAAAGAACTGTGGAGGCAATGAACTTAGAAGGTATTGAATTCTTAAGATAGGGCTGATGCAGGTTTTTGAACAATTTTCAGTCTGCATTTGCCAGGGTGGATTCATGCAGACAAAATGCAGTCTCTTCCCATCCATTGGAGATAAGTAGAGAAATAATCATTAACAACTCTATTTCCTGCCACTGACCAAAGTGGGGTTTTAAGCTCTCATGCTTGTAGTATGTAAACAACCATTCAAGGGATAGGACCGTGACCACTCACCTGGCTAAGTAATTCACGATCCTGGGACTCCTATTACTCTCCATGATCCTGATTTCATTCATGGTTAGTATCTTCCTATTCACTCCTTGCACATTTATTTTCTTTATGGCCACCTCAAATGACATTGAAAAGGAGTAACTTGAGACAATTGGTAGCATGAGACCACAACACACATGGAGCAAGTGATTTTGGAATGGCACAGCCAAGCTGAGCCAAAGTGCCTTGTGATTAGACCTCATCACCGGAGTAATTAGGGAGTGACATTCCAACAGCCCATTTCTCTGCTCCCTTGGGGGTCAGTTACAGGACATGTGGCCACTGGCGATTTGCCTTGTCCACAAAGCCTGTTCCAAGTGCAATTTGCAGGCTGGCTCCAGTCTGTGCTTCTTGTGCCTTTTCAGCACAGCTCTACTCAAAGCTCCAGCCACAGCTGTCAGCAGTGGGGAAAGGCCTGGAGAGCAGCAGAGGCTGCAGGGGCTGTTGACATTTACCTCTCCTCCTGTTGCAATGTCAAGTGCTCTGGAAACCTCTCCAAAACCCCTAGAAAAAAAACAGCAGCAAAGAAAGGAGAAGCCATTTAGATCTTGCAGTGGAAGCCAGTCCAGACAGGAGAGCTCTGCTGTAAATGCCTAAAAGCTGCAGGTTGCAGGAGGGGTCTGCCAGAAGGCAGATGATGCATTTTCCCCTCAAGTGCCTGGGCACTGGGCCTGTTCCTGAAGCCTTGGGCTTTACTGCCTCAGCTCCAAAAGGCAGCTTATTCCTTCATCTCGGCTATCAGCTTCTAAACTGTGCAATTCTAATCCTGAGCATGGAGTATTTCCTGTAGCAAACTCTTGGAGAGAAATGTTCCTGAGAACTGTTATCTGACAGCTCTCATTGGGGGTAGGTTGTGCTTTCAGGCAAGCAAGATTCTTCTCCTTTCATTAGTGTGGCCAGATGATTTGGAGACATCCAAAAATGCGAAGGAAATGAATCCTGAGCTGTCCCACACTTGAGAGACAAGCAGATTTACCAGGTTCTGTTCCTTGCTGCAGGCAAGACCTTGGCAGCATGGAGATGTCTTTGACAATGCCTTCTGAGCACACTTGACAAATTCTGGCCAGTACTGAGAGATGGGGCAGACTAAGCCCGCTGTCTAAACATGTGGACAACTTGTCTGACTTCCCACTTGATGGATATTCCACCAGTGAAACACCTGGCCCATGGCTGTGTAGAAGTGACTGTGGTTGGACTCACCCGCTGCCAAGACTTTCCAGTTCAATGTATTTTGTGATGGGATTTTCCTTGTTCACCATCCTCCCTGAGGGAAACAAAATGCAAGATGCTGACTTTCAGGCAGAGATCCCAACTTGCAGGAGATGCCAAAGGCAGCCCCGCTGTCTGGGGCTCTGAACCCTCTGTGGTCAGCTGGGCAGCAAGCACAGCAGCAACAAGACAGGCAGTTGTGCAGTACAAATGGGCAGCAGAGAGACTGATTTTGTCCAGTCCTTGGAAGGAAATGAAGCGCAGAGAGCACAGCAGGGCACAGCACAAGGCTGGCAAAGGCCAAGCATGAGCACTGACAAGCAATGGCAAGAAGACTCAGCCAGCCTGAGCCCCTGACAAGCTGTGGCCCCCGTTCAGGACACAACAGCATTGCCTTGGAGATCAGACACAGCCAGGTGCAGATCAAGGCCCTTTTGTGTCCCAGCAGGTGAAGGTAGACACCAAATCAGCTGGGATCTTTTCTCAGCCCCACCAGGTCTTTTCTGAGAGCACAGCACTGGCAGCTGTTATGGGCAAGAAGCAGATTAAATGGGTTGTGCTGCAGAATCACAAAGGGCTTGATGTGTTTCCCAGAGACTGATCTGAGCAGGGCTTGGGCCAATAGGTAGGATTCTAAGAGTCATGGGAATGGCTGGGAATCAGGGATGAAAAAGTGCCATGGATCTGAGGAATACACAGCACAGGGGCTGCAGGCTCGCTCCTGAGAAATGCCTGCAGTGCTGTTTTATCTGATCACACCACGTCGATGTGTCTCTTGGACACATCTTTAGAAAAATAAAACTAGGATACTAATTACAGATTGTTATACAAGTATCTGTTTCTTCATTGTGGGCCCAATGAAAACATCTCTTGCTCTCTGTTTCTGCTGTCACCTGATGTTCTTTCAAAGGAGTCCTCACTGACAAAAATACAGCATTCTCATAAAAACCTTGTAGATGTAGTAGAGGCAATAAAAACAGTCCTAAAAATGACACCAGTAAGACACATGGGGCAGAACAGCTCTTTCAGGATGGAGAAAAAAAAACCTACCAAAAAACCACCAAAACCAAAACAAAAATCTATAAAAAACACCACACAGAAAACAGAACCACAACAAAAAGACAAAATCCCAAATCAGTTTCTGTGAAGTCTTTTGGTGCTGACAACAGGTGGGAAGTCGGGAGTCTAAGGAGAATTTAGGAATTAAATACTCTGTTCAGTTTGGCCACTACCACACAGAACTTGCATAGATCATTTGCTAGGCCACAGCCTCCTGCTGATCCAAGAACAATTCCTGCTTCTGCCTTTAGTGGCAAGGGAATGCCAGGCAAAGCCGAGCCAGTCCAAGCTGCCCTCAGAGGCAGCAGGAACAGCCAGAGCGCTCTCTCGCTGCCTCAGAGCACAGCAGTTCCTGTGGGGAGTCCTAAATGTCTCTGGGACACCAAAGTGAGGAGGATCATTTGCTACAGCTCTGCTGGCACGTGCACACAATACACTGTCCCTCAGACAAGAAATACACCAGACGTACTCAATTGCTCCACGAAGTCTCCCAGGCTCTCCTGGAGCTGAGCAGCAGATGTGTCACTGCTGGAAATGGACAAACTGCCCCGGCTCCACTGCTCAGCTTGGGGAACAAAGGCTCCTTTAGATGCTGCTGCTGCTGCTGCTGCTGCTACAGCAGATTGAATGGAAGAGCCTGTGTAGATCTGAGAGAAGAAAGGAGTTTGTGTCAGGAAGCTGGCTGGCAGAGATTACCCCGAGTTCCCTTTTCAAATGCAAGCCCTTAGGAAGTTGCTGTTAGCCACATGCAAAGCTCATCAGCTGGATTTTTTGGATGCCCACTTCTGGAACCAAATGGTCAAAACCCAAGGTTGGTTTTAATCAAGTTGATGGCCAGTTTCATATTCCATTTTCCTGGATTTTCTGAAGGATGACTGCAACAACGACCATTGCACTTCCTCCCACGGATCCCTTTCCCCCTCCAAGGGCTGCAGACACATTTGCAGCTCCTTGTTCTAATGTTGGAGCTCCTCCCCCTCAGTCCTCTTTTCCTGCACCATCTTCAGAAGGTGCTCAGCCTGCAGCACTTGTGCTTGGGACAGTACCTGTGCCTCCCGCCGACCTTGGGGCTCTTCATCAGCCGGCATTTGCTGGAAGCCTTCGCAGGCTGCCAGGTGAGATATCAACACGTCCACCTCAAGTCAAAGAGAACAAAGCAGTCAGAGACCACAGCTTGTCCCTGTGTGCCAAGGCTCATTGACTGTGAGCAAAGGGAAAGAGCAGGACAGCAGCAGATTCACCAAGGGATACAGACAGCTTGCAGCTTGTATTCCAAATCTGTCTGGGGGACTGTGTTCACTTGCAAAAAGCCCTGAAGAAACAAGGAGAGCAGGAGCAGGCCAGCAGGAATCCCTTGAGATGAGTGCTGGCAAAAGGGGCAAATGACTGGTGCCACTGTCCAGGGCAGCAGCTGAGATTGAGCACAGCAGGAAATGTCCTTCCAAGCAGCTGGGATAGACACTACAGCAGGATGGCACTGAGAGGCATCAGCCCAGCCCCCTGCTGCTCTGCAGAGGAAAGGCAAGAAGGGCAGAAAGCACCAGACTGCAGTGACTGCTGTGCCTGTCGCTCTTTCACTCACTCGATTTTCTAGAGCCTCTTGCTGCTGAGCGAGGAGATCTAATTTCTCTTGGATGATTCTCCTTTCTTCCTCCAGCCTGTTCTCCCTTGCCCTGATCCTAGCCTCAGCTTCCTGCAGCTCTGCCAGAAGCTCCTCCTCGGAGGCCTGTGAAGAACGACAGAGTGGAATTTCCATGAGTGGAGTGTCTGCCTCACTTTCACTCACCTGGTTTCGTTGATTTCCTCTCTGCCAGTGGAGATTCATCTCCTCCTCGATGTTTCTCCTTTCTTCCTCAGGCCTCCTCTTCACTGCCATGATGGCCCTCGGAGCTTCGGGCAGCTCTGCTTGGGGCTCTGCCTCGATGTTCTGTACACACAAATGGAGAGCAAGTGCCTGGGAGCTGCCCTTTTCAGGCCTGCCCTGCCACTCCTGCCCTTCTGACATCTACACTCTTGTTAGAAATCCTGCTCAGTCAGGAGACAAGGATGTGTGCAATTGGATCCTCTGCTGCAGGTCAGAGAGCCTCTATGGCCACCTCAGGATATGGAAGAGGACCAAGGTGTTTCTCCTCCCTCTTTTGTCAGCTGAGAATTCTGAGTGGCACTGACAGAGATCCTCAAAAGGCCCCACCAACAAATTAATTGACACACCCCTAGGGATGCCAATGAAGGAAGCCATGGGTCATGTAATGCATGTATGACCAAAGTCACCAAAAACCACCTAAACCATGGAATTGTCTCACCTCACTAGGACAGGCAGAAATTTACAGGTTAAACAGGGAGTGTCAGGACAGAAGAGGCAGGAGGAGGAAAACAGCTCTAAGGAGAAAAAAACAACCATCTCTAAAGGGGTTCTTAGCAACACAAGACAGCACTCAAGGACTTGCAGCTTTGCCCCCACACTAGGCTCCAATGCAGTTTCCAAAGCTGCAGACTTCACCACAAAACGTATCAAGAGAAACTTGCCACTTGTGGATTTTGCCTCAGAAGAAGGGTTCAGAACTACACAGTTTGTTTCTTTGGCCACACAGGACAAGAATGGCTGGCCACAGCTGCATGGACAACACAATCATCTCCTTGCAGCTTATCAAAAGCCAAAAGACAGGTGGCCTAAAAGACTCTGCAGAAGTGAAGAATTACTCCAGAAAACTGCAGAACACTTCTCCAGGTCATCCTGAGGTTTCCAAAAAGAGACAGCAAACAAACCAAGCCCTGTGAGCCCCAGAAATGCCATGTGAGCCCTTGGCCATGGCTTGGCAGAAGCCAAGAGACAGAGCTTCCCTGAGCCAAGCAGCCAGCTGCTCACCCGCAGGCAGCAGCGCTTTGGGGCCTCAGCACGACGGCTCAAAGCCCAATTTCCAGCTGCCACGGGATGGGGGAATGGCTGGGTGCTGGCAGGACTCCAGCACTCAGCATCCTCAGCCAGCAACAGCAAGTGCTGGCTGCTCAGAAACTTGCAGCTCTGCCTTGCACTAAAGACAGCAGCACCCAGCACTGGCACTTACTGTCTGGGCATGGTCAGGCTGGGCTGTGACCACAGCTGGAGGCTCGTGCTCCTTTTGCTCATTTTGCTCCTCTTTGGCCTCTTCTCCAGGAGCAGAGGGAGCCACAGCAGAGTCTGCTCTTGCTTCTGGGCTCTGTGGACAGATGGTGGAGTTAGGGACAGGCAGCTCCCTATCATTTAGAACCTTATTTCTCTTCAGCTCGATTTCTACAACCAGCTCTACCAAGCACAAATCATCAGCTTTGATAGCAATGGGATTCTAAGTCTCTCCAACTAAATTAAAATGGGTTAATTCAGCCAGGCTGCAAATAGTTCTGAATTAGAGAGTTCACCCTGGCTACTATCAGCAAGCAACGTTCTCTCTGCAAATCTGAGCTTTGAGTTCTTTTAAAGCTCTGCAATGAAAATTAGGAAATAGCCAACAATGCCTTTGCTATTGCTGTTTTAAACATGGAAATGGATCTTCTTTCAGCCCACCCAGCTGGCCCTCTGCACTCTACTGCCACAGGCCAAGCTCACAGTTCCCTGCACAATTCTGAAACACCAGGAGCATCAAATGTTCCTTTCTGACTCACCTCAGGATCGGCACCTCTGAACACACGGCTCAGATGACCTGCAGTGGGCAAGGAAAAGGAACCAAATTCTTTGAGAAAACTGGAGAGAACCGTGGCCTATTTAGAACAGCATCTGAGAAGATCTCCCAGTCTGCATTTTCAAAGGTGTCCTGCTTGACTGGTGTGGTTTAAAGCAACAACTTCAAAAAAATCACTAGAAAAGTTACTTGTATCTTGCAGTGAGATATGGATTAGAACAAGAGCAAAACAGGCTTAAAACTTAAATGGAATAAAGAAAGTTCATTAACAAAAACTACAAGAATAAGAAACCAGAATAAAACTTCCAGAACAACCCTTCTCTCCCCCACTACCCAACCATTCCCTTGTTTACATGACAACATAGAGACAAAAATACTTTGGATCTTTGGTGTTTACAACAGTCCGAATTCCTGCTGGAGTCTTTTCATCAGTCTTTGTAGAGAAACAAAAGTCTTCTTATGCTATCTATGGAGTTTTTCACAAGAAAACTATTTTTCTTCATAGCTTTCTATTTCTCTGATGCCAGCTGTCAGGAAATCTGCCATCAGTTGTCTCCTCCCATTTCCCATCACTCTGAGGTGTGTTATGGGTCATGAGTCTAGGGATGTCATTTTTAAGAATGAGTTATTCAAAGACAAAAGTTCTCTTTATCTGTTTTTGTGAGCCCCCCTGGAAACAGAAGTTTTCTTTTTGCTTCTTAAAAGCCCAAATCTTCAACTCTTACTTCTCCCCCTCTGTTCCAGCATCTCACAGTGTCACAACTACTTCATCATTTGCTCAAAATCCACACTGTGAAACACTCCATTCCTCCCAATATACTCTGTCATGAATTAAAGGAGGTTTTATTCAGAAAACTACTGTCCATCTCCATAGCTTTAACAGAAAAATATTTCAGCTTATTAAAAGCATCTCCTTCTTCCTCTTCCCCCTCTAAATTTATTTTTTTTCATCACTGTCTTTGATGGGCTGATGGTTGATCACTCCCTCTCTCTCTCTCTCTGGAAAAAAAGGATTAATCTGCATGTCTCATGCAGGCAGTAAAAGAGTTAAAATCTTGCCAAAGGTGCAGATGTTGATGGTGTCAGGTTTCAGTTCAATGGCAGAAACTGCAAACCAAGTCAGGCCGGCCGGCTCCGTTTCTCCCCCCACCCTGTCCTCTGCAGCCTTGTCCGGCCTGGAGGGGGGGAGGAGGCCGAGACAGAGCCCTGTGACCTCATCAGAAGCCAGAAACCAAAGAGAGCAAGAAATTCCCGGCCTCACATCTTCAGGTGCTGTTCACAGGTTGATCTCACTTCTCAATAGTTAAAACCGCTGCCAATTCTCACCCATGGCCAGGAATTAGTCAGGAGAAAAAACTCCCATCAGCCTCCAGCAGTTTCAACTTCCCGAGCTCTCAGAGCTATCTTAAAAGTAAAGTCACCCCAAGAGATTGAGCCAGCAAAGTGAGGAAATGCCAGACTCTGCTGCCACAGGCTCTCCCGTGGAGGGAACAGAAGCCCTGCAAATGCTGCCCGCAGCCCCCTGGCTACAGACACCCCGTGTTTTGCTGAAGGTGGTGACAGGAGCTTTACCAAACCAGGGGCATCCTCATGGTCTTTGTGTTTCAATAGCAACCCGGTCACTAAGAAAGAGCAGGGAGACCTACAAAAGCCAGCTCAGGTTCCAGCCAGGGAAAACCTCTACTTACGTGCCAGGTTGGTGAGGTAATATCCAGAATATCCGATGACATAGATGGTGCAAACGGCAGCAGCGAGCTGCTCCATCATTTTTGCCAGTTTGCACACTCTGCTCCACCACAAAAACAAACACGGCTCCTGTCAGTGTGCAGCTGCCCACTGACAAACGCCTCAAGCAGGAGGATGCTCCTGCACTGAGCAAGCCCAAGAGCTGCTCTGACCCTGAGGCCTTCCGTGCACCAAGGCAACCTTGGGATGTCACCACAACAAGGTGGCATCCATGCCCTGACATCACAAAGCCAATGCTCTGCGCTGCTCTGGGAATTGATGCAGAGCAACCCAACCTTCCCTACAGCAAACACAAAATTGCCTGGCAGGTTCTCCTCTGTCACAAAGGGTCACAAATCCTTTGGTGGGCTGTGGGAAATGGAAAGACAGAAACTTCCACAGATACTGAAGGGTTTGATTGACAGCCTTGGAAGGAGCTTGGGTTCATGCAATGCTAAAGGTTCACAGACGTTGAGTCGAGAATTCATAAGCTTATGTTCCTATAGCTGCAAGTAAGAATATGCCATAAGCAAATAAAAAACTGCATTGAGTGAGATGGTGGAGAGTTTTCAACTGTAATTGTGTGATTTTATAGAGTAAGCTATGAATCTAAATATTATCCTAAGAAGCACATGTGTGTAGGTGAGCTAGCAGTCTATTGGGTGAAAAGCAGACACAGTGCAGCAGAACTTGGCAAAGGTGAATGGTGATTAAGTAATAATAAACCTCTTCAATGTAGTGCATTAGCCAAAAAACTCAAATTAGCGAAGCTAAGGCACTGCACCAGGCTGAAGCTGAGGATCCCCAGCCAAGCTCAGAGGGAGGAGAACACAGCATTTGTGGGATCCTTTCCAGTCTGACTTGCTTTAGCTGGAGCCTGGGGGAGGAGAGAGCAGGAGAAGGGTTGGCTGAGTCCTCTCCCCTCTGCCTTGCCCTTCTCTGCTGGATCCTCAGTTCATCCCACACCCACCCCAAGACTCCATCCCCATCCTACTGGTGCTGACGGGATTAAAGGAGATAAAGAGGAGATTAAAAAGATAGAGAGGAGAGAAAAGGAGAAGTTTAAATGCAGTTTAAATATGAAAGAAATGCATATGTTAGTGACTGCTGAGAGTTGAAAGGGAGCTGAAGGGTTTGGGAAGGGCCAGGAGCCCGTGAAGGGCTCAGGAGCTGCTGCTGCCGGGAGGGAGGAAATGCACCAATGGCTCCCAGCAGAGTCTGTGCTTTGAGGCTCTTTCCCAAACAGCTGCAGGAGGGAAAGCAGCTGAGTTTGGAGGAAGAGTTTTCTGCTGAGGTTTCCTGTTTGGAGCTGTCACAAGCTTGAGCTGCTCAAGGGAAACGCGGCTCTGCTTCCAGCAGGGCCCAACTGCCCGGGAGCACAACTTGGTTCCCTGGCCCTGAGCCAACGGGCAGCAGCAGCTTCTGTTCCCTCCTGGCTCTTGTGTCATTTCCAGCAGCACAAGGCACACCAAGAAAAGCTCCTCCAGAACATGCCATGAGAAACACAACCTGATTTCGTTGCATGAAGGAGCTCTGACAGTCCCACGGGCTCAGGGTTGTTTGTCAGTGAACAGAGCAGGGAAAAGCACAGCCACATTCCCTGCACAGGGAATTCACAGGAGGAAAGTGCAGCGCTGGAGGATGAGCTTGGATACAACGTTCCCACGGCAGTTTTGGGGATAAAATCGTCAGCAGAGAGAAAAGAAAAAGTCCTACCAAGGGTGGGCTGGGGAGGGCTGGTGCTTCCCAGGAGGCTCCCAAAGCTCAAGAGGACAAAGCCCAGACCTTGTCCAAGCTGCGAGCTGGGTCTGAGCCAGAAACCAGGGGGTGGCAGAGACATTGCTGCTGAAGGGCTTCAGATTGCCAAAGCTAAAGTGTCCAGGATCAAGGAACAACTTGAGGTTACAGAAGTCTCAGTGCCCACGTTCCATCCCCTCATTTCAAGCTAAAAGCGGAGCTCCCCTTGTGATTCTGCTTTTTAATAAAGAATGTCAAACTTCAACAAAATTCCCTTAGAAAGACCCCATGAAGGTTCACACTGTGAGAGCTCACTGGAGGCAGCCCCAACTCCTGCCCTGGGTCAGTCCCTGTCAAGCCCACTGTGCTTTCCAGCTGCTTTGCTCCAGCTCCTCCCAAATCACCATGAATTCCACTGAACTGAAACAAATCCAAATCCTCGTGGGTCGGGACAAGGGCAGGGAGAGGTCACTCAGGGATCACCATCAGGGCCACAACAGCCCGACCTGGGGAAATGAACTGAACTTAGGACTGAGCAAATCAGACCAGGAGAATGAGGATTAAAATCAATCTTGAGAAACACCTCCTCCCGCTCCTGAACTTTTCTGTCCGGGCCGCTGCTCGCGGGGCACAGAGAGGGGCCCGGCCGTGTCCCTCCAAACCTCCCTGGGAATCACCCCAGAGCCCTCAGCCTTCCGTGTGCCCATCCCCGGGGCCCCTTGTCCCTCCCAATGGCTCCCGTGGCTCTCCCAGTCCATCCCAGCCTCTCCCAGTCCATCCCAGCCTCTCCCAGTGACCCCGCCTGTCCATCTCGCCCCTCCGTGGATCTGCCGCCCCTCAGCCAATCAGAGCGCGTCTCTCTGATGACTCATCAGTTGCCGGGCAGATCCACAGAGCCGAGAGCCCCGCGCTGGACTCGGCCGCCCAGTGCCGCGCACTTCATTCCCAGTCCCTCCCAGTGCCACCACAGTCCCTCCCAGTGCCACCACAGTCCCGCCCAGTGCCACCACAGTCCCTCCCATTGACACCACAGTCCCTCCCAGTGCCACCACAGTCCCTCCCAGTGCCACCACAGTCCCGCCCAGTGCCACCACAGTCCCTCCCAGTGCCATCACAGTCCCTCCCAGTGCCACCACAGTCCCGCCCTGAGGACCCAGAGTCCCTTCCACTCCTTTTTAGCCCATTCCCAGTCTACTCCGAGTTCATTCCTACTTTACTCCCAGACCTCCACACTTACTTCCAGTGTCCCAGTATCCACTCTCATCTCTTTCAGTGCCACCCCAGTCCCTGCCAGTCCATTCCCAGTCCCTCCCAATGCCACACCACTCCTCTCCACTCTCTCCCAGTGCCCATCCCAGCGTGTCCATCTCGCTGGTGCCCTCCAGCTCCCAGCCCGGCCCCGGCCGCCTGCTCTGCTCCCTGATGGATTTCTCCCCTGCCCACATCCAGCTGAGCTGCTCCCAGGGCCAGCAGCAGCTCTCGGGCCACGTGCTGGCCACTGCCGTGCTCCCCAGCGGGGACTGGAGCCAGCAGCTCCTGGTGCTGCTGGAAACCGCCCCCGGCAATGCTGGCTCAGCTCCAGCTGCCAGGTGGAGCACGGCAGCCTGGAGCACCCCCTGAGCCGGCACTGGGGCACGGCCCGGCCCCCACAGCGCCGGGGGCAGCGGGGGAGGCACTGGGGGGGCCCAGAGGGGGATTGGGGGGTGCTGGGAGAAACTGGGAGGGAGTTTGAGATAGACTGGTTTAAACTGGGGAAGGGATTGGGGTGCTTAGGATGGCTGGGAAGGGGTTTGAAGAATGTTGGGGAGGGTGGGATGGGGTTCTGGGGGTGCTGGTGGACACTGGGAGGGAGTTTGGGGGTGCTGGGTGTCACTGGGAGGGATTTGAGTGAGCCTGGATGGGCTGGAAGGAGATTGGGGATTGGAAAGCAGGGATTGGGATGAGGTTGGTTGTGCTGGAAAGAGACTGGGAGGAGTCTTGATGAGTCCTGGTGGGGCTGGGAAAGGACTGGGAGAGGGTCTGGGGGTCCAGGGGCAGTGGGGAGAAATTGGGAGGGGGCTGTGGGATCCTGAGAGGAACAGGAGGGGCTCTGCTGGGTCCTGGGGAGGCTGGGAAGAGACTGGCAGTGATTTACCAAAATAGCGATATTGATCCAGTATCAACATCAATCTGTTAATGGACAAAAAACCTCTCCAACAGTTTAAAGTTACACAGTGGATGTTTAATCACAGCACTGGGCGAGTGCGGGAGTCACCCCTTAATACACACTGCAAGCTGACAAAAGATTCCAGTGTTTATTTATTTACAAAAGTCTTAAATATCAAAAATACTAATATTAATACATATTAATACTAATGCATATGCATAATGCTAGCACCTCCCATGTGCCACTTCGGATTAGAATTCATGGTAATGATTTTAATGTCATTACGCCTGCATGGTTGGCTCCCCAATTTGAGGAGGGGGTCGTTTTGGTGTGGAGGGTTCATCAAGGGATGAAGGAAAACCGCTCTTCCTCACTCTCACCTTTCTACCTTTACAATGGTTGACATTACAAATGACATTTGGTACAACTCCAGTTTCCTCCCTTGTGACTTTGAAATGGGTTTCCAGATGTAAGGTCTGTAATCATCCTGAACCCGTTTATCAGTTTCTCTTTTCTCATTATAAGCACAGCTGAACAAACATACAATGAAAAGTAATTTTTTATCTAAGTCCAAGATTCATTATCTCAAATCCTGTTTCTCACTTAATCATTAACTCTAACTAGTTCCAGCAAGACCTATCTCTAGCCAAGACCCCTAATTTTTCTAAAATTCTTAATTGTTTAAAATTAGTGACTCCAAAGGAGGTTTCAGAGGGTCCTGGGTAGGCTGGGGGAGACTGGGAGGGTCCTTGGAGGGGTTTGGGGTGTCTGTGAGAGGTTTTGGGGGTCCTGACCTCTGCAGATGCCCCAGGGATGCCATCAAATGCTGCCCAACGCAAGATGCTGATGGGGATTGGAGTCTCAGTGTTGGGCTTCGTCTTCTTGGCACTGGGGCTCGGCTTCTGCCTGTGCAGGAAGGTGAGGGAGGGTTCTGGGGGTCGTGTCTCCCTCACCCAGAGCGTTTGTGCTCCCCTCTGGGCCCCCAAGCCCAGTGTCACCCCCTTTTCTCTGCCCACACAGCTCCTGAGGCAAAAGGTTCCAAGGATTGAAAGTCAACAATTCCCACTGTCATTCTGTATCCTGTTGGATTTTCATTCCCCTGCTTTCATCCAGGTGCCCACAGGGAGCCAGGAAGATGTGGAGCCTCCCAGCCAGGTGTCTTCCCAACACGCATCACCAGGACCACGGATCACCAGGGCTCTGCCCAACGGGGGTCACTGGGGATCATCCAACGCCCATCCTCCCATGGGGGATGGAGCTGGAGCAGCGCACGAAGCTCTTCCCACACTCAGGGCACTCACAGGGCTTCCCTTACTGGTGCCTCCGTTGGTGTCGGGTCAAGTGAGAGCTCTGTGAGAAGCTCTTCCCACACTGGGGACACTCGTAGCGCCTCTCCCCACTGTGGATGCGCCGGTGGATGGTGAGGTTGCCGTTGCGGTTGAAGCCCTTCCCGCAGTCGGGGCAGCGGAAGGGCCTCTCGTCTGTGTGAATCCGCTCATGTCTGATGACACTGGAGCTGGTCTGAAACCTCTTCCCACACTTGGGACACTCGTAGGGCCTCTCCCCAGTGTGGATGTGCCGGTGCTCCCTCAGACTGGAGCTCCACCCAAAGCTCTTCCCACATTCCAAGCAGGTGTAGGGCCGTTCCCCTGTGTGGAGCACCTGGTGTCTCATCAGGTCAGAGATACCTCTGAAACACTTCCCACATTTCCCACACTCATAGGGCCGTTCCCCAGTGTGGATCACCTGGTGATTCCTCAGGCTGGAGCTCTGGCTGAAGCTCTTCCCACATTCCCCACACCCATAGGGCTTTTCACCAGTGTGAATCACCTGGTGCTCAATCAGGTGGGATCTCTTTCTGAAGCCCTTCCCACATTCCAAGCACTTGTGGGGCTTCTCCCCCAGCTCTGAGCTCCGGCTGGATCTCTGGCCGTGTTCCTGGCACTGGGGGGATCTTTCCTCCTCGCAGCTCCCTGGACTGGGTTTCCAGCCCCTCCTCATGCAGGATCTCTGGGGCTTTTTCTCCTCCTCTGCCATCTGGACACAGTTTGGGAATGAAAATTCCTGGTTAGGAGGAAAAGGAGAGGAGAGCGCCTTGGGCTGGGGGTTCCTCCATGCCCAAGTTCATCTCAGAAAGTCACTGGGCATCTTGTGTCTGTAACAAAGCAAAGCACCAAGATTCAGCCCAAACATCAAAACAATGATGAAAAACTACCCAAACACCAAATTCAGTCAAAACCCCCTCCAGAATACAAAGATTCAGCCCCTGCAAAAAAACAAAGCACCAATATTTAGCCCAAAAAAGTTCAGAAACACCAAGATTCAGCCCCATCAAAATCGTGGATCCCCTCCCCAGTCACCTCCAGGGCAACACTTCTGGAACTGCACATACAGGGAGAATGGAACGTTGTCCTGCTTCCTCTTCCTTCTCTCCCACCTCCTCCTGTGGCCCTACTCTTCCTCCCACTCCTCTTCCTCCTACTATTTCTCCTCCTCCTGCACCTGTTCCTCCCACGTGAATCCTTCGACCGTTTTGTTCTTCAACCCTGCTTCTCCTTCCCTTCTCCTCCTGCCCCCAGGCCCAGCACCCACTGCCGCCTCCCTCTTCCCCCCCAGTCCCACAGCATCCCACCGCAGGGGCACCGATGCAGCTGGGCCAGCTCGGCCTGGGGCAGCGCTGGGCTCTCGGCCGCTTCCGCCCGCACTCGCTCCCCACTGCAGCCGCTCCCGCCACCACAGCGCGGGGGGGCCCGGCCTTGGCGCTCCCCCCTCCCACCTCCCCAAATTCCCCTCCAGGGGGGCGCCAAGGCCCGGGGGGGAGGGGCGCAGCTGGGCTCCAGCTGGGGAACGCTGGCAGCTGCGGCTCTGCCTGGACACTGATGAGTCATCAGCGCCGCGCGCTCTGATTGGCTCAGCCCTGCCTGAGCCCTGCGCCTGCACCAAGGGGGGACACCCTGCTCCAGGGGGGATGGCCCCAAAACGGGGCAACCCCAGCAAAGGAACAACAACAAAGCCTCTTTACAAACTGATCGCCTCAACCTCATTGCACATAGGGCCAGGGACGTGGACATAAGGAAGTGATAGGAGGAGCCATCAGCTGCACAAAATGTTATTAATTCATGACACAGACTGCTGCTCAGCCAAGGTCCTGCTAAATTCATCAACTTCCAGAAGAACAACAAAGACTTAACACAGCCATCAATATCGTTAGCTATACAAAAGTGGGGTGCATATTAAGGGGGTATGTAGGAGGTGCATTGGGAAGTCTGTACCTCTCCAGGACTTCAGCCAGTGGGGAAAGGGAGAGCGAGATGTGACCAAGAAAATTAGGATGAAAAGGAGGCTGTGTCTGCCAACAACTGGAGAGACCCCATGGGAAATGTCCCATGGCCTCGCCCTATTTTTATGAATGAAATTACTGTTACAGGACTCCTCTGTCTTCCTTGTGGACAGAAACCTGTGGGGATGTCAATTTCTCCACACACCTTGGGGCTCCTCCGCAATTCCTTCCACCGTCCGGGCCGGCGGGCAGTGAGTGCAGCTGAAGGGGCCTCACCCAGTTTGGGGGATCGGCTCCCTCGGCTGGCGGCGGCACCGGGCATTGATTGGGTACCCGAGAGTGAGCAGGAGACAGACGAGGGACGGATCAGGGCGGCTCTCAAGAGTCGGCAGGGAGAGAGCACTGAAAATCTCAGCAGTGACTACAGTGGCATCTTCGGGGAGTGAACATGGCAGGGCACCCAGGGAGGGGACAAAAGGGAAAGCCACAATGGGGTCCCAGCAAAAGGGATGAGGATCCCAAAATATCTCTCAAGGGTCCCTTGGGAGCATGTGGAGGTAATTTGCACATTCTCCCAGAGCTAACTAGGGACATGGACACCCAGGGGGGCAAGAAGGGAAGTCCAGAAGGGATTTAGACAACAGGGGATGGATGGTGTTGGTGTGTTGGGAAGGGATTGGCTGAAGGGGAGTGTGCAGGAATGTGCTTAAGGCAAGAAGCAGCAGGAGGAATCCATGGGATAAGAAAAAGGATAATGGAAAAGAGGAAGAGAAAAATACTGAGGATTGGGATGTGTTTCAGAAGGGTCTCATCCTCCAAATTTGCTTGCTTACTCAGATCCTTTGTATCCCAGTTTTCCAGGAGAGGAAAACAAGGAGGTGAGGATTTCAGGGGGTTTCTCTGAGCTGGGAGCGGCAGGAGCGGGCGCAGAGCTGCGGCACCGGGAGCACGGGCTGGGGGCCTGTGGGGAGCTGTGGGGCCGGGCCGGGGCTGTGGGGCAGCCGGGGCTCAGCGCCGGGCGCTGCCTGAGCCCAGCACCCCCCGGGCAGGGCCGGCAGTGGCCCCCGGCCCCCAGGAGGCTGCGGGACGCCCCGGCCGCTGCCCGGCCCCGTGGAGCTGCCGGCCCTGCCCGCCGGGGGGGCCGCCTTTGGACACTGTGGCAGGACAGGGACCGGCTCTGGGATACGGGCTGGGGAGGGGAGCCTCAGCACAGCCAGCACGAGGAAGGAACAGCTCACAAATGGCGATTAGACCTGCAAGGATCCACATGATCTTTTAAGCATTTCCTGGTGGGTCCCTGGAGAAAGGAAGGATTTTGCAGAAAGCTCAGCAGCTGCCACAGGATGAGCACCCACAGGCACTGAGGGGGCTGCAGCAGCGACAGAAGAAGCCCCTGCAGCACTTGCTCACAAAGGCTCAGCAGCTGAATGCAGCAAGGGATGAGCAAAAGGCCAAGCTGAAGGCAAAGGCCATGGCACACTTCCTACAGCCCCTGAGGGATCAAGCCCAGGGCCCAAGGGGGCCCCAGCACCCAGGGGACACCCTCGGCCACAAGCACCTGGCACAGGCATTGCCCTCCTGGCCAGGGCACAGCCCACCCAAACAGCCCCTGGCAAGGAATCAGCCTTCCAGCTGCAGGGCACAAGGACACTGCAAGCACAGACAGCAGCACCCTCAGCACCAACAAGTCCAGCCCTTGATGGACACGCATTCTTAGCGGTGGCACAGCTCCCATTCCACCAGGGACCCAGCACACTGCAGCCCTTGGGAACATCCAGGGTGGCTCTGGATCCAGAGGAGACCTTTCCTGATGGACACAGGGGCCTCTCCATCCACTCGGAATCTTACACCTAAAGGTGCTAGGGAATATATAAATTATTAAAGTACTAAGTAGGAAAGATGAGTGGGTGTGTTTTATTCAGCCACTATTAGCAGATGTGGGGGATGGGTTTGAAATGCAGGAATTTTTATTTACTCACAATTGTGATTGTAATTTACTAGAAAGGGATATGATGGCTAAATTGGGAATGCAAATTAATGTTGCAAAAGGTGATACAGAGGCTGGTTCTGTTGTACCTCTGTGTCAAATGTCTGGCAGAGCCACGGCTGAAGTGAACCCACAAGTGTGGGCAGCCCCAGGGAAACTGGCAAAATTAGATATGGAGCCTCTCCAAATTTCCCTGAAGCAGCCAGGACAAGAGGTGTCCAAAAGCAATCCCCTGTTCCAAGGGAGGGAAGGAAGGGCTCACAGCCTGTCTGGGAGTCCTGCTCAAGGCACGGCTTGGGCAGCCAGGGATGGCTCCCTAGAATGCTCCTATCCTGCCAAACAAGAAATCCAATGGAATCCACAGAATGCTGCAGGACCCAAGAAGAAGAAATGAGATGATGAAACCGAGGCACCCCACACTCTCAGATCCTTACACCAGCCTCAACCAGGTGCCCTCCTCACACTGCTGCCATTCACAACTTGATGCAAAAGATGCTTTCTGGCAATCTGCCCACTCACAGGGGATGCAAACACAATTCTGCCTTGGGCTGGCAACAAGAGCTAGAAGGGAAAATGCTCAAGACATGGACGGTCCTTCTGCAGGGATGCACGAAAGCACCGGCCTGATTGGGGCAAGCCTTGCAGGAAATATCAAAGGAATTGACCTCATCCCCAGGGACTGGCTTAATGCAGGATGTGGATGACTTGCTCCAGTCAGAAAAACAAGGAGAAGAGGTAGAGGGAGCCTCTGTGAAATGGCTTCATTTTCAGGCTAAAAAGATGCTTTGAGTAGCTGAAAAAAAGGGGCAAACATTACAGAAAATGTTGAAATATTTTGAGACCCATTTTGACTGAAGGCTTGTGGTGTATTGACTCTGAGAGGGTCCAGTGAATCTGAGAAGTAATGTTACTCAGGACTAAAATGGAGCTGAAACAATTCTTACAATTAACAGGGAATTGTAGGAGCTGGACTGAGGATTCTATCTTTTAGCCAGAACATTCTGTGACTTTTTTAGCCCCAGATAGTCTCAATTTTATAGAGTGGATATAAGAAAGAGAACAAAACTCAACAAAATGAAAAAAATAAAATGATTGATGCCCCAGCCATGGCTCTTCCACACTCAGAAATCTGAACTGCAAGGGAATATTAAAGAGGCCACCCCTGAGCCTGCACTGAAGGCAACGCAGCAGCAGCCAGGGCTCCCCAGTGGGGGAAGCCCCTGGGCCTGCCCACAGATCCTCTGCTCAAATCCTCGGCCTGGCCACCCTCCTTTGCCATCTCCAGCCACTGTGGGACAATCCTTGCTCTCACTCTTGCAGCTTCAGGCCTTTCTGTGCCTGCCCTCGCCACAGCTGCTGGGGAAGGCACCGGGACAATTCCACTCTGCCTCTCAATTCCACTCACACTCTGCCCTGCCTGGGATTAGAGTCTGGGAAAATAGACCAACTTGAAAATGGCTTCAAATCTTATTTCTCTAAAGGGACTTGGTTTGCCTTTGCCTTGGGGAAAGGAATTTTAATGTTTCTTTTCCACCACTTAGCAGAGATGAAATTAACATCTCCACAGACTGGGAATAGCCCAAAAGATTCCCCCCAAGATAACGACCATCAACAAAACATCAACACCCAGCAGCAAACATCAACCAACATCTTACCCCAGACACTGCCCCAGGCACAACTGGAGACACCTGGTCTGGAAAAGGCTGAGCAGAAAATCCAGGAGTGCCCACCTAATTCCCATCACAGGCACAGAAATCCGGGGGCAACAGGAAACCAAATCCTAACAACTCCACACCTTGAAACCAATGAACAATAAAGCAAGGGTTTTCTATGGTGTCAGAGTGTATAAATTTAGAAAAATCTAGTCAAACTCGTGTGTCATGGAATGATTTTCTCTGCACACCCAGCCTAAGTGTGCATGAAATTATTCCTGTTGCACATTCTGGCCAGAATCAAGTAATGCCTTATTTTTCTAAAGACATTGTTGAATAGTTTTTGCTTTTCTCAGTTTCAGTGAAAGGATTACACCGTTAGAGTAATTTTTTGTAATAATTTTACTTCTATATTGTCGGTTCTGTTTGGGCCAGTGGTGTGAGAATCAGTTTTAGTCCTAGGAGAATGAAAAGAAAACACTTGATTGCTTTCTCATTTTTGTTTTATATTTGTACTTGACTCTTAGTCATTAAAAAATGATGGTATGAGTTTTTTGATGTTCCCCTTTAAGCTGCACTTTGAAAACTAGAAGAGCTTTAAAGTTGGTGCTTTAACACATAAACAATTATTAGAATATTGTTTAAAAAAAAATAAATAGCAAATCTGTGGGGGGCCACGTGTGAGTCACGGGATGTCTGCCCTGGAAGAGAAGCTTTGTTCCAGGCAGCCAGGAGAGGAGCTTTAGAAATGCAAATGAACACTGATGAGACAAAGCCTGCACAATGGCCCAGGGGCTTCCTGCCTGCAGGAGGAACTGGGCTGATTCCAGGAAGAAAAAACAGAGGCAATGAGTGAATCTGCTTGGAGATAGGGCCAGGGACTTGTACATAAGGCAACAAAGGGAGAAACCATCATTTTCAGAAAATGTTACTAATTGACAAGGACTGCTGCTCAAACCAAGTCCCGCTACATTCCTGAACTTCCAGAAGATCAAACACTTCACAGAGCCAGGAATATCGGGTGTTATACAAAAAGGACATGCAGCAGGCGGATCGGGAAGGCTGAACCTTCCAAGCACCTCGGCCAGTGTTGGGCAAAGGGACAGGGACATGCGGCCGGGAAAATCAGGACAAAAACGAGGCCGCGTCCTCCAACAACTGGAGAGAGCGCACGGCAAATGCCCCATGGCCTCTCCCTTTGGGCAGCAATAAAGTCACTTGCACACCGCTCCTCTGGCTCCTTGGGCCACACAAACCTCTGGCGCCGGGAATTTTCCCGCCCGGCCCCGGGCCCAGCGCAGCCACCTCCGGCCTCCCGACACGAAGCGGGACGAGCCAGCGCTGCTCCGCCACCGCCTCCTGCCGAGGCCCCAGCGGCAAGGAGACCGCGGGCAGCCGCTCCCGCAGCGCCCTCAGCCCAGGGCCAACACGGGCCGCCCACGGCACAAGCCACCCGCCACAGCCCCCTGCCGCCCCCTCCCGGGCCCGCAGCGAGCCCCGAGCCCCCGCAGAACCGAGCGCGGCTCCCACCTGCGATGGCCGGGGCCGCCTCCGAGCTCCGCCGCCGCCTCACCGGGCTCCGGCCGCCGCTGCCGCCGCTGCCGGGCCCGCACAGACGCTCCGGCAATGGCGGCTCTCCTGCCCCACGGCCGCCCTCGGGGCGCCAGCGGGGCCGGGCTTGTCCCCGCTCTGCCCAATCAGCGCGCGCCAAAACCACGAGTGACGGCAGCAGCAGCCAATCGCTGCCAGCGGCGGGCTCTGCACACGGCACAGCCCCGCCCCGCGCTCTCAGGGCCCGCCCCGGGCTGCGTGAGGGGAAAGGCGGGGATGAGGAACAGCCCTGGAACGGGCCCGGCCCGAGCCGCCATTGAGCTCCCAACACAAACAAAGTTCTCCGCACCTCCCGGCCCGCCTTGCCCAGCCCTGGCTGCTGGGTGCCTCCGGCTCAGCGGGAAGACCTGGAGGCTCATGCACATCTAATTAGGAGCATCAGTGCATCGCTTTGATTTCCCCCAAATAAGGGAATCCCCCCCCCCCCGCCCCTTTGGCTGAGTGGAGGAGAGGAGAGATTTTTTGCACTAAACTCCCAAAATTACCAAAACCAAACTTAAGTGAACCGGGACCCCCCAGCAGCGCCTCTCTGCCGTCCCAGCTGAAGCCCTCGCTGGCTGCTCCAGGCTGGATCGGCACACTGGGAGCACTGGGAAGGGGCCCCGGCTCGGGGCGCAGCCCCCGGGGCAGCCCCACGGCCCCCACGGCAGCTCCAAGGCTCCGCCAGCCGGGATGGAACGTGGGACAGGGAGCAGGGGAAGGGACGGGGATACCGGAGCCGAGGGAATACGAGGGTCACCGGGGGCACTTCACGAGCATTTAACGCAAAAGATAAAATCATAAGGGAGACAAAAGCAACAGCACCTGTAGCACCATAGCACAGGGCCACACAAGGACATGTCCCACTGCTGTGGGGTGATGCTGGCCCGAGTCCAGGCACCCACCACAGCTGCTCTCTCACTGCCCTCCACAGCCACACAGGGAGAGAAAATTTAACCAAGGGTTCATGAGTTAAGGACCCGGGAGCATTTCCTCATCAAATGAAGTCATGGATAAAACAGGAGATTTGACTTGAATTTATTGCCAATAAGCTCAGAGCAGGAGAATAAGAAGACCCTTAAAAGCACCTTCCTTCCACCCCTCCCTCCTTCCAGCTCTGCATCCTAACCTGGCAGTGCAGGGATACAGGGAATGGAGGCATGGTCAGTTCATCTCCCAGGGCTTTTCCTGCTGTTCAGGGAAAGGAGTCATTCCCCTGCTGCACTCTGGGATCTCTCCCACCAGAGAGGTCTCCAGGAACTTCTCCAACCTGAGTCCATTCCATGGGAGCAGCCCCCTCACAGTGCTGCAGCGTGGGTCATTCTGCCACGGGGTCAGTCCTTCCAGGACAGGCGGCTCCAGCAGGGACCCCTCTGTCCACAGGTGTCCCCTGGGGTCACAGCCTCATCTCAGGCATTCCCCTGCTCTGGCATGGGCTTCTCCAGGGGCTTTGGGTGTATCTCTGCATCCCAGTGAATCTCCAGGGGCAGTCAATCTGCAATTCCCATTGTTGGTCTGTGTTCTGATGGATATTCCTGCCTTTGTGTTTACCCAAGTGCCCACGGGGAGTCAGGAAGATCTGTTTGGTCAAGGTTGAGCTCTGTG
Source organism: Cyanistes caeruleus (assembly GCF_971803275.1). Taxonomy (NCBI): domain Eukaryota; kingdom Metazoa; phylum Chordata; class Aves; order Passeriformes; family Paridae; genus Cyanistes; species Cyanistes caeruleus. The sequence goes on from NW_028255900.1 coordinate 440,095, forward strand.
AGAAGCTCTTCCCACACTGGGGACACTCATAGGGCCTCTCCCCAGTGTGGATGTGCCGGTGCCTGATGAGGGTGCAGTTTTGTGAAGCCCTTCCCACAGTCAGGGCAGTGGAAGGGCCTCTCCTCTGTGTGAATCCACTGATGTTTGATGAGACCTGAGCTCCTTGGAAATCTCTTCCCACACTCAGGATGCACTGGTGTGCTCCGAGTTTGCAGCTCCAGCTGAAGCCCTTTCCACACTCCCCACACGTGTAGGGCTTTTCCCCTGTGTGGATCTTCTGGTGACAAATCAGATTGGACATCTCAATGAAGCTCTCCCCACATTCCCCACACTCGCTGGGGCATTCTCCTGTGTGGATGTTCTGGTGCCAGATCAGGTGGGAGCTGCGACTGAAGCTCTTCCCACATTCCAAGCACTTTCCAGGCTTTTCCCCTGTGTGGATCCTACAGTGGTTAATCAGGACAGAGATCTTCCTGAACCTCTTCCCACACTCCCCACACTCCTAGGGGCTCTCCCCAGTGTGAATCACCTGGTGCCAGATCAGATGGGAGCTATTCTTGAAGCCCTTCCCACACTCCCCACACTCCCAGAGCCATTTCCCAGGGTGGATCCTCTGGTGTTCCCTCAGCTTGAAGCTCCAGCTGAAGCTCTTCCCACATTCCAAGCATTTGTGGGGCTTCTCCCTGCCATGAGCTCTCTCCCCCAGCTCTGAGCTCCGGCAGGATCTCCAGATGCCTTCCTGGCACAGGGGGGATCTTTCCTCCTTGCAGCTCCCTGGGCTGGGATTGCAGCCCCTCCTCATGCAGGATCTCTGGGGATTTTCCTCCTCTTCCTCCATCTGGCCATGGCTTGGGAATGACAAATCCTGATTTGGGGGTAAACAAAGTGGGAGTGCCTTGGAGTAGAGGCTCTTCCTGCCCAAGTCCATGTCTAGAGCTCAGCAGGAGTCTTGTGTCCATGATAATCTCCAAAATATCAATATTCAGCCTCAAAAAAAGTCTCCCAGGATTTCCCCATCTCTTGTCTTTCCTATTTGGTCTCCCAGAAGTTTCAGTTCCCTGGGATGATGGGGGTCCAAGGGCTCCAGGGGTTCCCCCTCCTCTGGGGTCCTCCTTAGCGATGATCCAGAGGCTTTTGGGGGTCCATGGGGTCCCTTCTCCCCTGATCTCTGCTTTGAGATCCCAGGGATCCCAGGAGTCTCTCCTCTCCAGGCTCCCACCTCTCCAAGCTGCCAGGGTCCCCCAGCTCCGGGATCGCCCCTCTCTGCTCTCCCCATTCTGGGGGTCCCAGGGGTTCCTCTCCTCTGCTCTCCCAGGGGTCCCCAGGACCAATGTCCTCCCCAGCCAATACTGGGCAATGGCCACGTGGACCCCAAAGATCCCCCAAGGGGCTCAGCTTTGGGGTCCTGCAAGATCCAAACCTACACACACAGAGGATAAAAACCTCCCAGGGACACCAGACAATATTTGGGGCTCAATTCCACAATCTGCAAGTTCCAAACACACTCCAATAAAAAGACCCTCTCAGGGACCCCCTGACAGATTTGGGACCAGCTCCCCCTCCCTGCTCACCTGCAGGATGAAGTGGGGGCGATGGGCCCGTGGCCGGGGGTGCTGCGGACACAGAGGGCACTGGAACCTCCAGCTTCTCCTTCTATTCCTGTTCCTGCTCCTCCTTTTCCTTTCTCCCTCCTCCTGCTCCTCCTCCTTCCTAATCCCACCTCCTCCCCAGTTCCTGCTTTCTGTATATTTACAGTGGAGAATCTTGCTTGTTTTTAGAACTAGAACAAAGATTCCAGATGGAACAAGCCTTGCTGGTTTTATTCAGCAGTATCAGTGACTACAGGTCGTGTTTGCTCTGGTTTGGTGCTGTCCTCGTTCCTCCTCAGTGCTCAGACTGGGCTATGGGGTGTCCTTGTTTGCTGCATTTTCAGAGTTCCTCTTGGATCCTTTGGGCAATAGGCTGTGCCCTGGGAGGATTTTTTGTGCTCCTTTGTGACACAGGAGAAGCTTCCAGGCGGTTTTTGCGTGAGCGGCTGCTGTGGTGTCACAGGAACGCTGCCACGTCCCCGTGGTGTTCCCGTTGCTGTGGGACACGGAGGCCTCAGTGTCCAGAGCGGCTCTGGGCGCCTGCTCGTTGCCAGAGGATCCTCCTGCCCGAGGCATTCTCAGCAGCCAGCCCAGCCCCTGACGGGTGTCCTTCTGTGCTTGCAGGGGTACAGTCTGCAGACGTGTGCAGCGCAGCCAAAATGATGCAGCAAGTGGTTGCTGCAGTTGGCACTCTGTTCTCTGTGGCTTATTCGGGGTATTTTTTAACCCACTTGGCACGTAAGTTGAGGTTTTCCCTCGGTGCAGCCTCTGTGGCTTTGGGCTTGCTGTGTGCTTTCTGTTCTTCCACTGGAACGGAGTTGACTCTGTGACCAAATTGCCATGAGGACAGGGTTGGTTTGGGAGAGCTCCTGCCAGAAGCTGCAGCTGAAAAAGGGGGTGTCTGCAGCCAGCGGGGCGTGCACAGCATTTGCAATGAGGCCTGGGGGGGTTCTGTTCCCTCAAGCGGGGAGTCTGTGGCAGCGGAGCCTGGAACTCCCTCCGTTTGCTGCTCCAGCCAAGAGCTGACACAGCCCAGTATTTTGTGCTGCTCTCTTGCTTGCTGTGTGAAGGGCCTGTGGCTCCTGGAGGGATGCTGTGAAAGCAAAATGCTCTCTCGGGCTTGCCTTGCTCATTTCCCACCACAGGCAGTTTTTTCCTAACAACATCTGGTTCACGTTCCCTCTCCCGTTGCAGGGCACCTCACGCGTGGATCCCCAGCAGCTCCTCCTTCGGTGAGTGGCAAAGGAAGCTTTGGTGTTCAGAATTGTGCAGCAAGTTGTGAGCTCGGCGTGTGGCAGCCGAGTGCCAGCCTGGGAGGCTGAAGGAAAGTTCCTGTCAGTGTCTTTGCAGCAGCAGCAGCAGCAGCAGCAAAGAGATCCCTGGCAGTTTTCTCTGTTTCTGCTGAAGAGCTTTTGAAGAGCTGTAGGACTGGTTTTGCAAGCAGAAGATTGCTTGCTGGCTTTAGCCATGCTGGAATATGGAATTCCCAACAATAAGTGGCAATGTCGGCTTTAGCCCATTGTTAGTTTGAACAGCTCTGAACCCTATTTCTGCTTAGTGCAGCTGGATGTGTAGCTGAGGATAAAGAAGGTGATAACTGAGATAGAACTTCCCGTCCCTCACGCTCCCGTCTGTCCACAGGGCACCAAAGCAGCATCAGCACCTCCTCTGGCTCCCTCTGCTTGCAAAGAGGAGGCCAAAGAGGAGGAAGAGAGCAGTGAACTTCCCGCTGTTCTGGGAGACGAGGGCGAACACCCCGCGGTTTGGGAATACAACAGCGAGGCTCCCGCGGTGTGGGACAAGGACAGTGGACATCTCCCGGTGTGGGACGAGGATGGTGGACATCCTGTGGCTTGGGAAGAGGAGGGTGAACATCTTCCAGCATGGGAAGCGGACAGAGAATGTCCCATGGCTTGGAAAGATGATGATGAACCTGCAGCTTTTTGGGAAGAGGACAGAGAAGCTGCAGAGTTTTGGGAAGAGGAAAGAGAAGATGCTGTGCTTTGGGAAGAGGATGGAGAACCTCCCTCTGCTCCTGAAGAGGACACTGAAGCTCCCTGTGCTGCAGGATCCTGGGCTGAACATTCTGACAGCAGCACAGCCCTGCAGCCAGAGGGGAGCGGGGAGTGGAGCCTGATGCAGCTGAGTACGTCTGCTCTGTTCCTGTGTGCCAGAGCAGGGTGCTGTGTGTGTGTCTCAGCATCAGCTGCACCCAGGGTTGCTCTGCAGCTGAATGGCACAGGGTCATTTATTGTCCTTCCCCAGCTGAGAGCAAGGGGCTCCCGGCCCCAGGGAGTGGGGCTGCATTCTGGCTCTCATCTGAGAGGGAGCATCTTCCACCTGGTTTCTTTCAGGGAACACGGTGAGCGTGGGGGAGCCTGCCGAGAAATACCTGGAACTGGAGCAGATTGGCCAAGGGTAAGGGCAAGGCAGTTACTTCTGCACAAGCAGGGCCCAGGTATTTTGCTGGTGCAGGATCCAGTGAGAAGTCAGGAGAGCTCCAAACCCCTTCAGACACTGGGGTACGATGCTGCTGCCTCTCAGGGCTGATCAGAATTGATAACTGTTTTCTCTTGCACACCTTGCATGGCAGAGGGCTGGTGGCTGCTGTGCTGTTGTTTGAAGGGTGGATGCACTCGGGTGTTTTGTGAACGCTGGAGGCAGCAGAGATCTCCTGTCTGGGCTGGCTTTCACTGCCAGGGCCTAAAGCGCTGCTTCTTTCTTCTCTGCTGTTTTGTCTCCAGGGCTTTTGGAACCGTTTCCAAAGGACTCGACAGGGCCACGGGAGGAGAGGTCAGTGTCAACACGCCCAGCACGTCTGGCAGCTCTCGAGGGCTTTCCCCTCTGCTGGGAGCTGTGGCTGGAGCTGTGGGGCCCAGCAGAGCTTTCCTGCACAGGCTGCTCCTCTGAAGGCAGAGCAGGGTCAGCCTGCAGAGCACAGCTGGGACAGACTTGGTCCTTCTCAAGTGCCCAAAGGAAGGCAAGGAGGGCAGCGGTGTCTGTCAGAGCAGGACACCCTGGCCTGGTCTTCATGTCTAAAAGTGTGAATGCATCAGCTGCTGGAGACTGAGGCCCAATTTACCTTCATCCCAACCTCAGACAGGAACACTATTTAGCAGTTTTATCATCCTGAGTTCCATCAGGATACCTCAAGGCCTAATTAAGGAGAGATCCTGCTTGGGCTCAGTTTGGGGTTTTAGTCCTACTGCAGCTGTTCCCACAGAGACAGGAGAGAAATGAGAAGATGGATGTGCAGAGCAAAGCTCTCTCCTAAACCCTGCAGCTGTGTTTGGGTCTGGTGTCAGTGGCAGCTGGGACAGGGATTATCTGAGCAATGGATGTGCACGTTTGCTTTGTTGTGCTATCCCAAACAGGGCAGGGACATTTGAAATCCTGGCCAAATGCCATAGAATTGCTAAAGGGTTCCCGGCTGTTTTGCTCTGTGTGCACAGAAACAGAATTACCTCCTGCTTGCAAAATGTGTTGGAATAATAATCCTAAGAGTGCTGAGGCCATTTGAGAAGACTGTAGGTGCAGAGAATGTTGTTAGAGCTTTGAGGCTGACAGCTGAGGGAGCATTTCTGCAGAGCTTACAGAGCCAAATGTCTCTGGCCATGAGTCCTGTAACAGCCCCAGCGAGCAGAGCAATGGGCTGTGGGAATGGCACTTGCTGAGCTCTGGTGTCCCATCCCAAGGCAGTTTGGCACAGCCCGGCTCGCTCGCTCCAAAAAGACTCGCTCCGTCTTTGCTGTGGCCTCCTGCCACAGACTGCTCCAGTTAAAGGTCTGCAATGTCCCTTCAGGTGGCCATCAAGAAAATGAGTCTCAGAGGGCACAACAGGGAACGAGCTGTGAATGAGGTCGTGGTCCTGAAGGACAAGAAGAACCCCAACATTGTCAACTCTCTGGACAGGTGAGTGCTTCAGGTCTTTTCCCATACACGGGCCCTGCGTTCATCTTTCCTGGCATCCCCAGTCTGTAGCCTGTTCTGAAAATGCCTGACCCGGCCATATCTTCCCAGAACAACAGCCTGGCACTTCACTCCTTCCATGTGCTTTTGTTGCTTTGCTTTGCCTTTTTCTTCAAGTTGACCCCATTTGCTGTGTTTTACAGCAAGTGCTGATAAACCCTGGTAGAAATTATTTTCCTTGGCTTCTTCTTCCCAGCCCTGTCCCATTGCTGCAGGTGACAGGAAGACCAGGTTCCTGTTTCCAGAAATGCCTCATTTGCCCATTTTTCAATGGCCTTGCCTATTTCTGAAGGGACTTTGTGCAAGGTTTTCCAAGCATTTGCCTGCTTTTGCCCCAAGTGCTGCACGGCCTCCTCCCCTGGATAACTCTGGAAGTTGTGTTGCCTTGTTCCAGTGGGAATGGTGGAACTGATGAGTTCAGATGCTGAAGCAGCTGGGGACAAGTGTTGTGGTTCCACATTGAGCTGGGCTGTTGCTAAAGTGCATTTTTCACCTGCTTGCCATCTAAGGCCTCTCCTTTCTCCCAGGTGCCTCCTTCTCCTTTAGACTGGGCAGATTCCAAGGCCTGTGCAGCCTGGCAGGAATGTCTCTCCATCTGATTCTGCCCTCACTGACAAGTGACCTGGGAACAAAACTCCACTCTGGGCTTTTCCCTGGGGGAACTGAGCAATGCACATTCATCTCTGTGCCATTGTTCTCCTCTTCCAGCTTCCTTGTTGATGGAGATCTCTGGCTGGTGATGGAATACATGGATGGAGGAACTTTGCAGGACGTTGTCAGACAGACACGCATGGCTGAAGGAGAGATGGCAGCTGTCAGTCAGGAGGTGAGGGATCCTGCTTGTGCTTCCCATGGCTGGGACACCATGGTCCTTCCAAAGAGGCTGTGAGAGCAGAGTGGCTCCATGCTCAGGCCTTTTCTTCTCTGTTGTTTTTATGAGCTGGAGAGGAAAGAGCCTCTGAAGTGAACGGCCTGCAAATATCACTGCATTTCTACTCTGTTCTTGTCTTCTTTCCTGCTGTTGTGGTACTCCCTGGCTTTTTTGGATTTGCTGTTCTCAGCTTTGCCTTGAACCTTTTGCCTGGAGCTTGTCTGCACTGCGCTCCTGGGCTGTCACAGCAAAGTTGCCGCTGGCAGAATTCTAAACTGTCCTTTCTTGTGTGATATATTCCAGCCTCTGATTTTTTCCCTTGTGTTTCTTGTTGTCTCTCAGTGTCTGCAGGGCCTGGATTTCCTCCATTCCATCCGGGTGATCCACCGAGATCTGAAGAGCTCCAACATCCTTCTGGGAATGGACGGCTCTGTCAAGCTGGGTGGGTGTTCCTGGCCAGGCACGGCGCTCCCGGGGTGCGGCTGTGGGGCTGCTTCCCAGTGAGGGCCAGAGCCCCACAAGTGCTGCTGGTGGCACTGCCCGGCCCCTGCTGCCAGCTGAGAGCGGCTGCCCCGTGCAGAGAGCTCAGGAGAGGAGCAGGCTGTCAGGAGTGCCTTTGCTCTGGGAATGGCCCTCCCAGAGGGACAGGAGTTGCAATCTAAAGCTTCAAAGGAAATCAGTAAAGCCAAGCATGAAAGCTGAGGGCTTCTTTAAGGGTCCAGTTCCATCTTTCCTTGGCTACAGCCCTGAGGACTTTTCCAGCTGGATTCAGCACTGCATTCCCAGACTGAGAGTGGGGAATCTTTGTGCTTGATTTCCTCATTGCAGCTGCCTTTGACAGTGCTTGTTTCTGTCCTCAGCTGATTTTGGCCTCTGCGCTCAGCTCAGCCCTGAGCAGGACCAGTGCAGCTCCATGGTGGGCACTGCTCACTGGATGGCCCCAGAAGTTGTGACCAGTTCTCCTTACGGCCCCAAGGTGGACATCTGGTCCTTTGGCATTGTGACCATCGAGATGGTGGAAGGAGAACCTCCTTACTTCCAGCAAACGGGGGCCATGGTAAGAGGCAAATTCTCCAGGCTTTGCAGAGGCCTGTGAGCACAGGGTGACCCTGCACTGGGAGGAGCAGCTGGAGGTTTCTGCACATCGCAAAGGGAATTCCCACAGCACCTGAGCCTGAACACAGACAAATATTCTGCAGTCTCCAGCAACAATTTGCTTTGGCATTTAAGTTGTTGCAGCTCTTGTGAGGATGACCCAAATACATGAAGCAAGTGCATCAGCTCTAATGTTGTCTTGCAGAAAACCCCAAACCAACCCCAACACCCACACCCAAACCCAACAAGATTTCTGGAGGAGTTTCTAAAAGAGGTTTTGTGAGATGAACTCCCCCTGGCTCTTCTCACTGGGAAACTTGTCTAAAACATGAAGATGATTGTTTAACATCCCCACACTCTAACATATTTCTTTCCTTCCTTTTACTTTCTCTGTGTCACCAAGCCTGAGCTTTCAGCCACACAAACCTGCTGTTCCTTGCCTGGCAGTTTCTGGCATGGGGCATCAGGAATGCTTTTAACTTGAGTGTCAGTGGCACTGCAGAGATGCATTTGATGTAAGAATCCCTTGAAATAACACAGGCAGACCACACTGACTCTTGCAAATGGCCTGTAAAGCTGGTGTCTGTATTTGGAGAAGCAAAATGGGCTATTTCTGATGGAGGTTCCTACTGACAAAGTCAGCCAATGCAGTCGGCTCTGAAGGCAAGATCATTTGGATGTTGCAATGGCTGTGGCTGCACCAGGGTTTGGGTTTTTTGGCTGGCCCAGAAGAATGAGCTGTGAGCAGCAGCATCTGTGCCAGGGAGGAAAGTGCCCGGGGAGCTGGGGCAGAGAAAGCGGGCTGGATGTGAGCACGTGTGGGTGTGGAGGAAGCTGTCAGAGCGCTGTGTTTGCTTTTCCTGCAGGCCCGCGCTCTGATCCGGCAGAACGGGAGCCCGCAGCTGCAGGAGCCCAGGCGCCTGTCGGCTCTGCTGCGGGACTTCCTCGAGTGCAGCCTGGAGCCGGACGAGGAGCGGCGCTTCTCTGCCCAGGAGCTGCTGCAGGTGAATGCCAAGCGGCTGCGGGGGAAACGGCAGCGCCAGGGAGGGCTTTTCTTGTGGAGCCCCCTCCCATCATCTCCAGTCCCGCTGCTTTTCACACGCAAAGCCAGCAGAATCCTCGCCTGCTTTGGCTTGGCAGGCTCCTGTCGAGCTCATCTGGAGCTGGTGCCCCGCCACGAGCGGGGACATCTTCAAGCACATCAGGTGGCTCAGAGCCCTGCCTGACCTGAGCCTGGATGTTTCCAGGGAGGAGCCACCTCCCACATCTCTGGGCTCCCTCTCTCAGTGTTTCCCCACTCTCCTGCTAGAGCAATTCTTCTTTACATCTAATCTGAGCCTGCTTCCCTCTCTTGACTTTCAAACCATTCCCCTTTGTCCTCTTGCAACAGAGCCTGTGAGCAACTTGAGTCTGGAAAGTAACAGTTCATTTCTTTCTTTTTTATCCCTTGGGCAGCACCCATTTTTGTCATCAGCCAAGCCTCTCTCCAGCCTGACCCCTCTGATCACTGCAGCAAAGCAACTGAGGGAGCAGCGCAGGAGGAGATGAAGCCCTTGACAAGAGCTTTTCGTTGTAGTAGTTAGGAAAAGTAGTTAGTAACCTTAGTTAGCACTGTTAGTTAGTTAGTTAGGGTAGTTAGGACAGCCTGTTTGTTATGGCAGTTATTTGAATAAAATCTCTGTTAAACCTCAATCCCTTGAGGTGTCCTGTCCTTCTCCCGCTGTGACTCAGCTGCCCGGAGCACTGCGAGGGGAGAGCGGGCCCAGCCTCGCCCAGAGCTGAGCCCCAGCAGAGCCTGGCAGAGCCCAGAGCAGCCTCGGCATCTGCAGAGTCAGCCTGGAAGGAGGCGCTTGGAGCCTTCTGGGCTGCAGCCGGCTCTTGCTTACAAACTGTGTGCGCTGGAAAATGCCTCTGGTTCTGCGGGAGGGCAGAAGGGGCCCGGGGAAGGCCCAAGTGCTCCATGCAAGGGAAAAACCTGCCCTGTGTTTGTGATAAATAACTGTGTTGTTGTTGACCTTCGCTATTATGTGTTGGCTTTTGCCAATTATTATAATCAGAACGATTTTGATATAGCACAGTTTGTAATCATTTCTAACTGCTTTTGATATAGTAGTGTTATAAATGACTTTCAAATTTCCAAACAATCAAATCTAATTAATTGATAACATAGCTTAATAAATTGGATACAAAATAATAAAAGAATACAATTTATTAAAAGAATACAATTTAGTAAAAAAGAGATACAATTTAGTAGATATATTCAGATACATATTTTTATATATATATATATATATATATATATATATATGTGTGAATATAATTGGCCAGTGGTTACAAATGCTTAAGGCATAAGCAAAACCGACCGGGGTGTGGGGGGGTCTTCTCACCTCACCTCATGTACGAAACAAAGCACTTCAAGCTAAACTTATATACTGTATGCTTATACATATTCATTAATGTTTCCCATAAGTTTCCTCCTTTTTCTGATTTTACTGACCATTTATTTTCTAAACTACATCCTGTGCCTTAATTTTGACATGTAACATCTGCAAAGGGGTACATCTGCTTTGTAACACTGATTCTTGATCGTTTCTAATGATAACTTTAGTAACAGTTGCAATTTAAGTAGCACGAATCAATTCCATTTATTACACTGGGAATGGGGAACCCCTGCACTTCCATTTCTGGGTGAACCCCCCTTCCTTGGCACAGAGACTCCCTTGGACATTCATTTTGGAGCACCAGGATGCCCCGGTACCCCCTTCCCAGCTCCAAAAACCCCTGCACCCCCTTATCTGGAACCTGGAATCCCCTGAACCCCCATTCTTGGGAATGGAAACCTCCCAGAACCCCCATTCCTGGGCACCAGAACCCCCCTGAACCTCCATTTTCAGGCACCGGGACCCTTGAGCCCCAGAACAGAGGAAGGGATCCCCCTGAACTCCCATTCCGCTGCAGCAGGACCCCCGTGCACCCCTGTATCCAGGACTGGAACCCTCCCAAACCCCCCATCCTCACCCCCTGGGACCCCCCTGCAGCCGAGCCAGGCTGTTACCCCCCTGCTTTGTTGGTTTAACCCAAAGTTATCTCCTCCCTTGCCCTGCCCATCATTGTATCCCAACCCCTTTTTCCAGTATCTTCCCTATCAATCTTGTCCACCCTGCCCCTTGTTCCCAAATGTTCCCTGTCAATCCTGCCTTATGCCAACCCCCTGCTTGGACGTCCCCTTTGGAAATCCCCTAATCCACAGCACCCCATTGGTCCATGTGTCCTATTCCCCTCCCCAGGATATCCCTCACTGGTTGAAGTTTTGTATCCACCCCTGGGCCCTCCCCATATATAAATTGCTGTACACTTGTATTCTGTGTCTTTTGTCCCTGGACCCTTGGGCGGTTAAACCTTTCTCTGAACCCCAATATAAAAGACCTTCCCCCCATTCTTGCCTCCACACTGTGTCTGACAACTGTTAAGTGCTGCAGAACATTGCTCTAAGCCACACCTCGGGTCATCCTGCTCCTGAGGTGTGTTCCAATCCCAGTGTGGAGCTGAGGAAGAGCTGACCAGCCTTGGCACCATTTCACACCCAGCTGATCCCAGTGTGTCCCCACTCTCTCCCAGTGCCCTCCAGCGTGTCCATCTCGCTGGTGCCCTTGAGCTGGAGCCAGCAGCTCCTGGTGCTGCTGGAAACCGCCCCCGGCAATGCGGGCTCAGCTCCAGCTGCCAGGTGGAGCACATCAGCCTGGAGCACCCCCTGAGCCGGCACTGGGGCACGGCCCGGCCCCCACAGCGCCGGGGGCAGCGGGGGAGGCACTGGGGGGGCTGGGAGGGGGATTGGGGTGTGCTGGGAGTATGGATGTTAACTATGAGCAAAAGTAGGGAGCCCAGTGCCTGTGGAATAGCAGGCTGCATAACTTCCTCAGTCTTGCCTGAGAAAGTGGCCTGGGAAATCATGGGGAGGAATTAAAACAATCCTCAGAGACAGAAGACAGCCTTGCAGGTGCTGTTTGTCAGTTTCGTGTTTTCTTGCAAGAGAAGGTCGAGGGGTGGTGTACCCCAGTGACCAATGATGGTGATGTGTTAGTTCACTGACCAATAAGTTTTACCTTTCTATACTTTCATGTATCGGTCTATAAAAAAAGATCTGAGGTAATAAACCTTAAGAGCTCTCCTGTTCAACTCACAAGAGAGTCTGTGTTGTTCTTCTCACCATTCCCAATAGAGCGACACTGGGAGTAACTGGGAGGGAGTTTGAGATAGACTGATTTAAACTGGGAGAGGGGTTTGTGGGCCAAGAATGGCTGAGAAGGGGATTAAAGGTTATTGGGGAGGGTGGGATGGGGTTCTGGGGGTCCTGGTGGAAACTGGGAGGGAGTTTGGGGGTGCTGGGTGTAACTGGGAGGGATTTGAGTGAGCCTGGAGGGGCTGGAAGGAGATTGGGGATTGGAAAGCAGAGAATGGGATGTGGTTCATTGCACTGGGAAGAGACTGAGAGGGTTCCTGATGAGTCCTGGTGGGGCTGAGAAGGAACTGGGAGGGGGTTTGGGGCTCCTGTGGTGGTGAGGGGCAACTGGGAGGGGGCTGTGGGATCCTGATAGGGACAGGAGGGGCTTTGGTGGATCCTGGGGAGGCTGGGAAGGGACTGGGAGGAGGTTTCAGAGGTCCTGGTAGGGTGGGTGAGAGTGGAAAGGTGCTTGGAAGGGCTTGGGGTGTCTGTGAGAGGTTTTAGGGGGGATCCCGACCCCTGCAGACTTCCCAGAGATGCTGCTGTACACTGCCCGCAGGAAGATGCTGATATGGATCGAGGGCTCCATGTTGGGCTTCGTCTTCCTGGCACTGGGGCTCAGCTTCTGCCTGCACAAGAAGGTGAGGGGGGGTCCTGGGGGTCATATTCTCCCTCTCCTGGAACGTGTGTGCTCCCCCAGGGCCCCCAGCCCAGTGTCACCCCCTTTTCTCTGCCCACAGAGCTCCTGAGCCGCTGGCTGCCACAGCCCATCCCCGTGACTTCAGGCCCGGCCAGGACCCCCTGCTCCATCCCTGGGCTGATTTTGGAGGGGTTGTGTGTGTCCCCAGCCCTGCTGTCACTCTGCCCCCGGCCGGCTGCTCCCAGTGTTCCCAGTAAAGCTTCCCAGTTCACCCCTGTCCCATTTATGGGGGGCATTGGGGAGGGACTTGGGGAGACCCCATGGGGGTACCCTGTCAGGGACAGATGCTGCCCCAGGTTGGATCAGGACCCCCGTGTGTCCCCCTGATCTGTCACGCTGTTCTGGGGACTCCTTGGGAGACACCAAACTCCAGCATGGCACCCAGCAAACCCTAAAAAGGGCTGGGACCCCTGAAGCGACCAGGGAAATTTGGGGAGGGGGTGCATGGGTGGTACCTGGACCATGCCAAGAGCCCAGCACTGCCCCAGCCCGGCCTGCCCCGGCTCCTCCTGTGGGATGTGAAGGAATTGGAAAAATGGGGATCCAAGGGTGGGCACTGGGCCTGGGGGGAACAGGAGAAGAGATGGAGGAAAAGGGCCGGAGAGGAGAAGGAGGTGGGATGAAGAAGGAGGAGCAAGACTCATCCAAACCCAATATGGGGCTCCCATGCCCCTGCTCCTCCACCCCTGCCCCACTGCCGACCAATCCACCACCCCACCCCTCCCATCCCCCCTTTCACTCAATTCAAGCAGATGCTGGCAGCTTTCTCCTGGGAACAATTCCTGACTTTGGGAACTTCTGGGGTGCAGTTCTGGAGGGGGACAGCTCTGTCTGGCTTTCCCCTCCCTGCTGTGGCCTCTCAGCTGCCCCCCACACCCTGGGGGTGCTGGGATTTCCCTCCTGGGCACAAGGACGTTCATTCCCTTCCAGGAGCCCAATGCCCGGCTGGGGCTCCAGGCCAGGGGGTCCTTGAGCAGCTGCCCCAGAACCTCCGCCAGGGGCTCCCAGCGCAGCCGCAGCCGCTCGGCCTGGGCTCCCCAAAGCCCTCAGCAAGCCCCAAGTCCCTGCCAGGAACCCTCAACTCCCTCAAACCCAGCATCCCCCACAGCCCCTGCAAGTTCTCCCCATGGCAGCAGCCATGGCCCACCATGTCCTCACCCATGGCTGTGTCCCCACCATGTTTCCACCCCTGGCATTGTCCCCCACGTCTCCATCTGTGCCCGTGTCCCCCCATGTCCCCATGAATGGCCACGTGTCGCTCTATTAGGAACAGCAAGAAGAACAACACAGACTCTCTTGGGAGTTGATCAGGAGAATTTCTCTCTGGTTTATTAACTCAGGTCTTTTTTATAGACCGATACGTGAAAAGTACAGAGAAGAAACTCTTATTGGTTAGTAAACTACCACATCACCATCACTGGTCAGTGGGGTACACCACCCCTTGACCTTCTCTTGCAAGAAAACAAGGAACAGACAAACAGCACCTGCAAGGCTGTTCTCTATCTCTGAGGATTGTTTTAATTCCTCCCCATGATTTCCCAGGCCACTTTTTCAGGCAAGACTGAGAAAGCTATGTGGCCTGCAATTTCCACAGGCACCGTGCTCTCTATTTCAGAGTTAGCATCCATAATTCCCCCTTTTTGTTTTAAAATAAAAAAGCAGTGTTTGTAATCTCCTGCTGGGCCCTTGCAGGAAAGAGAGCAAACACAGCACAAGTGGTCTCCTTCAATAGAAATTGGAATGGACACTGATTTAGAATGATTTTCTGGCTTACGTTTTTGATGTTTAAGGATTGTTTCTTTGCAAGGACTTGTTGGTTGACTAGTTCAGTGAACTAACATACACCAACAGGGAAGTTTTAAAGAACACTAAAGTGACAAAACTCAAGAACACCCAGATCCAAACCCAGTCTACTCAATTCTACTATGCAAAATCTATAAACTTTTTACAGATCAATCAACAATGCAATTCACGATGCTTTGATTCTCCCCCCCCCCTTTTTTTTTTTTGTTGTCCATTGGATTTTCCCCTCAAATATGACTGAGGGACTTGTAGAGTTTACATGGCTGTGGTTAAAAGCTTCCTGAATCTCTGCAGTCAGTGAAGTAAACAGGGAACCTATCTGCAGTGTGGAGATGGTTGTTTCGTCAGGTTCAGGCTGCCGTTGTTGTTCGTCGGGTTTTGCAGCCGTGTTGCTGAGCGGTTTGAAGTTTGCATGGTTTGAGTAAAGCTGACTGCATTGTAAAGTTGTTGCTGCTGTTACTCACTGAAGTTTTTGCCCAGTTATTGTTGTTTCCAGTGGTGGTTGCCGTGACAATTGCGTTGCAGTAGCCGGCACGGGCACTGGCTCTGCTTGTGGACCTGTCTGCCCCCCGCACTGGGCTGGGCATGGAGGGAAGGAACCACGCCTGCCTCTGCCGTGGTGGGCGGTGTCGCTGCCGTCAGGGGGTTGTGCAGAGGCGGTGCGGAGGCCGGAGGGGACACCCCTGATGAAGGCTGCTGCGATGGGTGTCCCGGTGAGGTTCACGCATGCACGGGTTCGCGGCTGAACACGGGGGGGGCTGAAAGCTGATCTCCCCCCGCCGTGCCAGCGGGCCCTTCGGATGGACACAGGGGGTGTTGCTCCCCCTGCCGCGCCGGCAGGCTGCAGCGGGGGCGTCCGTGCTGTCCTTTGCAGCACAGGAGAAAGGAACGCAGAGGGTGCGGGGGGGGGGCTGAAGAACACCATCGACAACGAAGGGCCCCCCGCGGCCGCTTGCGGCAGCGCTCGCAGCGCTGGTGAAGGCGCCGCAGACGGAGGCGTGGGCGGGGACGGGCAGTCTCCATTCCTGTGTCGCCTCTCTGTTGGCGAGGCTTGTGCGCCCAACTCCGCGGGTGACGGGTTCTTGGTCTCACCCCCCAGTCTCTCATGGTGTACAAAAGAGGCACCCCTGGCTTCCGAATCTTCTATCCCGGCATCACTGTCCTCAGACCGGCACCGCTCCAGTGCTTTAAAGAGCACGCCCCAGGTGGCTGCCAAGCTGCACACGCCAGTATCTCCTGCAGCTAACTCAGACCATAGGCGGTCTCCCACTGACAGCCAAATCTCGAGGTTAAAGGCATTATCAAGAGTCACAGTAAAACTTTGCACTTTTACTCACTGGAACAAAGTGCACATAGCATCTTCAGAAATATCGAGTCCCATGCCTGGCAAGGTGTCTTGTCACGCAGAGAAGACAAGCTGATCATTAGTTCAATTGCAGTTCTCCATTGTGAGAACCGTCTATCTTGACAGCCCGCGAATGCAATGATGCAGACGCAGTGGCTTAACCAGGGACTTTAAATTCTAGCTTCGTCAAGATAAGCCGTTCCAAGCCCGCTCACTGGCAGGGCTCCACTATCCCGTTGGTCTAAAAAAACCAGCCCCCTCCAGGGGAGCCCGGGAGATTCTCACTTACCCCTCTGTGGGGGAAGCAGCTGGCTCGTCGACCGCTGGCTGCACTGACCCTCGGGGGGTCACTAGATGCACATCACGTTGGGGTCACCAGCTGTTGCTCTATTAGGAATGGCGAGAAGAACGACACAGACTCTCTTGGGAGTTGATCAGGAGAATTTCTCTCTGGTTTATTACCTCAGGTCTTTTTTATAGACCGATACGTGAAAAGTACAGAAAAGAAACTCTTACTGGTTAGTAAACTACCACATCAACATCATTGGTCAGTGGGGTACACCACCCCTCGACCTTCTCTTGCAAGAAAACAAGGAACAGACAAACAGCACCTGCAAGGCTGTTCTTTATCTCTGAGGATTGTTTTAATTCCTCCTTATGAATTCCCAGGCAAGACTGAGAAAACTATGTGGCCTGCAATTTCCACAAGCACCGTGCTCTCTATTTCAGAGTTAGCATCCATAGTCATGTCCCTGTCCATGTCTATGTCACTCTCCATGTCCCACCATGTCTATGTCCCTCAATGTTCTCACCCATGTCTTAATTCAATGTCTTTATCTTTACCCCAAAATTAGATATTTTAAAGGAAAGAAAAGAAATGAAAAGAAAATCAAGGCCAAAACAAAAGGATTTCTTTGTGCTGGCTGAGCATCCTTGTGATTGAGTGGGAGGGAAGAAGGGGGGGAGGGGTTTCCACACCACTGTCTCCAAAACCTTGATCTTTGCCCCACTTCATCACCATTTGGCTGTGGAAGACACCCTTGGGCAATAGGAAATCAAAACTGTGCAATCAGTGAGGTTGGAAAAGACCTCCAAGACCATCCAGTATTCCTTGATGCCACCAGAAGATAAGACTGAATGCAAAAGATTTTCTGGGATTGAAAGTCAACAAATCTGCCCCCCACAAAGAATTCCCATTGTTGGTCTGTGTCCCAGTGTTGTTCCTGTCCCGGTGTTCATCCAGGTGCCCACAGCGAGCCAGGAAGATGTGGAGCCTCCCAGCCAGGTGTCTTCCCAACACAGATCACCAGGACCACGGATCACCAGGGCTCTGCCCAACGGGGGTCACTGGGGATCATCCAACGCCCATCCTCCCATGGGGAATGGAGCTGGAGCAGCGCATGAAGCTCTTCCTGCACTCGGGGCACTCACAGGGCTTCCCTTACTGGTGCCTCCGTTGGTGTCGGGTCAAGTGAGAGCTCCTGGAGAAGCTCTTCCCACACTGGGGACACTCGTAGGGCCTCTCCCCAGTGTGGATGCGCCGGTGACTGACAAGCGTGGAGTTGCGGTTGAAGCTCATCCCGCAGTCGGGGCAGCGGAAGGGCCTCTCATCTGTGTGAATCCGCTCATGTAGGAGGACACTGGAGCTGGTCTGAAACCTCTTCCCACACTGGGGACACTCGTAGGGCCTCTCCCCAGTGTGGATGCGATGGTGTTTCCTCAAGTCAGAGCTCCACCCAAAGCTCTTCCCACATTCCAAGCAGGTGTAGGGTCGTTCCCCTGTGTGGATCACCTGGTGTTTCATCAGGTCAGAGATACTTCTGAAGCTCTTCCCACATTTCCCACACTCATAGGGCTTTTCCCCAGTGTGGATCCTCTGGTGTTTCTTCAGGTCGGAGCTCCGGCTGAAGCTCTTCCCACATTCCAAGCACTTGTGGGGCTTCTCCCCACCATGAGGTTTCACCCCCAGCTCTGAACTCCGGCTTGATCTCTGGCCGTGTTCCTGGCACTTGGGGGATCTTTCCTCCTTGCAGCTCCCTGGACTGAGTTTGCAGCCCCTCCTTGTGCGGCATCTCCAGGGCTTTTCCTCTTCCTGCTCCATCTGGACATGGTTTGGTCACGTAAAATTCCTGTTTGGGGGAAAATAAACAACAAGAGAGTGCCTTGGGCTGGGGTTTCCTCCTTGCCCAAGTTCATCTCAGAAAGTAATTGGTCATCTTTTGTCTGTAAGAATCTCTAAAACACCAACATTCAGACCAAACAAGAAAACACTGATTGTGTTTTCCAAAAACTAATCAAACAAGATTCAGCCAAAACCCCCTCCAGAACAGAAAGGTTCAGCCCTCACAAGAAATCAAAGCACCAACATTTAGCCCAATAAAGCTTAGAAACACCAAGATTCAGCCCCAAGAAAATCGTGGATCCCCCTCCCCAGTCACCCGCTGCATGTGGGGAGGCAACATTCCTGGGGTGGGGGAGCTGAAGATTTAGGGATGAACTTGGTGCTGCTTTCTCTTCCTACTCCTCCTCGTCCTGAGTCCCTGCTCTACCTCACACTCCTCCTCCTCCTTCTGCAAAACTCCAGGTACATAATTTCACCATTTTGCTCTTCAACCCTGCTTCTCCTTCCCTTCTCCTCCTGCCCCCAGGCCCAGCACCCACTGCCGCCTCCCTCTTCCCCCCCAGTCCCACAGCATCCCACCGCAGGGGCACGGATGCAGCTGGGCCAGCTCGGCCTGGGGCAGCGCTGGGCTCTCGGCCGCTTCCGCCCGCACTCGCTCCCCACTGCAGCCGCTCCCGCCGCCACAGCGCGGGGGGGCCCGGCCTTGGCGCTCCCCCCTCCCACCTCCCCAAATTCCCCTCCAGGGGGGCGCCAAGGCCCGGGGGGGAGGGGCGCAGCTGGGCTCCAGCTGGGGAACGCTGGCAGCTGCGGCTCTGCCTGGACACTGATGAGTCATCAGCGCCGCGCGCTCTGATTGGCTCAGCCCTGCCTGAGCCCTGCGCCTGCACCAAGGGGGGACACCCTGCTCCAGGGGGGATGGCCCCAAAACGGGGCAACCCCAGCAAAGGAACAACAACAAAGCCTCTTTACAAACTGATCCCCTCAACCTCATTGCACATAGGGCCAGGGACGTGGACATAAGGAAGTGACACGAGGAGCCATCAGTTGCACAAAATGTTATTAAGTGATGACACAGACTGCTGCTCAGCCAAGTTTCTCCTAAATTCATGAACTTCCAGGAGAACAACAAAGACTTAACACAGCCATCAATATTGTTAGCTAAACAAAATTATGGCTAAAAGAGTTCATATTAAGTGGTATTGGGCAGTCTGTACCTGTCCAGTACTTCAGCCAATGGGGAAAGGGAGAGGGAGATGTGGCCAAGAAAATTAGGATGAAAAGGAGGCTGTGTCTGCCAACAACTGGAGAGACCCCATGGGAAATGTCACATGGCCTCTGTGGGCAGCTAAGGTCCGGCGGTCGGAAGATATTGGGATGTACAGAAAGATGGAATCACTCCCCTCCTCAACAGTTTATGGTAATTACTCCCATAATTAGCCAATGGCACCTAGCTGTGATGAAAGCAGATGGGAGTGACACTGTGAACACAGATTATAAAGTGTCAAATTCTTCACCAATAAACGCCATTTTGCCATCCGTCACATTGGTGGTGTGTGCAGATGGACAGAGTGACCTGGGATTGGTCACCGTGCCGTCCCTAAACCAGGTCGCCATGCCTTTAAAGGCGACAAAGTGGTGCCGAAACCCGGGATCAAATCCAGAAAGCGGGAATCGCCTGGACGGGGGGCGACGGGCGGAGCCGCTGGACCAGCCCGGAGGGGAGGATGCTCCTGGACCAACAAGGAGATGGAAGCCCTTGTGAAGGTTGTATCGCAATTACATAAGCAGTGGGGTATCGATTGTAAACCTAAGGATTTTACTCTTGCACTTGCAAGGCTTTTGCATATTGGGGTCATAGACCAGCCAGTAGATATTCTCCACCCTGAGGAGTGGGACAGATGTACCAAAGCTTTAGCCGAGGAAACCATGTCCTCAGGCACCGGGAAACATCTTAAGTCATGGGGGAAGATTGTTAAAGCTCTGCGAAAAGCTATACAAGAGCAAAAAACTGTTTGTTGGCCACCCCGAAACTGGGGGTCAGGGCGGCTACACAGACATTACAGGTCCCAGATGAGAGCGGCTCTGCTGAGCCAAAGGGGAAACAAGAGGGCGATACGTCCCCTCAATTCCCAAATCCCGATCCACTTACCGAGGGTCAGCAGAGAGCAGAAACTTTCTGGAAGGAGTTAACAGAAGAAGCCAGGGGTGCCGCGGGGAAAGCCTGGGAAGGACCACCGCCCTATGTGCCCCAAGATGGCACCAAGCAAAAAGACAAAGAGCAAAGTGAAAATGTCCTTGGTAGGAGCAGGGAACAAACGCTGGCATTGACAAGCGTACGTAGATGGGCAAAGAATGAGGACAAGAAAGATAAAGTACGTGGGAGGGAACGAGAATGTGAAGCGAAGGAGATAAGAAGTGGGAGTGCTGCACAGCGAGAACAGGAGAACGTGAAGGAGAAAGGGTGGGGGGGGAGAGCTGTAAGGGGGAGAAGAGCAGAGGGCGGAGCAGACCAAAAGAAAGGGGCGAACCAGGAGGGAGGGAATGACCTGCCCACGAGGGACGTAGGTGGGGCCGGAGCCCAACAAAAAGGCACGGGAAACCAGAAATGGTTAGCCAGTCGAGTTCCAACTCCGACTGAGACACCAGCGGGGATGAGTGGTCCGTGACCGACTCCTTAGAGGAGGAAACAACAAAAATAAACAAGAATATTCCCCTCCACATTACTAAAGAACTGAGAGGAGATAGCCCTCTCACAGACTGGGGAGAAGTAAAAGCTGCATGTGCCAGCTGGGTCCCTTCAGCTGCGCTGGCGTTCTCAGTCCGGGTGACAGATGGGGGACAGAAGATCCACTCACCAATAAACCCTAAATTGCAAGGTTCCAGTCTGCAGCAGCTAATGGGCACAGACCCGACAATGATTACCCCATGCCCATCTGTTTGTGACTTCAGTGTTTCTAACGATTTTTGTGTGCAAGTTGTGATTGTTCCCAGGATCCTGTACCACTCGGATGAGGAGTTAAATCTGCAGTCGGACAGACTCACCTGACTTCAGAAAAGAGAACTGGTGACAGGTGTGACCATAGGGATGCTGCTTAGCCTGGGAGCAACTGGTGCTGTCACAGGTGTCTCTGCCCTCGTGACCCAACAACAGAGACTGTCTCAGCTGCAGATGAGAATTGATGAAGAATTGCAGATAATTGAAAAATCCATCTCCTTTCTAGAACATTCACTGTCCTCACTCTCTGAAGTTGTCCTGCAGAACAGATGTGGGCTAGATCTTCTGCTAATGCAGCAAGGAGGCCTCTGTGCCGCCTTAAGGGAAGAGTGTTGCTTTTATGCTGATCACACCGGAGTGGTCAGAGATTCTATAGCTGAACTGAAAGAAAGACTAGCGCAGAGAAAGAGAGATAGAGAAGTTCAACAAGGGTGGTTCGAATCACTGTTTAACCAGTCTCCATGGCTGACCACCCCAGTGTCCACCCTGATCAGGCCAATCGTAATGATCTTACTAGTGTTAATCTTTGGACCATGTGTTTTAAATAAGCTTGTGTCTTTTGTCAAGAGCTGACTAGAGAGAGTCAACATCCTGTTTGTAGAAAGACAGCAGATGCTCTAAGAATGCACTTGGTCACTGCCTGCTCAGTGTGCCTTATGTTTGTTAATGAAAAGCTGCAGTGTCTATTTTATAAGTTTTTAGCCTTTTTAGTTAAGTATAGCGCACCTTACATTTTTACTCAAGTCTATGATATATACTTTTAAAACTTTTCATAATATAGGTAAGTTAGATAAAATGTTTAAAGACAGATAAAGATAAAATAACGCTAGAACTTTCAAGACTAATACACCGTATATTCTAGACAATTTAGTTAAGCATAAGAAGGGGAGAAATGTGGAGAGCTAGGGGCCAGCAGTCGGAAGACATCGCGATGTACGGAAAGACAGAAACACCCCCCCAAAGAGTTTATGGTAATTACACCCATAATTAGCCAATGGCACCTAGCTGTGATGAAAGCAGATGGGAGTGACATTGGAAACTTAGGTTATAAAGTGTCAAATTCTTCACCAATAAACGCCATTTTGCTGTCCACCACATTTGTGTCAGTGTGCAGATGGACCGAGTGACCTGGGGTTGGTCACCATGTCACCCCTGAACGAGGTCGCCGTGCCTTTTGAAGGCAACGCAGCTGACTCAGATCCTTTGTATCCCAGTTTTGGAGGACAGGAAAACAAGGAGGTGAGGATTTCAGGGGGTTTCTCTGAGCTGGGAGCGGCAGGAGCGGGCGCAGAGCTGCGGCACCGGGAGCACGGGCTGGGGGCCTGTGGGGAGCTGTGGGGCCGGGCCGGGGCTGTGGGGCAGCCGGGGCTCAGCGCCGGGCGCTGCCTGAGCCCAGCACCCCCCGGGCAGGGCCGGCAGTGGCCCCCGGCCCCCAGGAGGCTGCGGGACGCCCCGGCCGCTGCCCGGCCCCGTGGAGCTGCCGGCCCTGCCCGCCGGGGGGGCCGCCTTTGGACACTGCGGCAGGACAGGGACCGGCTCGGGGATACGGGCTGGGGAGGGGAGCCTCAGCACAGCCAGCACGAGGAAGGAACAGCTCACAAATGGCGATTAGACCTGCAAGGATCCACATGATCTTTTAAGCATTTCCTGCTGGGTCCCTGGAGAAAGGAAGGATTTTGCAGAAAGCTCAGCAGCTGCCACAGGATGAGCACCCACAGGCACTGAGGGGGGCTGCAGCAGCGACAGAAGAAGCCCCTGCAGCACTTGCTCACAAAGGCTCAGCAGCTGAATGCAGCAAGGGATGAGCAAAAGGCCAAGCTGAAGGCAAAGGCCATGGCACACTTCCTACAGCCCCTGAGGGATCAAGCCCAGGGCCCAAGGGGGCCCCAGCACCCAGGGGACACCCTCGGCCACAAGCACCTGGCACAGGCATTGCCCTCCTGGCCAGGGCACAGCCCACCCAAACAGCCCCTGGCAAGGAATCAGCCTTCCAGCTGCAGGGCACAAGGACACTGCAAGCACAGACAGCAGCACCCTCAGCACCAGCAAGTCCAGCCCTTGATGGACACGCATTCTTAGCGGTGGCACAGCTCCCATTCCACCAGGGACCCACCACACTGCAGCCCTTGGGAACATCCAGGGTGGCTCTGGATCCAGAGGAGACCTTTCCTGATGGACACAGGGGCCTCTCCATCCACTCGGAATCTTACACCTAAGGGGAGTAAATTGTTAAGGTATATTTTAATTATTAAGGCACTAAGTGGGAAAGAT
Source organism: Cyanistes caeruleus (assembly GCF_971803275.1). Taxonomy (NCBI): domain Eukaryota; kingdom Metazoa; phylum Chordata; class Aves; order Passeriformes; family Paridae; genus Cyanistes; species Cyanistes caeruleus. The sequence goes on from NW_028255900.1 coordinate 463,077, forward strand.
GAGCAGGTGTGTTGTATTCAGCCACTATTAGCAGATGTGGGGGTTTGGTTTGAAATGCAGGAACTTTTATTTGCTCACAATTGTGATTGTAATTTACTGGGAAGGGATTTGATGGCTAAATTGGGATTGCAAATGAATGTTGCAAAAGGTGATACAGAGGCTGGTTCTGTTGTACCTCTGTGTCAAATGTCTGGCAGAGCCTAGGCTGAAGTGAACCCACAAGTGTGGGCAGCCCCAGGGAAATTGGCAAAATTAGATATGGAGCCTCTCCAAATCTCCATGAAGCAACCAGGACAAGAGGTGTCCAAAAGCAATCCCCTGTTCCAAGGGAGGGAAGGAAGGGCTCACAGCCTGTCTGGGAGTCCTGCTCAAGGCACGGCTTGGGGAGCCAGGGATGGCTCCCTAGAATGCTCCTATCCTGCCAAACAAGAAATCCAATGGAATCCACAGAATGCTGCAGGACCCAAGAAGAAGAAATGAGATGATGAAACCGAGGCACCCCACACTCTCAGATCCTTACACCAGCCTCAACCAGGTGCCCTCCTCACACTGCTGCCATTCACAACTTGATGCAAAAGATGCTTTCTGGGGATCTGCCCACTTCCAGAGGATGCAAACACAATTCTGCCTTGGGCTGGCAACAAGAGCTAGAAGGGAAAATGCTCAAGACATGGACGGTCCTTCTGCAGGGATGCACGGAAGCACTGGCCTGATTGGGGCAAGCCTTGCAGGAAATATCAAAGGAATTGACCTCACCTCCAGGGACTGGCTTAATGCAGGATGTGGATGACTTGATCCAGTCAGAAAAACAAGGAGAAGAGGTAAAGGAAGCCTCTGTGAAATGGCTTCATTTTCAGGCTAAAAAGCAGCTTTGAGTATCTGAAAAAAAAGAAAGGGCAAAAGGTAGAGAAAATGGTTAAATATTTGGGACCTACGTTGATGGAAGTTTTGTCTTTTATTGACCCTGAGAGGGTTCAGGGAATCTCAGAAATAATGTGACCCAGTACTAAAATGGAGCTGGAACAATTCCTACAATTAACAGGGAATTGCAGGAGCTGGATTGAGGATTCTCTTTTCTAGGCAGAACATTGTGTGACTTCTTTAGCCCCAGAGAGTCTCAATGTTATGGTGTAGATATAAGAAAGAGAACAAAACTTAACAAAATGAAAAAAATAAAAGATTGATGCCCCAGCCATGGCTCTTCCAGACTCAGAAATCTGAATTGGAAGGGAATATTAAACAGGCCACCCCTGAGCCTGCACTGAAGGCAACGCAGCAGCAGCCAGGGCTCCCCAGCGGGGGAAGCCCCTGGGCCTGCCCACAGATCCTCTGCTCAAATCCTCGGCCTGGCCACCCTCCTTTCCCATCTCCAGCCACTGCGGGACAATCCTTGCTCTCACTCTTGCAGCTTCAGGCCTTTCTGTGCCTGCCCTCGCCACAGCTGCTGGGGAAGGCACCGGGACAATTCCACTCTGCCTCTCAATTACACTCACACTCTGCCCTGCCTGGGATTAGCTGCTGGCAAAATAGACCAACTTGAAAATGATTTAAAATCTTATTTCTCTAAAGGGACTTGGTTTGCCTTTGCCTTGGGGAAAGGAATTTTAATGTTTCTTTTCTACCACTCAGCAGAGATGAAATTAACATCTCAACAGACTGGGAATAGCCCAAAAGATTCCCAGCAAGATAACGACCATCAACAAAACATCAACACCCAGCAGCAAACATCAACCAACACCTACCCCAGACACTGCCCCAGGCACAGCTGGAGACACCTGGTCTGGAAAAGGCTGAGCAGGAAATCCAGGAGTGCCCACCTAATTCCCATCACAGGCACAGAAATCCAGGTGCAACAGGAAACCAAATCCTAACAACTCCACACCTTCAAACCAATGAACATTAAACCAAGGGATTTCTATGGGGTCAGACTGTATAAATTTAGAAAAATCTAGTCAAACTCGTGTGTCATGGAATGATTTTCTCTGCACACCCAGCCTAAGTGTGCATGAAATTATTCCTGTTGCACATCCTGGCCAGAATCAAGTAATGCCTTATTTCTCTAAAGACACTGTTGAATAGTTTTTGCTTTTCTCAGTTTCAGTGAAAGGATTACACCGTTAGAGTAATTTTTTCTAATAATTTTACTTCTCTATTGTCGGTTCTGTTTGGGCCAGTGGTGTGAGAATCAGTTTTTAGTCCCAGGAGAATAAAAAGAAAACACCTGATTACTTTCGCAGTTTTGTTTTATATTTGAACGTGACACTTAGTGATGACAAAATGATGGCATGAGTTTTTCGATGTTCACCTTTAAGCTGCACTTTGAAAACTAGAAGAGCTTTAAAGTTGGCGCTTTAACACATAAACAATTATTAGAATATTGTTTAACGAAAAATAAATAGCAGATCTGTGGGGGGCCACGTGTGAATCACGGGATGTCTGCCCTGGAAGAGAAGCTTTGTTCCAGGCAGCCAGGAGAGGAGCTTTAGAAATGCAAATTAACACTGATGGCCCAAAGCCTGCACAATGGCCCAGGGGCTTCCTGCCTGCAGGAGGAATTGGGCTGATTCCAGGAAGGAAAAAACAGAGGCAATGAGTGAATCTGCTTGGAGATAGGGCCAGGGACTTGTACATAAGGAAGCAATGGGAGAAACCATCAGTTTCAGAAAATGTTACTAATTGACAAGGACTGCTGCTCAGACCAAGTTCCGCTACATTCCTGAACTTCCAGAAGAACAAACATTTAACAGAGCCAGGAATATCGGATGTTATACAAAAAGGACATGCAGCAGGCGGATCGGGAAGGCTGAACCTTCCAAGCACCTCGGCCAGTGTTGGGCAAAGGGACAGGGACATGCGGCCGGGAAAATCAGGACAAAAACGAGGCCGCGTCCTCCAACACCTGGAGAGAGCGCACGGCAAATGCCCCATGGCCTCTCCCTTTGGGCAGCAATAAAGTCACTTGCACACCGCTCCTCTGGCTCCTTGGGCCACACAGACCTCTGGCGCCGGGAATTTTCCCGCCCGGCCCCGGGCCCAGCGCAGCCACCTCCGGCCTCCCAACACGAAGCGGGACGAGCCAGCGCTGCTCCGCCACCGCCTCCTGCCGAGGCCCCAGCGGCAAGGAGACCGCGGGCAGCCGCTCCCGCAGCGCCCTCAGCCCAGGGCCAACACGGGCCGGCCACAGCACAAGCCACCCGCCACAGCCCCCTGCCGCCCCCTCCCGGGCCCGCAGCGAGCCCCGAGCCCCCGCAGAACCGAGCGCGGCTCCCACCTGCGATGGCCGGGGCCGCCTCCGAGCTCCGCCCCCGCCTCACCGGGCTCCGGCCGCTGCTGCCGCCGCTGCCGGGCCCGCACAGACGCTCCGGCAATGGCGGCTCTCCTGCCCCACGGCCGCCCTGGGAGCGCCAGCGGGGCCGGGCTTGTCCCCTCTCTGCCCAATCAGCGCGCGGCAGAGCCACGAGTGACGGCAGCAGCAGCCAATCGCAGCCAGCGGCGGGCTCTGTACACGGCACAGCCCCGCCCCGCGCTCTCAGGGCCCGCCCCGGGCTGCGTGAGGGGAAAGGCGGGGACGAGGAACAGCCCTGGAACGGGCCCGGCCCGAGCCGCCATTGAGCTCCCAACACAAACAAAGTTCTCCGCAGCTCCCGGCTCACCTTGCCCAGCCCTGGCTGCTGGGTGGCTCCGGCTCAGCGGGAAACTCTGGAGCCTCATGCACGTCTAATTAGGAGCATCAGTGCATCGCTTTGATTTCCCCCAAAAAAGGGGACCCGCCCTCCAAACCCCTTCAGCTGAGTGGAGGAGAGATTTCTTGCACAAAACTCCCAAAATTACCAAAACCAAAGCGAAGTGAGCCAGGACCCCCCAGCAGCGCCTCTCTGCCGTCCCAGCTGAAGCCCTCGCTGGCTGCTCCAGGCTGGAGCGGCACACTGGGAGCACTGGGAAGGGGCCCCGGCTCGGGGCGCAGCCCCCGGGGCAGCCCCACGGCCCCCACGGCAGCTCCAAGGCTCCGCCAGCCGGGATGGAACGTGGGACAGGGAGCAGGGGAAGGGACGGGGATACCGGAGCTGAGGGAAGACGAGGGTCACCGGGGGCACTTCACAAGCATTTAATGCAAAAGATAAAATCATAAGGGAGACAAAAGCAACAGCACCTGTAGCACCATAGCACAGGGCCACACAAGGACATGTCCCACTGCTGTGGGGTGATGCTGGCCCGAGTCCAGGCACCCACCACAGCTGCTCTCTCACTGCCCTCCACAGCCACACAGGGAGAGAAAATTTAACCAAGGGTTCATGAGTTAAGGACCCGAGACTGTTTCCTCATCAAACACAGTCATGGGCAAAACAGCAGATATAAATTGAATTTATTGCAAATAAGTTCAGAGCAGGAGAATAAGAAGACCCTTAAAAGCACCTTCCTTCCACCCCTCCCTCCTTCCAGCTCTGCATCCTAACCTGGCAGTGCAGGGATACAGGGAATGGAGCCATGGTCAGTTCATCTCCCAGGGCTTTTCCTGCTGTTCAGGGACAGGAGTCATTCCCCTGCTGCACTCTGGGATCTCTCCCACCAGAGAGGTCTCCAGGAACTTCTCCAACCTGAGTCTATTCCATGGAAGCAGCCCCCTCACAGTGCTGAAGCGTGGGTCACTCTGCCATGGGGTCAGACCTTCCATGACAGGGGGCTCCAGCAGGGACCCCTCTGTCCACAGGTGTCCCCTGGGGTCACAGCCTCATCTCAGGCATTCCACTGCTCGGGCATGGGCTTCTCCAGGGGCTGTGGGGGGATCTCTGCATTCTGGTGAATCTCCAGGGGCAGTCAATCTGCAATTCCCATTGTTGCTCTGTGTTCTGATGGATGTTCCTGCCCCTGTGTTCATCCAGGTGCCCACAGGGAGTCCGGAAGATCTGTTTGGTCAAGGTTGAGCTCTGTGAGAAGCTCTTCCCACACTGGGGACACTCATAGGGCCTCTCCCCAGTGTGGATGTGCCGGTGCCTGATGAGGGTGCAGTTTTGTGAAGCCCTTCCCACAGTCAGGGCAGCGGAAGGGCCTCTCCTCTGTGTGAATCCACTGATGTTTGATGAGACTTGAGCTCCTTGGAAATCTCTTCCCACACTCAGGATGCACTGGTGTGCCCCGAGGTTGGAGCTCCAGCTGAAGCCCTCTCCACACTCCCCACACGTGTAGGGCTTTTCCCCTGTGTGGATCAGATTGGACATCTCAATGAAGCTCTTACCACATTCCCCACACTCTCTGGGGCATTCTCCTGTGTGGATGTTCTGGTGCCAGATCAGGTGGGAGCTGCGACTGAAGCTCTTCCCACATTCCAAGCACTTTCCAGGCTTATCCCCTGTGTGGATCCTACGGTGGTTAATCAGGACAGAGATCTTCCTAAACCTCTTCCCACACTCCCCACACTCCTAGGGGCTCTCCCCAGTGTGAATCACCTGGTGCCAGATCAGATGGGAGCTGTTCTTGAAGCCCTTCCCACACTCCCCACACTCCCAGAGCCATTTCCCAGGGTGGATCCTTTGGTGTTTCCTCCACTTGAAGCTCCAGCTGAAGCTCTTCCCACATTCCAAGCATTTGTGGGGCTTCTCCCTGCCATGAGCTCTCTCCCCCAGCTCTGAGCTCTGGCAGGATCTCCAGATGCCTTCCTGGCACAGGGGGGATCTTTCCTCCTTGCAGCTCCCTGGGCTGGGTTTGCAGCCCCTCCTCATGCAGGATCTCTGGGGATTTTCCTCCTCTTCCTCCATCTGGCCATGGCTTGGGAATGACAAATCCTGATTTGGGGGTAAACAAAGTGGGAGTGCCTTGAAGTAGAGGCTCCTCCTGCCTAAGTCCATGTCTCGAGCTCAGCAGGAGTCTTGTGTCCATGATAATCTCCAAAATATCAAGATTCAGCCTCAAAAAAAGTCTCCCAGGATTTCCCCATCTCTTGTCTTTCCTATTTGGGATTCCAGAGGTTTCCCTTCCCTGGGATGATGGGGGTCCAAGGGCTCCAGGGGTTCCCCCTTCTCTGGGGTCCTCCTTAGCGATGATCCAGAGGCTTTTGGGGGTCCATGGGGTCCCTTCTCCCCTGATCTCTGCTTTGAGATCCCAGGAATCCCAGGAGTGTCTCCTCTCAGGCTCCCACCTCTCCAAGCTGCCAGGGTCCCCCAGCTCCGGGATCGCCCCTCTCTGCTCTCCCCATTCTGGGGGTCCCAGGGGTTCCTCTCCTCTGCTCTCCCAGGGGTCCCCAGGACCAATGTCCTCCCCAGCCAATACTGGGCAATGGCCACGTGGACCCCAAAGATCTCCCAAGGGGCTCAGCTTTGGGGTCCTGCAAGATCCAAACCTACACACACAGAGGATAAAAACCTCCCAGGGACACCAGACAATATTTGGGGCTCAATTCCACAATCTGCAAGTTCCAAACACACTCCAGTAAAAAGACCCTCTCAGGGACCCCCTGACAGATTTGGGACCAGCTCCCCCTCCCTGCTCACCTGCAGGATGAGGTGGGGGCGATGGGCCCGTGGCCGGGGGTGCTGCGGACACAGGGGGCACTGGAACCTCCAGCTTCTCCTTCTATTCCTGTTCCTGCTCCTCCTTTTCCTTTCTCTCTCCTCCTGCTCCTCCTCCTTCCTAATCCCACCTCCTCCCCAGTTCCTGCTTTCTGTATATTTACAGTGAAGAACCTTGCTTGTTTTTAGAACTAGAACAAAGATTCCAGATGGAACAAGCCTTGCTGGTTTTATTCAGCAGTATCAGTGACTACAGGTCGTGTTTGCTTTGGTTTGGTGCTGTCCTCGTTCCTCCTCAGTGCTCAGACTGGGCTATGGGGTGTCCTTGTTTGCTGCATTTTCAGAGTTCCTCTTGGATCCTTTGGGCAATAGGCCGTGCCCTGGGAGGATTCTTTGTGCTCCTTTGTGACACAGGAGAAGCTTCCAGGCGGTTTTTGCGTGAGCGGCTGCTGTGGTGTCACAGGAACGCTGCCACGTCCCCGTGGTGTTCCCGTTGCTGTGGGACACGGAGGCCTCAGTGTCCAGAGCGGCTCTGGGCGCCTGCTCTTTGCCAGAGGATCCTCCTGCCCGAGGCATTCTCAGCAGCCAGCCCAGTCCCTGACGGGTGTCCTTCTGTGCTTGCAGGGGTACAGTCTGCAGACGTGTGCAGCGCAGCCAAAATGATGCAGCAAGTGGTTGCTGCAGTTGGCACTCTGTTCTCTGTGGCTTATTCGGGGTATTTTTTAACCCACTTGGCACGTAAGTTGAGGTTTTCCCTCGGTGCAGCCTCTGTGGCTTTGGGCTTGCTGTGTGCTTTCTGTTCTTCCACTGGAACGGAGTTGACTCTGTAACCAAATTGCCCTGAGGACACGGTTGGTTTGGGAGAGCTCCTGCCAGAAGCTGCAGCTGAAAAAGGGGGTGTCTGCAGCCAGCGGGGCGTGCACAGCATTTGCAATGAGGCCTGGGGGGGTTCTGTTCCCTCAAGCGGGGAGTCTGTGGCAGCAGAGCCTGGAACTCCCTCCGTTTGCTGCTCCAGCCAAGAGCTGACACAGCCCAGTATTTTGTGCTGCTCTCTTGCTTGCTGTGTGAAGGGCCTGTGGCTCCTGGAGGGATGCTGTGAAAGCAAAATGCTCTCTCGGGCTTGCCTTGCTCATTTCCCACCACAGGCAGTTTTTTCCTAACAACATCTGGTTCACGTTCCCTCTCCCGTTGCAGGGCACCTCACGCGTGGATCCCCAGCAGCTCCTCCTTCGGTGAGTGGCAAAGGAAGCTTTGGTGTTCAGAATTGTGCAGCAAGTTGTGAGCTCGGCGTGTGGCAGCCGAGTGCCAGCCTGGGAGGCTGAAGGAAAGTTCCTGTCAGTGTCTTTGCTGCAGCAGCAGCAGCAGCAAAGAGATCCCTGGCAGTTTTCTCTGTTTCTGCTGAAGAGCTTTTGAAGAGCTGCAGGACTGGTTTTTCAGGCAGAAGATTGCTTGCTGGCTTTAGCCATGCTGGAATATGGAATTCCCAACAATAAGTGGCAATGTCGGCTTTAGCCCATTGTTAGTTTGAACAGCTCTGAACCCTATTTCTGCTTAGTGCAGCTGGATGTGTAGCTGAGGATAAAGAAGGTGATAACTGAGATAGAACTTCCCGTCCCTCACGCTCCCGTCTGTCCACAGGGCACCAAAGCAGCATCAGCACCTCCTCTGGCTCCCTCTGCTTGCCAAGAGGAGGCCAAAGAGGAGGAAGAGAGCAGTGAACTTCCCGCTGTTCTGGGAGACGAGGGCGAACACCCCGCGGTTTGGGAAAACAACGGCAAGGCTCCCGCGGTGTGTGACAAGGACAGTGGACATCTCCCGGTGGGGGACGAGGACGGTGGATGTCCCCTGGTGTGGGATGAGCATGGCCAAGCTCCCATGGCGTGTGACGAGGATGACAGCAATCTCCCGGTGTGGGATGAGGACAGAGAACATCCTGTGGCTTGGGAAGAGGAGGGTGAACCAGCAGCATTTTGGGAAGAGGATGAGGAACCTGCACTGATTTGGGAAGAGGATGAGGAACCTCCCTCTGCTCCTGAAGAGGACACCGAAGCTCCCTGTGCTGCAGGATCCTGGGCTGAACATTCTGACAGCAGCACAGCCCTGCAGCCAGAGGGGAGCGGGGAGTGGAGCCTGATGCAGCTGAGTACGTCTGCTCTGTTCCTGTGTGCCAGAGCAGGGTGCTGTGTGTGTGTCTCAGCATCAGCTGCACCCAGGGTTGCTCTGCAGCTGAATGGCACAGGGTCATTTATTGTCCTTCCCCAGCTGAGAGCAAGGGGCTCCCGGCCCCAGGGAGTGGGGCTGCATTCTGGCTCTCATCTGAGAGGGAGCATCTTCCACCTGGTTTCTTTCAGGGAACACGGTGAGCGTGGGGGAGCCTGCCGAGAAATACCTGGAACTGGAGCAGATTGGCCAAGGGTAAGGGCAAGGCAGTTACTTCTGCACAAGCAGGGCCCAGGTATTTTGCTGGTGCAGGATCCAGTGAGAAGTCAGGAGAGCTCCAAACCCCTTCAGACACTGGGGTACGATGCTGCTGCCTCTCAGTGCTGATCAGAATTGATAACTGTGGTCAGAAGGCACCTTGCATGGCAGAGGGCTGGTGGCTGCTGTGCTGTTGTTTGAAGGGTGGATGCACTCGGGTGTTTTGTGAATGCTGCAGGCAGCAGAGATCTCCTGTCTGGGCTGGCTTTCATTGCCAGGGCCTGAAGCGCTGCTTCTTTCTTCTCTGCTGTTTTGTCTCCAGGGCTTTTGGAACCGTTTCCAAAGGACTCGACAGGGCCACGGGAGGAGAGGTCAGTGTCAACACGCCCGGCACGTCTGGCAGCTCTCGAGGGCTTTCCCCTCTGCTGGGAGCTGTGGCTGGAGCTGTGGGGCCCAGCAGAGCTTTCCTGCACAGGCTGCTCCTCTGAAGGCAGAGCAGGGTCAGCCTGCAGAGCACAGCTGGGACAGACTTGGTCCTTCTCAAGTGCCCAAAGGAAGGCAAGGGGGGCAGCGGTGTCTGTCAGAGCAGGACACACTGGCCTGGTCTTCATGTCTAAAAGTGTGAATGCATCAGCTGCTGGAGACTGAGGCCCAATTTACCTTCATCCCAGCCTCGGACAGGAACACTATTTAACAGTTTTATCATCCTGAGTTTCATCAGGATACCTCAAGGCCTAATTAAGGAGAGATCCTGCTTGGGCTCAGTTTGGGGTTTTAGTCCTACTGAAGCTGTCCCCACAGAGCCAGGGAGAGAAATGAGAAGATGGATGTGCAGAGCAAAGCTCTCTCTTAAACCTCCAGCTGTGTTTGGGTGTGGTGTCAATGGCAGCTGGGACAGGGATTATCTGAGCAATGGATGTGCACGTTTGCTTTGTTGTGCTATCCCAAACAGGGCAGGGACATTTGAAATCCTGGCCAAATGCCATAGAATTGCTAAAGGGTTCCCAGCTGTTTTGCTCTGTGTGCACAGAAACAGAATTACCTCCTGCTTGCAAAATGTGTTGGAATAATAATCCTAAGAGTGCTGAGGCCACTTGAGAAGACTGTAGGTGCAGAGAATGTTGTTAGAGCTTGGAGGCTGACAGCTGAGGGAGCATTTCTGCAGAGCTTACAGAGCCAAATGTCTCTGGCCATGAGTCCTGTAACAGCCCCAGCGAGCAGAGCAATGGGCTGTGGGAATGGCACTTGCTGAGCTCTGGTGTCCCATCCCAAGGCAGTTTGGCACAGCCCGGCTCGCTCGCTCCATAAAGACTCGCTCCGTCTTTGCTGTGGCCTCCTGCCACAGACTGCTCCAGTTAAAGGTCTGCAATGTCCCTTCAGGTGGCCATCAAGAAAATGAGTCTCAGAGGGCACAACAGGGAACGAGCTGTGAATGAGGTCGTGGTCCTGAAGGACAAGAAGAACCCCAACATTGTCAACTCTCTGGACAGGTGAGTGCTTCAGGTCTTTTCCCATGCACGGGCCCTGCGTTCATCTTTCCTGGCATCCCCAGTCTGTAGCCTGTTCTGAAAATGCCTGACCCGGCCATATCTTCCCAGAACAACAGCCTGGCACTTCACTCCTTCCATGTGCTTTTGTTGCTTTGCTTTGCCTTTTTCTTCAAGTTGACCCCATTTGCTGTGTTTTACAGCAAGTGCTGATAAACCCTGGTAGAAATTATTTTCCTTGGCTTCTTCTTCCCAGCCCTTTCCCATTGCTGCAGGTGCCAGGAAAACCAGGTTCTTGTTTCCAGAAATGCCTCATTTTCCCATTTTTCAATGGCCTTGCCTATTTCTGAAGGGACTTTGTGCAAGGTTTTCCAAGCATTTGACTGCTTTTGCCCCAAGTGCTGCACGGCCTCCTCCCCTGGATAACTCTGGAAGTTGTGTTGCCTTGTTCCGGAGGGAATGGTGGAACTGATGAGTTCAGATGCTGAAGCAGCTGGGGGCAAGTGTTGTGGTTCCACATTGAGCTGGGCTGTTGCTAAAGTGCATTTTTCACCTGCTTGCCATCTAAGGCCTCTCCTTTCTCCCGGGTGCCTCCTTCTCCTTTAGCCTGGGCAGATTCCAAGGCCTGTGCAGCCTGGCAGGAATGTCTCTCCATCTGATTCTGTCCTCATTGACAAGTGACCTGGGAACAAAACTCCACTCTGGGCTTTTCCCTGGGGGAATTGAGCAATGCACATTCATCTCTGTGCCATTGTTCTCCTCTTCCAGCTTCCTTGTTGATGGAGATCTCTGGCTGGTGATGGAATACATGGATGGAGGAACTTTGCAGGACGTTGTCAGACAGACACGCATGGCTGAAGGAGAGATGGCAGCTGTCAGTCAGGAGGTGAGGGATCCTGCTTGTGCTTCCCATGGCTGGGACACCATGGTCCTTCCAAAGAGGCTGTGAGAACAGAGTGGCTCCATGCTCAGGCCTTTGTTTCTGTGTTGTTTTTATGAGCTGGAGAGGAAAGAGCCTCTGAAGTGAATGGCCAGCAAATATCACTGCATTTCTACTCTGTTCTTGTCTTCTTTCCTGCTGTTGTGGTACTCTCTGTCTTTTTTGGATCTGATTTGCTGCTCTCAGCTTCGCCTTGAACCTTTTGCCTGGAGTTTGTCTGCACTGCACTCCTGGGCTGTCACAGCAAAGTTGCTGCTGGCAGAATTCTAAACTGTCCTTTGTTGTGTGATATATTCCGGCCTCTGATTTTTTCCCTCGTGTTTCTTGTTGTCTCTCAGTGTCTGCAGGGCCTGGATTTCCTCCATTCCAACCGGGTGATCCACCGAGATCTGAAGAGCTCCAACATCCTTCTGGGAATGGACGGCTCTGTCAAGCTGGGTGGGTGTTCCTGGCCAGGCACGGCGCTCCCGGGGTGCGGCTGTGGGGCTGCTTCCCAGTGAGGGCCAGAGCCCCACAAGTGCTGCTGGTGGCACTGCCCGGCCCCTGCTGCCAGCTGAGAGCGGCTGCCCCGTGCAGAGAGCTCAGGAGAGGAGCAGGCTGTCAGGAGTGCCTTTGCTCTGGGAATGGCCCTCCCAGAGGGGCAGGAGTTGCAATCTAAAGCTTCAAAGGAAATCAGTAAAAGCCAAGCATGAAAGCTGAGGGCTTCTTTAAGGGTCCAGTTCCATCTTTCCTTGGCTACAGCCCTGAGGACTTTTCCAGCTGGATTCAGCACTGCATTCCCAGACTGAGAGTGGGGAATCTTTGTGCTTGGTTTCCTCATTGCAGCTGCCTTTGACAGTGCTTGTTTCTGTCCTCAGCTGATTTTGGCCTCTGTGCTCAGCTCAGCCCTGAGCAGGACCAGTGCAGCTCCATGGTGGGCACTGCTCACTGGATGGCCCCAGAAGTTGTGACCAGTTCTCCTTACGGCCCCAAGGTGGACATCTGGTCCTTTGGCATTGTGACCATCGAGATGGTGGAAGGAGAACCTCCTTACTTCCAGCAAACGGGGGCCATGGTAAGAGGCAAATTCTCCAGGCTTTGCAGAGGCCTGTGAGCACAGGGTGACCCTGCACTGGGAGGAGCAGCTGGAGGTTTCTGCACATCGCAAAGGGAATTCCCACAGCACCTGAGCCTGAACACAGACAAATATTCTGCAGTCTCCAGCAACAATTTGCTTTGGCATTTAAGTTGTTGCAGCTCTTGTGAGGATCACCCAAATACATGAAGCAAGTGCATCAGCTCTAATGTTGTCTTGTAGAAAACCCCAAACAAACCCCAACACCCACACCCAAACCCAACAAGATTTCTGGAGGAGTTTCTAAAAGAGGTTTTGTGAGATGAACTCCCCCTGGCTCTTCTCACTGGGAAACTATACTGAAACATGAAGATGATTGTTTAACATCCCCACAGTCTAACATATTTCTTTCCTTCCTTTTACTTTCTCTGCGTCACCAAGCCTGAGCTTTCAGCCACACAAACCTGCTGTTCCTTGCCTGGCAGTTTCTGGCATGGGGCATCAGGAATGCTTTTACTTGAATGTCAGAGGCACTGCAGAGATGCATTTGATGTAAAAATACCTTAAAATAACACAGGCAGACCACACTAACTCTTGAAAATGGCCTGTAAAGCTGGTGTCTGTATTTGGAGAAGCAAAATGGGCTATTTCTGATGGAGGTTCCTACTGACAAAGTCAGCCAATGCAGTCGGCTCTGAAGGCAAGATCATTTGGATGTTGCAATGGCTGTGGCTGCTCCAGGGTTTGGGTTTTTTGGCTGGCCCAGAAGAATGAGCTGTGAGCAGCAGCATCTGTGCCAGGGAGGAAAGTGCCCGGGGAGCTGGGGCAGAGAAAGCGGGCTGGATGTGAGCACGTGTGGGTGTGGAGGAAGCTGTCAGAGCGCTGTGTTTGCTTTTCCTGCAGGCCCGCGCTCTGATCCGGCAGAACGGGAGCCCGCAGCTGCAGGAGCCCAGGCGCCTGTCGGCTCTGCTGCGGGACTTCCTCGAGTGCAGCCTGGAGCCGGACGAGGAGCGGCGCTTCTCTGCCCAGGAGCTGCTGCAGGTGAATGCCAAGCGGCTGCGGGGGAAACGGCAGCGCCAGGGAGGGCTTTTCTTGTGGGGCCCCCCTCCCATCATCTCCAGTCCCGCTGCTTTTCACACGCAAAGCCAGCAGAATCCTCGCCTGCTTTGGCTTGGCAGGCTCCTGTCGAGCTCATCTGGAGCTGGTGCCCCGCCACGAGCGGGGACATCTTCAAGCACATCAGGTGGCTCAGAGCCCTGCCTGACCTGAGCCTGGATGTTTCCAGGGAGGAGCCACCTCCCACATCTCTGGGCTCCCTCTCTCAGTGTTTCCCCACTCTCCTGCTAGAGCAATTCTTCTTTACATCTAATCTGAGCCTGCTTCCCTCTCTTGACTTTCAAACCATTCCCCTTTGTCCCGTTGCAACAGAGCCTGTGAGGAACTTGACTCTGGAAAGTAACAGTTCATTTCTTTCTTTTTTATCCCTTGGGCAGCACCCATTTTTGTCATCAGCCAAGCCTCTCTCCAGCCTGACCCCTCTGATCACTGCAGCAAAGCAACTGAGGGAGCAGCGCAGGAGGAGATGAAGCCCTGGAGGCCAGCTTTTCATTATAGTAGTTAGGAGAAGTAGTTAGTTAGGGTAGTTAGCACTGTTAGTTAGTTAGAGTAGGTTAGGACAGCCTGTTTGTTATGGCAGTTATTTGAATAAAATCTCTGTTAAACCTCCAGTCCCTTGAGGTGTCCTGTCCTTCTCCCGCTGTGACTCAGCTGCCCGGAGCACTGCGAGGGGAGAGCGGGCCCAGCCTCGCCCAGAGCTGAGCCCCAGCAGAGCCTGGCAGAGCCCAGAGCAGCCTCGGCATCTGCAGAGTCAGCCTGGAAGGAGGCGCTTGGAGCCTTCTGGGCTGCAGCCGGCTCTTGCTTACAAACTGTGTGCGCTGGAAAATGCCTCTGGTTCTGCGGGAGGGCAGAAGGGGCCCGGGGAAGGCCCAAGTGTTCCATGCAAGGGAAAAACCTGCCCTGTGTTTGTGATAAAGAACTATGTTGTTTTTGACCTTCGCTATTATGTGTTGGCTTTTGCAAATTATTATAATCAGAACGATTTTGATATAGCACAGTTTGTAATCACTTTGAACTGCTTTTGATATAGTAGTGTTATAAATGACTTTCAAATTTCCAAACAATCAAATTTAATTAATTATAACATAGCTTAATAAATTGGATACAAAATAATAAAAGAATAGAATTTAGTAAAAGAATAGAATTTAGTAAAAAAGAGATACAATTTAGTAGATATAATCAGATACATATTTTATATATATATATATATATATATATATATGTGTGAATATAATTGGCCAGTGGTTACAAATGCTTAAGGCATAAGCAAAACCAACCGGGGTGTGGGGGGGTCTTCTCACCTCACCTCACGTACGAAACAAAGCACTTCAAGCTAAACTTATATACTGTATGCTTATACATATTCATTAATGTTTCCCATAAGTTTCCTCCTTTTTCTGGTTTTACTGACCATTTATTTTCTAAACTACATCCTGTACCTTAATTTTGACATGTAACATCTGCAAAGGGGTGCATCTGCTTTGTAACACTGATTCTTGATAGTTTCTAATAATAACTTTAATAACAGTTACAATTTAGTTAGCACGAATCAATTCCATTTATTACACTGGGAATGGGGAACCCCTGCGCTTCCATTTCTGGGCGAACCCCCCTTCCTGGGCACAGAGACCCCCTTGAACGTTCATTTTGGGGCACCGGGACCCCCTGGTACCCCCTTCCCCGGCCCCAAAAACCCCTGCACCCCCTTATCTGGAACCTGGAATCCCCTTAAACCCCCATTCTCGGGAATGGAAACCTCTCAGAACCCCCATTTCTGGGCACCAGAACCCCCCTGAACCTCCATTTTCAGGCACTGGGACCCCTTGAGCCCCAGAACAGAGGGACCCTCCTGAACTCCCATTCCGCTGCAGCAGGACCCCCGTGCACCCCTGTATCCAGGACTGGAACCCTCCCAAACCCCCCATCCTCACACCCTGGGACCCCCCTGCAGCCGAGCCAGGCTGTTACCCCCCTGCTTTGTTGGTTTAACCCAAAGTTATCTCCTCCCCTGCCCTGCCCATCATTGTATCCCAACCCCTTTTTCCAGTACCTTCCCTATCAATCTTGTCCACCCTGCCCCTTGTTCCCAAATGTTCCCTGTCAATCCTGCCTTATGCCAACCCCCTGCTTGGACATCCCCTTTGGAAATCCCCTAATCCACAGCACCCCATTGGTCCATGTGTCCTATTCCCCTCCCCAGGATATCCCTCACTGGTTGAAGTTTTGTATCCACCCCTGGGCCCTCCCCATATATAAATTGCTGTACGCTTGTGTTCTGAGTCTTTTGTCCCTGGACCCTTGGGAGATTAAGCCTTTCCCTGAAACCCAATACCAAAACCCAAAAAAAAATACCTTCCCCCCATTCTTGCCTCCACACTGTGCCTGACAGCTGTTAAGTGCTGCAGAGCATTGCTCTAAGCCACACCTTGGGTCATCCTGCTCCAGAGGTGTGTTCCACTCCTGGCGTGGAGCTGAGGAAGAGCTGACTGGCCTTGGCACCATTTCACACCCAGCTGATCCCATTGTGCCCAATCTCTCCGAGCGCCCACCCCAGCGTGTCCATCTCGCTGGTGCCCTTGAGCTGGAGCCAGCAGCTCCTGGTGCTGCTGGAAACCGCCCCCGGCATTGCGAGCTCAGCTCCAGCTGCCAGGTGGAGCACGGCAGCCTGGAGCACCCCCTGAGCCGGCACTGGGGCACGGCCCGGCCCCCACAGCGCCGGGGGCAGCGGGGGAGGCACTGGGGGGGCCCAGAGGGGGATTGGGGTGTGCTGGGAGGAACTGGGAGGGAGTTTGAGATAGACTGGTTTAAACTGGGGAAGGGATTGAGGTGCTTAGGATGGCTGGGAAGGGGTTTGAAGGATGTTGGGGAGGGTGGGATGGGGTTCTGGGGGTCCTGGTGGACCCTGGGAGGGAGTTTGGGGGTGCTGGGTGTCACAGGGAGGGATTTGAGTGAGCCTGGAGGAGCTGCAAGGAGATTGGGGATTGGAAAGCAGGGATTGGGATGAGGTTGGTTGTGCTGGGAAGAGACTGGGAGGAGTCTTGATGAGTCCTGGTGGGGCTGGGAAGGGACTGGGAGAGGGTTTGGGGGTCCAGGGGCAGTGGGGAGAAATTGTGAGGGGGCTGTGGGATCCTGAGAGGAACAGGAGGGGCTCTGCTGGGTCCTGGGGAGGCTGGGAAGAGACTGGCAGTGATTTACCAAAATAGTGATACTGATCTGGTATCAACATCAATCTGTTAATGGACAAAAAAACCTCTCCAACAGTTTAAAGTTACAAAGTGGATGTTTAATCACAGCACTGGGCGAGTGCGGGAGTCACGCCTTAATACGCACTGCGAGTTGACAAAAGATTCCAGTGTCTATTTATTTACAAAAGTCTTGAATATCCAAAATACTAATACATATTAATACTAATGCATATGCATAATGCTAACACTTCCCATTCCCCAGGTTTGATTAAAATGCACGGTAATGATTTAAAAAGTCATTATGCCTGCATGGTGGGCTCCTTAATTTGAGGAGGGGGTCATTTTGGCATGTAGTGGTCATCAAGAGATGAAGGAAAACCACTCTTCCTCACTCTCACGTTTCTACCATTACAATGGTGGACATTACAAAGGACGTTTGGTACAACTCCAATTTCCTTCCTTGTGACTTTTAAATGGGTTTCCAGATGTAAGGTCTGTGATCTTCCTGAACCCGTTTATCAGTTTCTCTTTTCACATTATAAACACAGCTGACCAAACATACAATGACAAGTAATTTTTTACCTAAGTTCAAGATTCATTATCTCAAATCCTGCTTCTCACTTAAATCATTAACTCTAACTAGTTCCAGCAAGGCCTATCTCTAGCCATAATCTCTAATTTTTCTCTAATTCTTAATTGTTTAAAATTAGTGACTCCAAAAGAGGTTTCAGAGGGTCCTGGGTGGGCTGGGAGAGACTGGGAGGGTCCTTGGAGGAGGTTGGGATGTCTGTGAGAGGTTTTGGGGGTCCTGACCCCGGCAGGTGCCCCAGGGATGAGTGAAATGCCACCCGCAGCAAGATGCTGACGGGGACCGGGGGCTCCACGTTGGCCTTCATCTTCCTGGCACTGGGGCTCAGCTTCTGCCTGTGCAGGAAGGTGAGGTGGGGTCACAGGGGTCGTGTCCTCCCTCCCCACAGAGTGTGTGTGCTCCCCTCTGGGCCCCCAAGCCCGGTGTCACCCCCTTTTCTCTGCCCACACAGCTCCTGAGGCAAAAGGTTCTTGAAGATTCAAAGTCATCAATTCCCACCGTCATTCTGTATCCTGTTGGATTTTCATTCCCCTGCTTTCATCCAGGTACCCACCTGGCTTCCAGGGAGCCAGGAAGATGTGGAGCCTCCCAGCCAGGTGTCTTCCCAACACGCATCACCAGGACCACGGATCACCAGGGCTCTGCCCTACGGGGGTCACTGGGGATCATCCAACGCCCATCCTCCCATGGGGGATGGAGCTGGAGCAGCGCACGAAGCTCTTCCCGCACTCAGGGCACTCGCAGGGCTTCCCTTACTGGTGCCTACGTTGGTGTCGGGACAAGTGAGAGCTGGTGGAGAAGCTCTTCCCACACTGGGGACACTCGTAGGGCCTCTCCCCAGTGTGGATGCGCCGGTGGACGGTGAGGTGGCCATTGTACTGGAAGCCCTTCCCGCAGTCGGGGCAGCGGAAGGGCCTCTCCTCTGTGTGAATCCGCTCATGTTTGAGAACATCAGAGCTGCGCTGAAACCTCTTCCCACACTTGGGACACTCGAAGGGCCTCTCCCCAGTGTGGATGAGCTGGTGTGCCCTCAGGTAGGAGATCCACCCAAAGCTCTTCCCACATTCCAAGCAGGTGTAGGGCCGTTCCCCTGTGTGGATCACCTGGTGTCTCATCAGGTCAGAGATACTTCTGAAGCTCTTCCCACATTTCCCACACTCATAGGGTCGTTTCCCAGTGTGGATCATCTGGTGTTTCCAAAAGTCGGAGCTCCGGCTGAAGCTCTTCCCACATTTCCCACACTCATATGGCCGTTCCCCAGTGTGGATCACCTGGTGTTTCATCAGGTAAGATGTGTTGGTGAAGCTCTTCCCACATTCCCCACACTCGTAGGGCTTTTCCCCAGTGTGAATCACCTGGTGCTGGATCAGTTGGGAGCTCCACCTGAAACCCTTCCCACACTCCAAGCACTTGTGAGGCTTCTCCCCCTGCTCTGAGCTCCGGCTGGATCTCTGGCCGTGTTCCTGGCACTGGGGGGATCTTTCCTCCTCGGAGCTCCCTGGACTGGATTTGCAGACCCTCCTTGTGCGGCATCTCTGGAGCTTTTTCTTCTCTTCCATCTCAACATAGTTTGGGAACGTAAAATCCTGGTTGGGGGGAAAAAAAAAAACAGGAGAGCACCTTGGACTGGAGTTTCCTCCTTGCCCAAGTTCATCTCAGAAAGTCATTGGGCATCTTGTGTCTATAAGAACGTCCAGCACACAAAGATTCGGCCCAAACATCCTCAAAAAAGATCCATAGCTAATCAAACTACGAGATTCAGCCAAAACCCCCTGCAGAACAGAAAGGTGCAGCCCCTACAAGAAACAAAAGCACCAACATTTATCCCAACAAAGATTCAGCCCCGTGAAAATGGTTATTCCCCTCCCCAGTCACCTACTGCATTTGGAGGGGGGGGAATGCTCCTGGGGCTGGGGGAGCTGCAGACACAGGGATGAACTTTGTGCAGCTTCCTCTTTGTGCTCCTCTTCCTCCTGTGTCCCTGCTCTAGGTCACACTCCTCCTCCTCCTTCTGCACAGCCCCAGGTACATATTTTCACCATTTTGTTCTTCAGCCCTGCTTCTCCTTCCCTTCTCCTCCTGCCCCCAGGCCCAGCACCCACTGCCGCCTCCCTCTTCCCCCCCAGTCCCACAGCATCCCACCGCAGGGGCACGGATGCAGCTGGGCCAGCTCGGCCTGGGGCAGCGCTGGGCTCTCGGCCGCTTCCACCCGCACTCGCTCCCCACTGCAGCCGCTCCCGCCACCACAGCGCGGGGGGGCCCGGCCTTGGCGCTCCCCCCTCCCACCTCCCCAAATTCCCCTCCAGGGGGGCGCCAAGGCCCGGGGGGGAGGGGCGCAGCTGGGCTCCAGCTGGGGAACGCTGGCAGCTGCGGCTCTGCCTGGACACTGATGAGTCATCAGCGCCGCGCGCTCTGATTGGCTCAGCCCTGCCTGAGCCCTGCGCCTGCACCAAGGGGGGACACCCTGCTCCAGGGGGGATGGCCCCAAAACGGGGCAACCCCAGCAAAGGAACAACAACAAAGCCTCTTTACAAACTGATCCCCTCAACCTCACTGCACATAGGGCCAGGGACGTGGACATAAGGAAGTGACAGGAGGAGCCAGCAGCTGCAGAAAATGTTATGAATTGATGACACAGACTGCTGCTCAGCCAAGGTCCTGCTAAATTCATCAACTTCCAGAAGAACAACAAAGACTTAACACAACCATCAATATCCTTAGCTATACAAGTGGGGTGCATATTAAGGGGGTATGTAGGAGGTGCATTGGGAAGTCTCTACCTCTCCAGGACTACAGCCAATGGGGAAAGGGAGAGGGAGATGTGACCAAGAAAATTAGGATGAAAAGGAGGCTGTGTCTGCCAACAACTGGAGAGACCCCACAGGAAATGAACCATGGCCTCTCCCTATTTTTATGAATGAAATAACTTTTACAGGACTCCTATGTCTTCCTTGTAGACAGAAGCCTGTGGGGATGTCAAGTTTTCCACACACCTTGGGGCTCCTCCGCAATTCCTTCCACCGTCCGGGCCGGCGGGCAGTGAGTGCAGCTGAAGGGGCCTCACCCAGTTTGGGGGATCGGCTCCCTCGGCTGGCGGCGGCACCGGGCATTGATTGGGTACCCGAGAGTGAGCAGGAGACAGACGAGGGACGGATCAGGGCGGCTCTCAAGAGTCGGCAGGGAGAGAGCACTGAAAATCTCAGCAGTGACTACAGTGGCATCTTCGGGGAGTGAACATGGCAGGGCACCCAGGGAGGGGACAAAAGGGAAAGCCACAATGGGGTCCCAGCAAAAGGGATGAGGATCCCAAAATATCTCTCAAGGGTCCCTTGGGAGCATGTGGAGGTCATTTGCACATTCTCCCAGAGGGAATTAAGGACATGGACACCCAGGGGGCAATAAGGGAAGTCCAGAAGGGATTTAGACAACAGGGGATGGATGGTGTTGGTGTGTTGGGAAGGGATTGGCTGAAGGGGGGTGTGCAGGAATGTGCTTAAGGCAAGAAGCAACAAGAGCAATCTATGGGGTAAGAAAAATAATAATGGAAGAGTAAGAGAAAAGTACTGAGGATTGTGATGTTTTCCAGAAGGGTCTTATCCTCAGAATTTGCCAGCAGATCAATTGTATCCCAGTTTTGGAGGACAGGAAAACAAGGAGGTGAGGATTTCAGGGGGTTTCTCTGAGCTGGGAGCGGCAGGAGCGGGCGCAGAGCTGCGGCACCGGGAGCACGGGCTGGGGGCCTGTGGGGAGCTGTGGGGCCGGGCCGGGGCTGTGGGGCAGCCGGGGCTCAGCGCCGGGCGCTGCCTGAGCCCAGCACCCCCTGGGCAGGGCCGGCAGTGGCCCCCGGCCCCCAGGAGGCTGCGGGACGCCCCGGCCGCTGCCCGGCCCCGTGGAGCTGCCGGCCCTGCCCGCCGGGGGGGCCGCCTTTGGACACTGCGGCAGGACAGGGACCGGCTCTGGGATACGGGCTGGGGAGGGGAGCCTCAGCACAGCCAGCACGAGGAAGGAACAGCTCACAAATGGCGATTAGACCTGCAAGGATCCACATGATCTTTTAAGCATTTCCTGGTGGGTCCCTGGAGAAAGGAAGGATTGTGCAGAAAGCTCAGCAGCTGCCACAGGATGGGCACCCACAGGCACTGAGGGGGCTGCAGCAGCGACAGAAGAAGCCCCTGCAGCACTTGCTCACAAAGGCTCAGCAGCTGAATGCAGCAAGGGATGAGCAAAAGGCCAAGCTGAAGGCAAAGGCCATAGCACAGTTCCTACAGCCCCTGAGGGATCAAGCCCAGGGCCCAAGGGGGCCCCAGCACCCAGGGGACACCCTCGGCCACAAGCACCTGGCACAGGCATTGCCCTCCTGGCCAGGGCACAGCCCACCCAAACAGCCCCTGGCAAGGAATCAGCCTTCCAGCTGCAGGGCACAAGGACACTGCAAGCACAGACAGCAGCACCCTCAGCACCAGCAAGTCCAGCCCTTGATGGACACGCATTCTTAGCGGTGGCACAGCTCCCATTCCACCAGGGACCCACCACACTGCAGCCCTTGGGAACATCCAGGGTGGCTATAGATCCAGAGGAGACCTTTCCTGATGGACACAGGGGCCTCTCCATCCACTCGGAATCTTACACCTAAGGGGGAAAATTGTTAAGGTATATTTTAATTATTAAGGCACAAAGTGGGAAAGATGAGTGGGTGTGTTTTATTCAGCCACTATTAGCAGATGTGGAGGATGGGTTTAAAATGCAGGAGCTTTTATTTGCTCACAATTGTGATTGTAATTTACTGGGAAGGGATTTGATGGCTAAATGGGGAATGCAAATTAATGTTGCAAAAGGTGATACAGAGGCTGGTTCTGTTGTACCTCTGTGTCAAATGTCTGGCAGAGCCATGGCTGAAGTGAACCCACAAGTGTGGGCAGCCCCAGGGAAATTGGCAAAATTAGATATGGAGCCTCTCCAAATTTCCCTGAAGCAACCAGGACAAGAGGTGTCCAAAAGCAATCCCCTGTTCCAAGGGAGGGAAGGAAGGGCTCACAGCCTGTCTGGGAGTCCTGCTCAAGGCACAGCTTGGGGAGCCAGGGATGGCTCCCTAGAATGCTCCTATCCTGCCAAACAAGAAATCCAATGGAATCCACAGAATGCTGCAGGACCCAAGAAGAAGAAATGAGATGATGAAACCGAGGCACCCCACACTCTCAGATCCTTACACCAGCCTCAACCAGGTGCCCTCCTCACACTGCTGCCATTCACAACTTGATGCAAAAGATGCTTTCTGGGGATCTGCCCACTCACAGAGGATGCAAACTGAATTCTGCCTTGGGCTGGCAACAAGAGCTAGAAGGGAAAATGCTCAAGACATGGACGGTCCTTCTGCAGGGATGCATGGAAGCACCGGCCTGATTGGGGCAAGCCTTGCAGGAAATATCAAAGGAATTGACCTCACCTCCAGGGACTGGCTTAATGCAGGATGTGGATGACTTGATCCAGTCAGAAAAACAAGGAGAAGAGGTAGAGGAAACCTCTGTGAAATGGCTTCATTTTCAGGCAAAAAAGCAGCTTTGAGTATCTGAAAAAAAAGAAAGGGCAAAAGGTAGAGAAAATGGTTAAATATTTGGGACCTACGTTGATGGAAGTTTTGTCTTTTATTGACCCTGAGAGGGTTCAGGGAATCTCAGAAATAATGTTTCCCTGGACTAAAATAGTGCTGCAGCAATTCTTAGGATTAACAGGGAATTGCAGGAGCTGGATTGAGGATTCTCTTTTCTAGCCAGAACACTGTGTGACTTCTTTAGCCCCAGATAGTCTCAATGTTATGGTGTAGATATAAGAAAGAGAACAAAACTTAACAAAATGAAAATAATAAAATGATTGATGCCCCAGCCATGGCTCTTCCAGACTCAGAAATCTGAATTGCAAGGGAATATTAAACAGGCCACCCCTGAGCCTGCACTGAAGGCAACGCAGCAGCAGCCAGGGCTCCCCAGCGGGGGAAGCCCCTGCGCCTGCCCACAGATCCTCTGCTCAAATCCTCGGCCTGGGCACCCTCCTTTGCCATCTCCAGCCACTGCGGGACAATCCTTGCTCTCACTCTTGCAGCTTCAGGCCTTTCTGTGCCTGCCCTCGCCACAGCTGCTGGGGAAGGCACCGGGACAATTCCACTCTGCCTCTCAATTCCACTCACACTCTGCCCTGCCTGGGATTAGCTGCTGGCAAAATAGACCAACTTGAAAATGATTTAAAATCTTATTTCTCTAAAGGGACTTGGTTTGCCTTTGCCTTGGGGAAAGGAGTTTTAATGTTTCTTTTCCACCACTCAGCAGAGATGAAATTAACATCTCAACAGACTGGGAATAGCCCAAAAGATTCCCACCAAGATAACGACCAGCAACAAAACATCAACACCCAGCAGCAAACATCAAACAACACCTGCCCCATACACTGCCCCAGGCACAGCTGGAGACACCTGGTCTGGAAAAGGCTGAGCAGGAAATCCAAGAGTGCCCACCTAATTCCCATCACAGGCACAGAAATCCAGGTGCAACAGGAAACCAAATCCTAACAACTCCACACCTTCAAACCAATGAACATTAAACCAATGGATTTCTATGGGGTCAGACTGTATAAATTTAGAAAAATCTAGTCAAACTCGTGTGTCATGGAATGATTTTCTCTGTACACCCAGCCTAAGTGTGCATGAAATTATTCCTGTTGCACATTCTGGCCAGAATCAAGTAATGCCTTATTTCTCTAAAGACACTGTTGAATAGTTTTTGCTTTTCTCAGTTTCAGTGAAAGGATTACACCGTTAGAGTAATTTTTTCTAATAATTTTACTTCTCTATTGTCGGTTCTGTTTGGGCCAGTGGTGTGAGAATCAGTTTTTAGCCCTAGGAGAATAAAAAGAAAACACTTGATTGCTTTCGCAGTTTTGTTTTATATTTGAACGTGACTCTTAGTGATGACAAAATGATGGTATGAGTTTTTCGATGTTCACCTTTAAGCTGCACTTTGAAAACTAGAAGAGCTTTAAAGTTGGTGCTTTAACACATAAACAATTATTAGAATATTGTTTAACGAAAAATAAATAGCAGATCTGTGGGGGACCACGTGTGAGTCAGGGGATGTCTGCCCTGGAAGAGAAGCTTTGTTCCAGGCAGCCAGGAGAGGAGCTTTAGAAATGCAAATTAACACTGATGGCCCAAAGCCCGCACAATGGACCAGGGTTTTCCCGGCTGCAGGAGGAATTGGGCTGATTCCAGGAAGGAAAAAACAGAGGCAATGAGTGAATCTGCTTGGAGATAGGGCCAGGGACTTGTACATAAGGCAACAATGGGAGAAACCATCATTTTCAGAAAATGTTACTAATTGACAAGGACTGCTGCTCAGACCAAGTCCCAATACATTCCTGAACTTCCAGAAGAACAAACATTTAACAGAGCCAGGAATATCGGGTGTTATACAAAAAGGAAATGCAGTAGGCGGATCGGGAAGGCTGAACCTTCCAAGCACCTCGGCCAGTGTTGGGCAAAGGGACAGGGACATGCGGCCGGGAAAATCAGGACAAAAACGAGGCCGCGTCCTCCAACAACTGGAGAGAGCGCACGGCAAATGCCCCATGGCCTCTCCCTTTGGGCAGCAATAAAGTCACTTGCACACCACTCCTCTGGCTCCTTGGGCCACACAAACCTCTGGCGCCGGGAATTTTCCCGCCCGGCCCCGGGCCCAGCGCAGCCACCTCCGGCCTCCCGACACGAAGCGGGACGAGCCAGCGCTGCTCCGCCACCGCCTCCTGCCGAGGCCCCAGCGGCAAGGAGACCGCGGGCAGCCGCTCCCGCAGCGCCCTCAGCCCAGGGCCAACACGGGCCGCCCACGGCACAAGCCACCCGCCACAGCCCCCTGCCGCCCCCTCCCGGGCCCGCAGCGAGCCCCGAGCCCCCGCAGAACCGAGCGCGGCTCCCACCTGCGATGGCCGGGGCCGCCTCCGAGCTCCGCCGCCGCCTCACCGGGCTCCGGCCGCCGCTGCCGCCGCTGCCGGGCCCGCACAGACGCTCCGGCAATGGCGGCTCTCCTGCCCCACGGCCGCCCTGGGAGCGCCAGCGGGGCCGGGCTTGTGCCCTCTCTGCCCAATCAGCGCGCGCCAGAGCCACGAGTGACGGCAGCAGCAGCCAATGGCAGCCAGCGGCGGGCTCTGCACACGGCACAGCCCTGCCCCGCACTCTCAGGGCCCGCCCCGGGCTGCGTGAGGGGAAAGGCGGGGATGAGGAACAGCCCTGGAACGGGCCGGGCCCGAGCCGCCATTGAGCTCCCAACACAAAGTTCTCCGCAGCTCCCGGCTCACCTTGCCCAGCCCTGGCTGCTGGGTGCCTCCGGCTCAGCGGGAAACTCTGGAGCCTCATGCACGTCTAATTAGGAGCATCAGTGCATCGCTTTGATTTCCCCCAAAAAAGGGAACCCGCCCTCCAAACCCCTTCAGCTGTGTGGAGGAGAGATTTCTTGCAGAAAACTCCCAAAAATACCAAAACCAAAGCGAAGTGAGCCAGGACCCCCCAGCAGCGCCTCTCTGCCGTCCCAGCTGAAGCCCTCGCTGGCTGCTCCAGGCTGGAGCGGCACACTGGGAGCACTGGGAAGGGGCCCCGGCTCGGGGCGCAGCCCCCGGGGCAGCCCCACGGCCCCCACGGCAGCTCCAAGGCTCCGCCACCCGGGATCGAACGTGGGACGGGGAGCAGGGGAAGGGACGGGGATACCGGCGCCGAGGAAACACGAGGGACACCGGGGGCACTTCACGAGCATTTAACGCAAAAGATAAAATCATAAGGGAGACAAAAGCAACAGCACCTGTAGCACCATAGCACAGGGCCACACAAGGACATGTCCCACTGCTGTGGGGTGATGCTAGCCCGAGTCCAGGCACCCACCACAGCTGCTCTCTCACTGCCCTCCACAGCCACACAGGGAGAGAAAATTTAACCAAGGGTTCATGAGTTAAGGACCCGGGAGCATTTCCTCATCAAATGAAGTCACGGATAAAACAGGAGATTTGACTTCAATTTATTGCCAATAAGCTCAGAGCAGGAGAATAAGAAGACCCTTAAAAGCACCTTCCTTCCACCCCTCCCTCCTTCCAGCTCTGCATCCTAACCTGGCAGTGCAAGGATACAGGGAATGGAGCCATGGTCAGTTCATCTCCCGTGGCTTTTCCTGCTGTTCAAGGACAGGAGTCGTTCCCCTGCTGCACTCTGGGATCTCTCCCACCAGAGAGGTCTCCAGGAACTTCTCCAACCTGAGTCCATTCCATGGGGAGCAGCCCCCTCACAGTGCTGCAGCGTGGGTCATTCTGCCACGGGGTCAGTCCTTCCAGGACAGGCGGCTCCAGCAGGGACCCCTCTGTCCACAGGTGTCCCCTGGGGTCACAGCCTCATCTCAGGCATTCCCCTGCTCTGGCATGGGCTTCTCCAGGGGCTTTGGGTGTATCTCTGCATCCCAGTGAATCTCCAGGGGCAGTCAATCTGCAATTCCCATTGTTGGTCTGTGTTCTGATGGATATTCCTGCCTTTGTGTTTACCCAGGTGCCCACGGGGAGTCAGGAAGATCTGTTTGGTCAAGGTTGAGCTCTGTGAGAAGCTCTTCCCACACTGGGGACACTCATAGGGCCTCTCCCCAGTGCGGATGTGTCGGTGCCTGATGAGGGTGCAGTTTTGTGAAGCCCTTCCCCCAGTCAGGGAAGCAGAAGGGCCTCTCCTCTGTGTGAATCCACTGATGTTTGATGAGACCTGAGCCCTTTGGAAATCTCTTCCCACACTCAGGATGCACTGGTGTGCCCCGAGGTTGGAGCTCCAGCTGAAGCTCTTCCCACATTCCAAGCATTTGTGGGGCTTCTCCCTGCCATGAGCTCTCTCCCCCAGCTCTGAGCTCCGGCAGGATCTCCAGATGCCTTCCTGGCACTGGGGGGATCTTTCCTCCTTGCAGCTCCCTGGGTTGGGTTTGCAGCCCCTCCTCATGCAGGATCTCTGGGGATTTTCCTCCTCCTCCATCTGGCCATGGCTTGGGAATGACAAATCCTGGTTTGGGGGAAACCAAAGTGGGAGTGCCTTGGAGTAGAGGCTCCTCCTACCCAAGTCCATGTCTAGAGCTCAGCAGGAGTCTTGTGGCCATGATAATATCCAAAATATCAAGATTCAGCCCCAAAAAAGTCTCCCAGGATTTCCCCATCTCTTGTCTTTCCTATTTGGTCTCCCAGAAGTTTCAGTTCCCTGGGATGATGGGGGTCCAAGGGCTCCAGGGGTCCCCCCTTCTCTGGGGTCCTCCTTAGCGATGATCCAGGGACTTTTGGGGGTCCATGGGCTCCCTTCTCCCCTGATGCTCTGCTTTGAGATCCCAGGGATCCCAGGAGTCTCTCCTCTCCAGGCTCCCACCTCTCCAAGCTGCCAGGGTCCCCTAGCTCTGGGATCGCCCCTCTCAGCTCTCCCCACTCTGGGGGTCCCAGGGGTTCCTCTCCTCTGCTCTCCCAGGGGTCCCCAGGACCAATGTCCTCCCCAGCCAATACTGGGCAATGGCCATGTGGACCCCAAAGATCCCCCAAGGGGCTCAGCTTTGGGGTCCTGCAAGATCCAAACCTACACACACAGAGAAAAAAAGTCTCCCAGGGACGCCAGACAATATTTAGGGCTCAATTCCGCAATCTGCAAGTTCCAAACACACCCTAATAAAAGGACCCTCTCAGGGACCCCTCTGACAGATTTGGGACCAGCTCCCCCTCCCTGCTCACCTGCAGGATGAGGTGGGGGCGATGGGCCCGTGGCCGGGGGTGCTGCAGACACAGGGGGCACTGGAACCTCCAGCTACTCCTTCTATTCCTGTTCCTGCTCCTCCTTTTCCTTTCTCCCTCCTCCTGCTCCTCCTCCTTCTTAATCCCACCTCCTCCCCAGTTCCTGCCTTCTGTATATTTACATTGAAGAATCTTGCTTGTTTTTAGAACTAGAACAAAGATTCCAGATGGAACAAGCCTTGCTGGTTTTATTCAGCAGTATCAGTGACTACAGGTCGTGTTTGCTTTGGTTTGGTGCTGTCCTCGTTCCTCCTCAGTGCTCAGGCTGGGCTATGGGGTGTCCTTGTTTGCTGCATTTTCAGAGTTCCTCTTGGATCCTTTGGGCAATAGGCCGTGCCCTGGGAGGATTCTTTGTGCTCCTTTGTGACACAGGAGAAGCTTCCAGGCGGTTTTTGCGTGAGCGGCTGCTGTGGTGTCACAGGAGCATTGCCACGTCCCCGTGGTGTTCCCGTTGCTGTGGGACACGGAGGCCTCAGTGTCCAGAGCGGCTCTGGGCGCCTGCTCGTTGCCAGAGGATCCTCCTGCCCAAGGCATTCTCAGCAGCCAGCCCAGCCCCTGACGGGTGTCCTTCGGTGCTTGCAGGGGTACAGTCTGCAGACGTGTGCAGCGCAGCCAAAATGATGCAGCAAGTGGTTGCTGCAGTTGGCACTCTGTTCTCTGTGGCTTATTCGGGGTATTTTTTAACCCACTTGGCACGTAAGTTGAGGTTTTCCCTCGGTGCAGCCTCTGTGGCTTTGGGCTTGCTGTGTGCTTTCTGTTCTTCCACTGGAACAGAGTTGACTCTGTAACCAAATTGCCCTGAGGACAGGGTTGGTTTGGGAGAGCTCCTGCCAGCAGCTGCAGCTGAAAAAGGGGGTGTCTGCAGCCAGCGGGGCGTGCACAGCATTTGCAATGAGGCCTGGGGGGGTTCTGTTCCCTCAAGCGGGGAGTCTGTGGCAGCGGAGCCTGGAACTCCCTCCGTTTGCTGCTCCAGCCAAGAGCTGACACAGCCCAGTATTTTGTGCTGCTCTCTTGCTTGCTGTGTGAAGGGCCTGTGGCTCCTGGAGGGATGCTGTGAAAGCAAAATGCTCTCTCGGGCTTGCCTTGCTCATTTCCCACCACAGGCAGTTTTTTCCTAACAACATCTGGTTCACGTTCCCTCTCCCGTTGCAGGGCACCTCACGCGTGGATCCCCAGCAGCTCCTCCTTCGGTGAGTGGCAAAGGAAGCTTTGGTGTTCAGAATTGTGCAGCAAGTTGTGAGCTCGGTGTGTGGCAGCCGAGTGCCAGCCTGGGAGGCTGAAGGAAAGTTCCTGTAGTGTCTTTGCAGCAGCAGCAGCAGCAGCAGCAAAGAGATCCCTGGCAGTTTTCTCTGTTTTTTCTGAAGAGCTTTTGAAGAGCTGTAGGACTGGTTTTGCAAGCAGAAGATTGCTTGCTGGCTTTAGGCATGGTGGAATATGGAATTCCCAACAATAAGTGGCAATGTGGGCTTTAGCCCATTGTTAGTTTGAACAGCTCTGAACCCTATTTCTGCTTAGTGCAGCTGGATGTGTAGCTGAGGATAAAGAAGGTGATAACTGAGATAGAACTTCCCGTCCCTCACGCTCCCGTCTGTCCACAGGGCACCAAAGCAGCATCAGCACCTCCTCTGGCTCCCTCTGCTTGCAAAGAGGAGGCCAAAGAGGAGGAAGAGAGCAGTGAACTTCCCGCTGTTCTGGGAGACGAGGGCGAACACCCCGCGGTTTGGGAATACAACGGCGAGGCTCCCGCGGTGTGTGACAAGGACAGTGGACATCTCCCGGTGTGGGACGAGGACGGTGGATGTCCCTTGGTGTGGGATGAGCATGGCCAAGCTCCCATGGCATGGGACGAGGATGACAGCAATCTCCCAGTGTGGGATGAGGACAGAGAACGTCCTGTGGCTTGGGAAGAGGAGGGTGAACCAGCAGCTTTTTGGGAAGAGGACGAGGAGCCTGCACTGCTTTGGGAAGAGGACGAGGAACCTCCCTCTGCTCCTGAAGAGGACACCGAAGCTCCCTGTGCTGCAGGATCCTGGGCTGAACATTCTGACAGCAGCACAGCCCTGCAGCCAGAGGGGAGCGGGGAGTGGAGCCTGATGCAGCTGAGTACGTCTGCTCTGTTCCTGTGTGCCAGAGCAGGGTGCTGTGTGTGTGTCTCAGCATCAGCTGCACCCAGGGTTGCTCTGCAGCTGAATGGCACAGGGTCATTTATTGTCCTTCCCCAGCTGAGAGCAAGGGGCTCCCGGCCCCAGGGAGTGGGGCTGCATTCTGGCTCTCATCTGAGAGGGAGCATCTTCCCCCTGGTTTCTTTCAGGGAACACCGTGAGCGTGGGGGAGCCTGCCGAGAAATACCTGGAACTGGAGCAGATTGGCCAAGGGTAAGTGCAAGGCAGTTACTTCTGCACAAGCAGGGCCCAGGTATTTTGCTGGTGCAGGATGCAGTGAGAAGTCAGGAGAGCTCCAAACCCCTTCAGACACTGGGGTACGATGCTTCTGCCTCTCAGGGCTGATCAGAATTGATAACTGTGGTCAGAAGGCACCTTGCATGGCAGAGGGCTGGTGGCTGCTGTGCTGTTGTTTGAAGGGTGGATGCACTCGGGTGTTTTGTGAACGCTGCAGGCAGCAGAGATCTCCTGTCTGGGCTGGCTTTCACTGCCAGGGCCTAAAGCGCTGCTTCTTTCTTCTCTGCTGTTTTGTCTCCAGGGCTTTTGGAACCGTTTCCAAAGGACTCGACAGGGCCACGGGAGGAGAGGTCAGTGTCAACACGCCCAGCACGTCTGGCAGCTCTCGAGGGCTTTCCCCTCTGCTGGGAGCTGTGGCTGGAGCTGTGGGGCCCAGCAGAGCTTTCCTGCACAGGCTGCTCCTCTGAAGGCAGAGCAGGGTCAGCCTGCAGAGCACAGCTGGGACAGTCTTGGTCCTTCTCAAGTGCCCAAAGGAAGGCAAGGAGGGCAGCGGTGTCTGTCAGAGCAGGACACACTGGCCTGGTCTTCATGTCTAAAAGTGTGAATGCATCAGCTGCTGGAGACTGAGGCCCAATTTACCTTCATCCCAGCCTCAGACAGGAACACTGTTTAGCAGTTTTATCATCCTGAGTTTCATCAGGATACCTCAAGGCCTAATTAAGGAGAGATCCTGCTTGGGCTCAGTTTGGGGTTTTAGTCCTACTGCAGCTGTTCCCACAGAGACAGGAGAGAAATGAGAAGATGGATGTGCAGAGCAAAGCTCTCTCCTAAACCCTGCAGCTGTGTTTGGGTCTGGTGTCAGTGGCAGCTGGGACAGGGATTATCTGAGCAATGGATGTGCACGTTTGCTTTGTTGTGCTATCCCAAACAGGGCAGGGACATTTGAAATCATGGCCAAATGCCATAGAATTGCTAAAGGGTTCCCAGCTGTTTTGCTCTGTGTGCACAGAAACAGAATTACCTCCTGCTTGCAAAATGTGTTGGAATAATAATCCTAAGAGTGCTGAGGCCATTTGAGAAGACTGTAGGTGCAGAGAATGTTGTTAGAGCTTGGAGGCTGACAGCTGAGGGAGCATTTCTGCAGAGCTTACAGAGCCAAATGTCTCTGGCCATGAGTCCTGTAACAGCCCCAGCGAGCAGAGCAATGGGCTGTGGGAATGGCACTTGCTGAGCTCTGGTGTCCCATCCCAAGGCAGTTTGGCACAGCCCGGCTCGCTCGCTCCAAAAAGACTCGCTCCGTCTTTGCTGTGGCCTCCTGCCACAGACTGCTCCAGTTAAAGGTCTGCAATGTCCCTTCAGGTGGCCATCAAGAAAATGAGTCTCAGAGGGCACAACAGGGAACGAGCTGTGAATGAGGTCGTGGTCCTGAAGGACAAGAAGAACCCCAACATTGTCAACTCTCTGGACAGGTGAGTGCTTCAGGTCTTCTCCCGTACACGGGCCCTGCGTTCATCTTTCCTGGCATCCCCAGTCTGTGGCCTGTTCTGAAAATGCCTGACCCGGCCATATCTTCCCAGAACAACAGCCTGGCACTTCACTCCTTCCATGTGCTTTTGTTGCTTTGCTTTGCCTTTTTCTTCAAGTTGACCCCATTTGCTGTGTTTTACAGCAAGTGCTGATAAAACCTGGTAGAAATTATTTTCCTTGGCTTCTTCTTCCCAGCCCTGTCCCATTGCTGCAGGTGACAGGAAGACCAGGTTCCTGTTTCCAGAAATGCCTCATTTGCCCATTTTTCAATGGCCTTGCCTATTTCTGAAGGGACTTTGTGCAAGGTTTTCCAAGC
This sequence comes from Cyanistes caeruleus, assembly GCF_971803275.1. Lineage (NCBI taxonomy): Eukaryota > Metazoa > Chordata > Aves > Passeriformes > Paridae > Cyanistes > Cyanistes caeruleus. The sequence goes on from NW_028255900.1 coordinate 495,435, forward strand.
ATTTGCCTGCTTTTGCCCCAAGTGCTGCACGGCCTCCTCCCCTGGAGAACTCTGGAAGTTGTGTTGCCTTGTTCCGGAGGGAATGGTGGAACTGATGAGTTCAGATGCTGAAGCAGCTGGGGGCAAGTGTTGTGGTTCCACATTGAGCTGGGCTGTTGCTAAAGTGCATTTTTCACCTGCTTGCCATCTAAGGCCTCTCCTTTCTCCCGGGTGCCTCCTTCTCCTTCAGACTGTGCAGATTCCAAGGCCTGTGCAGCCTGGCAGGAATGTCTCTCCATCTGATTCTGTCCTCACTGACAAGTGACCTGGGAACAAAACTCCACTCTGGGCTTTTCCCTGGGGGAATTGAGCAATGCACATTCATCTCTGTGCCATTGTTCTCCTCTTCCAGCTTCCTTGTTGATGGAGATCTCTGGCTGGTGATGGAATACATGGATGGAGGAACTTTGCAGGACGTTGTCAGACAGACACGCATGGCTGAAGGAGAGATGGCAGCTGTCAGTCAGGAGGTGAGGGATCCTGCTTGTGCTTCCCATGGCTGGGACACCATGGTCCTTCCAAAGAGGCTGTGAGAGCAGAGTGGCTCCATGCTCAGGCCTTTGTTTCTGTGTTGTTTTTATGAGCTGGAGAGGAAAGAGCCTCTGAAGTGAATGGCCAGCAAATATCACTGCATTTCTACTCTGTTCTTGTCTTCTTTCCTGCTGTTGTGGTACTCTCTGTCTTTTTTGGATCTGATTTCCTGTTCTCAGCTTTGCCTTGAACCTTTTGCCTGGAGCTTGTCTGCACTGCACTCCTGGGCTGTCACAGCAAAGTTGCTGCTGGCAGAATTCTAAACTGTCCTTTCTTGTATGATATATTCTGGCCTCTGATTTTTTCCCTCGTGTTTCTTGTTGTCTCTCAGTGTCTGCAGGGCCTGGATTTCCTCCATTCCAACCGGGTGATCCACAGAGATCTGAAGAGCTCCAACATCCTTCTGGGAATGGACGGCTCTGTCAAGCTGGGTGGGTGTTCCTGGCCAGGCACGGCGCTCCCGGGGTGCGGCTGTGGGGCTGCTTCCCAGTGAGGGCCAGAGCCCCACAAGTGCTGCTGGTGGCACTGCCCGGCCCCTGCTGCCAGCTGAGAGCGGCTGCCCCATGCAGAGAGCTCAGGAGAGGAGCAGGCTGTCAGGAGTGCCTTTGCTCTGGGTATGGCCCTCCCAGAGGGGCAGGAGTTGCAATCTAAAGCTTCAAAGGAAATCAGTAAAGCCAAGCATGAAAGCTGAGGGCTTCTTTAAGGGTCCAGTTCCATCTTTCCTTGGCTACAGCCCTGAGCACTTTTCCAGCTGGATTCAGCACTGCATTCCCAGACTGAGAGTGGGGAATCTTTGTGCTTGGTTTCCTCATTGCAGCTGCCTTTGACAGTGCTTGTTTCTGTCCTCAGCTGATTTTGGCCTCTGCGCTCAGCTCAGCCCTGAGCAGGACCAGTGCAGCTCCATGGTGGGCACTGCTCACTGGATGGCCCCAGAAGTTGTGACCAGTTCTCCTTACGGCCCCAAGGTGGACATCTGGTCCTTTGGCATTGTGACCATCGAGATGGTGGAAGGAGAACCTCCTTACTTCCAGCAAACGGGGGCCATGGTAAGAGGCAAATTCTCCAGGCTTTGCAGAGGCCTGTGAGCACAGGGTGACCCTGCACTGGGAGGAGCAGCTGGAGGTTTCTGCACCTCGCAAAGGGAATTCCCACAGCACCTGAGCCTGAACACAGACAAATATTCTGCAGTCTCCAGCAACAATTTGCTTTGGCATTTAAGTTGTTGCAGCTCTTGTGAGGATCACCCAAATACATGAAGCAAGTGCATCAGCTCTAATGTTGTCTTGCAGAAAACCCCAAACCAACCCCAACACCCACACCCAAACCCAACAAGTTTTCTGAAGGAGTTTCTAAAAGAAGTTTTGTGAGATGAACTCCCCCTGGCTCTTCTCACTGGGAAACTTGTCTAAAACATGAAGATGATTGTTTAACATCCCCACAGTCTAACACATTTCTTTCCTAGTCCAAGCTACTTTCTCTGTGTCACCAAGCCTGAGCCTTCAGCCACACAAACCTGCTGTTCCTTGCCTGGCAGTTTCTGGCATGGGGCATCAGGAATACTTTTAACTGGAGTGTCAGTGGCACTGCAGAGATGCATTTGATGTAAGAATCCCTTGAAATAACACAGGCAGACCACACTGACTCTTGAAAATGGCCTGTAAAGCTGGTGTGTGTATTTGGAGAAGCAAAATGGGCTATTTCTGATGGAGGTTCCTACTGACAAAGTCAGCCAATGCAGTCGGCTCTGAAGGCAAGATCATTTGGATGTTGCAATGGCTGTGGCTGCACCAGGGTTTGGGTTTTTTGGCTGGCCCAGAAGAATGAGCTGTGAGCAGCAGCATCTGTGCCAGGGAGGAAAGTGCCCGGGGAGCTGGGGCAGAGAAAGCGGGCTGGATGTGAGCACGTGTGGGTGTGGAGGAAGCTGTCAGAGCGCTGTGTTTGCTTTTCCTGCAGGCCCGCGCTCTGATCCGGCAGAACGGGAGCCCGCAGCTGCAGGAGCCCAGGCGCCTGTCGGCTCTGCTGCGGGACTTCCTCGAGTGCAGCCTGGAGCCGGACGAGGAGCGGCGCTTCTCTGCCCAGGAGCTGCTGCAGGTGAATGCCAAGCGGCTGCGGGGGAAACGGCAGCGCCAGGGAGGGCTTTTCTTGTGGGGCCCCCTCCCATCATCTCCAGTCCCGCTGCTTTTCACACGCAAAGCCAGCAGAATCCTCGCCTGCTTTGGCTTGGCAGGCTCCTGTCGAGCTCATCTGGAGCTGGTGCCCCGCCACGAGCGGGGACATCTTCAAGCACATCAGGTGGCTCAGAGCCCTGCCTGACCTGAGCCTGGATGTTTCCAGGGAGGAGCCACCTCCCACATCTCTGGGCTCCCTCTCTCAGTGTTTCCCCACTCTCCTGCTAGAGCAATTCTTCTTTACATCTAATCTGAGCCCGCTTCCCTCTCTTGACTTTCAAACCATTCCCCTTTGTCCCGTTGCAACAGAGCCTGTGAGGAACTTGACTCTGGAAAGTAACAGTTCATTTCTTTCTTTTTTATCCCTTGGGCAGCACCCATTTTTGTCATCAGCCAAGCCTCTCTCCAGCCTGACCCCTCTGATCACTGCAGCAAAGCAACTGAGGGAGCAGCGCAGGAGGAGATGAAGCCCTGGAGGCCAGCTTTTCATTATAGTAGTTAGGAGAAGTAGTTAGTTAGGGTAGTTAGCACTGTTAGTTAGTTAGAGTAGGTTAGGACAGCCTGTTTGTTATGGCAGTTATTTGAATAAAATCTCTGTTAAACCTCCAGTCCCTTGAGGTGTCCTGTCCTTCTCCCGCTGTGACTCAGCTGCCCGGAGCACTGCGAGGGGAGAGCGGGCCCAGCCTCGCCCAGAGCTGAGCCCCAGCAGAGCCTGGCAGAGCCCAGAGCAGCCTCGGCATCTGCAGAGTCAGCCTGGAAGGAGGCGCTTGGAGCCTTCTGGGCTGCAGCCGGCTCTTGCTTACAAACTGTGTGCGCTGGAAAATGCCTCTGGTTCTGCGGGAGGGCAGAAGGGGCCCGGGGAAGGCCCAAGTGCTCCATGCAAGGGAAAAACCTGCCCTGTGTTTGTGATAAAGAACTATGTTGTTGTTGCCCTTTGCTATTATGTGCTGGCTTTTGCCAATTATTATAATCACAATGATTTTGATATAGCACAGTTTGTAATCACTTTTATCTGCTTTTGATATAGTAGAATTTGTCAGCTTTCTGTGGCCGATGCCCTGGCCCCTGTGTAGCTCATATCCTCAGGACATCATTTATGGATGATATTTTAGCTTGTGGACAGTGTGATAAACATATATTATAGTTTTGGCTTTTACAGAATATTAAGGTGTATGTTATGTGTTGTGCAATATAATGTTAACTTTGGCAGAAGTAGCTGTGATATAACAACAAATGCTTTTATTTTTGTAACTAACTGACTATAATGAGAATAACACAGATGTATTTCTGAAATAGCTGATGTTAATTTAAAGTACTTGTGGAAGTAGCTAAAACTGTCTGCACGGTCAGATAACATTTAAGGAACAGATGTGACAAGGACCCGTGCCACTGACCCTCGGGCTATCAGTACCTGTCTCCTGCTGCGAGCACGGAACGGGGCTGTTGTGAGGGAGTCACACACAACCCTCAAAACAACAATCCACAATTACTGCTCCTACTCTAAAAAGGCAGGTCAGGGGTTGAAACAAGCTAAAGAACTCCTGGAACATATAAACGAGTTCAGAGCAATGTTTGAATATGTATTAATGTTATGGATATGTATTTGACCAATGCAATGAAAAAATATAGAAGAGTTGTTACTGATGTGCTTCTGGTTATGGCTACGCACCCAATGCTGTTTTTATCCCCTTTTATCCCTTATTAAACTTTTAAAAATTTTCAAGAGGTAGGCTCATTTCTCACAAAACCCAAGGTGCTCACACCTTGCTTTTTCCCCAAGCCAAGATTTGTCAATCCCAAACTTTGTCCGGATGGAGAAGGAGGATTAGAGGTAAAGGAAGGTACCCCGGGATCCCCAGGAAGGTCAGGAGGAAGCCACTGCCCTTTTCCCCCCTCTCCTCTGCTCTATCTCCCAGCCCAGCATTGCCCCTGGCTGCAGGACAACCCTGCTGCTAATGCCAGATTGGGGGGATCTCCTTCCCCATCCCTCTGGCATGGAGACAAATCCCATCCTCTCTTTCTCCAAACTCCTTCCTCTCTTCATTCTGCCTTTCACCCATCTACATTCCTTTACCTTTTCCATCCTCTCTGGTTCCTTCTTGTACCTTCCCCTCATTCTGCTTTTTCCTTTCCCTTCTCCCTGTCTCTTCCTCTCCTTGTCCTTCCTCCTGCAGGCACTGAGCTGTGGACAGAGACCAGGGAAAACAAATCCCTGCCACAGAACCTCGTGGAAGAGGCCATTTGGAGCAGCTGCTCCACAAAGAAATCCAAAGGGGAGGAAAAGCCCCCAAGATCCCACAGCAGGAGGGGCTGCAAACCCAGCCCAGGGAGCTGTGAGGGGGAAAGACCCTCCCTGTCCCACGAAGGTGGCCGGAGACCCGGCCAGAGCTCAGAGCTAGGGGAGAAGCCTCATGGTGGGGAGAAGCCCCACAAGTGCTTGGGATGTGGGAAGGACTTCAAGTGGAGCTTCAAGCTGAAGAAACCTCAGAACATCCACAGCGGGGATTGGCCCTACGTGTGTGGGGAACGTGAGAAGAGCGTCAGGTGCAGCTCTGCCTAGTTCTGGTGCCTCCAAAGATGGCGGTGCTGGATGCAGAGATCTCCCCACAGTCCCTGGAGAAGCCCATGCCTGAGCAGGGGAATGCCTGAGATGAGGCTGTGACCCTGGGGGACACCTGTGGACAGAGGGGTCCCTGTTGGAGCCGCCTGTCCTGGAAGGTCTGACCCCGTGGCAGAGTGACCCACGCTGCAGCACTGTGAGGGGGCTGCTTCCATGGAATAGACTCAGGTTGGAGAAGTTCCTGGAGACCTCTCTGGTGGGAGAGATCCCAGAGTGCAGCAGGGGAACGACTCCTGTCGCTGAGAAGTGAGAAAAGCCACGGAAGATGAACTGACCATGGCTCCATCCCGGCTGGCAGAGCCTTAGAGCTGCTGTGGGGGCCGTGGGGCTGCCCCGGGGGCTGCACCCCGAGCCGGGGCCCCTTCCCAGTGCTCCCAGTGTGCCGCTCCAGCCTGGAGCAGCCAGCGAGGGCTTCAGCTGGGACGGCAGAGAGGCACTGCTATGGGGTCTTGGCTCATTTCGCTTTGGCTGGCTCTTCCCAAGCTGGGGACAAACTATTTTGGTTGTTTTCTACCAGAATTCTCCCTCTTTCTCGTCCACAGGGTTTGGGGATGTTTTCCCTGTTTGGGGGAAATCAAAGCAATGCACTGATGCTCCTAATTAGAGGTGGGAGAAGTGACGCTACAGGGCTTCCCGCCGAGCCGGAGCCACCCAGCAGCCAGGGCTGGGCAAGGCGGGCCGGGAGCTGCGGAGTACTTTGTTTGTGTTAGGAGCTCAATGGCGGCTCGGGCCGGGCCCGTTCCAGGGCTGTTCCTCATCCCCGCCTTTCCCCTCACGCAGCCCGGGGCGGGCCCTGAGAGCGCGGGGCGGGGCTGTGCCGTGTGCAGAGCCCGCCGCTGGCTGCGATTGGCTGATTCTGCCGTCACTCGTGGCTCTGGCGCGCGCTGATTGGGCAGAGAGGGGACAAGCCCGGCCCCGCTGGCGCCCCCAGGGCGGCCGTGGGGCAGGAGAGCCGCCATTGCCGGAGCGTCTGTGCGGGCCCGGCAGCGGCGGCAGCAGCGGCCGGAGCCCGGTGAGGCGGCGGCGGAGCTCGGAGGCGGCCCCGGCCATCGCAGGTGGGAGCCGCGCTCGGTTCTGCGGGGGCTCGGGGCTCGCTGCGGGCCCGGGAGGGGGCGGCAGGGGGCTGTGGCGGGTGGCTTGTGCCGTGGCCGGCCCGTGTTGGCCCTGGGCTGAGGGCGCTGCGGGAGCGGCTGCCCGCGGTCTCCTTGCCGCTGGGGCCTCGGCAGGAGGCGGTGGCGGAGCAGCGCTGGCTCGTCCCGCTTCGTGTCGGGAGGCCGGAGGTGGCTGCGCTGGGCCCGGGGCTGGGCGGGAAAATTCCCGGCGCCAGAGGTTTGTGTGTGGCCCAAGGAGCCAGAGGAGCGGTGTGCAAGTGACTTTATTGCTGCCCAAAGGGAGAGGCCATGGGGCATTTGCCGTGCGCTCTCTCCAGTTGTTGGAGGACGCGGCCTCGTTTTTGTCCTGATTTTCCCGGCCGCATGTCCCTGTCCCTTTGCCCAACACTGGCCGAGGTGCTTGGAAGGTTCAGCCTTCCCGATCCTCCTGCTGCATGTCCTTTTTGTATAACACCCGATATTCCTGCCTCTGTGAAGTGTTTGTTCTTCTGGAAGTTCAGGAATGTATTGGGACTGGGTCTGAGCAGCAGTCCTTGTCAATTAGTAACATTTTCTGAAAATGATGGTTTCTCCCTTTGTTGCCTTATGTACAAGTCCCTGGCCCTATCTCCAAGCAGATTCACTCATTGCCTCTGTTTTTTCTTCCTGGAATCATTGCAATTCCTCCTGCAGGCAGGAAGCCCCTGGTCCATTGTGCAGGCTTTGTCTCATCAGTGTTAATTTGCATTTCTAAAGCTCCTCTCCTGGCTGCCTGGAGCAAAGCTTCTCTTCCAGGGCAGACATCCCGTGACTCACACGTGGCCCCCCACAGATCTGCTATTTATTTTTTTTTAAACAATATTCTAATAATTGTTTATGTGTTAAAGCACCAACTTTAAAGCTCTTCTAGTTTTCAAAGTGCAGCTTAAAGGGGAACATCAAAAAACTCATACCATCATTTTGTCATGACTAAGAGTCAAGTACAAATATAAAACAAAAATGAGAAAGCAATCAAGTGTTTTCTTTCTCCTAGGACTAAAACTGATTCTCACACCACTGGCCCAAACAGAACCAACAATATAGAAGTAAAATTATTACAAAAAATTACTCTAACGGTGTAATCCTTTCACTGAAACTGGGAAAAGCAAAAACTCTTCAACAGTGTCTTTAGAAAAATAAGACATTACTTGATTCTGGCCAGAATGTGCAACAGGAATAATTTCATGCACACTTAGGCTGGGTGTGCAGAGAAAATCATTCCATGACACATGAGTTTGACTAGATTTTTCTAAATTCATACACTCTGACACCATAGAAATCCCTTGGTTTACTGTTCATTGGTTTGAAGGTGTGGAGTTGTTAGGATTTGGTTTCCTGTTGCAGCCGGATTTCTGTGCCTGTGATGGGAATTAGGTGGGCACTCCTGGATTTTCTGCTCAGCCTTTTCCAGACCAGGTGTCTCCAGCTGTGCCTGGGGCAGTGTCTGGGGCAGGTGTTGGTTGATGTTTTCTGCTGGGTGTTGATGTTTTGTTGTTGGTCGTTATCTTGGTGGGAATCTTTTGGGCTATTCCCAGTCTGTTGAGATGTTAATTTCATCTCTGCTGAGTGGTGGAAAAGAAACATCCCTTAAAAAAACCTTTAAATTTCCTATCCCCAAGGCGAAGGCAAACCAAGTTCCTTTAGAGAAATAAGATTTGAAGCCATTTTCAAGTTTGTCTATTTTGCCAGCAGCTAATCCCAGGCAGGGCAGAGTGTGAGTGGAATTGAGAGGCAGAGTGGAATTGTCCCGGTGCCTTCCCCAGCAGCTGTGGCGAGGGCAGGCACAGAAAGGCCTGAAGCTGCAAGAGTGAGAGCAAGGATTGTCCCGCAGTGGCTGGAGATGGCAAAGGAGGGTGGCCAGGCCGAGGATTTGAGCAGAGGATCTGTGGGCAGGCCCAGGGGCTTCCCCCGCTGGGGAGCCCTGGCTGCTGCTGCGTTGCCTTCAGTGCAGGCTCAGGGGTGGCCTGTTTAATATTCCCTTCCAGTTCAGATTTCTGAGTCTGGAAGAGCCATGGCTGGGGCATCTGTCATTTTATTTTTTTCATTTTGTTGAGTTTTGTTCTCTTTCTTATGTCCACTCCATAACATTGCGACTATATGGGGGAAAAAAATTCATGTAATGTTCTGGGTGGAAGAGAGAATCCTCAATCCAGCTCCTGCTATTCCCTGTTAATTGTAAGAATTGTACCAGCTACATTTTAGTCCTGGGTAACATTATTTCTTAGTTTCCCTGGACTCTCTCAGGGTCAATACACCACAAGCCTTCAGTCAAAATAGGTCCCAAATGTTTAACCATTTTCTCTACCATTTGCTCTTCCTTTTTTTTCAGATACTCAAAGCTGTTTTTTTGCCTGAAAATGAAGCCATTTCACAGAGGCTTCCTCTACCTCTTCTCCTTGTTTTTCTGACTGGATCAAGTCCTCCACATCCTGCATGAAGCCAGTCCCTGGGGGTGAGGTCAATTCCTTTGATATTTCCTGCAAGGCTTGCCCCAATCAGGCCGGTGCTTCCGTGCATCCCTGCAGAAGGACCGTCCATGTCTTGAGCATTTTCCCTTCTAGCTCTTGTTGCCAGCCCAAGGCAGAATTGTGTTTGCATCCTCTGGAAGTGGGCAGATCCCCAGAAAGCATCTTTTGCATCAAGCTCTGAATGGCAGCAGTGTGAGGGGGGCACCTGGTTGAGGCTGGTGTAAGGATCTGAGAGTGTGGGGTGCCTCGGTTTCATCATCTCATTTCTTCTTCTTGGGTCCTGCAGCATTCTGTGGATTCCATTGGATTTCTTGTTTGGCAGGATAGGAGCATTCTAGGGAGCCATCCCTGGCTCCCCAAGCCGTGCCTTGAGCAGGACTCCCAGACAGGCTGTGAGCCCTTCCTTCCCTCCCTTGGAACAGGGGATTGCTTTTGGACACCTCTTGTCCTGGTTGCTTCAGGGAAATTTGGAGAGGCTCCATATCTAATTTTGCCAATTTCCCTGGGGCTGCCCACACTTGTGGGTTCACTTCAGCCTAGGCTCTGCCAGACATTTGACACAGAGGTACAACAGAACCAGTCTCTGTATCACCTTTTCCAACATTAATTTGCATTCCCCGTTTTGCCATCAAATCCCTTCCCAGTAAATTACAATCACAATTGTGAGCAAATAAAAGTTCCTGCATTTTAAACCCATCCCCCACATTTGTTAATAGTGGCTGAATAAAACACACCCACTCATCTTTCCCACTTTGTGCCTCAATAGCTAAAATATTCCTTAACAATTTTCCCCCCTTTTATTGTAAGATTCCGATTGGATGGAGAGGCCCCTGTGTCCATCAGGAAAGGTCTCCTCTGGATCCAGAGCCACCCTGGATGTTCCCAAGAGCTGCAGTGTGGTGGGTCCCTGGTGGAATGGGAGCTGTGCCACCGCTAAGAATGCGTGTCCATCAAGGGCTGGACTTGCTGGTGCTGAGGGTGCTGCTGTCTGTGCTTGCAGTGTCCTTGTGCCCTGCAGCTGGAAGGCTGATTCCTTGCCAGGGGCTGTTTGGGTGGGCTGTGCCCTGGCCAGGAGGGCAATGCCTGTGCCAGGTGCTTTGGCCGAGGGTGTCCCCTGGGTGCTGGGGCCCCCTTGGGCCCTGGGCTTGATCCCTCAGGGGCTGTAGGAACTGTGCCATGGCCTTTGCCTTCAGCTTGGCCTTTTGCTCATCCCTTGCTGCATTCAGCTGCTGAGCCTTTGTGAGCAAGTGCTGCAGGGGCTTCTTCTGTCGCTGCTGCAGCCCCCGTCAGTGCCTGTGGGTGCTCATCCTGTGGCAGCTGCTGAGCTTTCTGCAAAATCCTTCCTTTCTCCAGGGACCCAGCAGGAAATGCTTAAAAGATCATGTGGATCCTTGCAGGTCTAATCGCCATTTGTGAGCTGTTCCTTCCTCGTGCTGGCTGTGCTGAGGCTCCCCTCCCCAGCCCGTATCCCAGAGCCGGTCCCTGTCCTGCCGCAGTGTCCAAAGGCGGCCCCCCCGGCGGGCAGGGCCGGCAGCTCCACGGGGCCGGGCAGCGGCCGGGGCGTCCCGCAGCCTCCTGGGGGCCGGGGGCCACTGCCGGCCCTGCCCGGGGGGTGCTGGGCTCAGGCAGCGCCCGGCGCTGAGCCCCGGCTGCCCCACAGCCCCGGCCCGGCCCCACAGCTCCCCACAGGCCCCCAGCCCGTGCTCCCGGTGCCGCAGCTCTGCGCCCGTTCCTGCCGCTCCCAGCTCAGAGAAACCCCCTGAAATCCTCACCTCCTTGTTTTCCTGTCCTCCAAAACTGGGATACAAAGGATCTGAGTCAGCTGGCAAATTCTGAGGATAAGACCCTTCTGAAAATCCTTCCAATCCTCAGTATTTTTCTCTTTTTCCTCTTTTATATAATCATTTTTCTTACCCCGTGGATTCCTCCTGCTGCTTCTTGCCTTAAGCACATTCCTGCACACTCCCCTTCAGCCAATCCCTTCCCAGCACACCAACACCATCCATCCCCTGTTGTCTAAATCCCTTCTGGACTTCCCTTCTTGCCCCCCTGGGTGTCCATGTCCTTAATTCCCTCTGGGAGAATGTGCAAACGACCTCCACATGCTCCCAAGGGACCCTTGAGAGATATTTTGGGATCCTCATCCCTTTGGCTGGGACCCCATTGTGGCTTTCCCTTTTGTCCCCTCCCTGGGTGCCCTGCCATGTTCACTCCCCGAAGATGCCACTGTAGTCACTGCTGAGATTTTCAGTGCTCTCTCCCTGCCGACTCTTGAGAGCCGCCCTGCTCCGTCCCTCGTCTGTCTCCTGCTCACTCTCGGGTACCCAATCAATGCCCGGTGCCGCCGCCAGCCGAGGGAGCCGATCCCCCAAACTGGGTGAGGCCCCTTCAGCTGCACTCACTGCCCGCCGGCCCGGACGGTGGAAGGAATTGCAGAGGAGCCCCAAGGTGTGTGGAAAAATTGACATCCCCAGAGGTTTCTGTCCACAAGGAAGGCAGAGGAGTCCTGTAACAGTAATTTCATTCATAAAAATAGGGCGAGGCCATGGGACATTTCCCATGGGGTCTCTCCAATTATTGGAGGACACAGCCTCCTTTTCATCCTAATTTTCTTGGTCACATCTCCCTCTCCCTTTCCCCATTGGCTGAAGTCCTGGAGAGGCACAGACTTCCCAATGCACCTCCCACATACCCCCTTAATATGTACCTCACTTTTGTATAGCTAACGATATTGATGGCTGTGTTAAGTCTTTGTTGTTCTTCTAGAAGTTGATGAATTTAGCAGGACCTCGGCTGAGCAGCAGTCTGTGTCATCAATTAATAACATTTTGTGCAGCTGCTGGCTCCTCCTGTCACTTCCTTATGTCCACGTCCCTGGCCCTATGTGCAATGAGGTTGAGGCGATCAGTTTGTAAAGAGCCTTTGTTGTTGTTCCTTTGCTGGGGTTGCCCCGTTTTGGGGCCATCCCCCCTGGAGCAGGGTGTCCCCCATTGGTGCAGGCGCAGGGCTCAGGCAGGGCTGAGCCAATCAGAGCGCGCGGCGCTGATGACTCATCAGTGTCCAGGCAGAGCCGCAGCTGCCAGCGTTCCCCAGCTGGAGCCCAGCTGCGCCCCTCCCCCCCGGGCCTTGGCGCCCCCCTGGAGGGGAATTTGGGGAGGTGGGAGGGGGGAGCGCCAAGGCCGGGCCCCCCCGCGCTGTGGTGGCGGGAGCGGCTGCAGTGGGGAGCGAGTGCGGGCGGAAGCGGCCGAGAGCCCAGCGCTGCCCCAGGCCGAGCTGGCCCAGCTGCATCCGTGCCCCTGCGGTGGGATGCTGTGGGACTGGGGGGGAAGAGGGAGACGGCAGTGGGTGCTGGGCCTGGGGGCAGGAGGAGAAGGGAAGGAGAAGCAGGTTTGAAGAACAAAACGGTCGAAGGATTCACGTGGGAGGAGCAGGTGCAGGAGGAGGAGAAATAGTAGGAGGAAGCAGAGTGGGAGGAAGAGTAGGGCCACAGGAGGAGGTGGGAGAGAAGGAAGAGGAAGCAGGACAACGTTCCATTCTCCCTGTATGTGCAGTTCCAGGAGTGTTGCCCTGGAGGTGACTGGGGAGGGGATCCACGATTTTGATGGGGCTGAATCTTGGTGTTTTTGAACTTTATTGGGCTAAATATTGGTGCTTTGTTTTTTTGCAGGGGCTGAATCTTTGTATTCTGGAGGGGGTTTTTCCTGAATTTGGTGTTTGGGTAGTTTTTCATCATTGTTTTCTTGTTTGGGCTGAATCTTGGTGCTTTGCTTTGTTACAGACACAAGATGCCCAATGACTTTCTGAGATGAACTTGGGCATGGAGGAATCCCCTGCCCAAGGCGCTCTCCTCTCCTTTTCCTCCTAACCAGGAATTTTCATTCCCAAACTGTGTCCAGATGGAAGAGGAGGAGAAAAAGCCCCAGAGATCCTGCATGAGGAGGGGCTGGAAACCCAGTCCAGGGAGCTGCGAGGAGGAAAGATCCCCCCAGTGCCAGGAACACGGCCAGAGATCCAGCCGGAGCTCAGAGCTGGGGGAGAAGCCCCACAAGTGCTTGGAATGTGGGAAGGGCTTCAGAAAGAGATCCCACCTGATCGAGCACCAGGTGATCCACACTGGTGAAAAGCCCTATGGGTGTGGGGAATGTGGGAAGAGCTTCAGCCAGAGCTCCAGCCTGAGGAATCACCAGAAGATCCACATGAGAGAACAACCCTATGAGTGTGGGAAATGTGGGCAGAGCTTCAGAAATATCTCTGACCTGATGAGACACCAGGTGATCCACACAGGGGAACGGCCCTACACCTGCTTGGAATGTGGGAAGAGCTTTGGGTGGAGCTCCAGTCTGAGGGAGCACCAGCGCATCCACACTGGGGAGAGGCCCTATGAGTGTCCCCAGTGTGGGAAGAGGTTTCGGACCAGCTCCAATGTCCTCAAACATGAGCGGATTCACACAGAGGAGAGGCCCTTCCGCTGCCCCGACTGCGGGAAGGGCTTCAAACACAACTCCAACCTCATCAGGCACCGGCGCATCCACACTGGGGAGAGGCCCTACGAGTGTCCCCAGTGTGGGAAGAGCTTCTCACGGAGCTCTCACTTGACCCGACACCAACGGAGGCCCCAGTAAGGGAAGTCCTGTGAGTGCCCCGAGTGCGGGAAGAGCTTCGTGCGCTGCTCCAGCTCCATCCCCCATGGGAGGATGGGCGTTGGATGATCCCCAGTGACCCCCGTTGGGCAGAGCCCTGGTGATCCGTGGTCCTGGTGATCCATGTTGGGAAGACACCTGGCTGGGAGGCTCCACATCTTCCTGGCTCCCTGTGGACACCTGGATGAAATCAGGGGAATGGAAATTCAACAGGATACAGAATGACAATGGGAATTGTTGACTTTCAATCCTTGGAACCTTTTGCCTCAGGAGCTGTGTGGGCAGAGAAAAGGGGGTGACACCGGGCTCGGGGGCCCAGAGGGGAGCACAAACGCTCTGGGTGAGGGAGACACGACCCCAGAACCCTCCCTCACCTTCCTGCGCAGGCAGAAGCCAAGCCCCAGTGCCAAGAAGACGAAGCCCAACACTGAGACTCCAATCCCCATCAGCATCTTGCGTTGGGCAGCGTTTGATGGCATCCCTGGGGCATCTGCAGAGGTCAGGACCCCCAAAACCTCTCACAGACACCCCAAGCCTCCTCCAAGGACCCTCCCAGTCTCCCCCAGCCTACCCAGGACCCTCTGAAACCTCCTTTGGAGTCACTAATTTTAAACAATTAGTAATTTTAGAAAAATTAGGGGTCTTGGCTAGAGATAGGCCTTGTTGGAACTAGTTAGAGTTAATGATGAAGTGAGAAGCAGGATTTGAGATAATGAATCTCGGACTTAGATAAAAAATTACTTTTCATTGTATATTTGTTCAGCTGTGCTTATAATGAGAAAAGAGAAACTGATAAACGGGTTCAGGAAGATCACAGACCTTACATCTGGAAACCCATTTCAAAGTCACAAGGGAGGAAACTGGAGTTGGACCAAATGTCATTTGTAATGTCCACCATTGTAAAGGTAGAAAGGTGAGAGTGAGGAAGAGCGGTTTTCCTTCATCTCCTGATGAACCCTCCACACCAAAATGACCTCCTCCTCAAATTGGGGAGCCAACCATGCAGGCGTAATGACATTAAAATCATTACCATGAATTCTAATCCGAAGTGGCACATGGGAGGTGCTAGCATTATGCATATGCATTAGTATTAATAAGTATTAGTATTTTGGATATTTAAGACTTTTGTAAATAAATAGACACTGGAATCTTTTGTCAGCTTGCAGTGCGTATTAAGGGGTGACTCCTGCACTTGCCCAGTGCTGTGATTAAACATCCACTTTGTAACTTTAAACTGTTGGAGAGGTTTTTTGTCCATTAACAGATTGATGTTGATACTCGATCAATATTGCTATTTTGGTAAATCACTGCCAGTCTCTTCCCAGCCTCCCCAGGACCCAGCAGAGCCCCTCCTGTTCCTCTCAGGATCCCACAGCCCCCTCCCAATTTCTCCCCACTGCCCCTGGACCCCCAAACCCTCTCCCAGTCCCTTCCCAGCCCCACCAGGACTCATCAAGACTCCTCCCAGTCTCTTTCCAGCACAACCAACCTCATCCCAATCCCTGCTTTCCAATCCTCAGTCTCCTTCCAGCTCGTCCAGGCTCACTCAGATCTCTCCCAGTGACACCCAGCACCCCCAAACTCCCTCCCAGGGTCCAGCAAGACCCCCAGAACCCCATCCCACCCTCCCCAACATCCTTCAAACCCCTTCCCAGCCATCCTAAGCACATCAATCCCTTCCCCAGTTTAAACCAGTCTATCTCAAACTCCCTCCCAGTTCCTCCCAGCACCCCCCAATCCCCCTCTGGGCCCCCCCAGTGCCTCCCCCGCTGCCCCCGGCGCTGTGGGGGCCGGGCCGTGCCCCAGTGCCGGCTCAGGGGGTGCTCCAGGCTGCCGTGCTCCACCTGGCAGCTGGAGCTGAGCCCGCATTGCCGGGGGAGTTTCCAGCAGCACCAGGAGCTGCTGGCTCCAGTCCCCGCTGGGGAGCACGGCAGTGGCCAACACGTGGCCCGAGAGCTGCTGCTGGCCCTGGGAGCAGCTCAGCTGGATGTGGGCAGGGGAGAAATCCATCAGGGAGCAGAGCAGGCGGCCGGGGCCGGGCTGGGAGCTGGAGGGCACCAGCGAGATGGACACGCTGGGGGCACTGGGAGTGAGTGGGGACAGAGTGGGACCAGCTGGAGGGGAACTGGGAGAGATGAAAGACGAGTGGCATTGGGAGGGACTGGGAATGGACTGGCAGGGACTGGGGTGGCACTGTGAGAGATGAGAGTGGATACCGGAAACTGGAAGAGAGCGTGGAGGTCTGGAAGTGAAGCGGGAATGAACTCGGAATAGACTGAGAATGGGCTAAAAAGGAGTGGGAGGGACTGTGCTGGCACTGGGCGGGACTGTGTTGGCACTGGGAGGGACTGTGGTGGCACCGGGCGGGACTGTGGTGGCACTGGGCGGGACTGTGGTGGCACCGGGCGGGACTGTGGTGGCACTGGGAGGGACTGTGGTGGCACTGGGAGGGACTGGGAATGAAGTGCGCGGCACTGGGCGGCCGAGTCCAGCGCGGGGCTCTCGGCTCTGTGGATCTGCCCGGCAACTGATGAGTCATCAGAGAGACGCGCTCTGATTGGCTGAGGGGCGGGAGATCCATGGAGGGGCGAGATGGACAGGCGGGGTCACTGGGAGAGGCTGGGATGGACTGGGAGAGGCTGGGATGGACTGGGAGAGCCACGGGAGCCATTGGGAGGGACAAGGGGCCCCGGGGATGGGCACAAGGAAGGCTGAGGGCTCTGGGGTGATTCCCAGGGAGGTTTGGAGGGACACGGCCGGGCCCCTCTCTGTGCCCCGCGAGCAGCGGCCCGGACAGAAAAGTTCAGGAGCGGGAGGAGGTGTTTCTCAAGATTGATTTTAATCCTCATTCTCCTGGTCTGATTTGCTCAGTCCTAAATTCAGTTCATTTCCCCAAGTCGGGCTGTTGTGCCCCTGATGGTGATCCCTGAGTGACCTCTCCCTGCCCTTGTCCCGACCCACGAGGATTTGGATTTGTTTCAGTTCAGTGGAATTCATGGTGATTTGGGGGGAGCTGGAGCAAAGCAGCTGGAAAGCACAGTGGGCGTGTGTCCTGGGTTGATTATGATGTTAAATTGTATCCCCATTCGTCCACCTAACCCAGACACAGGTTTTGTATTCTTAAAATTCCATCTGAGAGTAAAAGTGAGTGGAAAAGAAGCACCAAGTCTGTTATCAGACTGCACTTGCTCCCCCCGCATCGGGAGTTTTGACTACAGCACAGACAGACAACAAGACACAGATCGCCTTGGCTTTCCAGCTAGCCGGAGCAGAGAGGTCTTCCTGGACTGTTTTCTTTCCCTTTTCCTGAAACGAATCGAAGCTGCTCTGGACTGGGGACTCGGGGGAGCACCGGGAGCACCCCTGGACTACCGGGAGCCCGGCCTGGGCAGCGGCATTTTCCAGCGCCAGAGGGACTGATAACAGAGCCAACACCCCCAGGAAAGAGACCCTCTGAAGTTCCTCATCTCTGCTGAAGGGCGAGAGGTTTTGTAATTTGATATCGTTCATTTTTGTGCTGGGTAGTGCTGTGCCTGGGAAATAAACAGGTTTTTTCCACTCCTCTCAGAGAAATCTCTTCCCGAACTGGATGGGGGGTGGGAGAAAGGGGCCACGTGGGTTTGCTTCCCGGGGGGAGCCCACTGGAGGTTTTCTCCCAAATTTACCCTAAACCAGGACAATCACCCAAATTACACAAACACATCACAAAATTCCAGAAACATCCCTCAAAATTCCAGAAAAATCCCAAAAAATGGCAGAAAACACCCACAAAATTTCCTAAGTCTTCTCAAAACCCTACCAAATTACAGAAGCATCCCACATAATCTCCACAAATTTCCGCACAATCTAAGAAAAAGGCCCTCAAAATTCCTCGTCTCCTCAGAATCCCAGAAAATTCCAGAAAATTACCACAACATTCCAAAAAAATCCCACAAAATTCCCAAAATCTTCTCATAAGCTTACCACATTCCAGAAATATCCCACAAAAATCTCCACAAATTTCCATGCAATCTAAGAAAAATCCCACACAATTCATCAAGGCTGCTTAAAATCACACACAATTCCAGAAAATTACCACAACATTCCAAAAAAATCCCACAAAATTCCATAAAACTTCAGAAAACCCTACCAAATTCTTGAAATATCCCCACAAAATCTCCACTAATTTCCTCACAATCTAAGAAAAATGTACTCAAAATCCTTCAAGTCTCTCCAAAATCACCGAAATTACAAGAAATCATCACAAAATTCCAGAAACATCCCGCCACATTCCAGAAAAATCCCAAAAAATGCCTGAAAACACCCACAAAATTCCCTAAATCTTCTCAAAACCCTACCAAATTCCAGAAATATCCCAAATAATCTTCACAAATTTCCACAAAGCCTGAGAAAAATCCCACACAATTCTTCAGGGCTCCTCAATATCCTACAAAATTCCACAAAAACCCCACAACATTCCAAAAAATCCTAACAATTCTAGAAACAACCCACAAAATCTCTCAGGTCTCCTCAAAATCCCACAAAATTCCTGAAAATTCCACAACATTCCAAAAAAATCCCACCAAATTCCAGGAACACCTCACAAAATTCCAGAAAAAAACCCCTCAAAATTTCAAAAACCTTCCCATAAACCCAACAAATTCCAGAAATATCCCAAAAAATCTCCACAAGTTTCCACACAATCTAAAAAGAATCCCTCACAATTCTTCAAGGCTTTTCAAAATCCCACAAAATTCCAGAAAATTACTACAAAATTCCAAAAAAATCCCACAAAATTCCCTAAAACTTCAGAAAACCCAACAAAATTCCAGAAACACCCTACAAAATCTCCACTAATTTCCACAAAATCTAAGAAAAAGGCCATCAAAATCCTTCAAGTCTCCTTAAAATCCTACAAAGATCCACAAAACCCCAAAACAATCCAAAAAAATCCTAAAAATTCTAGAAACATCCCACAAAATTCTAGAAAAAAATCATGAAATTCCTTAAATCTTCTCACAGGCTCACGAAATTCCAGATATATCCCACAAAATTCTCCACAAATTTCCACACAATCTAAGAAAAATGCTTAAAAACTTTTCATGAGTCTTCGAAATGTTTCAAAATTCAAAAAAAATCTCACAAAATTCAAGAAACTTCCACAAAAATCTCTTCAATATCCCACAAAATTTAAGAAAAAAATCCCACATTAAAGAAAAAAATACCACAAAATTCCCTAAATCTTCTCAAAACTTTACTGAATTCCAGAAACATCCCACAAAATCTCCACAATTTCCACAAAATTCTACAAAAATCCCTCAAAATTTGAGAAAATTCCACAAAATTTAAGAGAAGTTCCACAACATTTGAAAAAAATACCACAAAATTACCTAAATTTCCTCCCTTCACCATATTTCAGAAACATCTCACAAAATCTGCACAAATTTCCAGAAAATACTAGAAATATCCCTCAAAATTCATCAAGTTTCCTCAATACACCACAAAATTCCAGAAAAATCCTACAAAATTGCAGCAAAATCCCAAAAAATTCTTAAATCTTCTCATAACCCTACCAAATTTTTGAAACATCCCACAAAATCTCCACAAAGTTCCACAAAATCTAAGAAAAATCCCGCGGAATTCTACATGTTTCCTCAATATCCCTCAAAATTCTACAATACCCCCTCCAAATTCTGTAAATATCCCACAAAATCTCCACAAATTTCCACACAATCTAAGAAAAATCCCACAAAATTGTTCAAGTCTTCTCAAAATCCCACAAAATTCTACAAAAATTCCACAAAAGTGCCACAAAATTCTTCAAAATGTCACCAAATTCCAGAAACATAAAAAAAAACTCTTCCAATTTCCACAACATCCCAAAATATTTCCTGAAAATTCCAAACATCCACACAGATCTCTTCCACTTTCAACAAAATTCCAGAAATATCCCTCAAAATTCTTCAAGTCTCTTCATTATCCCACGACATTCCAGAAAAATCCCACAAAATTCAAAAAAAATCCCAAAAAATAGCATATAAATCCCTCAAAATTGCAGAAAAAAATAAAATAAGTCCTTAAATCTTCTCAAAACCGAATCAAATTTTTGAAACATCCCACAAAATCTCCACAAATTTCCACAAAATCTAAGAAAAAGCCCACAAAATTCTTGAAGTCTTCCCAAAATCTTTCAAAATTTCACAAAAACCTCAATAATTCCAGAATCATCCCACAAAATCTCCTCATAATTCCAGAATAACTCCAAAAAATCCTACAAAATTCCAAAAAAAACCCCCAAAGAATTCCATCAATCTTCTCAAAATCCCACCGAATTCCAGAAACATCCAAAAAAATTTCCACAAATTCCCACAAAATCTAAGAAAGATGCCTGAAAATTCTTCATGTCTCCACAATATCCTTCAAACTTCCATAAAACCCCCATGAAATTCCAGAAGCATCACACAAAATTTAAGGAACAATCCCACAATATTCCAGAAAAATCCCCCAAAAATTCTTCAAGACTCCTCAAAATCCCACAAAATTTCACAACATTCAAAAAAAATCCCACAAAAGTATTTAAATTTTATCAAAATCCCACAAAAGCTCAGAAAAATCCCATGAAATTCCAGAAAAATCCCACAAAAATCCCTGAAACGTCTCAAAACCCTACCGAATTCCAGAAACATCCCAAAAAATCTGCTCCAATTTCCACAAAGACTAAGAAAAATCCCTCAAAATTCCTCAAGTCTCCTCAAAATCCCACAAAATTCCACAAAAACCCCACAACATTCCATAAAAATCCCAATAATTCTATAAACCTCCCACAAAATCCTTCAAGTCTCCTTAAAATCCCACAAAATGGCAGAAAACACCCACAAAATTTCCTAAAACTTCTCAAAACCCTACACATTTCCAGAAACATTCCAAAGTATCTTCATAAATTTCTACAAAATTCCAGAAAAATCCCATAAAATTGCAGAAAAATAAAAAAACCTCTCAATCTTATCAAAACCCTACCAATCTCCAGAAACATCCCACAGAATCTCCTCCTATTTACACAGAATTCCAGAAAAAAAAATCACAAAATTCTTGAAAAGCCCCGCAAAATTCCAGAAAAATCCCACCAAATTCCAGAAAAATCCCACAAAATTCCCTAAATCTTCACAAAACCCTACCAAATTCCAGAAACATCCACAAAATCTCCACAGTGTTCCACAAAATTCCAAAAAAAATACCAAAAAACTCTTCAAGTCTTCTCAGAATCCCACAAAATTCTAGAAAAATCCTCAAAATTCCAGAAAATTTCCCACAAAATTCGCTAAATCTCCTCAATATCTCACAAAATTTTACAAAATATCCCACAAAATTCCACAAATTTCTCACAAAATTCCAGTAAAATCTGATGAAATTGTTAGCGTTCAGGAGCACAGACAATCACGAATGATTATATGCAGGTGCTTTATTAAGAGATCTGGGTGTCAGGGGTACACATACCCAAATCTGACCCGGCTTGGTTTTGAGTTGAACATGTTTTTGTACTCTATCGTTATATAACTTACATATTAATTATTAAACTAACATCGTTCTATTGTATACATTGATGTTACCCAAGCATGGATTTCTCATGATCCCCCTCAGACCCCTAACATTGTTCCTCATGTTCTTTAAACAATAATAATATCTAATCATATCTAACAATTGTATCATTTATTATATACTGCTAACACAGGTGCAGTTTCACCTGATCTTTAACAAGCACAAGGCCTAACATTTCCCAGAGCCTACTTTTCCCAGGCTTGCCAAACCTAACTTTATTTCTAAGTGCCTGAATTTTCTAAGATTTTAAGACCTTTTACTATTATTCCCCCCTTTGAAAGCATTTTTACTTCACTAGAAGTGCAAATGTTTTCACTTGATACAGTCCTTTGTTTCTGAGTTTATACTTGATGTTCTTCGAATCCTTGATTGATGTAAGCGTTGTCCGGGATGTTGTCACGAACTGGAGAACCAGAAGATGGTGGGAGTGGATCTCACATCAGTGCCTTTATTATTTTCTGGTTCCAGGACATTTTTTTCCGTATTTCTCCCTTGAAGATGCTGTAAATTAACCAAATTGCTAAGAATACAGTTAGTAAGATGATCACACTCTCAATGATAGATTTAATCCATGAACTCACATTCCACCCTAACCCTTTGAAGATTTTGCCTAACCAACATGTAGACAAATCCTTTTGCTCTTCCTGTGCTTCGTGCTCTATTTGTTGCAATTGATTGATGTCATATTCTACATGTGCAGTTACATTTGCGGTGTGGACACAGTAATGATCAATCCATCCCTTTAAAAAACTCACACACTCCATGCTCTTTCAGGAGTAGTAAATTGTAATTGTATGTTTAGTTCTTTAAATCTTTCTCAGGTCACTCTTGCTAATTTATCTACCCGACCTGTAAGTCTGTACAACATTTCTTTATTCTGATAGTTTGCTATAGGGCCAAGCAAAGACTCCAGGGCTCACCCAAATTTCACTCTACTAGAGGCTTCTTGCCAAGTGTCATCCTGATTCTGTTCCTATCCTAATCTTCCCTAGCTATGCCTGTGTCTAGTCACTGAGTTGTTTTTTAAGCAGATTTCACATTTTGACATTACTGATTTTGCCATTGTTAGCATCCGTACCGAGATTAATTTTTGTTTCATCAATTTCACCAATGCCTCTGCACCCCAATGACATTTGTTATGTTTCATTTGTAGAACTTTATTGGAGGACCGCCAGCAACCCACCGCTCTTCACACAAGTAAACGTGAACGCCGTTTATTTCTATCTTTAGCACACCTTTTATAGGGTTCTACAGGGCCTGCAGGCAGAGCAAGTTACTATTGGCTAACACACACAGGTTTACATTTTTTCTCCTGTACACAAGGATTTTGTTTTGCTTTACTCTCTCTTCTGCAGGAGGGTTTCAAGGACTTTAGCCTTTAATATCAAGTTATTTCAAAGACTGGTTTGTGCAGACAGGCCTTTACTAATATATAAAATATAGCAACAATTCCCCCTTTCTCTTTTTGCACAAACCAGGCTTTGGATGTGACTCATTCTATACTCTTATGAAGCCAAGATAACACAAAACTTAGACTGTCATCCCCATTAACATTATAAGTAAAGTCTGTCCCCCTTCTAGCACAAGAGTCCTCAACCATCCGGTGATGCCCCAGCTGGAGAACCAACTTCCAGTGGGGTCACTATCTTCTTTCAGGGCATGTAAACCATCCTGTAGCTGTTGCAGTTGCCCATGGATGGAAACGGAATGATCAGTAAGATTCAAGCAGCACATGCCTTCAAACTCCTCACAACCATGTCCTTGTGCTAACAGCAAAAAGTCAATTGCAGCTCAGTTTTGTAATACTGCATGATGTATACTACTCACATCGGCTGAAGCTCACTTAACATTGTGGATGTTAAGTTTAATCCTTCTTAGTCTAACAAGCGAGCCTTTTTAGAGTTGCTAAGTTTTAATTCGTTCAGGCTTCACTTTTAGAAAAAAATTTTAGAATTTTCTGACTGATGTTTTTTATTTTATCAACTACATTCAGCAATTGGTGTAAGCTTGGATGGAAACAAAGTAAGTTTCTCAAGATAACAGGGTCTTCTATGTGGATTAGCAGGAATCTCATTCCATGCTCTATCTCCACAAATTAGGAATATGGAACTAAGTAATCGCTTTGGTAATTGTTCTGTGAGATTGCACCACTAATAAAGGCTTTACTCTGTGTAGTAACGAGATCAGCTATAGGGTTGTCTGCAGCCCAGTGCTGCATTACTTTGTTGGAATGACTTTTTGTCAGGGGTTCAAACATTATCCATCCACCTGAGGTATGGGTGGAACCTAACAAATCTAATTCTTCTGAGGGCTGCATGGTAACATTGAGAACTTTGATAATTTTTGCTTGCCAGCAGGCTTCAAGTTGTCTTAATGTGAAGCCAACAGTGCAATTGCGCTCCTGCAACATTGCCAATCTATTCAGTCGAGTCTCATTACTAATTAAACCTTTAAATGCTGCTTGAGGATCCCATTCAGGGTCTCCTATGAGACAGGTGTGAAAGGATCTCCAGGTGTGGCTAGGCTCACACACATTGACCTTTGGCCAGTTCAGTGTGCCAGAGTGACCCATATGTTCTGTCACTTTTGGATGTTAGTTAGCAGACAGTTGGTCAGGACTATACACAACACAATTACCATAAGCAGTTTGTTCCATGTAAATGACACCATACTTGCAAACTCACAGCTAAATTTTAACGTTAAATGAACTTTCAAAGATGCTTACACTACCTCTTGAAGGGGGAAATGCTTATACTTTATACTAATTTATACTAATATAACTACTGCTATACAGGCTAAACTCTTTATCTTAAACTATCTAACTACTTTTATCACATGTGCTCTGGTATATATGTAGTCTAAGCATGAAAGCAATTTGCTGAAAGGGTAAACACACAACTACAGTTTGCTTTATATACAGTTAGATGGAGTCTCTACACTTTTCTTAGATCTTCTACAGAATTTCCTTCACAAACAGACTATGATTTAACACGATTCAGTCTTGGAACGTTCACTGCTCCCGTGATGTCAGCTGGCAGCTGATCGGTGACTGAGGGCTTTGATGTTCAGGTTGTTCTTCACATCCTTCTAAATCTTAAAACAAAGGATAACTGAAAAATTGGTAGAGACACAACATCATAATAACAACATAAAATTTCTGTTGGCAACTGTCTGTGTAGTGCTCAGACACAACTGTGTCCTGACAGCTCCACTTCTGATCCATGTCTGGAGTACCAAGGCTGTGTGGTGACTTCTCTGTTCACTGGATCTTGTGTGTTCAGAGGCAGACAGTCTGGTCAGATGGACAGGTGACCTTTTTGAACCTGCCAACAAAACACAGACACTTCTTCCTTTGAAGTTAATGAATTACACTAATCAAATGCTTTTAGGGCATCAATTTCCCCCGTTTGTTTTTTTTTTTTAAATAAAAACGAGATGTACTTCTGTTATACACATCAACATTAACACAAAACCATATACAATTAGTAAGAACCTATAGCAGTTAAAAATCAATTAAATCATAAACATTATTAATAACATATGTAATATAAAACTACTATTAATTACTAAAACACTGCACCAGCATCCCATAGTTAGCAAACAAACAGAAACAAAAAATCATCAGTGAAGGATTGGATAACCACCTCCGGAAATGATTCTCCAAGCCCACTTCAAAATTGATCCAGCTGTCATATTAATAGGGTCAAATTGCTGAGTCAAAAAGTGACTCAAATACTGATTTGGGACAGAAAACATCTGGATCTGCTGGCAAACTTTCTGTCCAGGTAAAGTCAAGGCTTGGCCAGGGCCTGGCTTTAAACTGGAAAGATGCCTCTTAACTCATTTCTAAAACAAGGTTCTCAATAGCAGCAGCTAGGAGATGCTCACAGCACAGCAAACTGTTAAAATGCATTTGTACAAAGCAAATGATCAGAAGCCTCAGGTACCAGACCAATTAAACCATGCAGCAGTTGGTTTAATCTGAAGCCTCTCCCATGGCAGCTGATCCTCAGCAATGGTACATCTTCTTAAAATTCTGGAAACACTGAAAAATAAGAAAGCTATAACAAACAAAACTGCAGAGATTGCAACAACCAATAGAACTCCCAATGAAGTCAAGGGTGTCACAGACTGCATTCCCTTCTATCCACAAGCAGGTGTTCATCAGTGTTCTGTCACAGCTTTCTCAGTTGTGGCTATCTTCATCTCTCTAGGAAAATAACTATACTTTGCAGTTTAGACAAGTATCTCCAATAAAACATAAACAATTTAAATTAAACAATATTTAAACCTAACAATAATGATTTATGACAAAAGGAAGTAACAAACTTAACCTTAAAAGAATATCTAAGTTATAAAACTTAACTTAAAAACATTCAAGCCTAAATATAATAAAACTTGACTATTCTTAATTCTATTAACACTTAATCTATATTAAATAAAAACATAACTTAATCTTATTCTGTTACTACAAAGAGGCAACTAAAAGTTTGATATATACCTTTTAAACACAATATAACAGTAACATGGATTCACTATAAAGATTATAAAAACATAACAAATCCATCACAATACTATGTCATCTAGCTTTGAGAATAACCCACAATAACTGCAAATGGTACTAAAAATACTTATTCATAATAGGAATTTGCCTTGCTTAAATTGGTTAGGATTTTAAAGTGCAGTTTTTCTAGAGAAAAACCACAACAACACAGGATTTGGCAAGTTGCCATTCAGCTTTTGTAGCACTTTTCAGAAACATTAAGTCTAATTCTTAAACTAAAATCCAAAATCCAAATTGGTATATATGCAGTTATATGTGTTTTATATAACAAAAGGACTCACATTAAAGTTACCTTATTAAAATTGTGGGAAAAACAAGCAAATGGGTAATATATACTTTAACTTAACTTTGTCTTGTACAGTAAAGTTCTCTTAACTAATTATTTTTTTTTTAAACCGCAAATCTCTTTTGTAGATAACATTAATTGGAAGGTTTTCTTGGAAGCTGTAAATCATACCATATTTTAACCTTAGGTTTTAAAACTAATTATTGCAAGGTAACTTCTGTTAATATTCACCTTAAACACCTTTTTTTTTAAAAAAGGGGCCTATTTAAACTTTCAAAGAAACACAATAATTTCTCCAGTAAAACTCTAAAAAACTGCAACTGCATAAATTCATAATTACTTAAAACACAAAATTAACTCTAACAGGGTATATAAAAACATTTTTAAAAACCAATGAATCATGACTTTTTAACAAACTGGGTACTATCCTGGTGCTTTTTCTTAGAGAGGGAGCCGGGGGGTGGACTGCCCGCCCTGCTGCTGCTCTCTGCTGCTGTTATCTTTCTTCACATTCTCCACATACTCTTGAAGAAAAAAAAAACCAAAAAAACACCTCACAAAGTTAACTTTAACACATACAGTTGTTTCTCTCAATCTCTCTTGTTCACTGATAGAGGAAAAAAGGGGCACAATTTTTACAAAAGCAAGCGATGTTACACGAAAAGTCTCTCACGGCCAGGTGCTAACAACGGTGACCATTGCAGCTTATCAACTTCTAATTACAGTGATGAAGTTTGAATTAGATACCATATAGTTTGTGACTTTTTGGCTATTTTGTCTCTTTTTGAAGCTGTCTGAGCCACCTGTTTCTGCTCAGCGGTTTCTGTAATTGTTCAGAGTGGCCTTGGAAATTTTCCTGCACTGCTTCTGCCCCAGGGGTGCCCCCGCTCTCTGCGCACACCTCAGTGCTCCCCCATGTCCCCCTGGTTCGGGTGGAAACCAATCTAAATTTGGATTCTTTTCTTCCAGAGTAGCAAAGTTGGAACTTAAATATGATTGTAGTGTTAAGAGTGACTCCAAAAGTGAAGCAAATAGTTCAGGATATATCACATCCTGCCGTAACTGAACAGATTCTGTTCGTTGTTTCAGCGTTTGCTGTGGAATTTCTTTCTCATTATTTCCTTCTCTCTGACTCTCCCTCCCTCTTTCCATGGGCAGCATAGACAGGAGTGTTTGCCCAGCAGTGGGAGGCAAAGGCGTGAGCATACCCATAAGCAAGAAGTCCAGGGAGCTCCTTGCGCAAATCAAAACCCTTAACCTGTGGCTTTTCTAAAAAGCAGGTAAATAAATCATGTGCTGCTTGCCTTTCCATCTTACCGTCAGCGCTGTTGCAGCCCTACAAGGTTTGGCAGCACGTTACGGCCAGGACTCTCCTCTGAGGTCGCCTGGGGCGCGGCACCGTTGCTTTTCGCCGTCCTTGCTGCGGAGGACCCGTCCCCTGTCGCCGACTCCCGTGGCCTTCGCTTTTTAATGTCCCAAAGGTCCCAAAGGTCCCAAGGGTCCCATTTGTTCGGGCGCCATTTGATGAGTTCGGCGGGAGACAAGCAGCACTCAATATGAATGATCAGCAAGTCTCATTTATTGGCAACTCCAAACTCCCTATATAACATCAATAATTAGGCTCACACATAGTGCAAAAGCAAGCTCATTATTGGATATTTCATTTAAGGACAACTCCACCTAGTTCCACCTTCTTGTGGTCATTCATCTGTGCTGAATCCACATTCTTCTGATCACAGTGTCCTGTTCTCAGTTCACAGTTATCAGTAAGGTCTTTCTGACATTGCAACATCTCATACCAACTACACTCTACTGTTGTTTAATTCTTTCTCAGCTAATTGCTGCACGGGAACACGAACTTTGTTAGCTAGCCACTCTTTCACACTGCTGAGCTTCGGGAGCCTCCCGGGAAGCACCAGCCATGAAGATTCCAGTGGGCTCAGCTGCTACCTGCAGGGGTACTGGGTGTGGCCCGTTGTGACTCAGCGGTGCTAAGAGACCCCTGTGACATCAGAGAGCCCCACCACAACTCAGGGTGTGTAAGCGGCGCAGAACCCTGAGGTGCCCAGTCCCGTGAGAGCCACTCTTGCAGAAGGAAGCAGCTCCTGGGATCCATTCGCGCTTCAGGATCTCAGAGATGGAGGAGAACAAGGCAAAACCCAAATGCTCCCAGCCACCCAGCCCCCTGCCCAGCTGGGGGCAAGACCAGGCCCTCAGCGGGCACTTGGTGGGGGCAGTGGGTGGCTCAGCCTGGCCACAGTCAGGCACTGAGGAGAAGGAGGGGCCCTTGGTCATCACGGAAGAGAAGAACCCTGACGTGGATGACGAGCCCTCCCAGTGGGGAGACCTTCGGGCCCAAGAGCCTCGCCTCTACGGAGCAGGGAGTCACCAAGAGTTGCAGCAGGGGAAGGTGGCTGTGAGAGTGCCCTGGGGAGATGTGGCACAGCAACACCTCCACCAGTGGCAACAAAGGGTGACAGTCAAGGAGCTGCCCCAAGGGGAGAAGGAGGTGAGTGCCCTAAAGCTGTCCCAGCAAGGGGAAGGAAGTGCGAACAGCCAGGAGAAGCAGACACATTCTCCTGCCCCCAGTGAGGAGATGCCATCAGCAGGGGTACAGAGCTCAGGCCCTGCCCCTCACAGCACCTGCTGCTCCCCCAGCCTGCCGGGAGCCCAGAGCCCCAGTGAGCAGCAGGCTGTCGCTGAGGGGAGGTCACTCCTAGCAGAGGAAGGGAGTGAGGAGGGGACCCCAGCTGAGTATGATGAAGACTGGGAACAATACACCCAGAGTGAGTCTTCCCAGGAGTGCCAAGCAGAGCCAGAGCTGTCCCAGGAAGAGGTCAGCAGCTGCCAGGACTGGTACGACTCGGAAGAGTGCAGCGAACTGGGCCATGGAGACTTCCTGGACGGGGACTCCAGCAGCCTAGACGATTCCACCGAGGAAGACAACAGCAGCACACAGGACAGCTATGAATATGTGAGCATCCTCAGCTTTGGGATCACCCCCCTGCCACAGGAGGAGGACAGCTTGGACAAAGTCAGCGTCCTCGAGCTGTGTGAAGCAGAAAGCAGGGCCCAAAGCCTGGCAGCTCTTGCGGCAGACGGGCTGCCAGTGCCTGTCCCTCGGGAGGCCTGGCTTGAGGTCCAGGCACCGGAGTCACTCCGTGCCTCACTTTCCTCCCTGCACGGCCAAGCCTCCATGGCCCAGCAGGGGCCTGAGGCAGGGCCTCAGAGCCTGGGGCCTGCCCTGCACAGCCTCGAGGTCCCCGAGGCCCTCAGGCAGCAGCCGTCTCCCTCCAGCAAACGGCCCGGCTTCCTCAGGCGGGCACGGCGGGCGCTGCGGGCGCTGTTCCGCTGGCCCTGCTGGGCACCACAGCCACAGGAGTAGCGCCGGTGCCAGGCTTACAGATGGCCGCTGGCCCAGGGCCCCAGGGAGCCACACCTTGCCCTGGACATGGCCCTGCAGCCTCAGCTGCCATGGCTACTGTGGACTGTGCCAGGGGCATCTCCCCAACACCCAGAGTCACCGCTGTGGCCAACCCCAAACAGCAGCCATGGGGCACATTGGTGCCAGGGCGCTCAGCACTGAATCCCAGAGTCATCAAGGTGGGAAGAGACCCCGACAGTCACCCAGTGCCACTGGCCTCCTGGCAGCACCGCCATTACCGCAAAAGCACATCCCCAAGGGCCACAACTCTTCGACACTCCAGAGACAGCCACTCCACCACCTCCCCGGGCAACTTCTTCTAATGCCTCACGCCTCTGTCAGGGAAAAACTGCTTCTGATATTGAGTCTGAACTTCCCCTGGTGGCATCACGGGACATTTCCTCTCATGAAAGGATCCCACGCCAGTCCTTTGGGATTATATCCATGAAGAATGGGCACAGACCAGAGGTGCTGCTCCACTGACGTGACTGCAGAACTTTGGCTCGTACCATTCTTCCAAAAAAATCAACGTTGAGTTTAGGAAATAGTAGTAGTTAGGAATAAGAATAGGAATAGGAATAAGAAGATGAATAGGAATAAGAAGATGAAGATAGTCATTCATATAAGAAGAATAGGAATTACAGTAAGCATAACAAGTGAATAAGATTAATTAGAATAAGAAGAATAGGATGAAGAAGAAATAGTAGTAGTAAATAGGAATAAAAATTAGGAATAAGAAGAATAAGAGTAAGACGAAGAAGAAAAAATAGTAGTAGCAATTAAGAAGGGAAAGAAGAAGAAGAAGAAGAAGGGAAAGAAGAAGACGATTTAGATGAAGAAATAGTAAATAGGAAGAAGAAGAAGAAGATCATCAAATTAAAATACACATCTGGGATCCCAGAATGCAGGGAAGGACTTTAAAAAGCACCTACTTCCATCTGATCGTCTTCTGAGCACTCTCTGCCTCTGAGACCTCCTCCCTATTTCTATGTCCCTGGCACCCATTTCTTTCTCAATAAAACCCACGTTCAATAAAATCTGCTTGTTGTCCTCCTATGGTCTCATTTGCACCTTCACTGGGGCAGAGGCACCTCTCCTTCATGGCATCCTAACCCTGGGTGGAACCATGGGTAGGGTCCCTTCCAGTCATGAACACTCCAGGATTCTGTCAGGACTCCCTTCCCTTCTTCCCTCCGCTGCCAGCTGGAGAATGTGCAGCAAAGCAACCTTTGCTGTCTGCTCTGGGAGCCCACCCAGCTGCTGGACCCTGCCCAGCTCCCTTGGGAGGCACAGCAGGAGCAGCACCCTGGCAGCCTCGGGAATTGCCCTCTGGGGTCCATGGCACACACTGCAATGGGCTGGCATTCCAGCTTCCAGCAAGGAAAAGATGTTCCTGCCCTTCAAGGCCAAGTTCTCAAAGGGCAGAGACCCAAGTGGAGCAAGATCTTACAATGACATTCCACTGCCAGCCTCCATAACTTCATCCAGGGCTGCTTTACCTCCTGGATTGGGGAAAAACAAAAATCAGGAGAGGGTCTTTGGCTGGGAACTGCCACAGGAAAAGAGGGACACTGGGAGGGAAAAAGAGCAGACAAAGGAAGGCAGGAGAGAAAGGAGGACACAAATGGCAACCAGCTGAGAAGGTGGCACTCTGAAAACCAAACCGGAACTTACGGAAAAAGAATGGGGCAGAAATGAAGGATTCTGAAACTTTATTTACTATGCTTCTCTGGGCAACCTGTGCCAGGACCTCACCACCCTCACAGGGAAGATTTTCTACATTAAACATGAATTTCCTCTCTTTCACTCTGAGCCCAATGAAACACCACAAACTCGTTTGTGGTAATTCTCATAAACTGCTCAGCTCTTTGTTCCAGTGCACCCAGCAAGCAACAGGCAGGACAGTTCCACCAGCATGAAGGAAACCCAACTCACAGCTGAGGGACTCAGAAAATCTAAACACCAGCAGAACACCAAAAGGGCACATTTATCATTTTTGCTACAATACACAGCACTGAAAGTGA
This sequence comes from Cyanistes caeruleus, assembly GCF_971803275.1. Lineage (NCBI taxonomy): Eukaryota > Metazoa > Chordata > Aves > Passeriformes > Paridae > Cyanistes > Cyanistes caeruleus. Next base: position 526,904 of record NW_028255900.1, read on the forward strand.
TAGCTAATGACAGCCTCCTAGTCACCCCAATCCTTTCTCCATTTTAAACTTTCTCTGAAATAACCAAAATAACTCTTCAAATTCCTTCATCTTTATCAATCACAGAGCTTTTCAGAGCAGACTCAGGAAGAGAGCACATTAGCATGTTGTTATTCAGACATGGCTTGTTGTCCATCTTCCCCTGCTAAATGACAGCAGTAGATACTGGGAATAAGCAGGTATCCTGAGGAATTTTTCCTGCAGCAAGTTATTTTCCTATCATGGTCCATCTGTAATTTTATGACTTATTAAAAGACCAATATAAATACAGTACAGTGCCTTGCAATTACTCCCCCATATATTTATAAACCTCAAAGTCTTCCAGGTGCTAAAAACAGGAAAAACCCTGTGTCACTCTTTCAGGAGATTAACGTAGTTAGGGACTGGACACATCCTCTGTAGGACTAACTAGAAAAACAGCTGAAGCTCCAGCAGATCCTTAATAAACTTTTCAGGAATAAAATTGTGTTATTTCAGTGTGCTGATTTTTTATTAATCTAGTTTTTATCTTTTTATTTCTTTTCTCTTTCTGACTTTTCAAAAGCTGATGTTGCACAGAAAAGTGAGCTGTGGAAACCTGAAGCAAGCTGGGCAATTAGGGCTGAACTGCTCCATCTGCTTCACAGAGAATTTTTATTTGACCCCAGGAATGCTGGTTACTCAAGCAGACTAAACAATTTTGATTCATTTCAGCATGTGAGGACTGGGGTGTGCAGCTTCAGGCCAGGCTGGCAGGGTTGAACAGGAATTCCCAAACAGCACTGGAGTCATGGTCCCCTCAGCATACCCTGCTCCACCCAGCCCCAGCCTGCTGGGAATCAGGCTCAGACGTAAAAGCATGAATTCTGAATATCTCAGGATTGCTGTGTCGCTGCCCGCTCGGCCCTTCACGCCCCGGCTAGCTTGTGCCAAGCGTCAGCGGCAGGAGTGGGGAACCAGGTGAGCACTGTGTGGCTCGACCTGGAACCTCTAGAGCTCCTTTGGGCTCGGGCTCTATAGTATGCAGGGCGACACGAGGTGCAGTAAAGGGAGAGAGAGTGCTCGGAGTCCTCCAATTTCCCAGGAACAAGTTTATTCCAGCAGGCGCAGGGAGAAGGCGATGAGGGACAGGGCTGGGATCTCGAGGAGAAAGTCCGAGCCGAGACCCTGGGCACCTCTGTGCGCCAGGTTTTAAAGCCCGTGGGCGGCTCATACAACAACCAATAATATGGCAGCAGGGGAGGTGTTGTGGGAAGGGGTTACAATAGTCAAATCCAATGGTAGGGACTTGGGGGAGGGAGGATAGCTATACAACCAATAGGGCATCGAGTAAGGGGTGATGAACAGGGAAGGAACCAGAACAAAAGGTGTGGTGTACATAGACTGATAGGGCTTGGGGGTAGGACCAAAGTGATGGATGGGGAACAATCTGGAAAGAGGGGAGAGGTTTACAATGACAGGCAACTGGGAACAAACCATATCGGGATAGTGGGGAGTAACTGGGGCAAACCAACTCTAAACTCAACGAAGGTGAACAAACATACTTAATGAAGGTAAACTAACAGGCGGCAACATCTCCCCCTTTCTTTTTTAGAAAGAGGAGGTTGCATCGGCAGGAGGTGCAGAGGGTTCAACAAACCAGTCTTGGGGTACGGGAGAAGGAGGAGGTGAAGAGGGAGGAGAAGGAGCGCTAACAAAATTGACTTGAGGGGAGGGGGATACAAGATGTAAAACTGATTGAACTAAACATCTTAAAACTGCAAACGCTATTAAAACGATGAAAACACGAAAACAATCCATAAAGCAGTCTTTAAAATGGATGAGAGCCATCCGGAGACCCCCCATCCCGAAAAAACCAGTCATTAGTCTCTTGGCGTATTTGGTGGATCATGCCCTTCATTTCTGTGATGGTTTTCTTGATGTCTGTGCTCCTGGTGGTCAGATTCATGCAGCAAAGTCCCTCAAATTCTTTACAATCATGATTATGGAGGAGCAGTAGGAAATCAATAGCAGCGCGATTTTGTAGCGTTGCTCGCCTGGTTATCTCCTCGTCTTCGAGGAGGTCACTCAGCGCGGTTGACGTTAAATTGGCTTGCTTGACCACCCAACACTCTAACTGGCCTAATTCTCCAAGGGCTTGTGCCGCAGCCAACCATGGCAGAAATACTGACACAGCAACCCGTTTTGGTTTATTCCAATGAAAAATTTCAGAGTCGCAATCAGGGTCAAGATCTTCGAGACTGCGCTTCTTAATGACCGAATTATTCTTTCGTTCCCAATTTTCAATTTGAGATGTATTGGGCGCAAACAAAGACAACCAGCCTAAAGTGCACGGCCCTCCGAGAAGGCGAGAGGGGATGCCAGCCCACGCTCGGTCCCCACAAACTAAAAATATGCCCTTAGGCAACTTAAGAGGGTAGGAACTGAGGGTTGAGGGCATCTTAACATGGGCGATGTTCTTGCACCAGGAGGCTGCTTGAAACTGTTTGTTGTCCTGCATTAAATTAGAATAAGGAGTAGGATCTGAGGGGTAGTAACGGAAATGGATACAATAGGGTGCGGGGGAGGAGTTTAACAAATCAAATTCTTGGGGCTCAGCGGTTGCCCTTTCCAAGAAGACCAGCCAGTCTCTCCATAGTAGGAGAGGGTTCTGGACAGGCCTCTTAATCTTGTAGGTGAGTGCAGAGCGGGCCACTCGCTGAGCTGGCCTCCCTTTATTAGCTTCGCTGAACAAACTCAACAGGGAATCCGGGTATTCATTAGGCTTTAACGGGATCCCCACCAGGCAAGTGGTCATCGGATTTCCTGCTGCTCCTGTGGATAGGCATAGCTCATCCCGTTGGAGGGACTTTGCCAACATGACCCAAACATTTTGTTTGGGTTGAGGCACGATCCACATGTTGATCTGGGTCACCAGCATCATCAGGAGTGCAGTGGTTGGTGCAACGATCGGGGTGGTCATCTTTCCGATGGCTCTTTCTGAAAACAAAACATACGAAAAACATAACTTTAACTGAAAAGAAAGGTAGGTTGACATAACAAAAAGGGGCTTGGGTTGTTTCCTCCTCCTCCTCGGGATGGGGGATGGCTCATCCGGACACGACGTCATTGACATCCTCGACCCTATCTGGTGGCCTGCTTGGATGTCTGGGGACATAAGGTTTCACCCATCTTTGTGGGATCCACCTTAGTCCCTGGGGCGAGGATATGCAAGCGTACCCCCGCCCCCAGGTCACCAGATCGAAAGGACCCAAGATCTTCTGGGTCTCAGGGTCCCGGACCAGCACTGGAGGGCGCTGCTGCAACTGGTAGTTCTTGTTGGTCTTGAAATGCCGGGCCACTGGAGGGTTAGGGTCCTGTTCGGAACAATTGAGAAAGTTTAGCGTGTAAAGGGCTTTGCACAACCGCTCTTGTGGCGTGCAGCCCTTCACAGTCTCCCTTTGATGAGAAAGGACACGCTTGAGCGACTGATGGGCTCGCTCAACGATCGATTGACCGGTGGGGGAGTGTGGGATGCCTCTCTTATGTTCCACTCCCCACTCCTGCAGGAATTCCTCCAGTTTCCTGGAGGTGTATGCTGGGCCATTGTCTGTTTTTATTTCTTTGGGGACCCCCAGTACAGAAAAAGCCTGCATTAGGTGCTTACAGACATGCTCGGCTTTCTCTCCTGTGTGGGCAGAAGCAAAGACAGCACCTGAGAAGGTATCGATGGAAAGGTGTACGAACCAAAACCTGCCAAACTCAGGGACGTGTGTTACGTCCATCTGCCACACTTCGCAGCTCCCCAGACCTCGAGGGTTGACCCCCGATCCCAAGGAGGGCATTGCGGTGGATTGGCAGTGCGGGCATGTGGCCACAATGGCTCTAGCCTGATCTCGCCGCAGGTGGAATTGGCGGACCAGACCAGGCACATTTTGATGGAACATCTGATGGCTCAGCTTAGCTTGTTGGAACAGATCTGGGAGCTGAGCCATGGAAACAGGGGCAGTGAGGGAATCAGCTACCTGGTTTCCCTCGGCTACCGGGCCAGGGAGATCCGTATGTGACCTTACATGCATTACAAAAAATGGTTGCTTTCTGTGGGAAACAGCATGTATTAGCTTAGAAAGCAACTCAAACAATTTCGGGTTTGAGACCTCCTTCAGAGCAGCGTGCTCTGCTCTGGCAACTACCCCTGCAACATAGGCCGAATCAGTGATTAAATTGAAAGGTTCAGGAAACGTCTCAAAGGCTCTGACGACTGCATCCAACTCAGCAACTCGTGGAGACCCTTCCACATATTGAATATCTGCTTCCCACTGCTGAGTTTCGGGATCTCGCCAAGTCACTACAGACTTGTGAGATGCCCCGGATGCGTCTGTGAACACAGTCAAAGCTTTGAGGGGCTTTCTGCTCCGCATTTCTTTTGGAATCGGTTCAAATTTAGAATTGAAAAATTTGTGGGCAGGGGCATGGACCGAAACTTGGCCTTCAAAACTATCTAAAGCAATGTGGAGTGTCTCATTCTCCCGAAGTAGTTGATTAAACATTTCTTTTGTCAGCCTATCTGGAGACGCTTTGTCCCGAGACAAGCTGACTGGTACTCGAACGCATGCAAAATCACATCCAGCCATCTCCCGAAGCCGAGCTCGAGCTCTCCCGATGAGCTGAGCCATCAGCTCCTGTGGCCGGGTGATACTTTTGGACCTTTGATGGCTCAAGAAAACCCACTCTATGATTAAGAGGGGATCCTTAGAGCCCTGGTCCCACTGAAAAATCAGCCCACTGAGGTGTGGCATTCTCCCGAGTATGATGAGTTCAAAAGGCAGGGTCGGTTCGTACCGATGTGCTTGCCTTTCGACAAGCGCATCCTCCACTTTCTCTAGGGCTTTCCTCGCCTCTGGGGTCAGAGTCCTGGGAGAACTCAGCTCTTTCTCCCCCTTCAAAAGTGTGAAGAGGGGGGCTAGGTCTTCCGTGGAAAGGCCCAGCCAAGGCCTGACCCAGTTTAAGGTCCCACACAGCGAGTGAAGGTCCGCTAAGGTTTTCGGATTGCTGTTTATTGCCAATTTTTGAGGCACAACAGTCCTCTCAGCAATCCGCAGACCCAGATACTTCCAGGGTGGCATCCATTGAACTTTATCCTCCTGGAGTTGAAAGCCTGCAGATGTTAAAACCTTAACCACTCGGTCAAGTGATCGGGTAAGTAGATCGTCATGGGGGGCGCACACTAGGACATCATCCATATAGTGATGGATGATGACCTCCCCCATCTCTTTGCGCACAGGAGACAGCAACGAGGAGACGTACCACTGGCAGATGGTGGGTGAATTCTTCATGCCTTGTGGCAAAACCCGCCAGTGGAACCTCCTCATTGGGGCTTCTCAGTTGAGGGTTGGCACCGAGAAGGCAAACCGTGGGGCGTCGTCAGGATGTAGGGGAATTTGAAAGAAACAGTCCTTGATGTCGATTATGGCCAGATTCCAATTTTGGGGGAGCATAGTCGGGGTAGGCATCCCTGGTTGAAGGGGCCCCATGTCAACAATGATTTTGTTGATGGCACGAAGGTCGTGGAGGAGTCACCACTTGTCTTTCCCCGGCTTTCGGATAACAAACACCGGGGAATTCCAAGGGCTGGTAGTTTCTACTATGTTACCCTTATACAACTGCTCCTCCATGAGCTTGTTGAGCGCCCTTAATTTGTCTTTTCGAAGCGGCCACTGATCAATCCAGATTGCTTCATCAGTGGTCCAATCGAGCTTCTGGAAGGGGCGCTCTACAGTGGCCGCTATTAAAAATCCCGAGGGGTTTTCGGGATTTCAATCTTTACCCCCCATTGTGATATAAGGTCCCTCCCCCACAAGGGAACCTGAAAATCCGCAACAAATGGGCGTAAATTTGCCAATTGCCCATCCGGTCTCTTAATTTGTACTACGCTCTTAGATACCTGCACCAATTGAGTACCCCCTATACCCTGAACCTTCCCCGCCACGGGTTGCAACTCCCAATGTGACGGCCATCTCCTTTGGGGGATGATTGTCACATCTGCCCCTGTATCAAGCAGACCCCTCAAGTTGACAGATTCCGCACCCTGCTTGATGCTGCAGTCGATGATGGGTTTATTTTCACCCACCACCTCTGCCCAGTAGACGCCTGGTGCGTGGTCGTCTACCGGGACTCCCTCTGGGACAGGAATGTACTGAGCTATGATTTGCCCTTTTGGGAGAAAATATGGTGGGTGAATGCAGCGCGCTAAGAGGATGAGATCTTCCAAACCACCCGGGAAGGTGATCGGGGAGATCTCAATCTCTGGGGGCGTGTGTCTAGTGTCCCCGATGGTGATGAACTTACAGTCACGTCCATTCCCTGGCTGGTTCTCCTCCAGTGGGTCCACAGCTACCACTGTCCAGTGCTGGGACCGGAAGAGGATGTCTTTGACGGTGATGAGGTGTCGCGTCCGGTAAATTTGCCACGTCCGATGTTTCTTTCCCCCCACCTCCGCGATACCTGCCCCATTTTTTGCATCGCGCGGGGCAGGTTCGCACCGCGCTCTCAGTTTTTTTGTTTTTTATTAGCTGTTCCCTCCAGTACCCTCTCCCCAGATCCATTTCCCACGAGCCCCTGGCGTGGGTGGGCGGTGGGACAGTCCCTCGCCATGTGACCCAGTTGTCCACATCGGTAATACTGAGTAGTTCTTGCTGGTGGAAGGATGAACTGGCCCGACGGGTGTTGGGTCACTGCTGCTGTTGGTGTTCTCCTGGCCACCTGTGGTGGTGGTGGTACCCTGGACGCCCCCACTAACGGAACTTTCTTCTCACATGCATCAATGAGGACGTCCAAGGTTGGCGGTGGATACATGGGCAAACTAAATATAACCTGTTTGCAGATGTCATTATAGTTTGCCTTAGCCATTTCTAAGACAAGCTGCTCTTGTAGCTCAGGTTTATCAACTTGTCTTTCTATTTGCTCCTGTAAACGGTTAATAAACACGGTAAATGGCTCATCGGGGAACTGTTTAATATTTGAGAAGTTGGTCAGGGGTTCCCCCCCGGCAGGATGTTAAATACCTTCTCTGCGGCCTCCTTGATCTTAGCTAAGACAGGCTGTGGTAAAACCCTTGCCTGTTCTTCCGGCTTCCCCCAATTCCCTTCACCGCACAAGTGATCTATCGAGAGGGGGTTTTCGTCCGCGTCAACCACAGACTCCTCGCTGCGCAACAGCTCAGGAAGGATGGCCTCTAACGACTTCTTCCACCTCTGTTTCCACAGCCTATAATCAGCTGGGGAAAGGAGGCAGGAAAACAACTCTTTTAAGTCGTGGGGGACCATCTCGTTCGCGGAGAAGGTGGCTTTTAATAAACCCTTAAAGTATTCACTTCTCCTGCCGAACTCTTTCTGGGCTTTGCACAGCTCCCTCTTTGTCTGGAAGGAGAAGGGTTCCCATTCTTGGTACCTCCCTCCCCTTCCCCTAAAACTGACCGGTGCGGCAAAGGGAATCACTACCTGTTCCGGTTTCTGGTCTTCAGGCCTGTCACTTCCTGTCCCCGAAGCGTGGGAACCGGATGGGACAGTGTGGGAGCTGGGAGGAGGGACGTGGGAACCAGGAGGAGGGGCGTGGGAACTGGGAGGAGGGGCGTGGGAACCGGAAGGAGGGGCGTGGGAACCAGAAGCCGGAAGAGGCGGGGCTGGAGGACCGACTGAGGAGGAGGGCTGAAGGGAGGAGCAGCGGCCGGAAGGGGTGGGGTTTTGGGAGGTCACACTTTGGAGACACGCCCCCGAGGAGGAGGAACCACCCAAGGGGAAATGGGAGGAGTCAGGGTAGGATGGGAGGGAGGGGCTAGGGAGGAAGGGGTTGGTCATTGAGGGAAGAAAGGGGTTCTTGGAAGAAGGAGCACAAGGGGGGGGTCCGACCATGCGGTCCCCGCCATCTTGTGCCCTTTGGAGGCCATTTTGAGGGTTAGGAGAGGGGTCAGGGAATATAGGGGAGCATTGGAAACTGGGGGAAACTGAGGCACGGGGGTTAGAAGAGGAATCAGGGAACATGGAGGAGCCTTGGAGACTGGGGGAAACTGAGGCATGGGGGTCTGAGGGTAAAAACTGGGGACTTGTAACCTGGGAAACGTTTAACTGAGGGCTGATAACTGGGGAAACTGAGGAATGGGAAGACACTCTGGCAGCTTGGCCAGGGCTGCCAGGGCAAGGGTTCTGGGAGAGACGTGGGGAGCCAGGGATCCTGTTACCCTTGGGGGATCCCTGAACAGGACAACTTGCCCTGCAGGTCGCTCTGCAGGTCTCCCTCAACTCGGGATCAGGGGGAGAGGAACATGGGGATAGGGAAACTGGGGAAACTGAGGAATTGTGTGGCGGCTGCTTCTGCATTTTCTTTTCCTCTATTACAGCAGACCGAAGTAAAATAAATAATGTTACAAATTTTTCCACTGAATTATCACCTCCATTAACTATTTCCGTTAATTTGGACCCAACCGCATTCCAGAATTCTACAGAATTTGCTTTGTCTGGGGTTACATTTGGGAAATGCAGGAACAGCCATCTCACAAACTTCTTTACCCTCCCACGAGAAAACTTCTTATTCCCCCCCTCAAGGGTACCCACAACTTGGTAAAAAACTCTCTTTTGCTGTGCTGAAAGACGTGCTCCCATCTTGTCAACCCTGGCACAGCAATCCCACCGCCCTCTGCAACCAAACAACAAATCAACTAAAATAAAAATACGGGTCCGGACCGGGCTACACACACACTCCCCCCGAGGGAGTTTTCACACACTGGGCGCCCCCTTTTCCCACACACAGGGACCACTCACCCAAGTCCGGACAGTTGTTGCAGGCGACGTCCACATCTCACGAGGCGACCGTCTGCACGTCTGACGGCTGCCGCCTCGACCTCTGGGAGCGCAACTCGGCAAAAACGAGTTTGCTACTACCAGAGCAGCTGCCGCTCACGGTCTTTGTGAAATAGGTCCACCAACCTCTCCGGGGGTCTCTACGCCTCGCGAGAGGCCCCACGTTGGGCGCCAGCTGTCACTGCCCGCTCGGCCCTTCACGCCCCGGCTAGCTTGTGCCAAGCGTCAGCGGCAGGAGTGGGGAACCAGGTGAGCACTGTGTGGCTCGACCTGGAACCTCTAGAGCCCCTTTGGGCTCGGGCTCTATAGTGTGCAGGGCGACACGAGGTGCAGTAAAGGGAGAGAGAGTGCTCGGAGTTCTCCAATTTCCCAGGAACAAGTTTATTCCAGCAGGTGCAGGGAGAAGGCGATGAGGGACGGGGTTGGGATCTCGAGGAGAAAGTCCGAGCCGAGACCCTGGGCACCTCTGTGCGCCAGGTTTTAAAGCCCGTGGGCGGCTCATACAACAACCAATAATATGGCAGCAGGGGAGGTGTTGTGGGAAGGGGTTACAATAGTCAAATCCAATGGTAGGGACTTGGGGGAGGGAGGATAGCCATACAACCAATAGGGCATCGAGTAAGGGATGATGAGCAGGGAAGGAACCAGAACAAAAGGTGTGGTGTACATAGATTGATAGGGCTTGGGGGTAGGACCAAAGTGATGGATGGGGAACAATCTGGAAAGAGGGGAGAGGTTTACAATGACAGGCAACTGGGAACAACTATATCGGGATAGTGGGGAGTAACTGGGGCAAACCAACTCTAAACTCAAAGAATGTGAAAAAACATACTTAATGAAAGTAAACTAACAGGCGGCAACAGATCTCCTCCAATATCCACACAATTTCAGAAATATCCTTCCAAATTCTTCACGTCTCATCAATATCCCACAACATTCCGAAAAAATCCCACAAAATTGCAGAAAAATGCCACAAAATGGCAGAAAACTCCCACAAAATTCCCTAAAACTTCTCAAAACTCTACCAAATTCCAGAAACATCCCACAAAATCTCCTCCAATTTCTACACAATTCCAGAAATATCCTTCAAAATTCTTCAAGTCTCCTCAACATCCCTCAAAATTCCAGAAAAATCCCACAACATTCAGAAAAAATCCCACAAAATTGCAGCCAAATCCCACAAAATTGCAGAAAAGTCACAAAAAAATCCTTAAATCTTCTCAAAACCATACCAAATATTTGAAATATCCCACAAAATCTTTACCAAGTTCCACAGAATCTAAGATAATTGACTCAAAATTCTTCCTGTCTCCTCAATATCCCTCCAAATTCCACAAAACCCCCACGTAATTCCAGAAACAGCAAACAAAATTTAAGGAACAATCCCACAAAATGGCAGAAAACTCCCACCAAATTCCCTAAAACTTCTCAAAACCCTACCAAATTCCTGAAACATCCCACAAAATCTCCTCCAATTTCCACACAATCTAAGAAAAATCCCACAAAATTCTTCAAGTATCCTCAAAATTCCAAAAATTTCCACAAAAATTCCACAAAACTCTTAAAAATGTCACGGAATTCCAGAAACATCCCAAAAAATCACCTCCAATTTCCACACAACTCCAGAAATATCCTTCAACATTTTTCAATTCTTATCAATATCCCACAACATTCCAGAAAAATTCCATAAAATGGCAGAAAACTCCCACCAAATTCCCTCACCTTCTCAAAACTCTACCAAATTCCAGAAACATCCCACAAAATCTCCACAAATTTCCACACAATCTAAGAAAATTCCACAAAATTCTTCAAGTCTCCTCAGAATCCCGCAAAATTCCAAAAAAATTCCACAAAATTCTTCAAAATGTCACCAAATTCCAGAAACATCCCAAAAAATCACCTCCAATTGCCACAAAATTCCACAAATATCCTTCAAAATTCTTCAAGTCTCATCAATATCCCTCAAAATTCCACAAAACCCCCATGTAATTCCAGAAATATCCCACAAAATTTAAGGAACAATCCAACAAAATGGCAATAAACTTCCACAAAATTCCCTAAAAATTGTCTCTATACCCGAACAAATTCCAGAAACAATCCAACAAAATCTCCACAAATTTCCACACAATCTAAGAAAAATCCCACAAAATTCTTCAACTCTCCTCAATACCCCACAAAATTCCACAAAAATTCCACAAAATTCTTAAACTTGTCACCAAATTCCAGAAACATCCCACAAAATCTCCTCCAATTTCCACACAATTCCAGAAATATCCTTCAAAATTCTTCAAGTCTCCTCAACATCCCTCAAAATTCCAGAAAAATCCCACAACATTCAGAAAAAATCCCACAAAATTGCAGCCAAATCCCACAAAATTGCAGAAAAGTCACAAAAAAATCCTTAAAACTTCTCAAAACCATATCAAATATTTGAAATATCCCACAAAATCTTTACCAAGTTCCACAGAATTTAAGATAATTGACTCAAAATTCTTCTTGTCTCCTCAATATCTCTCAAAATTCCACAAAACCCCCACGTAATTCCAGAAACAGCCCACAAAATTTAAGGAACAATCCCACAAAATGGCAGAAAACTCCCACCAAATTCCCTAAAACTTCTCAAAACCCTACCAAATTCCTGAAACATCCCACAAAATCTCCACAAAATTCCACACAATCTAAGAAAAATCCCAAAAAATTCTTCAGCTCTCCTCAGAATCCCTCAAAATTCTAAAAAAATTCCACCACAATTCTACAAAATTCTTAAAAATGTTACCAAATTCCAGAAACATCCCAAAAAATCTCCTCCAATTTCCTCAAAATTCCAGGAATATCCTTCAAAATTCTTCAAGTCTCCTCAATATCCCTCATAATTCCACCAAACCCACACGTAATTCCAGAAACATCCCACAAAATAGATGCAAAAATCCCATAAAATGGCAGAAAACTCCCACCAAATTCCCTAAAACTTCTCAAAACCTTACCAAATTCCAGAAACATCTCACGAAATCTCCACAAATTTCCACACAATCTAAGAAAAATCCCACAAAATTCTTCAACTCTCCTCAATACCCCACAAAATTCCACAAAAATTCCACAAAATTCTTAAACTTGTCACCAAATTCCAGAAACATCCCACAAAATCTCCTCCAATTTCCATACAATTCCAGAAATATCCTTCAAAATTCTTCAAGTCTCATCAATATCCCACAACATGCCAGAAAAATCCCACAACATTCAGAAAGAATCCCACAAAATTGCAGCCAAATCCCACAAAATTGCAGAAAAGTCACAAAAAAATCCTTAAATCTTCTCAAAACCATATCAAATATTTGAAATATCCCACAAAATCTTTACCAAGTTCCACAGAATCTTAGATAATTGACTCAAAATTCTTCTTGTCTCCTCAATATCTCTCAAAATTCCACAAAACCCCCACGTAATTCCAGAAACAGCCCACAAAATAAGGAACAATCCCACAAAATGGCAGAAAACTCCCACCAAATTCCCTACACCTTCTCAAAACCCTACCAAATTCCTGAAACATCCCACAAAATCTCCACAAATTTCCACACAATCTGAGAAGATCCCACAAAATTCTTCAAGTCTCCTCAGAATCTTACAAAATTCCACCAAAATTCTACAAAATTCTTTAAAATGTTACCAAATTCCAGAAACATCCCAAAAAATCACATCCAATTGCCACAAAATTCCAGAAATATCCTTCAAAATTCTTCAAGTCTCCTCAATATCCCTCATAATTCCACCAAACCCACACGTAATTCCAGAAACATCCCACAAAATAGATGCAAAAATCCCATAAAATGGCAGAAAACTCCCACAAAATTCCCTAAAACTTCTCAAAACCTTACCAAATTCCAGAAACATCTCACGAAATCTCCACAAATTTCCACACAATCTAAGAAAAATCCCACAAAATTCCTCAGGTCTCCTCAGAATCCCTCAAAATTCTAAAAAAATTCCACCAAAATTCTACAAAATTCTTAAAAATGTTACCAAATTCCAGAAACATCCCAAAAAATTTCCTCCAATTTCCTCAAAATTCCAGAAATATCCTTCAAAATTCTTCAAGTCTCCTCAATATCCCTCAAAATTCCACAAAACCCCCATGTAATTCCAGAAATATCCCACAAAATTTAAGGAACAATCCAACAAAATGGCAATAAACTTCCATAAAATTCCCTAAATCGTCTCTATACACGAACAAATTCAAGGAACAATCCCAAAAAATCGCCACAAATTTCCACACAATCTAAGAAAAATCCCACAAAATTCATCAAGTCTCCTCAGAATTCCACAAAATTCAAAAAAAATTCCACAAAATTCTTAAAAATGTCACCAAATTTAAGAAACATCCCTCAAAATCTCCTCCAATTCCCACAAAATTCCAGAAATATCCTTCAAAATTCTTCAAGTCTTATCAACATCCCTTGAAATTCCACAAAACCCCCATGTAATTCCAGAAATATCCCACAAAATTTAAGGAACAATCCAACAAAATGGCAATAAACTTCCACAAAATTCCCTAAAAATTGTCTCTATACCCGAACAAATTCCAGAAACAATCCAACAAAATCTCCACAAATTTCCACACAATCTAAGAAAAATCCCACAAAATTCTTCAACTCTCCTCAATACCCCACAAAATTCCACAAAAATTCCACAAAATTCTTAAACTTGTCACCAAATTCCAGAAACATCCCACAAAATCTCCTCCAATTTCCACACAATTCCAGAAATATCCTTCCAAATTCTTCAAGTCTCCTCAACATCCCTCAAAATTCCAGAAAAATCCCACAACATTCAGAAAAAATCCCACAAAATTGCAGCCAAATCCCACAAAATTGCAGAAAAGTCACAAAAAAATCCTTAAATCTTCTCAAAACCATATCAAATATTTGAAATATCCCACAAAATCTTTACCAAGTTCCACAGAATTTAAGATAATTGACTCAAAATTCTTCTTGTCTCCTCAATATCTCTCAAAATTCCACAAAACCCCCACGTACTTCCAGAAACAGCCCACAAAATTTAAGGAACACTCCCACAAAATGGCAGAAAACTCCCACCAAATTCCCTAAAACTTCTCAAAACCCTACCAAATTCCTGAAACATCCCACAAAATCTCCACAAAATTCCACACAATCTAAGAAAAATCCCACAAAATTCTTCAGCTCTCCTCAGAATCCCTCAAAATTCTAAAAAAATTCCACCACAATTCTACAAAATTCTTAAAAATGTTACCAAATTCCAGAAACATCCCAAAAAATCTCCTCCAATTTCCTCAAAATTCCAGGAATATCCTTCAAAATTCTTCAAGTCTCCTCAATATCCCTCATAATTCCACCAAACCCACACGTAATTCCAGAAACATCCCACAAAATAGATGCAAAAATCCCATAAAATGGCAGAAAACTCCCACAAACTTCCCTAAAACTTCTCAAAACCTTATCAAATTCCAGAAACATCTCACGAAATCTCCACAAATTTCCACACAATCTAAGAAAAATCCCACAAAATTCTTCAACTCTCCTCAATACCCCACAAAATTCCACAAAAATTCCACAAAATTCTTAAACTTGTCACCAAATTCCAGAAACATCCCACAAAATCTCCTCCAATTTCCACACAATTCCAGAAATATCCTTCAAAATTCTTCAAGTCTCTTCAACATCCCTCAAAATTCCAGAAAAATCCCACAACATTCAGAAAAAATCCCACAAAATTGCAGCCAAATCCCACAAAATTGCAGAAAAGTCACAAAAAAATCCTTAAATCTTCTCAAAACCATACCAAATATTTGAAATATCCCACAAAATCTTTACCAAGTTCCACAGAATCTTAGATAATTGACTCAAAATTCTTCCTGTCTCCTCAATATCCCTCCAAATTCCACAAAACCCCCACGTAATTCCAGAAACAGCAAACAAAATTTAAGGAACAATCCCACAAAATGGCAGAAAACTCCCACCAAATTCCCTAAAACTTCTCAAAACCCTACCAAATTCCTGAAACATCCCACAAAATCTCCTCCAATTTCCACACAATCTAAGAAAAATCCCACAAAATTCTTCAAGTATCCTCAAAATTCCAAAAATTTCCACAAAAATTTCACAAAACTCTTAAAAATGTCACGGAATTCCAGAAACATCCCAAAAAATCACCTCCAATTTCCACACAATTCCAGAAATGTCCTTCAACATTTTTCAATTCTTATCAATATCCCACAACATTCCAGAAAAATTCCATAAAATGGCAGAAAACTCCCACAAAATTCCCTACATCTTCCTAAAACCCTACCAGATTCCAGAAACATCCCACAAAATCTCCACAAATCTCCACACAATCTGAGAAGATCCCACAAAATTCTTCAAGTCTCCTCAGAATCCCACAAAATTACACAAAAATTCCACAAAATTCTTAAAAATATCACCAAATTAAAGAAACATCCCACAAAATCTCCTCAATATCCCACAAAATTAAAGGAAAACCCCATAAAATGGCAGAAAACTCCCACCAAATTCCCTACACCTTCTCAAAACCCTACCAAATTCCAGAAACATCCCACAAAATCTCCACAAATTTCCACACAATCTGAGAAGATCCCACAAAATTCTTCAAGTCTCCTCAGAATCCCGCAAAATTCCAAAAAAATTCCACAAAATTCTTAAAAATGTCACCAAATTCCAGAAACATCCCAAAAAATCACCTCCAATTTCCTCAAAATTCCAGAAATATCCTTCAAAATTCTTCAAGTCTCATCAATATCCCTCAAAATTCCACAAAACCCCCACGTAATTCCAGAAATATCCCACAAAATTTAAGGAACAATCCAACAAAATGGCAATAAACTTCCACAAAATTCCCTAAAAATTGTCTCTATACCCGAACAAATTCCAGAAACAATCCCACAAAATCTCCACAAATTTCCACACAATCTAAGAAAAATCCCACAAAATTCTTCAACTCTCCTCATAATTCCACAAAATTCCACAAAAATTCCACAGAATTTTTAAACTTGTCACCAAATTCCAGAAACATCCCACAAAACCTCCTCCAATTTCCACACAATTCCAGAAATATCCTTCAAAATTCTTCAAGTCTCATCAACATCCCTCAAAATTCCAGAAAAATCCCACAACATTCAGAAAAAATCCCACAAAATTGCAGCCAAATCCCACAAAATTGCAGAAATGTCACAAAAAAATCCTTAAATCTTCTCAAAACCATATCAAATATCTGAAATATACCACAAAATCTTTACCAAGTTCCACAGAATCTAAGATAATTGACTCAAAATTCTTCTTGTCTCCTCAATATCTCTCAAAATTCCACAAAACCCCCACGTAATTCCAGAAACAGCCCACAAAATTTAAGGAACAATCCCACAAAATGGCAGAAAACTCCCACCAAATTCCCTAAAACTTCTCAAAACCCTACCAAATTCCTGAAACATCCCACAAAATCTCCACAAATTTCCACACAATCTGAGAAGATCCCACAAAATTCTTCAAGTCTCCTCAGAATCCCGCAAAATTCCAAAAAAATTCCACAAAATTCTTAAAAATGTCACCAAATTCCAGAAACATCCCAAAAAATCACCTCCAATTTCCTCAAAATTCCAGAAATATCCTTCAAAATTCTTCAAGTCTCATCAATATCCCTCAAAATTCCACAAAACCCCCACGTAATTCCAGAAATATCCCACAAAATTTAAGGAACAATCCAACAAAATGGCAATAAACTTCCACAAAATTCCCTAAAAATTGTCTCTATACCCGAACAAATTCCAGAAACAATCCCACAAAATCTCCACAAATTTCCACACAATCTAAGAAAAATCCCACAAAATTCTTCAACTCTCCTCATAATTCCACAAAATTCCACAAAAATTCCACAGAATTTTTAAACTTGTCACCAAATTCCAGAAACATCCCACAAAACCTCCTCCAATTTCCACACAATTCCAGAAATATCCTTCAAAATTCTTCAAGTCTCATCAACATCCCTCAAAATTCCAGAAAAATCCCACAACATTCAGAAAAAATCCCACAAAATTGCAGCCAAATCCCACAAAATTGCAGAAATGTCACAAAAAAATCCTTAAATCTTCTCAAAACCATATCAAATATCTGAAATATACCACAAAATCTTTACCAAGTTCCACAGAATCTAAGATAATTGACTCAAAATTCTTCTTGTCTCCTCAATATCTCTCAAAATTCCACAAAACCCCCACGTAATTCCAGAAACAGCCCACAAAATTTAAGGAACAATCCCACAAAATGGCAGAAAACTCCCACCAAATTCCCTAAAACTTCTCAAAACCCTACCAAATTCCTGAAACATCCCACAAAATCTCCACAAATTTCCACACAATCTAAGAAAAATCCCACAAAATTCTTCAGCTCTCCTCAGAATCCCTCAAAATTCTAAAAAAATTCCACCACAATTCTACAAAATTCTTAAAAATGTTACCAAATTCCAGAAACATCCCAAAAAATCTCCTCCAATTTCCTCAAAATTCCAGGAATATCCTTCAAAATTCTTCAAGTCTCCTCAATATCCCTCATAATTCCACCAAACCCACACGTAATTCCAGAAACATCCCACAAAATAGATGCAAAAATCCCATAAAATGGCAGAAAACTCCCACCAAATTCCCTAAAACTTCTCAAAACCTTACCAAATTCCAGAAACATCTCACGAAATCTCCACAAATTTCCACACAATCTAAGAAAAATCCCACAAAATTCTTCAACTCTCCTCAATACCCCACAAAATTCCACAAAAATTCCACAAAATTCTTAAACTTGTCACCAAATTCCAGAAACATCCCACAAAATCTCCTCCAATTTCCATACAATTCCAGAAATATCCTTCAAAATTCTTCAAGTCTCATCAATATCCCACAACATGCCAGAAAAATCCCACAACATTCAGAAAGAATCCCACAAAATTGCAGCCAAATCCCACAAAATTGCAGAAAAGTCACAAAAAAATCCTTAAATCTTCTCAAAACCATATCAAATATTTGAAATATCCCACAAAATCTTTACCAAGTTCCACAGAATCTTAGATAATTGACTCAAAATTCTTCTTGTCTCCTCAATATCTCTCAAAATTCCACAAAACCCCCACGTAATTCCAGAAACAGCCCACAAAATAAGGAACAATCCCACAAAATGGCAGAAAACTCCCACCAAATTCCCTACACCTTCTCAAAACCCTACCAAATTCCTGAAACATCCCACAAAATCTCCACAAATTTCCACACAATCTGAGAAGATCCCACAAAATTCTTCAAGTCTCCTCAGAATCTTACAAAATTCCACCAAAATTCTACAAAATTCTTTAAAATGTTACCAAATTCCAGAAACATCCCAAAAAATCACATCCAATTGCCACAAAATTCCAGAAATATCCTTCAAAATTCTTCAAGTCTCCTCAATATCCCTCATAATTCCACCAAACCCACACGTAATTCCAGAAACATCCCACAAAATAGATGCAAAAATCCCATAAAATGGCAGAAAAATCCCACAAAATTCCCTAAAACTTCTCAAAACCTTACCAAATTCCAGAAACATCTCACGAAATCTCCACAAATTTCCACACAATCTAAGAAAAATCCCACAAAATTCCTCAGGTCTCCTCAGAATCCCTCAAAATTCTAAAAAAATTCCACCAAAATTCTACAAAATTCTTAAAAATGTTACCAAATTCCAGAAACATCCCAAAAAATTTCCTCCAATTTCCTCAAAATTCCAGAAATATCCTTCAAAATTCTTCAAGTCTCCTCAATATCCCTCAAAATTCCACAAAACCCCCATGTAATTCCAGAAATATCCCACAAAATTTAAGGAACAATCCAACAAAATGGCAATAAACTTCCATAAAATTCCCTAAATCGTCTCTATACACGAACAAATTCAAGGAACAATCCCAAAAAATCGCCACAAATTTCCACACAATCTAAGAAAAATCCCACAAAATTCATCAAGTCTCCTCAGAATTCCACAAAATTCAAAAAAAATTCCACAAAATTCTTAAAAATGTCACCAAATTTAAGAAACATCCCTCAAAATCTCCTCCAATTCCCACAAAATTCCAGAAATATCCTTCAAAATTCTTCAAGTCTTATCAACATCCCTTGAAATTCCACAAAACCCCCATGTAATTCCAGAAATATCCCACAAAATTTAAGGAACAATCCAACAAAATGGCAATAAACTTCCACAAAATTCCCTAAAAATTGTCTCTATACCCGAACAAATTCCAGAAACAATCCAACAAAATCTCCACAAATTTCCACACAATCTAAGAAAAATCCCACAAAATTCTTCAACTCTCCTCAATACCCCACAAAATTCCACAAAAATTCCACAAAATTCTTAAACTTGTCACCAAATTCCAGAAACATCCCACAAAATCTCCTCCAATTTCCACACAATTCCAGAAATATCCTTCCAAATTCTTCAAGTCTCCTCAACATCCCTCAAAATTCCAGAAAAATCCCACAACATTCAGAAAAAATCCCACAAAATTGCAGCCAAATCCCACAAAATTGCCGAAAAGTCACAAAAAAATCCTTAAATCTTCTCAAAACCATATCAAATATTTGAAATATCCCACAAAATCTTTACCAAGTTCCACAGAATTTAAGATAATTGACTCAAAATTCTTCTTGTCTCCTCAATATCTCTCAAAATTCCACAAAACCCCCACGTACTTCCAGAAACAGCCCACAAAATTTAAGGAACACTCCCACAAAATGGCAGAAAACTCCCACCAAATTCCCTAAAACTTCTCAAAACCCTACCAAATTCCTGAAACATCCCACAAAATCTCCACAAAATTCCACACAATCTAAGAAAAATCCCACAAAATTCTTCAGCTCTCCTCAGAATCCCTCAAAATTCTAAAAAAATTCCACCACAATTCTACAAAATTCTTAAAAATGTTACCAAATTCCAGAAACATCTCAAAAAATCTCCTCCAATTTCCTCAAAATTCCAGGAATATCCTTCAAAATTCTTCAAGTCTCCTCAATATCCCTCATAATTCCACCAAACCCACACGTAATTCCAGAAACATCCCACAAAATAGATGCAAAAATCCCATAAAATGGCAGAAAACTCCCACAAACTTCCCTAAAACTTCTCAAAACCTTATCAAATTCCAGAAACATCTCACGAAATCTCCACAAATTTCCACACAATCTAAGAAAAATCCCACAAAATTCTTCAACTCTCCTCAATACCCCACAAAATTCCACAAAAATTCCACAAAATTCTTAAACTTGTCACCAAATTCCAGAAACATCCCACAAAATCTCCTCCAATTTCCACACAATTCCAGAAATATCCTTCAAAATTCTTCAAGTCTCTTCAACATCCCTCAAAATTCCAGAAAAATCCCACAACATTCAGAAAAAATCCCACAAAATTGCAGCCAAATCCCACAAAATTGCAGAAAAGTCACAAAAAAATCCTTAAATCTTCTCAAAACCATACCAAATATTTGAAATATCCCACAAAATCTTTACCAAGTTCCACAGAATCTTAGATAATTGACTCAAAATTCTTCCTGTCTCCTCAATATCCCTCCAAATTCCACAAAACCCCCACGTAATTCCAGAAACAGCAAACAAAATTTAAGGAACAATCCCACAAAATGGCAGAAAACTCCCACCAAATTCCCTAAAACTTCTCAAAACCCTACCAAATTCCTGAAACATCCCACAAAATCTCCTCCAATTTCCACACAATCTAAGAAAAATCCCACAAAATTCTTCAAGTATCCTCAAAATTCCAAAAATTTCCACAAAAATTTCACAAAACTCTTAAAAATGTCACGGAATTCCAGAAACATCCCAAAAAATCACCTCCAATTTCCACACAATTCCAGAAATGTCCTTCAACATTTTTCAATTCTTATCAATATCCCACAACATTCCAGAAAAATTCCATAAAATGGCAGAAAACTCCCACAAAATTCCCTACATCTTCCTAAAACCCTACCAGATTCCAGAAACATCCCACAAAATCTCCACAAATCTCCACACAATCTGAGAAGATCCCACAAAATTCTTCAAGTCTCCTCAGAATCCCACAAAATTACACAAAAATTCCACAAAATTCTTAAAAATATCACCAAATTAAAGAAACATCCCACAAAATCTCCTCAATATCCCACAAAATTAAAGGAAAACCCCATAAAATGGCAGAAAACTCCCACCAAATTCCCTACACCTTCTCAAAACCCTACCAAATTCCAGAAACATCCCACAAAATCTCCACAAATTTCCACACAATCTGAGAAGATCCCACAAAATTCTTCAAGTCTCCTCAGAATCCCGCAAAATTCCAAAAAAATTCCACAAAATTCTTAAAAATGTCACCAAATTCCAGAAACATCCCAAAAAATCACCTCCAATTTCCTCAAAATTCCAGAAATATCCTTCAAAATTCTTCAAGTCTCATCAATATCCCTCAAAATTCCACAAAACCCCCACGTAATTCCAGAAATATCCCACAAAATTTAAGGAACAATCCAACAAAATGGCAATAAACTTCCACAAAATTCCCTAAAAATTGTCTCTATACCCGAACAAATTCCAGAAACAATCCCACAAAATCTCCACAAATTTCCACACAATCTAAGAAAAATCCCACAAAATTCTTCAACTCTCCTCATAATTCCACAAAATTCCACAAAAATTCCACAGAATTTTTAAACTTGTCACCAAATTCCAGAAACATCCCACAAAACCTCCTCCAATTTCCACACAATTCCAGAAATATCCTTCAAAATTCTTCAAGTCTCATCAACATCCCTCAAAATTCCAGAAAAATCCCACAACATTCAGAAAAAATCCCACAAAATTGCAGCCAAATCCCACAAAATTGCAGAAATGTCACAAAAAAATCCTTAAATCTTCTCAAAACCATATCAAATATCTGAAATATACCACAAAATCTTTACCAAGTTCCACAGAATCTAAGATAATTGACTCAAAATTCTTCTTGTCTCCTCAATATCTCTCAAAATTCCACAAAACCCCCACGTAATTCCAGAAACAGCCCACAAAATTTAAGGAACAATCCCACAAAATGGCAGAAAACTCCCACCAAATTCCCTAAAACTTCTCAAAACCCTACCAAATTCCTGAAACATCCCACAAAATCTCCACAAATTTCCACACAATCTAAGAAAAATCCCACAAAATTCTTCAGCTCTCCTCAGAATCCCTCAAAATTCTAAAAAAATTCCACCACAATTCTACAAAATTCTTAAAAATGTTACCAAATTCCAGAAACATCCCAAAAAATCTCCTCCAATTTCCTCAAAATTCCAGGAATATCCTTCAAAATTCTTCAAGTCTTCTCAATATCCCTCATAATTCCACCAAACCCACACGTAATTCCAGAAACATCCCACAAAATAGATGCAAAAATCCCATAAAATGGCAGAAAACTCCCACCAAATTCCCTAAAACTTCTCAAAACCTTACCAAATTCCAGAAACATCTCACGAAATCTCCACAAATTTCCACACAATCTAAGAAAAATCCCACAAAATTCTTCAACTCTCCTCAATACCCCACAAAATTCCACAAAAATTCCACAAAATTCTTAAACTTGTCACCAAATTCCAGAAACATCCCACAAAATCTCCTCCAATTTCCATACAATTCCAGAAATATCCTTCAAAATTCTTCAAGTCTCATCAATATCCCACAACATGCCAGAAAAATCCCACAACATTCAGAAAGAATCCCACAAAATTGCAGCCAAATCCCACAAAATTGCAGAAAAGTCACAAAAAAATCCTTAAATCTTCTCAAAACCATATCAAATATTTGAAATATCCCACAAAATCTTTACCAAGTTCCACAGAATCTTAGATAATTGACTCAAAATTCTTCTTGTCTCCTCAATATCTCTCAAAATTCCACAAAACCCCCACGTAATTCCAGAAACAGCCCACAAAATAAGGAACAATCCCACAAAATGGCAGAAAACTCCCACCAAATTCCCTACACCTTCTCAAAACCCTACCAAATTCCTGAAACATCCCACAAAATCTCCACAAATTTCCACACAATCTGAGAAGATCCCACAAAATTCTTCAAGTCTCCTCAGAATCTTACAAAATTCCACCAAAATTCTACAAAATTCTTTAAAATGTTACCAAATTCCAGAAACATCCCAAAAAATCACATCCAATTGCCACAAAATTCCAGAAATATCCTTCAAAATTCTTCAAGTCTCCTCAATATCCCTCATAATTCCACCAAACCCACACGTAATTCCAGAAACATCCCACAAAATAGATGCAAAAATCCCATAAAATGGCAGGAAACTCCCACAAAATTCCCTAAAACTTCTCAAAACCTTACCAAATTCCAGAAACATCTCACGAAATCTCCACAAATTTCCACACAATCTAAGAAAAATCCCACAAAATTCCTCAGGTCTCCTCAGAATCCCTCAAAATTCTAAAAAAATTCCACCAAAATTCTACAAAATTCTTAAAAATGTTACCAAATTCCAGAAACATCCCAAAAAATTTCCTCCAATTTCCTCAAAATTCCAGAAATATCCTTCAAAATTCTTCAAGTCTCCTCAATATCCCTCAAAATTCCACAAAACCCCCATGTAATTCCAGAAATATCCCACAAAATTTAAGGAACAATCCAACAAAATGGCAATAAACTTCCATAAAATTCCCTAAATCGTCTCTATACACGAACAAATTCAAGGAACAATCCCAAAAAATCGCCACAAATTTCCACACAATCTAAGAAAAATCCAATAAAATTCTTCAAGTCTCCTCAGAATTCCAAAAAATTCCACAAAAATTCCACAAAATTCTTAAACTTGTCACCAAATTCCAGAAACATCCCACAAAATCTCCTCCAATTTCCACACAATTCCAGAAATATCCTTCCAAATTCTTCAAGTCTCCTCAACATCCCTCAAAATTCCAGAAAAATCCCACAACATTCAGAAAAAATCCCACAAAATTGCAGCCAAATCCCACAAAATTGCAGAAAAGTCACAAAAAAATCCTTAAATCTTCTCAAAACCATATCAAATATTTGAAATATCCCACAAAATCTTTACCAAGTTCCACAGAATCTAAGATAATTGACTCAAAATTCTTCTTGTCTCCTCAATATCTCTCAAAATTCCACAAAACCCCCACGTACTTCCAGAAACAGCCCACAAAATTTAAGGAACACTCCCACAAAATGGCAGAAAACTCCCACCAAATTCCCTAAAACTTCTCAAAACCCTACCAAATTCCTGAAACATCCCACAAAATCTCCACAAAATTCCACACAATCTAAGAAAAATCCCACAAAATTCTTCAGGTCTCCTCAGAATCCCTCAAAATTCTAAAAAAATTCCACCACAATTCTACAAAATTCTTAAAAATGTTACCAAATTCCAGAAACATCTCAAAAAATCTCCTCCAATTTCCTCAAAATTCCAGGAATATCCTTCAAAATTCTTCAAGTCTCCTCAATATCCCTCATAATTCCACCAAACCCACACGTAATTCCAGAAACATCCCACAAAATAGATGCAAAAATCCCATAAAATGGCAGAAAACTCCCACAAACTTCCCTAAAACTTCTCAAAACCTTATCAAATTCCAGAAACATCTCACGAAATCTCCACAAATTTCCACACAATCTAAGAAAAATCCCACAAAATTCTTCAACTCTCCTCAATACCCCACAAAATTCCACAAAAATTCCACAAAATTCTTAAACTTGTCACCAAATTCCAGAAACATCCCACAAAATCTCCTCCAATTTCCACACAATTCCAGAAATATCCTTCAAAATTCTTCAAGTCTCTTCAACATCCCTCAAAATTCCAGAAAAATCCCACAACATTCAGAAAAAATCCCACAAAATTGCAGCCAAATCCCACAAAATTGCAGAAAAGTCACAAAAAAATCCTTAAATCTTCTCAAAACCATACCAAATATTTGAAATATCCCACAAAATCTTTACCAAGTTCCACAGAATCTTAGATAATTGACTCAAAATTCTTCCTGTCTCCTCAATATCCCTCCAAATTCCACAAAACCCCCACGTAATTCCAGAAACAGCAAACAAAATTTAAGGAACAATCCCACAAAATGGCAGAAAACTCCCACCAAATTCCCTAAAACTTCTCAAAACCCTACCAAATTCCTGAAACATCCCACAAAATCTCCTCCAATTTCCACACAATCTAAGAAAAATCCCACAAAATTCTTCAAGTATCCTCAAAATTCCAAAAATTTCCACAAAAATTCCACAAAACTCTTAAAAATGTCACGGAATTCCAGAAACATCCCAAAAAATCACCTCCAATTTCCACACAATTCCAGAAATGTCCTTCAACATTTTTCAATTCTTATCAATATCCCACAACATTCCAGAAAAATTCCATAAAATGGCAGAAAACTCCCACAAAATTCCCTACATCTTCCTAAAACCCTACCAGATTCCAGAAACATCCCACAAAATCTCCACAAATCTCCACACAATCTGAGAAGATCCCACAAAATTCTTCAAGTCTCCTCAGAATCCCACAAAATTACACAAAAATTCCACAAAATTCTTAAAAATATCACCAAATTAAAGAAACATCCCACAAAATCTCCTCAATATCCCACAAAATTAAAGGAAAACCCCATAAAATGGCAGAAAACTCCCACCAAATTCCCTACACCTTCTCAAAACCCTACCAAATTCCAGAAACATCCCACAAAATCTCCACAAATTTCCACACAATCTGAGAAGATCCCACAAAATTCTTCAAGTCTCCTCAGAATCCCGCAAAATTCCAAAAAAATTCCACAAAATTCTTAAAAATGTCACCAAATTCCAAAACATCCCAAAAAATCACCTCCAATTTCCTCAAAATTCCAGAAATATCCTTCAAAATTCTTCAAGTCTCATCAATATCCCTCAAAATTCCACAAAACCCCCACGTAATTCCAGAAATATCCCACAAAATTTAAGGAACAATCCAACAAAATGGCAATAAACTTCCACAAAATTCCCTAAAAATTGTCTCTATACCCGAACAAATTCCAGAAACAATCCCACAAAATCTCCACAAATTTCCACACAATCTAAGAAAAATCCCACAAAATTCTTCAACTCTCCTCATAATTCCACAAAATTCCACAAAAATTCCACAGAATTTTTAAACTTGTCACCAAATTCCAGAAACATCCCACAAAACCTCCTCCAATTTCCACACAATTCCAGAAATATCCTTCAAAATTCTTCAAGTCTCATCAACATCCCTCAAAATTCCAGAAAAATCCCACAACATTCAGAAAAAATCCCACAAAATTGCAGCCAAATCCCACAAAATTGCAGAAATGTCACAAAAAAATCCTTAAATCTTCTCAAAACCATATCAAATATCTGAAATATACCACAAAATCTTTACCAAGTTCCACAGAATCTAAGATAATTGACTCAAAATTCTTCTTGTCTCCTCAATATCTCTCAAAATTCCACAAAACCCCCACGTAATTCCAGAAACAGCCCACAAAATTTAAGGAACAATCCCACAAAATGGCAGAAAACTCCCACCAAATTCCCTAAAACTTCTCAAAACCCTACCAAATTCCTGAAACATCCCACAAAATCTCCACAAATTTCCACACAATCTAAGAAAAATCCCACAAAATTCTTCAGCTCTCCTCAGAATCCCTCAAAATTCTAAAAAAATTCCACCACAATTCTACAAAATTCTTAAAAATGTTACCAAATTCCAGAAACATCCCAAAAAATCTCCTCCAATTTCCTCAAAATTCCAGGAATATCCTTCAAAATTCTTCAAGTCTTCTCAATATCCCTCATAATTCCACCAAACCCACACGTAATTCCAGAAACATCCCACAAAATAGATGCAAAAATCCCATAAAATGGCAGAAAACTCCCACCAAATTCCCTAAAACTTCTCAAAACCTTACCAAATTCCAGAAACATCTCACGAAATCTCCACAAATTTCCACACAATCTAAGAAAAATCCCACAAAATTCTTCAACTCTCCTCAATACCCCACAAAATTCCACAAAAATTCCACAAAATTCTTAAACTTGTCACCAAATTCCAGAAACATCCCACAAAATCTCCTCCAATTTCCATACAATTCCAGAAATATCCTTCAAAATTCTTCAAGTCTCATCAATATCCCACAACATGCCAGAAAAATCCCACAACATTCAGAAAGAATCCCACAAAATTGCAGCCAAATCCCACAAAATTGCAGAAAAGTCACAAAAAAATCCTTAAATCTTCTCAAAACCATATCAAATATTTGAAATATCCCACAAAATCTTTACCAAGTTCCACAGAATCTTAGATAATTGACTCAAAATTCTTCTTGTCTCCTCAATATCTCTCAAAATTCCACAAAACCCCCACGTAATTCCAGAAACAGCCCACAAAATAAGGAACAATCCCACAAAATGGCAGAAAACTCCCACCAAATTCCCTACACCTTCTCAAAACCCTACCAAATTCCTGAAACATCCCACAAAATCTCCACAAATTTCCACACAATCTGAGAAGATCCCACAAAATTCTTCAAGTCTCCTCAGAATCTTACAAAATTCCACCAAAATTCTACAAAATTCTTTAAAATGTTACCAAATTCCAGAAACATCCCAAAAAATCACATCCAATTGCCACAAAATTCCAGAAATATCCTTCAAAATTCTTCAAGTCTCCTCAATATCCCTCATAATTCCACCAAACCCACACGTAATTCCAGAAACATCCCACAAAATAGATGCAAAAATCCCATAAAATGGCAGAAAACTCCCACAAAATTCCCTAAAACTTCTCAAAACCTTACCAAATTCCAGAAACATCTCACGAAATCTCCACAAATTTCCACACAATCTAAGAAAAATCCCACAAAATTCCTCAGGTCTCCTCAGAATCCCTCAAAATTCTAAAAAAATTCCACCAAAATTCTACAAAATTCTTAAAAATGTTACCAAATTCCAGAAACATCCCAAAAAATTTCCTCCAATTTCCTCAAAATTCCAGAAATATCCTTCAAAATTCTTCAAGTCTCCTCAATATCCCTCAAAATTCCACAAAACCCCCATGTAATTCCAGAAATATCCCACAAAATTTAAGGAACAATCCAACAAAATGGCAATAAACTTCCATAAAATTCCCTAAATCGTCTCTATACACGAACAAATTCAAGGAACAATCCCAAAAAATCGCCACAAATTTCCACACAATCTAAGAAAAATCCAATAAAATTCTTCAAGTCTCCTCAGAATTCCAAAAAATTCAAAAAAAATTCCACAAAATTCTTAAAAATGTCACCAAATTTAAGAAACATCCCTCAAAATCTCCTCCAATTCCCACAAAATTCCAGAAATATCCTTCAAAATTCTTCAAGTCTTATCAACATCCCTTGAAATTCCACAAAACCCCCATGTAATTCCAGAAATATCCCACAAAATTTAAGGAACAATCCAACAAAATGGCAATAAACTTCCACAAAATTCCCTAAAAATTGTCTCTATACCCGAACAAATTCCAGAAACAATCCAACAAAATCTCCACAAATTTCCACACAATCTAAGAAAAATCCCACAAAATTCTTCAACTCTCCTCAATACCCCACAAAATTCCACAAAAATTCCACAAAATTCTTAAACTTGTCACCAAATTCCAGAAACATCCCACAAAATCTCCTCCAATTTCCACACAATTCCAGAAATATCCTTCCAAATTCTTCAAGTCTCCTCAACATCCCTCAAAATTCCAGAAAAATCCCACAACATTCAGAAAAAATCCCACAAAATTGCAGCCAAATCCCACAAAATTGCAGAAAAGTCACAAAAAAATCCTTAAATCTTCTCAAAACCATATCAAATATTTGAAATATCCCACAAAATCTTTACCAAGTTCCACAGAATTTAAGATAATTGACTCAAAATTCTTCTTGTCTCCTCAATATCTCTCAAAATTCCACAAAACCCCCACGTACTTCCAGAAACAGCCCACAAAATTTAAGGAACACTCCCACAAAATGGCAGAAAACTCCCACCAAATTCCCTAAAACTTCTCAAAACCCTACCAAATTCCTGAAACATCCCACAAAATCTCCACAAAATTCCACACAATCTAAGAAAAATCCCACAAAATTCTTCAGGTCTCCTCAGAATCCCTCAAAATTCTAAAAAAATTCCACCACAATTCTACAAAATTCTTAAAAATGTTACCAAATTCCAGAAACATCTCAAAAAATCTCCTCCAATTTCCTCAAAATTCCAGGAATATCCTTCAAAATTCTTCAAGTCTCCTCAATATCCCTCATAATTCCACCAAACCCACACGTAATTCCAGAAACATCCCACAAAATAGATGCAAAAATCCCATATAATGGCAGAAAACTCCCACAAACTTCCCTAAAACTTCTCAAAACCTTATCAAATTCCAGAAACATCTCACGAAATCTCCACAAATTTCCACACAATCTAAGAAAAATCCCACAAAATTCTTCAACTCTCCTCAATACCCCACAAAATTCCACAAAAATTCCACAAAATTCTTAAACTTGTCACCAAATTCCAGAAACATCCCACAAAATCTCCTCCAATTTCCACACAATTCCAGAAATATCCTTCAAAATTCTTCAAGTCTCTTCAACATCCCTCAAAATTCCAGAAAAATCCCACAACATTCAGAAAAAATCCCACAAAATTGCAGCCAAATCCCACAAAATTGCAGAAAAGTCACAAAAAAATCCTTAAATCTTCTCAAAACCATACCAAATATTTGAAATATCCCACAAAATCTTTACCAAGTTCCACAGAATCTTAGATAATTGACTCAAAATTCTTCCTGTCTCCTCAATATCCCTCCAAATTCCACAAAACCCCCACGTAATTCCAGAAACAGCAAACAAAATTTAAGGAACAATCCCACAAAATGGCAGAAAACTCCCACCAAATTCCCTAAAACTTCTCAAAACCCTACCAAATTCCTGAAACATCCCACAAAATCTCCTCCAATTTCCACACAATCTAAGAAAAATCCCACAAAATTCTTCAAGTATCCTCAAAATTCCAAAAATTTCCACAAAAATTCCACAAAACTCTTAAAAATGTCACGGAATTCCAGAAACATCCCAAAAAATCACCTCCAATTTCCACACAATTCCAGAAATGTCCTTCAACATTTTTCAATTCTTATCAATATCCCACAACATTCCAGAAAAATTCCATAAAATGGCAGAAAACTCCCACAAAATTCCCTACATCTTCCTAAAACCCTACCAGATTCCAGAAACATCCCACAAAATCTCCACAAATCTCCACACAATCTGAGAAGATCCCACAAAATTCTTCAAGTCTCCTCAGAATCCCACAAAATTACACAAAAATTCCACAAAATTCTTAAAAATATCACCAAATTAAAGAAACATCCCACAAAATCTCCTCAATATCCCACAAAATTAAAGGAAAACCCCATAAAATGGCAGAAAACTCCCACCAAATTCCCTACACCTTCTCAAAACCCTACCAAATTCCAGAAACATCCCACAAAATCTCCACAAATTTCCACACAATCTGAGAAGATCCCACAAAATTCTTCAAGTCTCCTCAGAATCCCGCAAAATTCCAAAAAAATTCCACAAAATTCTTAAAAATGTCACCAAATTCCAGAAACATCCCAAAAAATCACCTCCAATTTCCTCAAAATTCCAGAAATATCCTTCAAAATTCTTCAAGTCTCATCAATATCCCTCAAAATTCCACAAAACCCCCACGTAATTCCAGAAATATCCCACAAAATTTAAGGAACAATCCAACAAAATGGCAATAAACTTCCACAAAATTCCCTAAAAATTGTCTCTATACCCGAACAAATTCCAGAAACAATCCCACAAAATCTCCACAAATTTCCACACAATCTAAGAAAAATCCCACAAAATTCTTCAACTCTCCTCATAATTCCACAAAATTCCACAAAAATTCCACAGAATTTTTAAACTTGTCACCAAATTCCAGAAACATCCCACAAAACCTCCTCCAATTTCCACACAATTCCAGAAATATCCTTCAAAATTCTTCAAGTCTCATCAACATCCCTCAAAATTCCAGAAAAATCCCACAACATTCAGAAAAAATCCCACAAAATTGCAGCCAAATCCCACAAAATTGCAGAAATGTCACAAAAAAATCCTTAAATCTTCTCAAAACCATATCAAATATCTGAAATATACCACAAAATCTTTACCAAGTTCCACAGAATCTTAGATAATTGACTCAAAATTCTTCTTGTCTCCTCAATATCTCTCAAAATTCCACAAAACCCCCACGTAATTCCAGAAACAGCCCACAAAATAAGGAACAATCCCACAAAATGGCAGAAAACTCCCACCAAATTCCCTACACCTTCTCAAAACCCTACCAAATTCCTGAAACATCCCACAAAATCTCCACAAATTTCCACACAATCTGAGAAGATCCCACAAAATTCTTCAAGTCTCCTCAGAATCTTACAAAATTCCACCACAATTCTACAAAATTCTTAAAAATGTTACCAAATTCCAGAAACATCCCAAAAAATCTCCTCCAATTTCCTCAAAATTCCAGGAATATCCTTCAAAATTCTTCAAGTCTTCTCAATATCCCTCATAATTCCACCAAACCCACACGTAATTCCAGAAACATCCCACAAAATAGATGCAAAAATCCCATAAAATGGCAGAAAACTCCCACAAAATTCCCTAAAACTTCTCAAAACCTTACCAAATTCCAGAAACATCTCACGAAATCTCCACAAATTTCCACACAATCTAAGAAAAATCCCACAAAATTCCTCAGGTCTCCTCAGAATCCCTCAAAATTCTAAAAAAATTCCACCAAAATTCTACAAAATTCTTAAAAATGTTACCAAATTCCAGAAACATCCCAAAAAATTTCCTCCAATTTCCTCAAAATTCCAGAAATATCCTTCAAAATTCTTCAAGTCTCCTCAATATCCCTCAAAATTCCACAAAACCCCCATGTAATTCCAGAAATATCCCACAAAATTTAAGGAACAATCCAACAAAATGGCAATAAACTTCCATAAAATTCCCTAAATCGTCTCTATACACGAACAAATTCAAGGAACAATCCCAAAAAATCGCCACAAATTTCCACACAATCTAAGAAAAATCCAATAAAATTCTTCAAGTCTCCTCAGAATTCCAAAAAATTCAAAAAAAATTCCACAAAATTCTTAAAAATGTCACCAAATTTAAGAAACATCCCTCAAAATCTCCTCCAATTCCCACAAAATTCCAGAAATATCCTTCAAAATTCTTCAAGTCTTATCAACATCCCTTGAAATTCCACAAAACCCCCATGTAATTCCAGAAATATCCCACAAAATTTAAGGAACAATCCAACAAAATGGCAATAAACTTCCACAAAATTCCCTAAAAATTGTCTCTATACCCGAACAAATTCCAGAAACAATCCAACAAAATCTCCACAAATTTCCACACAATCTAAGAAAAATCCCACAAAATTCTTCAGGTCTCCTCAGAATCCCTCAAAATTCTAAAAAAATTCCACCACAATTCTACAAAATTCTTAAAAATGTTACCAAATTCCAGAAACATCTCAAAAAATCTCCTCCAATTTCCTCAAAATTCCAGGAATATCCTTCAAAATTCTTCAAGTCTCCTCAATATCCCTCATAATTCCACCAAACCCACACGTAATTCCAGAAACATCCCACAAAATAGATGCAAAAATCCCATAAAATGGCAGAAAACTCCCACAAACTTCCCTAAAACTTCTCAAAACCTTATCAAATTCCAGAAACATCTCACGAAATCTCCACAAATTTCCACACAATCTAAGAAAAATCCCACAAAATTCTTCAACTCTCCTCAATACCCCACAAAATTCCACAAAAATTCCACAAAATTCTTAAACTTGTCACCAAATTCCAGAAACATCCCACAAAATCTCCTCCAATTTCCACACAATTCCAGAAATATCCTTCAAAATTCTTCAAGTCTCTTCAACATCCCTCAAAATTCCAGAAAAATCCCACAACATTCAGAAAAAATCCCACAAAATTGCAGCCAAATCCCACAAAATTGCAGAAAAGTCACAAAAAAATCCTTAAATCTTCTCAAAACCATACCAAATATTTGAAATATCCCACAAAATCTTTACCAAGTTCCACAGAATCTTAGATAATTGACTCAAAATTCTTCCTGTCTCCTCAATATCCCTCCAAATTCCACAAAACCCCCACGTAATTCCAGAAACAGCAAACAAAATTTAAGGAACAATCCCACAAAATGGCAGAAAACTCCCACCAAATTCCCTAAAACTTCTCAAAACCCTACCAAATTCCTGAAACATCCCACAAAATCTCCTCCAATTTCCACACAATCTAAGAAAAATCCCACAAAATTCTTCAAGTATCCTCAAAATTCCAAAAATTTCCACAAAAATTCCACAAAACTCTTAAAAATGTCACGGAATTCCAGAAACATCCCAAAAAATCACCTCCAATTTCCACACAATTCCAGAAATGTCCTTCAACATTTTTCAATTCTTATCAATATCCCACAACATTCCAGAAAAATTCCATAAAATGGCAGAAAACTCCCACAAAATTCCCTACATCTTCCTAAAACCCTACCAGATTCCAGAAACATCCCACAAAATCTCCACAAATCTCCACACAATCTGAGAAGATCCCACAAAATTCTTCAAGTCTCCTCAGAATCCCACAAAATTACACAAAAATTCCACAAAATTCTTAAAAATATCACCAAATTAAAGAAACATCCCACAAAATCTCCTCAATATCCCACAAAATTAAAGGAAAACCCCATAAAATGGCAGAAAACTCCCACCAAATTCCCTACACCTTCTCAAAACCCTACCAAATTCCAGAAACATCCCACAAAATCTCCACAAATTTCCACACAATCTGAGAAGATCCCACAAAATTCTTCAAGTCTCCTCAGAATCCCGCAAAATTCCAAAAAAATTCCACAAAATTCTTAAAAATGTCACCAAATTCCAGAAACATCCCAAAAAATCACCTCCAATTTCCTCAAAATTCCAGAAATATCCTTCAAAATTCTTCAAGTCTCATCAATATCCCTCAAAATTCCACAAAACCCCCACGTAATTCCAGAAATATCCCACAAAATTTAAGGAACAATCCAACAAAATGGCAATAAACTTCCACAAAATTCCCTAAAAATTGTCTCTATACCCGAACAAATTCCAGAAACAATCCCACAAAATCTCCACAAATTTCCACACAATCTAAGAAAAATCCCACAAAATTCTTCAACTCTCCTCATAATTCCACAAAATTCCACAAAAATTCCACAGAATTTTTAAACTTGTCACCAAATTCCAGAAACATCCCACAAAACCTCCTCCAATTTCCACACAATTCCAGAAATATCCTTCAAAATTCTTCAAGTCTCATCAACATCCCTCAAAATTCCAGAAAAATCCCACAACATTCAGAAAAAATCCCACAAAATTGCAGCCAAATCCCACAAAATTGCAGAAATGTCACAAAAAAATCCTTAAATCTTCTCAAAACCATATCAAATATCTGAAATATACCACAAAATCTTTACCAAGTTCCACAGAATCTAAGATAATTGACTCAAAATTCTTCTTGTCTCCTCAATATCTCTCAAAATTCCACAAAACCCCCACGTAATTCCAGAAACAGCCCACAAAATTTAAGGAACAATCCCACAAAATGGCAGAAAACTCCCACCAAATTCCCTAAAACTTCTCAAAACCCTACCAAATTCCTGAAACATCCCACAAAATCTCCACAAATTTCCACACAATCTGAGAAGATCCCACAAAACTCTTCAAGTCTCCTCAGAATCCCTCAAAATTCTAAAAAAATTCCACCACAATTCTACAAAATTCTTAAAAATGTTACCAAATTCCAGAAACATCCCAAAAAATCTCCTCCAATTTCCTCAAAATTCCAGGAATATCCTTCAAAATTCTTCAAGTCTTCTCAATATCCCTCATAATTCCACCAAACCCACACGTAATTCCAGAAACATCCCACAAAATAGATGCAAAAATCCCATAAAATGGCAGAAAACTCCCACCAAATTCCCTAAAACTTCTCAAAACCTTACCAAATTCCAGAAACATCTCACGAAATCTCCACAAATTTCCACACAATCTAAGAAAAATCCCACAAAATTCTTCAACTCTCCTCAATACCCCACAAAATTCCACAAAAATTCCACAAAATTCTTAAACTTGTCACCAAATTCCAGAAACATCCCACAAAATCTCCTCCAATTTCCATACAATTCCAGAAATATCCTTCAAAATTCTTCAAGTCTCATCAATATCCCACAACATGCCAGAAAAATCCCACAACATTCAGAAAGAATCCCACAAAATTGCAGCCAAATCCCACAAAATTGCAGAAAAGTCACAAAAAAATCCTTAAATCTTCTCAAAACCATATCAAATATTTGAAATATCCCACAAAATCTTTACCAAGTTCCACAGAATCTTAGATAATTGACTCAAAATTCTTCTTGTCTCCTCAATATCTCTCAAAATTCCACAAAACCCCCACGTAATTCCAGAAACAGCCCACAAAATAAGGAACAATCCCACAAAATGGCAGAAAACTCCCACCAAATTCCCTACACCTTCTCAAAACCCTACCAAATTCCTGAAACATCCCACAAAATCTCCACAAATTTCCACACAATCTGAGAAGATCCCACAAAATTCTTCAAGTCTCCTCAGAATCTTACAAAATTCCACCAAAATTCTACAAAATTCTTTAAAATGTTACCAAATTCCAGAAACATCCCAAAAAATCACATCCAATTGCCACAAAATTCCAGAAATATCCTTCAAAATTCTTCAAGTCTCCTCAATATCCCTCATAATTCCACCAAACCCACACGTAATTCCAGAAACATCCCACAAAATAGATGCAAAAATCCCATAAAATGGCAGAAAACTCCCACAAAATTCCCTAAAACTTCTCAAAACCTTACCAAATTCCAGAAACATCTCACGAAATCTCCACAAATTTCCACACAATCTAAGAAAAATCCCACAAAATTCCTCAGGTCTCCTCAGAATCCCTCAAAATTCTAAAAAAATTCCACCAAAATTCTACAAAATTCTTAAAAATGTTACCAAATTCCAGAAACATCCCAAAAAATTTCCTCCAATTTCCTCAAAATTCCAGAAATATCCTTCAAAATTCTTCAAGTCTCCTCAATATCCCTCAAAATTCCACAAAACCCCCATGTAATTCCAGAAATATCCCACAAAATTTAAGGAACAATCCAACAAAATGGCAATAAACTTCCATAAAATTCCCTAAATCGTCTCTATACACGAACAAATTCAAGGAACAATCCCAAAAAATCGCCACAAATTTCCACACAATCTAAGAAAAATCCAATAAAATTCTTCAAGTCTCCTCAGAATTCCAAAAAATTCAAAAAAAATTCCACAAAATTCTTAAAAATGTCACCAAATTTAAGAAACATCCCTCAAAATCTCCTCCAATTCCCACAAAATTCCAGAAATATCCTTCAAAATTCTTCAAGTCTTATCAACATCCCTTGAAATTCCACAAAACCCCCATGTAATTCCAGAAATATCCCACAAAATTTAAGGAACAATCCAACAAAATGGCAATAAACTTCCACAAAATTCCCTAAAAATTGTCTCTATACCCGAACAAATTCCAGAAACAATCCAACAAAATCTCCACAAATTTCCACACAATCTAAGAAAAATCCCACAAAATTCTTCAACTCTCCTCAATACCCCACAAAATTCCACAAAAATTCCACAAAATTCTTAAACTTGTCACCAAATTCCAGAAACATCCCACAAAATCTCCTCCAATTTCCACACAATTCCAGAAATATCCTTCCAAATTCTTCAAGTCTCCTCAACATCCCTCAAAATTCCAGAAAAATCCCACAACATTCAGAAAAAATCCCACAAAATTGCAGCCAAATCCCACAAAATTGCAGAAAAGTCACAAAAAAATCCTTAAATCTTCTCAAAACCATATCAAATATTTGAAATATCCCACAAAATCTTTACCAAGTTCCACAGAATTTAAGATAATTGACTCAAAATTCTTCTTGTCTCCTCAATATCTCTCAAAATTCCACAAAACCCCCACGTACTTCCAGAAACAGCCCACAAAATTTAAGGAACACTCCCACAAAATGGCAGAAAACTCCCACCAAATTCCCTAAAACTTCTCAAAACCCTACCAAATTCCTGAAACATCCCACAAAATCTCCACAAAATTCCACACAATCTAAGAAAAATCCCACAAAATTCTTCAGGTCTCCTCAGAATCCCTCAAAATTCTAAAAAAATTCCACCACAATTCTACAAAATTCTTAAAAATGTTACCAAATTCCAGAAACATCTCAAAAAATCTCCTCCAATTTCCTCAAAATTCCAGGAATATCCTTCAAAATTCTTCAAGTCTCCTCAATATCCCTCATAATTCCACCAAACCCACACGTAATTCCAGAAACATCCCACAAAATAGATGCAAAAATCCCATAAAATGGCAGAAAACTCCCACAAACTTCCCTAAAACTTCTCAAAACCTTATCAAATTCCAGAAACATCTCACGAAATCTCCACAAATTTCCACACAATCTAAGAAAAATCCCACAAAATTCTTCAACTCTCCTCAATACCCCACAAAATTCCACAAAAATTCCACAAAATTCTTAAACTTGTCACCAAATTCCAGAAACATCCCACAAAATCTCCTCCAATTTCCACACAATTCCAGAAATATCCTTCAAAATTCTTCAAGTCTCTTCAACATCCCTCAAAATTCCAGAAAAATCCCACAACATTCAGAAAAAATCCCACAAAATTGCAGCCAAATCCCACAAAATTGCAGAAAAGTCACAAAAAAATCCTTAAATCTTCTCAAAACCATACCAAATATTTGAAATATCCCACAAAATCTTTACCAAGTTCCACAGAATCTTAGATAATTGACTCAAAATTCTTCCTGTCTCCTCAATATCCCTCCAAATTCCACAAAACCCCCACGTAATTCCAGAAACAGCCCACAAAATTTAAGGAACAATCCCACAAAATGGCAGAAAACTCCCACCAAATTCCCTAAAACTTCTCAAAACCCTACCAAATTCCTGAAACATCCCACAAAATCTCCTCCAATTTCCACACAATCTAAGAAAAATCCCACAAAATTCTTCAAGTATCCTCAAAATTCCAAAAATTTCCACAAAAATTCCACAAAACTCTTAAAAATGTCACGGAATTCCAGAAACATCCCAAAAAATCACCTCCAATTTCCACACAATTCCAGAAATGTCCTTCAACATTTTTCAATTCTTATCAATATCCCACAACATTCCAGAAAAATTCCATAAAATGGCAGAAAACTCCCACAAAATTCCCTACATCTTCCTAAAACCCTACCAGATTCCAGAAACATCCCACAAAATCTCCAAAAATCTCCACACAATCTGAGAAGATCCCACAAAATTCTTCAAGTCTCCTCAGAATCCCACAAAATTACACAAAAATTCCACAAAATTCTTAAAAATATCACCAAATTAAAGAAACATCCCACAAAATCTCCTCAATATCCCACAAAATTAAAGGAAAACCCCATAAAATGGCAGAAAACTCCCACCAAATTCCCTACACCTTCTCAAAACCCTACCAAATTCCAGAAACATCCCACAAAATCTCCACAAATTTCCACACAATCTGAGAAGATCCCACAAAATTCTTCAAGTCTCCTCAGAATCCCGCAAAATTCCAAAAAAATTCCACAAAATTCTTAAAAATGTCACCAAATTCCAGAAACATCCCAAAAAATCACCTCCAATTTCCTCAAAATTCCAGAAATATCCTTCAAAATTCTTCAAGTCTCATCAATATCCCTCAAAATTCCACAAAACCCCCACGTAATTCCAGAAATATCCCACAAAATTTAAGGAACAATCCAACAAAATGGCAATAAACTTCCACAAAATTCCCTAAAAATTGTCTCTATACCCGAACAAATTCCAGAAACAATCCCACAAAATCTCCACAAATTTCCACACAATCTAAGAAAAATCCCACAAAATTCTTCAACTCTCCTCATAATTCCACAAAATTCCACAAAAATTCCACAGAATTTTTAAACTTGTCACCAAATTCCAGAAACATCCCACAAAACCTCCTCCAATTTCCACACAATTCCAGAAATATCCTTCAAAATTCTTCAAGTCTCATCAACATCCCTCAAAATTCCAGAAAAATCCCACAACATTCAGAAAAAATCCCACAAAATTGCAGCCAAATCCCACAAAATTGCAGAAATGTCACAAAAAAATCCTTAAATCTTCTCAAAACCATATCAAATATCTGAAATATACCACAAAATCTTTACCAAGTTCCACAGAATCTAAGATAATTGACTCAAAATTCTTCTTGTCTCCTCAATATCTCTCAAAATTCCACAAAACCCCCACGTAATTCCAGAAACAGCCCACAAAATTTAAGGAACAATCCCACAAAATGGCAGAAAACTCCCACCAAATTCCCTAAAACTTCTCAAAACCCTACCAAATTCCTGAAACATCCCACAAAATCTCCACAAATTTCCACACAATCTGAGAAGATCCCACAAAACTCTTCAAGTCTCCTCAGAATCCCTCAAAATTCTAAAAAAATTCCACCACAATTCTACAAAATTCTTAAAAATGTTACCAAATTCCAGAAACATCCCAAAAAATCTCCTCCAATTTCCTCAAAATTCCAGGAATATCCTTCAAAATTCTTCAAGTCTTCTCAATATCCCTCATAATTCCACCAAACCCACACGTAATTCCAGAAACATCCCACAAAATAGATGCAAAAATCCCATAAAATGGCAGAAAACTCCCACCAAATTCCCTAAAACTTCTCAAAACCTTACCAAATTCCAGAAACATCTCACGAAATCTCCACAAATTTCCACACAATCTAAGAAAAATCCCACAAAATTCTTCAACTCTCCTCAATACCCCACAAAATTCCACAAAAATTCCACAAAATTCTTAAACTTGTCACCAAATTCCAGAAACATCCCACAAAATCTCCTCCAATTTCCATACAATTCCAGAAATATCCTTCAAAATTCTTCAAGTCTCATCAATATCCCACAACATGCCAGAAAAATCCCACAACATTCAGAAAGAATCCCACAAAATTGCAGCCAAATCCCACAAAATTGCAGAAAAGTCACAAAAAAATCCTTAAATCTTCTCAAAACCATATCAAATATTTGAAATATCCCACAAAATCTTTACCAAGTTCCACAGAATCTTAGATAATTGACTCAAAATTCTTCTTGTCTCCTCAATATCTCTCAAAATTCCACAAAACCCTAACGTAATTCCAGAAACAGCCCACAAAATAAGGAACAATCCCACAAAATGGCAGAAAACTCCCACCAAATTCCCTACACCTTCTCAAAACCCTACCAAATTCCTGAAACATCCCACAAAATCTCCACAAATTTCCACACAATCTGAGAAGATCCCACAAAATTCTTCAAGTCTCCTCAGAATCTTACAAAATTCCACCAAAATTCTACAAAATTCTTTAAAATGTTACCAAATTCCAGAAACATCCCAAAAAATCACATCCAATTGCCACAAAATTCCAGAAATATCCTTCAAAATTCTTCAAGTCTCCTCAATATCCCTCATAATTCCACCAAACCCACACGTAATTCCAGAAACATCCCACAAAATAGATGCAAAAATCCCATAAAATGGCAGAAAACTCCCACAAAATTCCCTAAAACTTCTCAAAACCTTACCAAATTCCAGAAACATCTCACGAAATCTCCACAAATTTCCACACAATCTAAGAAAAATCCCACAAAATTCCTCAGGTCTCCTCAGAATCCCTCAAAATTCTAAAAAAATTCCACCAAAATTCTACAAAATTCTTAAAAATGTTACCAAATTCCAGAAACATCCCAAAAAATTTCCTCCAATTTCCTCAAAATTCCAGAAATATCCTTCAAAATTCTTCAAGTCTCCTCAATATCCCTCAAAATTCCACAAAACCCCCATGTAATTCCAGAAATATCCCACAAAATTTAAGGAACAATCCAACAAAATGGCAATAAACTTCCATAAAATTCCCTAAATCGTCTCTATACACGAACAAATTCAAGGAACAATCCCAAAAAATCGCCACAAATTTCCACACAATCTAAGAAAAATCCAATAAAATTCTTCAAGTCTCCTCAGAATTCCAAAAAATTCAAAAAAAATTCCACAAAATTCTTAAAAATGTCACCAAATTTAAGAAACATCCCTCAAAATCTCCTCCAATTCCCACAAAATTCCAGAAATATCCTTCAAAATTCTTCAAGTCTTATCAACATTCCTTGAAATTCCACAAAACCCCCATGTAATTCCAGAAATATCCCACAAAATTTAAGGAACAATCCAACAAAATGGCAATAAACTTCCACAAAATTCCCTAAAAATTGTCTCTATACCCGAACAAATTCCAGAAACAATCCAACAAAATCTCCACAAATTTCCACACAATCTAAGAAAAATCCCACAAAATTCTTCAACTCTCCTCAATACCCCACAAAATTCCACAAAAATTCCACAAAATTCTTAAACTTGTCACCAAATTCCAGAAACATCCCACAAAATCTCCTCCAATTTCCACACAATTCCAGAAATATCCTTCCAAATTCTTCAAGTCTCCTCAACATCCCTCAAAATTCCAGAAAAATCCCACAACATTCAGAAAAAATCCCACAAAATTGCAGCCAAATCCCACAAAATTGCAGAAAAGTCACAAAAAAATCCTTAAATCTTCTCAAAACCATATCAAATATTTGAAATATCCCACAAAATCTTTACCAAGTTCCACAGAATCTAAGATAATTGACTCAAAATTCTTCTTGTCTCCTCAATATCTCTCAAAATTCCACAAAACCCCCACGTACTTCCAGAAACAGCCCACAAAATTTAAGGAACACTCCCACAAAATGGCAGAAAACTCCCACCAAATTCCCTAAAACTTCTCAAAACCCTACCAAATTCCTGAAACATCCCACAAAATCTCCACAAAATTCCACACAATCTAAGAAAAATCCCACAAAATTCTTCAGGTCTCCTCAGAATCCCTCAAAATTCTAAAAAAATTCCACCACAATTCTACAAAATTCTTAAAAATGTTACCAAATTCCAGAAACATCTCAAAAAATCTCCTCCAATTTCCTCAAAATTCCAGGAATATCCTTCAAAATTCTTCAAGTCTCCTCAATATCCCTCATAATTCCACCAAACCCACACGTAATTCCAGAAACATCCCACAAAATAGATGCAAAAATCCCATATAATGGCAGAAAACTCCCACAAACTTCCCTAAAACTTCTCAAAACCTTATCAAATTCCAGAAACATCTCACGAAATCTCCACAAATTTCCACACAATCTAAGAAAAATCCCACAAAATTCTTCAACTCTCCTCAATACCCCACAAAATTCCACAAAAATTCCACAAAATTCTTAAACTTGTCACCAAATTCCAGAAACATCCCACAAAATCTCCTCCAATTTCCACACAATTCCAGAAATATCCTTCAAAATTCTTCAAGTCTCTTCAACATCCCTCAAAATTCCAGAAAAATCCCACAACATTCAGAAAAAATCCCACAAAATTGCAGCCAAATCCCACAAAATTGCAGAAAAGTCACAAAAAAATCCTTAAATCTTCTCAAAACCATACCAAATATTTGAAATATCCCACAAAATCTTTACCAAGTTCCACAGAATCTTAGATAATTGACTCAAAATTCTTCCTGTCTCCTCAATATCCCTCCAAATTCCACAAAACCCCCACGTAATTCCAGAAACAGCAAACAAAATTTAAGGAACAATCCCACAAAATGGCAGAAAACTCCCACCAAATTCCCTAAAACTTCTCAAAACCCTACCAAATTCCTGAAACATCCCACAAAATCTCCTCCTATTTCCACACAATCTAAGAAAAATCCCACAAAATTCTTCAAGTATCCTCAAAATTCCAAAAATTTCCACAAAAATTCCACAAAACTCTTAAAAATGTCACGGAATTCCAGAAACATCCCAAAAAATCACCTCCAATTTCCACACAATTCCAGAAATGTCCTTCAACATTTTTCAATTCTTATCAATATCCCACAACATTCCAGAAAAATTCCATAAAATGGCAGAAAACTCCCACAAAATTCCCTACATCTTCCTAAAACCCTACCAGATTCCAGAAACATCCCACAAAATCTCCAAAAATCTCCACACAATCTGAGAAGATCCCACAAAATTCTTCAAGTCTCCTCAGAATCCCACAAAATTACACAAAAATTCCACAAAATTCTTAAAAATATCACCAAATTAAAGAAACATCCCACAAAATCTCCTCAATATCCCACAAAATTAAAGGAAAACCCCATAAAATGGCAGAAAACTCCCACCAAATTCCCTACACCTTCTCAAAACCCTACCAAATTCCAGAAACATCCCACAAAATCTCCACAAATTTCCACACAATCTGAGAAGATCCCACAAAATTCTTCAAGTCTCCTCAGAATCCCGCAAAATTCCAAAAAAATTCCACAAAATTCTTAAAAATGTCACCAAATTCCAGAAACATCCCAAAAAATCACCTCCAATTTCCTCAAAATTCCAGAAATATCCTTCAAAATTCTTCAAGTCTCATCAATATCCCTCAAAATTCCACAAAACCCCCACGTAATTCCAGAAATATCCCACAAAATTTAAGGAACAATCCAACAAAATGGCAATAAACTTCCACAAAATTCCCTAAAAATTGTCTCTATACCCGAACAAATTCCAGAAACAATCCCACAAAATCTCCACAAATTTCCACACAATCTAAGAAAAATCCCACAAAATTCTTCAACTCTCCTCATAATTCCACAAAATTCCACAAAAATTCCACAGAATTTTTAAACTTGTCACCAAATTCCAGAAACATCCCACAAAACCTCCTCCAATTTCCACACAATTCCAGAAATATCCTTCAAAATTCTTCAAGTCTCATCAACATCCCTCAAAATTCCAGAAAAATCCCACAACATTCAGAAAAAATCCCACAAAATTGCAGCCAAATCCCACAAAATTGCAGAAATGTCACAAAAAAATCCTTAAATCTTCTCAAAACCATATCAAATATCTGAAATATACCACAAAATCTTTACCAAGTTCCACAGAATCTAAGATAATTGACTCAAAATTCTTCTTGTCTCCTCAATATCTCTCAAAATTCCACAAAACCCCCACGTAATTCCAGAAACAGCCCACAAAATTTAAGGAACAATCCCACAAAATGGCAGAAAACTCCCACCAAATTCCCTAAAACTTCTCAAAACCCTACCAAATTCCTGAAACATCCCACAAAATCTCCACAAATTTCCACACAATCTGAGAAGATCCCACAAAATTCTTCAAGTCTCCTCAGAATCTTACAAAATTCCACAAAAATTCCA
Organism: Cyanistes caeruleus; assembly: GCF_971803275.1. NCBI lineage: Eukaryota > Metazoa > Chordata > Aves > Passeriformes > Paridae > Cyanistes > Cyanistes caeruleus. The sequence goes on from NW_028255900.1 coordinate 571,403, forward strand.
CAAAATTCTTAAAAATGTCACCAAATTCCAGAAACATCCCAAAAAATCACATCCAATTGCCACAAAATTCCAGAAATATCCTTCAAAATTCTTCAAGTCTCCTCAATATCCCTCATAATTCCACCAAACCCACACGTAATTCCAGAAACATCCCACAAAATAGATGCAAAAATCCCATAAAATGGCAGAAAACTCCCACAAAATTCCCTAAAACTTCTCAAAACCTTACCAAATTCCAGAAACATCTCACGAAATCTCCACAAATTTCCACACAATCTAAGAAAAATCCCACAAAATTCCTCAGGTCTCCTCAGAATCCCTCAAAATTCTAAAAAAATTCCACCAAAATTCTACAAAATTCTTAAAAATGTTACCAAATTCCAGAAACATCCCAAAAAATTTCCTCCAATTTCCTCAAAATTCCAGAAATATCCTTCAAAATTCTTCAAGTCTCCTCAATATCCCTCAAAATTCCACAAAACCCCCATGTAATTCCAGAAATATCCCACAAAATTTAAGGAACAATCCAACAAAATGGCAATAAACTTCCATAAAATTCCCTAAATCGTCTCTATACACGAACAAATTCAAGGAACAATCCCAAAAAATCGCCACAAATTTCCACACAATCTAAGAAAAATCCAATAAAATTCTTCAAGTCTCCTCAGAATTCCAAAAAATTCAAAAAAAATTCCACAAAATTCTTAAAAATGTCACCAAATTTAAGAAACATCCCTCAAAATCTCCTCCAATTCCCACAAAATTCCAGAAATATCCTTCAAAATTCTTCAAGTCTTATCAACATTCCTTGAAATTCCACAAAACCCCCATGTAATTCCAGAAATATCCCACAAAATTTAAGGAACAATCCAACAAAATGGCAATAAACTTCCACAAAATTCCCTAAAAATTGTCTCTATACCCGAACAAATTCCAGAAACAATCCAACAAAATCTCCACAAATTTCCACACAATCTAAGAAAAATCCCACAAAATTCTTCAACTCTCCTCAATACCCCACAAAATTCCACAAAAATTCCACAAAATTCTTAAACTTGTCACCAAATTCCAGAAACATCCCACAAAATCTCCTCCAATTTCCACACAATTCCAGAAATATCCTTCCAAATTCTTCAAGTCTCCTCAACATCCCTCAAAATTCCAGAAAAATCCCACAACATTCAGAAAAAATCCCACAAAATTGCAGCCAAATCCCACAAAATTGCAGAAAAGTCACAAAAAAATCCTTAAATCTTCTCAAAACCATATCAAATATTTGAAATATCCCACAAAATCTTTACCAAGTTCCACAGAATCTAAGATAATTGACTCAAAATTCTTCTTGTCTCCTCAATATCTCTCAAAATTCCACAAAACCCCCACGTACTTCCAGAAACAGCCCACAAAATTTAAGGAACACTCCCACAAAATGGCAGAAAACTCCCACCAAATTCCCTAAAACTTCTCAAAACCCTACCAAATTCCTGAAACATCCCACAAAATCTCCACAAAATTCCACACAATCTAAGAAAAATCCCACAAAATTCTTCAGGTCTCCTCAGAATCCCTCAAAATTCTAAAAAAATTCCACCACAATTCTACAAAATTCTTAAAAATGTTACCAAATTCCAGAAACATCTCAAAAAATCTCCTCCAATTTCCTCAAAATTCCAGGAATATCCTTCAAAATTCTTCAAGTCTCCTCAATATCCCTCATAATTCCACCAAACCCACACGTAATTCCAGAAACATCCCACAAAATAGATGCAAAAATCCCATATAATGGCAGAAAACTCCCACAAACTTCCCTAAAACTTCTCAAAACCTTATCAAATTCCAGAAACATCTCACGAAATCTCCACAAATTTCCACACAATCTAAGAAAAATCCCACAAAATTCTTCAACTCTCCTCAATACCCCACAAAATTCCACAAAAATTCCACAAAATTCTTAAACTTGTCACCAAATTCCAGAAACATCCCACAAAATCTCCTCCAATTTCCACACAATTCCAGAAATATCCTTCAAAATTCTTCAAGTCTCTTCAACATCCCTCAAAATTCCAGAAAAATCCCACAACATTCAGAAAAAATCCCACAAAATTGCAGCCAAATCCCACAAAATTGCAGAAAAGTCACAAAAAAATCCTTAAATCTTCTCAAAACCATACCAAATATTTGAAATATCCCACAAAATCTTTACCAAGTTCCACAGAATCTTAGATAATTGACTCAAAATTCTTCCTGTCTCCTCAATATCCCTCCAAATTCCACAAAACCCCCACGTAATTCCAGAAACAGCAAACAAAATTTAAGGAACAATCCCACAAAATGGCAGAAAACTCCCACCAAATTCCCTAAAACTTCTCAAAACCCTACCAAATTCCTGAAACATCCCACAAAATCTCCTCCTATTTCCACACAATCTAAGAAAAATCCCACAAAATTCTTCAAGTATCCTCAAAATTCCAAAAATTTCCACAAAAATTCCACAAAACTCTTAAAAATGTCACGGAATTCCAGAAACATCCCAAAAAATCACCTCCAATTTCCACACAATTCCAGAAATGTCCTTCAACATTTTTCAATTCTTATCAATATCCCACAACATTCCAGAAAAATTCCATAAAATGGCAGAAAACTCCCACAAAATTCCCTACATCTTCCTAAAACCCTACCAGATTCCAGAAACATCCCACAAAATCTCCAAAAATCTCCACACAATCTGAGAAGATCCCACAAAATTCTTCAAGTCTCCTCAGAATCCCACAAAATTACACAAAAATTCCACAAAATTCTTAAAAATATCACCAAATTAAAGAAACATCCCACAAAATCTCCTCAATATCCCACAAAATTAAAGGAAAACCCCATAAAATGGCAGAAAACTCCCACCAAATTCCCTACACCTTCTCAAAACCCTACCAAATTCCAGAAACATCCCACAAAATCTCCACAAATTTCCACACAATCTGAGAAGATCCCACAAAATTCTTCAAGTCTCCTCAGAATCCCGCAAAATTCCAAAAAAATTCCACAAAATTCTTAAAAATGTCACCAAATTCCAGAAACATCCCAAAAAATCACCTCCAATTCCCACAAAATTCCACAAATATCCTTCAAAATTCTTCAAGTCTCATCAATATCCCTCAAAATTCCACAAAACCCCCACGTAATTCCAGAAATATCCCACAAAATTTAAGGAACAATCCAACAAAATGGCAATAAACTTCCACAAAATTCCCTAAAAATTGTCTCTATACCCGAACAAATTCCAGAAACAATCCCACAAAATCTCCACAAATTTCCACACAATCTAAGAAAAATCCCACAAAATTCTTCAACTCTCCTCATAATTCCACAAAATTCCACAAAAATTCCACAGAATTTTTAAACTTGTCACCAAATTCCAGAAACATCCCACAAAACCTCCTCCAATTTCCACACAATTCCAGAAATATCCTTCAAAATTCTTCAAGTCTCATCAACATCCCTCAAAATTCCAGAAAAATCCCACAACATTCAGAAAAAATCCCACAAAATTGCAGCCAAATCCCACAAAATTGCAGAAATGTCACAAAAAAATCCTTAAATCTTCTCAAAACCATATCAAATATCTGAAATATACCACAAAATCTTTACCAAGTTCCACAGAATCTAAGATAATTGACTCAAAATTCTTCTTGTCTCCTCAATATCTCTCAAAATTCCACAAAACCCCCACGTAATTCCAGAAACAGCCCACAAAATTTAAGGAACAATCCCACAAAATGGCAGAAAACTCCCACCAAATTCCCTAAAACTTCTCAAAACCCTACCAAATTCCTGAAACATCCCACAAAATCTCCACAAATTTCCACACAATCTGAGAAGATCCCACAAAATTCTTCAAGTCTCCTCAGAATCTTACAAAATTCCACAAAAATTCCACAAAATTCTTAAAAATGTCACCAAATTCCAGAAACATCCCAAAAAATCACCTCCAATTCCCACAAAATTCCACAAATATCCTTCAAAATTCTTCAAGTCTCATCAATATCCCTCAAAATTCCACAAAACCCCCACGTAATTCCAGAAATATCCCACAAAATTTAAGGAACAATCCAACAAAATGGCAAAAAACTTCCACAAAATTCCCTAAAAATTGTCTCTATACCCGAACAAAATCCAGAAACAATCCCAAAAAATCGCCACAAATTTCCACACAATCTAAGAAAAATCCCACAAAATTCATCAAGTCTCCTCAGAATTCCACAAAATTCAAAAAAAATTCCACAAAATTCTTAAAAATGTCACCAAATTTAAGAAACATCCCTCAAAATCTCCTCCAATTCCCACAAAATTCCAGAAATATCCTTCAAAATTCTTCAAGTCTTATCAACATCCCTTGAAATTCCACAAAACCCCCATGTAATTCCAGAAATATCCCACAAAATTTAAGGAACAATCCAACAAAATGGCAATAAACTTCCACAAAATTCCCTAAAAATTGTCTCTATACCCGAACAAATTCCAGAAACAATCCAACAAAATCTCCACAAATTTCCACACAATCTAAGAAAAATGAAAAAACATTCTTCAACTCTCCTCAATACCCCACAAAATTCCACAAAAATTCCACAGAATTTTTAAACTTGTCACCAAATTCCAGAAACATCCCACAAAATCTCCTCCAATTTCCACACAATCTAAGAAAAATCCCACAAAATTCTTCAAGTCTCCTCAAAATTCCAAAAATTTCCACAAAAATTCCACAAAACTCTTAAAAATGTCACGGAATTCCAGAAACATCCCAAAAAATCACCTCCAATTTCCACACAATTCCAGAAATGTCCTTCAACATTTTTCAATTCTTATCAATATCCCACAACATTCCAGAAAAATTCCATAAAATGGCAGAAAACTCCCACAAAATTCCCTACATCTTCCTAAAACCCTACCAGATTCCAGAAACATCCCACAAAATCTCCAAAAATCTCCACACAATCTGAGAAGATCCCACAAAATTCTTCAAGTCTCCTCAGAATCCCACAAAATTACACAAAAATTCCACAAAATTCTTAAAAATATCACCAAATTAAAGAAACATCCCACAAAATCTCCTCAATATCCCACAAAATTAAAGGAAAACCCCATAAAATGGCAGAAAACTCCCACCAAATTCCCTACACCTTCTCAAAACCCTACCAAATTCCAGAAACATCCCACAAAATCTCCACAAATTTCCACACAATCTGAGAAGATCCCACAAAATTCTTCAAGTCTCCTCAGAATCCCGCAAAATTCCAAAAAAATTCCACAAAATTCTTAAAAATGTCACCAAATTCCAGAAACATCCCACAAAACCTCCTCCAATTTCCACACAATTCCAGAAATATCCTTCAAAATTCTTCAAGTCTCATCAACATCCCTCAAAATTCCAGAAAAATCCCACAACATTCAGAAAAAATCCCACAAAATTGCAGCCAAATCCCACAAAATTGCAGAAAAGTCACAAAAAAATCCTTAAATCTTCTCAAAACCATATCAAATATTTGAAATATCCCACAAAATCTTTACCAAGTTCCACAGAATTTAAGATAATTGACTCAAAATTCTTCTTGTCTCCTCAATATCTCTCAAAATTCCACAAAACCCCCACGTAATTCCAGAAACAGCCCACAAAATTTAAGGAACAATCCCACAAAATGGCAGAAAACTCCCACCAAATTCCCTAAAACTTCACAAAACCCTACCAAATTCCTGAAACATCCCACAAAATCTCTACAAAATTCCACACAATCTAAGAAAAATCCCACAAAATTCTTCAGGTCTCCTCAGAATCCCTCAAAATTCTAAAAAAATTCCACCAAAATTCTACAAAATTCTTAAAAATGTTACCAAATTCCAGAAACATCCCAAAAAATTTCCTCCAATTTCCTCAAAATTCCAGAAATATCCTTCAAAATTCTTCAAGTCTCCTCAATATCCCTCATAATTCCACCAAACCCACACGTAATTCCAGAAACATCCCACAAAATAGATGCAAAAATCCCATAAAATGGCAGAAAACTCCCACAAAATTCCCTAAAACTTCTCAAAACCTTACCAAATTCCAGAAACATCTCACGAAATCTCCACAAATTTCCACACAATTCCAGAAATATCCTTCAAAATTCTTCAAGTCTCATCAATATCCCACAACATGCCAGAAAAATCCCACAACATTCAGAAAAAATCCCACAAAATTGCAGCCAAATCCCACAAAATTGCAGAAAAGTCACCAAAAAATCCTTAAATCTTCTCAAAACCATATCAAATATTTGAAATATCCCACAAAATCTTTACCAAGTTCCACAGAATCTAAGATAATTGACTCAAAATTCTTCTTGTCTCCTCAATATCTCTCAAAATTCCACAAAACCCACGTAATTCCAGAAACAGCCCACAAAATAAGGAACAATCCCACAAAATGGCAGAAAACTCCCACCAAATTCCCTAAAACTTCTCAAAACCCTACCAAATTCCTGAAACATCCCACAAAATCTCCACAAATTTCCACACAATCTGAGAAGATCCCACAAAATTCTTCAAGTCTCCTCAGAATCTTACAAAATTCAAAAAAAACTCCACAAAATTCTATAAAAATGTCACCAAATTCCAGAAACATCCCAAAAAATCACCTCCAATTTCCTCAAAATTCCAGAAATATCCTTCAAAATTCTTCAAGTCTCCTCAATATCCCTCATAATTCCACCAAACCCACACGTAATTCCAGAAACATCCCACAAAATAGATGCAAAAATCCCATAAAATGGCAGAAAACTCCCACAAAATTCCCTAAAACTTCTCAAAACCTTACCAAATTCCAGAAACATCTCACGAAATCTCCACAAATTTCCACACAATCTAAGAAAAATCCCACAAAATTCTTCAACTCTCCTCAATACCCCACAAAATTCCACAAAAATTCCACAAAATTCTTAAACTTGTCACCAAATTCCAGAAACATCCCACAAAATCTCCTCCAATTTCCACACAATTCCAGAAATATCCTTCAAAATTCTTCAAGTCTCATCAACATCCCTCAAAATTCCAGAAAAATCCCACAACATTCAGAAAAAATCCCACAAAATTGCAGCCAAATCCCACAAAATTGCAGAAAAGTCACAAAAAAATCCTTAAATCTTCTCAAAACCATATCAAATATTTGAAATATCCCACAAAATCTTTACCAAGTTCCACAGAATCTAAGATAATTGACTCAAAATTCTTCTTGTCTCCTCAATATCTCTCAAAATTCCACAAAACCCCCACGTAATTCCAGAAACAGCCCACAAAATTTAAGGAACAATCCCACAAAATGGCAGAAAACTCCCACCAAATTCCCTAAAACTTCTCAAAACCCTACCAAATTCCTGAAACATCCCACAAAATCTCCTCCAATTTCCACACAATCTAAGAAAAATCCCACAAAATTCTTCAAGTATCCTCAAAATTCCAAAAATTTCCACAAAAATTCCACAAAACTCTTAAAAATGTCACGGAATTCCAGAAACATCCCAAAAAATCACCTCCAATTTCCACACAATTCCAGAAATGTCCTTCAACATTTTTCAATTCTTATCAATATCCCACAACATTCCAGAAAAATTCCATAAAATGGCAGAAAACTCCCACAAAATTCCCTACATCTTCCTAAAACCCTACCAGATTCCAGAAACATCCCACAAAATCTCCAAAAATCTCCACACAATCTGAGAAGATCCCACAAAATTCTTCAAGTCTCCTCAGAATCCCACAAAATTACACAAAAATTCCACAAAATTCTTAAAAATATCACCAAATTAAAGAAACATCCCACAAAATCTCCTCAATATCCCACAAAATTAAAGGAAAACCCCATAAAATGGCAGAAAACTCCCACCAAATTCCCTACACCTTCTCAAAACCCTACCAAATTCCAGAAACATCCCACAAAATCTCCACAAATTTCCACACAATCTGAGAAGATCCCACAAAATTCTTCAAGTCTCCTCAGAATCCCGCAAAATTCCAAAAAAATTCCACAAAATTCTTAAAAATGTCACCAAATTCCAGAAACATCCCACAAAACCTCCTCCAATTTCCACACAATTCCAGAAATATCCTTCAAAATTCTTCAAGTCTCATCAACATCCCTCAAAATTCCAGAAAAATCCCACAACATTCAGAAAAAATCCCACAAAATTGCAGCCAAATCCCACAAAATTGCAGAAAAGTCACAAAAAAATCCTTAAATCTTCTCAAAACCATATCAAATATTTGAAATATCCCACAAAATCTTTACCAAGTTCCACAGAATTTAAGATAATTGACTCAAAATTCTTCTTGTCTCCTCAATATCTCTCAAAATTCCACAAAACCCCCACGTAATTCCAGAAACAGCCCACAAAATTTAAGGAACAATCCCACAAAATGGCAGAAAACTCCCACCAAATTCCCTAAAACTTCTCAAAACCCTACCAAATTCCTGAAACATCCCACAAAATCTCTACAAAATTCCACACAATCTAAGAAAAATCCCACAAAATTCTTCAGGTCTCCTCAGAATCCCTCAAAATTCTAAAAAAATTCCACCAAAATTCTACAAAATTCTTAAAAATGTTACCAAATTCCAGAAACATCCCAAAAAATTTCCTCCAATTTCCTCAAAATTCCAGAAATATCCTTCAAAATTCTTCAAGTCTCCTCAATATCCCTCATAATTCCACCAAACCCACACGTAATTCCAGAAACATCCCACAAAATAGATGCAAAAATCCCATAAAATGGCAGAAAACTCCCACAAAATTCCCTAAAACTTCTCAAAACCTTACCAAATTCCAGAAACATCTCACGAAATCTCCACAAATTTCCACACAATTCCAGAAATATCCTTCAAAATTCTTCAAGTCTCATCAATATCCCACAACATGCCAGAAAAATCCCACAACATTCAGAAAAAATCCCACAAAATTGCAGCCAAATCCCACAAAATTGCAGAAAAGTCACCAAAAAATCCTTAAATCTTCTCAAAACCATATCAAATATTTGAAATATCCCACAAAATCTTTACCAAGTTCCACAGAATCTAAGATAATTGACTCAAAATTCTTCTTGTCTCCTCAATATCTCTCAAAATTCCACAAAACCCACGTAATTCCAGAAACAGCCCACAAAATAAGGAACAATCCCACAAAATGGCAGAAAACTCCCACCAAATTCCCTAAAACTTCTCAAAACCCTACCAAATTCCTGAAACATCCCACAAAATCTCCACAAATTTCCACACAATCTGAGAAGATCCCACAAAATTCTTCAAGTCTCCTCAGAATCTTACAAAATTCAAAAAAAACTCCACAAAATTCTTAAAAATGTCACCAAATTCCAGAAACATCCCAAAAAATCACCTCCAATTTCCTCAAAATTCCAGAAATATCCTTCAAAATTCTTCAAGTCTCCTCAATATCCCTCATAATTCCACCAAACCCACACGTAATTCCAGAAACATCCCACAAAATAGATGCAAAAATCCCATAAAATGGCAGAAAACTCCCACAAAATTCCCTAAAACTTCTCAAAACCTTACCAAATTCCAGAAACATCTCACGAAATCTCCACAAATTTCCACACAATCTAAGAAAAATCCCACAAAATTCTTCAACTCTCCTCAATACCCCACAAAATTCCACAAAAATTCCACAAAATTCTTAAACTTGTCACCAAATTCCAGAAACATCCCACAAAATCTCCTCCAATTTCCACACAATTCCAGAAATATCCTTCAAAATTCTTCAAGTCTCATCAACATCCCTCAAAATTCCAGAAAAATCCCACAACATTCAGAAAAAATCCCACAAAATTGCAGCCAAATCCCACAAAATTGCAGAAAAGTCACAAAAAAATCCTTAAATCTTCTCAAAACCATATCAAATATTTGAAATATCCCACAAAATCTTTACCAAGTTCCACAGAATCTAAGATAATTGACTCAAAATTCTTCTTGTCTCCTCAATATCTCTCAAAATTCCACAAAACCCCCACGTAATTCCAGAAACAGCCCACAAAATTTAAGGAACAATCCCACAAAATGGCAGAAAACTCCCACCAAATTCCCTAAAACTTCTCAAAACTCTACCAAATTCCTGAAACATCCCACAAAATCTCTACAAAATTCCACACAATCTAAGAAAAATCCCACAAAATTCTTCAGGTCTCCTCAGAATCCCTCAAAATTCTAAAAAAATTCCACCAAAATTCTACAAAATTCTTAAAAATGTTACCAAATTCCAGAAACATCCCAAAAAATTTCCTCCAATTTCCTCAAAATTCCAGAAATATCCTTCAAAATTCTTCAAGTCTCCTCAATATCCCTCATAATTCCACCAAACCCACACGTAATTCCAGAAACATCCCACAAAATAGATGCAAAAATCCCATAAAATGGCAGAAGACTCCCACAAAATTCCCTAAAACTTCTCAAAACCTTACCAAATTCCAGAAACATCTCACGAAATCTCCACAAATTTCCACACAATCTAAGAAAAATCCCACAAAATTCTTCAACTCTCCTCAATACCCCACAAAATTCCACAAAAATTCCACAAAATTCTTAAACTTGTCACCAAATTCCAGAAACATCCCACAAAATCTCCTCCAATTTCCACACAATTCCAGAAATATCCTTCAAAATTCTTCAAGTCTCTTCAACATCCCTCAAAATTCCAGAAAAATCCCACAACATTCAGAAAAAATCCCACAAAATTGCAGCCAAATCCCACAAAATTGCAGAAAAGTCACAAAAAAATCCTTAAATCTTCTTAAAACCATATCAAATATTTGAAATATCCCACAAAATCTTTACCAAGCTCCACAGAATCTAAGATAATTGACTCAAAATTCTTCTTGTCTCCTCAATATCTCTCAAAATTCCACAAAACCCCCACGTAATTCCAGAAACAGCCCACAAAATTTAAGGAACAATCCCACAAAATGGCAGAAAACTCCCACCAAATTCCCTAAAACTTCTCAAAACCCTACCAAATTCCTGAAACATCCCACAAAATCTCCACAAATTTCCACACAATCTGAGAAGATCCCACAAAATTCTTCAAGTCTCCTCAGAATCTTACAAAATTCCACAAAAATTCCACAAAATTCTTAAAAATGTCACCAAATTCCAGAAACATCCCAAAAAATCACCTCCAATTCCCACAAAATTCCACAAATATCCTTCAAAATTCTTCAAGTCTCATCAATATCCCTCAAAATTCCACAAAACCCCCACGTAATTCCAGAAATATCCCACAAAATTTAAGGAACAATCCAACAAAATGGCAAAAAACTTCCACAAAATTCCCTAAAAATTGTTTCTATACCCGAACAAATTCCAGAAACAATCCCACAAAATCTCCACAAATTTCCACACAATCTAAGAAAAATCACACAAAATTCTTCAACTCTCCTCATAATTCCACAAAATTCCACAAAAATTCCACAGAATTTTTAAACTTGTCACCAAATTCCAGAAACATCCCACAAAACCTCCTCCAATTTCCACACAATTCCAGAAATATTCTTCAAAATTCTTCAAGTCTCATCAACATCCCTCAAAATTCCAGAAAAATCCCACAACATTCAGAAAAAATCCCACAAAATTGCAGCCAAATCCCACAAAATTGCAGAAAAGTCACAAAAAAATCCTTAAATCTTCTCAAAACCATATCAAATATTTGAAATATCCCACAAAATCTTTACCAAGTTCCACAGAATCTAAGATAATTGACTCAAAATTCTTCTTGTCTCCTCAATATCTCTCAAAATTCCACAAAACCCCCACGTAATTCTAGAAACAGCCCACAAAATTTAAGGAACAATCCCACAAAATGGCAGAAAACTCCCACCAAATTCCCTAAAACTTCTCAAAACTCTACCAAATTCCTGAAACATCCCACAAAATCTCTACAAAATTCCACACAATCTAAGAAAAATCCCACAAAATTCTTCAGGTCTCCTCAGAATCCCTCAAAATTCTAAAAAAATTCCACCAAAATTCTACAAAATTCTTAAAAATGTTACCTAATTCCAGAAACATCCCAAAAAATTTCCTCCAATTTCCTCAAAATTCCAGAAATATCCTTCAAAATTCTTCAAGTCTCCTCAATATCCCTCAAAATTCCACAAAACCCCCATGTAATTCCAGAAATATCCCACAAAATTTAAGGAACAATCCAACAAAATGGCAATAAACTTCCACAAAATTCCCTAAAAATTGTCTCTATACCCGAACAAATTCCAGAAACAATCCCACAAAATCTCCACAAATTTCCACACAATCTAAGAAAAATCCCACAAAATTCTTCAACTCTCCTCAATACCCCACAAAATTCCACAAAAATTCCACAAAATTCTTAAACTTGTCACCAAATTCCAGAAACATCCCACAAAATCTCCTCCAATTTCCACACAATTCCAGAAATATCCTTCAAAATTCTTCAAGTCTCATCAACATCCCACAACATTCCAGAAAAATCCCACAACATTCAGAAAAAATCCCACAAAATTGCAGCCAAATCCCACAAAATTGCAGAAAAGTCACAAAAAAATCCTTAAATCTTCTTAAAACCATATCAAATATTTGAAATATCCCACAAAATCTTTACCAAGCTCCACAGAATCTAAGATAATTGACTCAAAATTCTTCTTGTCTCCTCAATATCTCTCAAAATTCCACAAAACCCCCACGTAATTCCAGAAACAGCCCACAAAATTTAAGGAACAATCCCACAAAATGGCAGAAAACTCCCACCAAATTCCCTAAAACTTCTCAAAACCCTACCAAATTCCTGAAACATCCCACAAAATCTCCACAAATTTCCACACAATCTGAGAAGATCCCACAAAATTCTTCAAGTCTCCTCAGAATCTTACAAAATTCCACAAAAATTCCACAAAATTCTTAAAAATGTCACCAAATTCCAGAAACATCCCAAAAAATCACCTCCAATTCCCACAAAATTCCACAAATATCCTTCAAAATTCTTCAAGTCTCATCAATATCCCTCAAAATTCCACAAAACCCCCACGTAATTCCAGAAATATCCCACAAAATTTAAGGAACAATCCAACAAAATGGCAAAAAACTTCCACAAAATTCCCTAAAAATTGTTTCTATACCCGAACAAATTCCAGAAACAATCCCACAAAATCTCCACAAATTTCCACACAATCTAAGAAAAATCACACAAAATTCTTCAACTCTCCTCATAATTCCACAAAATTCCACAAAAATTCCACAGAATTTTTAAACTTGTCACCAAATTCCAGAAACATCCCACAAAACCTCCTCCAATTTCCACACAATTCCAGAAATATTCTTCAAAATTCTTCAAGTCTCATCAACATCCCTCAAAATTCCAGAAAAATCCCACAACATTCAGAAAAAATCCCACAAAATTGCAGCCAAATCCCACAAAATTGCAGAAAAGTCACAAAAAAATCCTTAAATCTTCTCAAAACCATATCAAATATTTGAAATATCCCACAAAATCTTTACCAAGTTCCACAGAATCTAAGATAATTGACTCAAAATTCTTCTTGTCTCCTCAATATCTCTCAAAATTCCACAAAACCCCCACGTAATTCTAGAAACAGCCCACAAAATTTAAGGAACAATCCCACAAAATGGCAGAAAACTCCCACCAAATTCCCTAAAACTTCTCAAAACTCTACCAAATTCCTGAAACATCCCACAAAATCTCTACAAAATTCCACACAATCTAAGAAAAATCCCACAAAATTCTTCAGGTCTCCTCAGAATCCCTCAAAATTCTAAAAAAATTCCACCAAAATTCTACAAAATTCTTAAAAATGTTACCTAATTCCAGAAACATCCCAAAAAATTTCCTCCAATTTCCTCAAAATTCCAGAAATATCCTTCAAAATTCTTCAAGTCTCCTCAATATCCCTCAAAATTCCACAAAACCCCCATGTAATTCCAGAAATATCCCACAAAATTTAAGGAACAATCCAACAAAATGGCAATAAACTTCCACAAAATTCCCTAAAAATTGTCTCTATACCCGAACAAATTCCAGAAACAATCCCACAAAATCTCCACAAATTTCCACACAATCTAAGAAAAATCCCACAAAATTCTTCAACTCTCCTCATAATTCCACAAAATTCCACAAAAATTCCACAGAATTTTTAAACTTGTCACCAAATTCCAGAAACATCCCACAAAATCTCCTCCAATTTCCACACAATTCCAGAAATATCCTTCAAAATTCTTCAAGTCTCATCAATATCCCACAACATGCCAGAAAAATCCCACAACATTCAGAAAGAATCCCACAAAATTGCAGCCAAATCCCACAAAATTGCAGAAAAGTCACAAAAAAATCCTTAAATCTTCTCAAAACCATATCAAATATTTGAAATATCCCACAAAATCTTTACCAAGTTCCACAGAATCTAAGATAATTGACTCAAAATTCTTCTTGTCTCCTCAATATCTCTCAAAATTCCACAAAACCCCCACGTAATTCCAGAAACAGCCCACAAAATTTAAGGAACAATCCCACAAAATGGCAGAAAACTCCCACCAAATTCCCTAAAACTTCTCAAAACCCTACCAAATTCCTGAAACATCCCACAAAATCTCCACAAATTTCCACACAATCTGAGAAGATCCCACAAAATTCTTCAAGTCTCCTCAGAATCTTACAAAATTCCACAAAAATTCCACAAAATTCTTAAAAATGTCACCAAATTCCAGAAACATCCCAAAAAATCACCTCCAATTCCCACAAAATTCCACAAATATCCTTCAAAATTCTTCAAGTCTCATCAATATCCCTCAAAATTCCACAAAACCCCCATGTAATTCCAGAAATATCCCACAAAATTTAAGGAACAATCCAACAAAATGGCAAAAAACTTCCACAAAATTCCCTAAAAATTGTTTCTATACCCGAACAAATTCCAGAAACAATCCCACAAAATCTCCACAAATTTCCACACAATCTAAGAAAAATCACACAAAATTCTTCAACTCTCCTCATAATTCCACAAAATTCCACAAAAATTCCACAGAATTTTTAAACTTGTCACCAAATTCCAGAAACATCCCACAAAATCTCCTCCAATTTCCACACAATTCCAGAAATATCCTTCAAAATTCTTCAAGTCTCATCAATATCCCACAACATGCCAGAAAAATCCCACAACATTCAGAAAGAATCCCACAAAATTGCAGCCAAATCCCACAAAATTGCAGAAAAGTCACAAAAAAATCCTTAAATCTTCTCAAAACCATATCAAATATTTGAAATATCCCACAAAATCTTTACCAAGTTCCACAGAATCTTAGATAATTGACTCAAAATTCTTCTTGTCTCCTCAATATCTCTCAAAATTCCACAAAACCCCCACGTAATTCCAGAAACAGCCCACAAAATAAGGAACAATCCCACAAAATGGCAGAAAACTCCCACCAAATTCCCTAAAACTTCTCAAAACCCTACCAAATTCCTGAAACATCCCACAAAATCTCCACAAATTTCCACACAATCTGAGAAGATCCCACAAAATTCTTCAAGTCTCCTCAGAATCTTACAAAATTCTAAAAAAACTCAACAAAATTCTTAAAAATGTCACCAAATTCCAGAAACATCCCAAAAAATCACCTCCAATTTCCTCAAAATTCCAGAAATATCCTTCAAAATTCTTCAAGTCTCCTCAATATCCCTCATAATTCCACCAAACCCACACGTAATTCCAGAAACATCCCACAAAATAGATGCAAAAATCCCATAAAATGGCAGAAAACTCCCACAAAATTCCCTAAAACTTCTCAAAACCTTACCAAATTCCAGAAACATCTCACGAAATCTCCACAAATTTCCACACAATCTAAGAAAAATCCCACAAAATTCTTCAACTCTCCCCAATACCCCACAAAATTCCACAAAAATTCCACAAAATTCTTAAACTTGTCACCAAATTCCAGAAACATCCCACAAAATCTCCTCCAATTTCCACACAATTCCAGAAATATCCTTCAAAATTCTTCAAGTCTCATCAATATCCCACAACATGCCAGAAAAATCCCACAACATTCAGAAAAAATCCCACAAAATTGCAGCCAAATCCCACAAAATTGCAGAAAAGTCACAAAAAAATCCTTAAATCTTCTCAAAACCATATCAAATATTTGAAATATCCCACAAAATCTTTACCAAGTTCCACAGAATCTAAGATAATTGACTCAAAATTCTTCTTGTCTCCTCAATATCTCTCAAAATTCCACAAAACCCCCACGTAATTCCAGAAACAGCCCACAAAATTTAAGGAACAATCCCACAAAATGGCAGAAAACTCCCACCAAATTCCCTAAAACTTCTCAAAACCCTACCAAATTCCTGAAACATCCCACAAAATCTCCACAAATTTCCACACAATCTGAGAAGATCCCACAAAATTCTTCAAGTCTCCTCAGAATCTTACAAAATTCCACAAAAATTCCACAAAATTCTTAAAAATGTCACCAAATTCCAGAAACATCCCAAAAAATCACCTCCAATTCCCACAAAATTCCACAAATATCCTTCAAAATTCTTCAAGTCTCATCAATATCCCTCAAAATTCCACAAAACCCCCACGTAATTCCAGAAATATCCCACAAAATTTAAGGAACAATCCAACAAAATGGCAAAAAACTTCCACAAAATTCCCTAAAAATTGTTTCTATACCCGAACAAATTCCAGAAACAATCCCACAAAATCTCCACAAATTTCCACACAATCTAAGAAAAATCACACAAAATTCTTCAACTCTCCTCATAATTCCACAAGATTCCACAAAAATTCCACAGAATTTTTAAACTTGTCACCAAATTCCAGAAACATCCCACAAAACCTCCTCCAATTTCCACACAATTCCAGAAATATCCTTCAAAATTCTTCAAGTCTCATCAACATCCCTCAAAATTCCAGAAAAATCCCACAACATTCAGAAAAAATCCCACAAAATTGCAGCCAAATCCCACAAAATTGCAGAAAAGTCACAAAAAAATCCTTAAATCTTCTCAAAACCATATCAAATATTTGAAATATCCCACAAAATCTTTACCAAGCTCCACAGAATCTAAGATAATTGACTCAAAATTCTTCTTGTCTCCTCAATATCTCTCAAAATTCCACAAAACCCCCACGTAATTCCAGAAGCAGCCCACAAAATTTAAGGAACAATCCCACAAAATGGCAGAAAACTCCCACCAAATTCCCTAAAACTTCTCAAAACTCTACCAAATTCCTGAAACATCCCACAAAATCTCTACAAAATTCCACACAATCTAAGAAAAATCCCAAAAAATTCTTCAGGTCTCCTCAGAATCCCTCAAAATTCTAAAAAAATTCCAACAAAATTCTACAAAATTCTTAAAAATGTTACCTAATTCCAGAAACATCACAAAAAATTTCCTCCAATTTCCTCAAAATTCCAGAAATATCCTTCAAAATTCTTCAAGTCTCCTCAATATCCCTCAAAATTCCACAAAACCCCCATGTAATTCCAGAAATATCCCACAAAATTTAAGGAACAATCCAACAAAATGGCAATAAACTTCCACAAAATTCCCTAAAAATTGTCTCTATACCCGAACAAATTCCAGAAACAATCCCACAAAATCTCCACAAATTTCCACACAATCTAAGAAAAATCCCACAAAATTCTTCAACTCTCCTCATAATTCCACAAAATTCCACAAAAATTCCACAGAATTTTTAAACTTGTCACCAAATTCCAGAAACATCCCACAAAACCTCCTCCAATTTCCACACATAATTCCAGAAATATCCTTCAAAATTCTTCAAGTCTCCTCAACATCCCTCAAAATTCCAGAAAAATCCCACAACATTCAGAAAAAATCCCACAAAATTGCAGCCAAATCCCACAAAATTGCAGAAAAGTCACAAAAAAATCCTTAAATCTTCTCAAAACCATATCAAATATTTGAAATATCCCACAAAATCTTTACCAAGTTCCACAGAATTTAAGATAATTGACTCAAAATTCTTCTTGTCTCCTCAATATCTCTCAAAATTCCACAAAACCCCCACGTAATTCCAGAAACAGCCCACAAAATTTAAGGAACAATCCCACAAAATGGCAGAAAACTCCCACCAAATTCCCTAAAACTTCTCAAAACCCTACCAAATTCCTGAAACATCCCACAAAATCTCCACAAAATTCCACACAATCTAAGAAAAATCCCACAAAATTCTTCAGGTCTCCTCAGAATCCCTCAAAATTCTAAAAAAATTCCACCACAATTCTACAAAATTCTTAAAAATGTTACCTAATTCCAGAAACATCCCAAGAAATCTCCTCCAATTTCCTCAAAATTCCAGGAATATCCTTCAAAATTCTTCAAGTCTCCTCAATATCCCTCAAAATTCCACAAAACCCCCATGTAATTCCAGAAATATCCCACAAAATAGATGCAAAAATCCCATAAAATGGCAGAAAACTCCCACAAAATTCCCTAAAACTACTCAAAACCTTACCAAATTCCAGAAACATCTCACGAAATCTCCACAAATTTCCACACAATCTAAGAAAAATCACACAAAATTCTTCAACTCTCCTCATAATTCCACAAAATTCCACAAAAATTCCACAGAATTTTTAAACTTGTCACCAAATTCCAGAAACATCCCACAAAATCTCCTCCAATTTCCACACAATTCCAGAAATATCCTTCAAAATTCTTCAAGTCTCATCAATATCCCACAACATGCCAGAAAAATCCCACAACATTCAGAAAGAATCCCACAAAATTGCAGCCAAATCCCACAAAATTGCAGAAAAGTCACAAAAAAATCCTTAAATCTTCTCAAAACCATATCAAATATTTGAAATATCCCACAAAATCTTTACCAAGTTCCACAGAATCTTAGATAATTGACTCAAAATTCTTCTTGTCTCCTCAATATCTCTCAAAATTCCACAAAACCCCCACGTAATTCCAGAAACAGCCCACAAAATAAGGAACAATCCCACAAAATGGCAGAAAACTCCCACCAAATTCCCTAAAACTTCTCAAAACCCTACCAAATTCCTGAAACATCCCACAAAATCTCCACAAATTTCCACACAATCTGAGAAGATCCCACAAAATTCTTCAAGTCTCCTCAGAATCTTACAAAATTCTAAAAAAACTCCACAAAATTCTTAAAAATGTCACCAAATTCCAGAAACATCCCAAAAAATCACCTCCAATTTCCTCAAAATTCCAGAAATATCCTTCAAAATTCTTCAAGTCTCCTCAATATCCCTCATAATTCCACCAAACCCACACGTAATTCCAGAAACATCCCACAAAATAGATGCAAAAATCCCATAAAATGGCAGAAAACTCCCACAAAATTCCCTAAAACTACTCAAAACCTTACCAAATTCCAGAAACATCTCACGAAATCTCCACAAATTTCCACACAATCTGAGAAGATCCCACAAAATTCTTCAAGTCTCCTCAGAATCTTACAAAATTCCACAAAAATTCAACAAAATTCTTAAAAATGTCACCAAGTTCCAGAAACATCCCACAAAACCTCCTCCAATTTCCACACAATTCCAGAAATATCCTTCAAAATTCTTCAAGTCTCATCAACATCCCTCAAAATTCCAGAAAAATCCCACAACATTCAGAAAAAATCCCACAAAATTGCAGCCAAATCCCACAAAATTGCAGAAAAGTCACCAAAAAATCCTTAAATCTTCTCAAAACCATATCAAATATTTGAAATATCCCACAAAATCTTTACCAAGTTCCACAGAATCTAAGATAATTGACTCAAAATTCTTCTTGTCTCCTCAATATCTCTCAAAATTCCACAAAACCCCCACGTAATTCTAGAAACAGCCCACAAAATTTAAGGAACAATCCCACAAAATGGCAGAAAACTCCCACCAAATTCCCTAAAACTTCTCAAAACTCTACCAAATTCCTGAAACATCCCACAAAATCTCTACAAAATTCCACACAATCTAAGAAAAATCCCACAAAATTCTTCAGGTCTCCTCAGAATCCCTCAAAATTCTAAAAAAATTCCACCAAAATTCTACAAAATTCTTAAAAATGTTACCTAATTCCAGAAACATCCCAAAAAATTTCCTCCAATTTCCTCAAAATTCCAGAAATATCCTTCAAAATTCTTCAAGTCTCCTCAATATCCCTCAAAATTCCACAAAACCCCCATGTAATTCCAGAAATATCCCACAAAATTTAAGGAACAATCCAACAAAATGGCAATAAACTTCCACAAAATTCCCTAAAAATTGTCTCTATACCCGAACAAATTCCAGAAACAATCCCACAAAATCTCCACAAATTTCCACACAATCTAAGAAAAATCCCACAAAATTCTTCAACTCTCCTCATAATTCCACAAAATTCCACAAAAATTCCACAGAATTTTTAAACTTGTCACCAAATTCCAGAAACATCCCACAAAATCTCCTCCAATTTCCACACAATTCCAGAAATATCCTTCAAAATTCTTCAAGTCTCATCAATATCCCACAACATGCCAGAAAAATCCCACAACATTCAGAAAGAATCCCACAAAATTGCAGCCAAATCCCACAAAATTGCAGAAAAGTCACAAAAAAATCCTTAAATCTTCTCAAAACCATATCAAATATTTGAAATATCCCACAAAATCTTTACCAAGTTCCACAGAATCTTAGATAATTGACTCAAAATTCTTCTTGTCTCCTCAATATCTCTCAAAATTCCACAAAACCCCCACGTAATTCCAGAAACAGCCCACAAAATAAGGAACAATCCCACAAAATGGCAGAAAACTCCCACCAAATTCCCTAAAACTTCTCAAAACCCTACCAAATTCCTGAAACATCCCACAAAATCTCCACAAATTTCCACACAATCTGAGAAGATCCCACAAAATTCTTCAAGTCTCCTCAGAATCTTACAAAATTCTAAAAAAACTCCACAAAATTCTTAAAAATGTCACCAAATTCCAGAAACATCCCAAAAAATCACCTCCAATTTCCTCAAAATTCCAGAAATATCCTTCAAAATTCTTCAAGTCTCCTCAATATCCCTCATAATTCCACCAAACCCACACGTAATTCCAGAAACATCCCACAAAATAGATGCAAAAATCCCATAAAATGGCAGAAAACTCCCACAAAATTCCCTAAAACTTCTCAAAACCTTACCAAATTCCAGAAACATCTCACGAAATCTCCACAAATTTCCACACAATCTAAGAAAAATCCCACAAAATTCTTCAACTCTCCCCAATACCCCACAAAATTCCACAAAAATTCCACAAAATTCTTAAACTTGTCACCAAATTCCAGAAACATCCCACAAAATCTCCTCCAATTTCCACACAATTCCAGAAATATCCTTCAAAATTCTTCAAGTCTCATCAATATCCCACAACATGCCAGAAAAATCCCACAACATTCAGAAAAAATCCCACAAAATTGCAGCCAAATCCCACAAAATTGCAGAAAAGTCACAAAAAAATCCTTAAATCTTCTCAAAACCATATCAAATATTTGAAATATCCCACAAAATCTTTACCAAGTTCCACAGAATCTAAGATAATTGACCCAAAATTCTTCTTGTCTCCTCAATATCTCTCAAAATTCCACAAAACCCCCACGTAATTCCAGAAACAGCCCACAAAATTTAAGGAACAATCCCACAAAATGGCAGAAAACTCCCACCAAATTCCCTAAAACTTCTCAAAACTCTACCAAATTCCTGAAACATCCCACAAAATCTCTACAAAATTCCACACAATCTAAGAAAAATCCCACAAAATTCTTCAGGTCTCCTCAGAATCCCTCAAAATTCTAAAAAAATTCCAACAAAATTCTACAAAATTCTTAAAAATGTTACCTAATTCCAGAAACATCACAAAAAATTTCCTCCAATTTCCTCAAAATTCCAGAAATATCCTTCAAAATTCTTCAAGTCTCCTCAATATCCCTCAAAATTCCACAAAACCCCCATGTAATTCCAGAAATATCCCACAAAATTTAAGGAACAATCCAACAAAATGGCAATAAACTTCCACAAAATTCCCTAAAAATTGTCTCTATACCCGAACAAATTCCAGAAACAATCCCACAAAATCTCCACAAATTTCCACACAATCTAAGAAAAATCCCACAAAATTCTTCAACTCTCCTCATAATTCCACAAAATTCCACAAAAATTCCACAGAATTTTTAAACTTGTCACCAAATTCCAGAAACATCCCACAAAACCTCCTCCAATTTCCACACATAATTCCAGAAATATCCTTCAAAATTCTTCAAGTCTCCTCAACATCCCTCAAAATTCCAGAAAAATCCCACAACATTCAGAAAAAATCCCACAAAATTGCAGCCAAATCCCACAAAATTGCAGAAAAGTCACAAAAAAATCCTTAAATCTTCTCAAAACCATATCAAATATTTGAAATATCCCACAAAATCTTTACCAAGTTCCACAGAATTTAAGATAATTGACTCAAAATTCTTCTTGTCTCCTCAATATCTCTCAAAATTCCACAAAACCCCCACGTAATTCCAGAAACAGCCCACAAAATTTAAGGAACAATCCCACAAAATGGCAGAAAACTCCCACCAAATTCCCTAAAACTTCTCAAAACCCTACCAAATTCCTGAAACATCCCACAAAATCTCCACAAAATTCCACACAATCTAAGAAAAATCCCACAAAATTCTTCAGGTCTCCTCAGAATCCCTCAAAATTCTAAAAAAATTCCACCACAATTCTACAAAATTCTTAAAAATGTTACCAAATTCCAGAAACATCCCAAAAAATCTCCTCCAATTTCCTCAAAATTCCAGGAATATCCTTCAAAATTCTTCAAGTCTCCTCAATATCCCTCATAATTCCACCAAACCCACACGTAATTCTAGAAACATCCCACAAAATAGATGCAAAAATCCCATAAAATGGCAGAAAACTCCCACAAAATTCCCTAAAACTACTCAAAACCTTACCAAATTCCAGAAACATCTCACGAAATCTCCACAAATTTCCACACAATCTAAGAAAAATCCCACAAAATTCTTCAACTCTCCTCATAATTCCACAAAATTCCACAAAAATTCCACAGAATTTTTAAACTTGTCACCAAATTCCAGAAACATCCCACAAAATCTCCTCCAATTTCCACACAATTCCAGAAATATCCTTCAAAATTCTTCAAGTCTCATCAATATCCCACAACATGCCAGAAAAATCCCACAACATTCAGAAAGAATCCCACAAAATTGCAGCCAAATCCCACAAAATTGCAGAAAAGTCACAAAAAAATCCTTAAATCTTCTCAAAACCATATCAAATATTTGAAATATCCCACAAAATCTTTACCAAGTTCCACAGAATCTTAGATAATTGACTCAAAATTCTTCTTGTCTCCTCAATATCTCTCAAAATTCCACAAAACCCCCACGTAATTCCAGAAACAGCCCACAAAATAAGGAACAATCCCACAAAATGGCAGAAAACTCCCACCAAATTCCCTAAAACTTCTCAAAACCCTACCAAATTCCTGAAACATCCCACAAAATCTCCACAAATTTCCACACAATCTGAGAAGATCCCACAAAATTCTTCAAGTCTCCTCAGAATCTTACAAAATTCTAAAAAAACTCCACAAAATTCTTAAAAATGTCACCAAATTCCAGAAACATCCCAAAAAATCACCTCCAATTTCCTCAAAATTCCAGAAATATCCTTCAAAATTCTTCAAGTCTCATCAATATCCCTCAAAATTCAACAAAACCCCCATGTAATTCCAGAAATATCCCACAAAATTTAAGGAACAATCCAACAAAATGGCAATAAACTTCCACAAAATTCCCTAAAAATTGTCTCTATACCCGAACAAATTCCAGAAACAATCCCACAAAATCTCCACAAATTTCCACACAATCTAAGAAAAATCCCACAAAATTCTTCAACTCTCCTCATAATTCCACAAAATTCCACAAAAATTCCACAGAATTTTTAAACTTGTCACCAAATTCCAGAAACATCCCACAAAACCTCCTCCAATTTCCACACATAATTCCAGAAATATCCTTCAAAATTCTTCAAGTCTCCTCAACATCCCTCAAAATTCCAGAAAAATCCCACAACATTCAGAAAGAATCCCACAAAATTGCAGCCAAATCCCACAAAATTGCAGAAAAGTCACAAAAAAATCCTTAAATCTTCTCAAAACCATATCAAATATTTGAAATATCCCACAAAATCTTTACCAAGTTCCACAGAATTTAAGATAATTGACTCAAAATTCTTCTTGTCTCCTCAATATCTCTCAAAATTCCACAAAACCCCCACGTAATTCCAGAAACAGCCCACAAAATTTAAGGAACAATCCCACAAAATGGCAGAAAACTCCCACCAAATTCCCTAAAACTTCTCAAAACCCTACCAAATTCCTGAAACATCCCACAAAATCTCCACAAATTTCCACACAATCTGAGAAGATCCCACAAAATTCTTCAAGTCTCCTCAGAATCTTACAAAATTCCACAAAAATTCCACAAAATTCTTAAAAATGTCACCAAATTCCAGAAACATCCCAAAAAATCACCTCCAATTCCCACAAAATTCCACAAATATCCTTCAAAATTCTTCAAGTCTCATCAATATCCCTCAAAATTCCACAAAACCCCCACGTAATTCCAGAAAT
Organism: Cyanistes caeruleus; assembly: GCF_971803275.1. Taxonomy (NCBI): domain Eukaryota; kingdom Metazoa; phylum Chordata; class Aves; order Passeriformes; family Paridae; genus Cyanistes; species Cyanistes caeruleus. Next base: position 596,165 of record NW_028255900.1, read on the forward strand.
ATCCCACAAAATTTAAGGAACAATCCAACAAAATGGCAATAAACTTCCACAAAATTCCCTAAAAATTGTCTCTATACCCGAACAAATTCCAGAAACAATCCCACAAAATCTCCACAAATTTCCACACAATCTAAGAAAAATCCCACAAAATTCTTCAACTCTCCTCATAATTCCACAAAATTCCACAAAAATTCCACAGAATTTTTAAACTTGTCACCAAATTCCAGAAACATCCCACAAAACCTCCTCCAATTTCCACACAATTCCAGAAATATCCTTCAAAATTCTTCAAGTCTCATCAACATCCCTCAAAATTCCAGAAAAATCCCACAACATTCAGAAAAAATCCCACAAAATTGCAGCCAAATCCCACAAAATTGCAGAAAAGTCACCAAAAAATCCTTAAATCTTCTCAAAACCATATCAAATATTTGAAATATCCCTCAAAATCTTTACCAAGTTCCACAGAATCTAAGATAATTGACTCAAAATTCTTCTTGTCTCCTCAATATCTCTCAAAATTCCACAAAACCCCCACGTAATTCCAGAAACAGCCCACAAAATTTAAGGAACAATCCCACAAAATGGCAGAAAACTCCCACCAAATTCCCTAAAACTTCTCAAAACTCTACCAAATTCCTGAAACATCCCACAAAATCTCTACAAAATTCCACACAATCTAAGAAAAATCCCACAAAATTCTTCAAGTATCCTCAAAATTCCAAAAATTTCCACAAAAATTCCACAAAATTCTTAAAAATGTTACCAAATTCCAGAAACATCCCATAAAATCTCCTCCAATTTCCACACAATTCCAGAAATATCCTTCAACATTTTTCAATTCTTATCAATATCCCACAACATTCCAGAAAAATTCCATAAAATGGCAGAAAACACCCACAAAATTCTTTAAAACTTCTCAAAACCTGACCAAATTCCACAAAAATTCCACAAAATTCTTTAAAATGTCACCAAATTCCTGAAACATCCCACAAAAGCACCACAAAGTTGCACAAAATTCCAAAAAAATACACAAGATTCCAGAAAAATTTCCACAAAATTCCCTAAATCTCCTCAATATCCCACAAAATTTTACAGAAAATCCCACAAAATTCCAGTAAAATCTGATGAAATTGTTATCGTTCAAGAACACAGACAATCACGGAATGATTATATGAAGGTGCTTTATTGTAGAGATTTGGGATTTATGGGTACACATACCCAAATCTGACCCGACTTGGTTTTGAGTTGAACATGTTTTTCTACTCTATCGTTATATAACTTACATATTAATTGTTAAACTTACATCATTCTATTGTATACATTGATGTTACCCAATCATGGATTTCTCGTGATCCCCCCCAGCCCCCTAACATTGTTCCTCATGTTCTTTAAACAATAATTATATCTAATCACATCTAACAATTGTATCATTTATCATCTACTGACTACACAGGTGCAGTTTCACCTGATCTTTAGCAAGCACAAGGCCTAACATTTCCCAGAGCCTACTTTTCCCAGGCTTGCCAAACCTAACTTTCTTTCTAAGTCCCCGAATTTTCTATGATTTCAAAGCCTTTTACTATCATTCCCCCCTTTGAAAGCATTTTCACTTCACTATAAGTGCAAATGTTTTCACTTGATACAGTCCTTTGTTTCTGAGTTTATACTTGATGTTCTTCAAATCCTTTATTGATGTAAGCGTTGTCCTGGATGTTGTCATGAACTGGAGAACCAGAAGATGGTGGGTGAGGATCTCACATCAGTGCCTTTATTATTTTCTGGTTCCAGGACGTTTTCTTCTGTATTTCTCCCTTGAAGATGCTGTCAACTAACCAAATTGCTAAGAATACAGTTAGTAAGATCACACTCTCAATGACAGATTTACTCCATGAACTCACATTCCACCCTAACCCTTTGAAGATTTTGCCTAACCACCTTGGAGACAAATCCTTTTGCTCTTCCTGTGCTTTGTGCTCTATTTGTTGCAATTGATTGATGTCATATTCTACATGTGCAGTTACATTTGCGGTGTGGATGCAGCAATGATCAATCCGTCCCTTTAAAAAACTCACACACTCCATGCTCTTTCAGGAGTAGTAAATTGTAATTGTACGTTTAGTTCTTTAAATCTTTCTCAGGTCACTCTTGCTAATTTATCTGCCGGACCTGTAAGTTTGTACAACATTTCTCTCTTCTGATAGTTTGCTATAGGACCAATCAAAGACTCTAGGGTCCACCCAAATTTCACTCTACTAGAGGGTTTTTCCAAGTGTCATCCTGATTCTGTTCCTATTCTAATCTTCCCTAGCTATGCCTGCGTCTAGTCACTGAGTTGTTTTTTAAGCAGATTTCACATTTTGACATTACTGATTTTGCCATTGTTAGCATCCGTACCGAGATTAATTTTTGTTTCATCAATTTCACCAATGCCTCTGCACCCCAATGACATTTGTTATGTTTCATTTTTAGAACTTTATTGGAGGACCGCCAGCAACTCACCGCTCTTCACAGAAGTAAACGTGAACACCGTTTATTTCTATCTTTAGCACACCTTTTATAGGGTTCTACAGGGCCTGCGGGCAGAGCAAGTTACTATTGGCTAACACACACAGGTTTACATTTTTTCTCCTGGACACAAGGATTTTGTTTTGCTTTACTCTCTCTTCTGCAGGAGGGTTTCAAGGACTTTAGCCTTTAATATCACGACTTATTTCAAAGACTGGTTTGTGCAGACAGGCCTTTACTAATATATAAAATATAGCAACAATTCCCCCTTTCACTTTTTGCACAAACCAGGCTTTGGATGTGACTCATTCTATACTCTTATGAAGACAAGATAACACACAACTTAGACTTTCATCCCCATTAACATTATAAGTAAAGTCCATCCCCCCTCCAGCACAAGAGACCTCAACCATCCAGTGATGCCCCAGCTGGAGAACCAACCTCCAATGGGGTCACTATCTTCTTTCAGGGCATGTAACCCATCCTGAAGCTGCTGCAGTTGCCCATGGATGGAAACTGAATGATCAGTAAGATTCAAGCAGCACATGCCTTCAAACTCCCCACAACCATGTCCTTGTGCTAAGAGCAAAAAGTCAATTGTAGCTCGATTTTATAATACTGCATGACGTACACTACTCACATCAGCTGAAAGTTCACTTAACATTGTGGATATTAAATTCAATTTTTTATTAGTCTAACAAGCGAGCCTTTTTAGAGTTGCTAAGCTTTAATTCATTCAGGCTTCACTTTGACTGATGTTTTTTATTTTATCAACTACATTCTACAATTGATGTAAGCTTGGATGGAAACAAAGTAAGTTTCCCAAAATAACAGGGTTTTCTATGTGGATTAGCAGGAATCTAATTCCATGCTCTAACTCCACAGATTAGGAATATGGAACTAGGTAATCACTTTGGTATTTGTTCTGTGAGATTGCACCACTAATAAAGGCTTTAGTCTCAGTGTGAGTAACGAGATCAGCTATAGGGTTGTCTGCAGCCCAGTGCTGCATTACTTTGTTAGAATGACTTTTTGTTGGGGGTTCAAACATTATCCATCCACCTGAGGTATTGGTGGAACCTAACAAATCTAATTCTTCTGAGGGCTGCATAGTAATATTGAGAACTTTGGTAATTTTTGCTTGCCAGCAGGCTTCAAGTTGTCTTAATGTGAAGCCAACAGTGCAATTGCGCTCCTGCAACATTGCCAATCTATTCAGTCGAGTCTCATTACTTATTAAACCTTTAAATGCTGCTTGAGGATCCCATTCAGGGACTCCTATGAGACAGGTGTGAAAAGGATCTCCAGGTGTGGCTAGGCTCAAACAC